>NW_012120598.1:10508261-10568904 GCF_000951035.1 Colobus angolensis palliatus | reverse complement strand
AGTGAGCCGACATTACACCATTGCACTCCAGCCTGGTAACAGACCAAGACTCCATTTAAAAAAAAAAAAAAAAAAAGAGAGAATTCTGTGCCTTTTATCCCTGTATGTGTATGTGTGCGTGTGCATGTGCAGATCCAGTCTCAGAAAAGTATAAGAATGCTTGCTTACAAATAGTGTTTCTTTAGCACTTAAAGTTATTTTCTGTTTTTCAAAAAAACAGCATCCAGATGTATTGTCAATTTTTTCCAGTTTTTCTGTATAAATGAAAAATGGGATATTTAATTTTTTTGTGTAGCATAGAGAAGAAACATTATAATTTTGATAAAAAATATGATTTCACCTTTCATACAAAATTCTAAACCTGGTAGCACTCTTACTTGAAAGGTGAGAAATATGACGTTGCCCCAACAAGTGAAAACATCTGTGGTGCTATCGCAAGGCTAAATTCTTTTATTGTGTATTTTATAGGATACTGTTAAGTCTAGCAAAATACCATTTTGAGAGGCTATTTAAACATGACTCAGAATAAATAAAAAATTGTCAAAGAAATGTTTTAAATTAACAGTTCTGTTGTTAAAATATAAAGCAGTCAAAGACAGTGGTTTTCCAACATGAACACACCAGATACCAGAGGAGTATTATTGAGGCAACGTAAAGAGTATGACAGAAATCACTGACACAGCCACTAGGGATGCACAAAGCCATTCATAAGATATGTCGTTGGTGTATTTTATCTGCTCCACTTAAAATAAATCCTATGTTCTTGAAAGACTGTCATATTTATAGTCTCAGGATCTGCCTTGTTAGTCATGTAGTTTAGTAACAATGCCAAAAATAGTTCAGACTTTCTTGACCTTCTCTGTCTGGCATATAAACCTTAACCTGGAAGGAGCAGCTTTGAAGTCAGAGGGCGGTTATAGATCTGTCTGATTCTGATCCTTAGTTTCTCTGCTGAGATTGCAAACACTCACTTGCTATATTACATAAAATATTCTTTCATACTCAATCATGAACAGTCTAAATGGCATTTAAACCCATCATATCTTTCCAAATATCACTTGTGCAATTATAATACGTTTTTCTTTTAGAAGGCATACATTGTCTTTCATAATTATATAAAATTAAAAATTGTGTTACACAACATGAGTTGTTTTACTTCTATGAGCTGTGCAATGTTTGACGATGTCCTTTTGAGGACACAAAAGCAGATATTGACATGCAGTATCACGCATGTGTTCTTAGAGAGAAGTTGTTTAAATATGAAGATGATGGTATAGCCATCAGTGGGGATCTCAAATAAATTGTTGTATAAGTATATTTCTATATTCAAAAGGCTGAAATAAACTTAAATCTTTTGTGGCATTGAGATTTTATGAATTGGCTTAGCTTATGTATTCTTAATGCCCATACGTGATATTTTTGACTTCTTACTTCTTTATAACCGATCAAATTACATTTATAAAAGATTATTTAAATAACATTGTCAACTAATATAAATATTTCAAATGTCTAGCAAGGCAGTGATTTATATATTCAAATATGTCTTTCCGAAAATATTTGTACATAGACATAAATAATATTAGGTCATGCATAATGTATGTAATGACTAAATTAAAAAGAAAGAGGAATTAGGTATAAAATTCCATTACTCTCCACCATACTTTCCTATATGTCATAAAATTTAAGCAAATATGTCTTCAAATTATGTTACATTATCTTCATAGTAAATTAATTTTTTCAATCACTGTGAGTAAATTGAGGCATAACTGATAATTTGGAATTATGTATATAATTAATTTTGTCAGTGCATTACAATTTTTAAAAGACCGTCTGTCTATAAAAGGATCTTAAGAAATTAGATTGGAAAATTACTATTATAACTTTCGGAAAGCATAATATTAGAACTACAAGACCTTAATTATTTAGAACAAATCAAGTGACCTGACAAACTCGAAGTGCTAAATTGGCAATCCGTTTACCCGAGCATTTTCAGTAAGTTTTGTCTACTTTATAAGAAGACTGACAGGGATTGCTTTTAGCTATGAGACAGCCAAGATGACCTTTGAGTTCTCTCCTGAATTTTGAAGAAGAAACAAGTAAGATGGACAGGCTTGGTCAGTTCTGATAATCAAGGGGCCACTTGACATTTTTAGTGAAGAGAAATATAAATTGTAATGAGAATGTCTGGATAATACTAATTAAGGTGAGTTTGGTGGTATAAAAGTTATCACAACCCACTCTCAAGGGCCACAGACACAAGTCACAAATACACTTAGATATTGAATAGTGAACAGATGGTGAATACATTGGAACTGGAGAAGTAGAGTGAAGAATTAACTCCAAATTGACTAAATTGTCAAAGTCTAAATTCTTAACCCTGAATCTAATTAAACTACAGGTGATAACGGTTAACTTAAAAACAGATGCTTAATTAATTAGCCATATCAGAGCATAATACCATTTTAGTAGCAAGTAAAAACCATAGTTATATTAATAGCAGCTTTCTAACACTTAATTGGTTGATATCCTAATGATAAGATTTGTTTTAACTTTATGAAGGAAAATGAAGCATCTAAGTCTGCTTTTAAAAGACTGACTTGTTCTTCAGGGCATATGACAAAAATCTATTTCAGTGTAAACATTAGCGAGAAAATATCCACAGAGAGTAAAGCCCATGAAGTCAGAAAAATAGTTTTATTATTTTGTGATACTACATAGCTAAATTAAATTGGCTACAATGTTTCATGAATACATACAGTGTGGAGAGAGAGAGAGGGAGAGACTATGTATATTTAAATGTATAAAGAAGCAGACATTTCTGCTCTTTTGTTCATGTGACTCTATAGCTGCTCATTTAAAGACACATTGGTACTTTGCTGTTGAAATAAAGAATGAATGGAAAGTCAAGGACATTGATTATGATGACAATATTGTCAAGATCTATATTTTAGGAGGAAATATGTAATATTTTTATTTCATAAAAAAGTAGATCTTTAGGGAGAATATATTTAGAGTGACTTGAATCTGTCTCCTCAGTTTAAAAAAGTAAAAGATCTTTGGCAATGTACTAAATAGTTCATTTATTTTGAGTAGTGATTATTAGGTATTTATCATAAAGAAATTCTGTCAGTTCGAAATTTAGAAGTAAGTAAGCCCCAATCTCTAACAATTTAGGTTTAAATGTTATACAATTTTACAAAACTGAGAATTATCAAATAAATAAATGCATGGTCCAAGAGCTTCTAAAGCTTTGAAAATATTTAGTATTGATGTGTCATGTAATGTGCATTGGATACTAGGTTGTTTTCTTCACAGTGGACCCAGTTAGTATTCATTCATTTTTCCAAACATCATATAATTGACTCTTAAAATTGCTACTTAGTTCATCTAAATTTATTTTCAACATTCTTCTAGAATATCTGGAGCCGGGGTTTCTCAAATTATTGTCTGAAGTCATGTAGAAACAAACATTTCAAGACTTAAAAAACTTTTGCGATTCAAAATCAGTTATTCACATCTAAAGGAAAAGTAGCCATGACTTCATTTTACAGACAAGTTGGGGAATATATGCTGTGTTGTTGAAATAGCAAACATAATTTCTGCAGTGTAACACAATGGAAAGAAAAGACAGATAGTTTTGGTTCCTCTCTTGGCTTTGTCTTCTCAAAAAAACAAAACAAACAAACAAAGAAAAACCAGTTTGCTGTGTGAAGGATGGCTCATCACTTCTTTGCAGCTCTCACATTAAGAAAAAATGAAGGTGGAGTTTATTCTGTATGTAAAATATTGGCATTAATGTGGATTAATTTACAAGATTGGTGAGGTTAAAATTTCCTAATATTGTTATAATTGTTACTATAGGTGTATTAATTAAATATTTATTTGGGGTGGTAGATAGAGATTAGAGAGGTAAAGGTGGAAGGAGAGAAACAGGGAATTAGAAAAGAACTGGGATAGATAGGAACAAAGGAGAAACAGCAGAATGGAAAAAAAGGGACATTTATATCAAGGGGACAAAAAGGACCCATAATGGACCATTAAGAAAAAAGAAATCAAATATTCCATTTTTCTTCAGAATATGTTAACTGAGTAGATAAAATGGAATAAATATTTTTGGTGTACAGACTATACCATTGATCAAGAGAGACTTGGACTTGCCTCAAAGGTATGTTCCGTTACCAGGTTTTAAACACAGATTCAGAAATAAACTCCCCTGTGAATCTTTGCCATACATAAAATGTGGGAGTAGATATAACCTGCTCTGATTGAAGAAATATGAATATTAATATGCCCAAATGTAAGGACTTCAACATGGTGGAAGGGTTAGTCAACAGCAGGAGAGGCTGGGAAGACAGGGGATTTAGAGATGTGTATGTGAGAGATCAAGAGGTTTTACATATTACGAATTTGACTTGATTTTTAAGCCAAGGGATGATCACTAAAAGACTTTATGCAGTAGCCTTATATTGTTTAATTTGAATTTTTAAAAGATTACTTTGGGCACAGCTTTGAAATGGATTGGAGTTGAGTGATAGGCAGCATTTTAAGATTACTCCCAAGCACCACTCACTGCTGTAAACACTCTTGTATAATCCTTCCCACTTGAGTGCAGGTAGGAGCCGATAGCTTTGAGCCAACAGAATCTGGCAATATTTTTGCAAATGTAATTAGGATATTTAATAAACTGACTTTAACTTAATAAAGAGGAAGATTATACAGGGTAGACCCTATTTAATCAGATGAGCCCTTAGAAAAGAGATCAGGCCTTTCCTGAAATGAGACTCCAGAGAACAGCGAGATTGTCTGATTGATTGACTTAGTCCACTTTTTTTGTTGTTGTTATTGCTGTGAAAGAATACCTGAGGCTTGGTAATTTATAAAGAAAAAAAAGGCATTTAGTTGGTCATGATTCTGATGGCTGGAAAGTTCAAGATTGGGCTTCTGCATCTGTTGAGGTCCTCAGAATGCTTCCACTCATGGCAGAGGGCTAACAAGAACAGAGATCACATGGTGGGAGAAGAGAAAAGAGAACCAGGGGAAGGTGCCAGTCTCTCAACCAGTTCTCTCAGAAACTAATAGAATGAGAACTTACTCTTAAAGGAGGACATTAATCTGTTTCTGAGGGATTCACTCCTGTGACTCAAATAACTCCCATTTGGCCCCTCCTCCAGCACTGGAAATCAAAACTTAATATGAGATTTGTAGGGGAAACACAGCTAAACCATAGCACTGCCCTTGAAGAAGCAGGTTCCATGTTCTCAGGGGGCCCGTGAGAGGACCAGTGAAGGGGCTTTGGAGTAAAGACCAGTGAGCAACCTGTAAAGCTGAGAGTAGGCTCTGGCTGACAGTCAGTGAGAAAACAGTAACTTCAACCTACAATCTACAACCACAAGGAACTGAATTCTGCCAGCAACCAGGTGAATTTGGAAGAGGTGCCCCAAGCTGCAGAGAAATATGCAACAAACAGAAATTGTGATGATATCCTTGTGAGGTCAGGAGTGGAGTGCACAGTTAAGCCATATCCACACTCCTGACCCACAAAACTAGGACAAAAATTTAAAGAATGTTGTTTTAAATATACTTTTGCAGTGATTTGTCAGGTAAAAATAGAAAACTAATACAATTTGCATATAATTTAAAGAGGAAATTTAAAAGAAGATAGAGAAAATTGTGAACTCAAGAAATAGTTTCAGATCAGCATACATGACTCTAGACAGTAGTAGTATCTAATCCTTTAGTAATAAATAATACCATAGTAATAAGTTAGGTTATTGATCTTATGCTTTGCTATATCTTGGAACAAGTACTTCAGTGTATTTATATCACCTGTTTTTTTGTTGTTAAACCTTCAACTTCCTAACTTTGTAATTCTGCACGGAAAATCCAAGTGTAAACTGATTATTTGGACTACAGTGGCAATGACTTTGGTGATTTTTGTATTTGTCAAAAATGATTGTTAAGTTTGGAGGTGGATATTTTCCACTTCTCAAAAATTTTTACAAGGTAACTTGTGTAATCTCTTGAGTATAAGTAGTCCATACATACTTCAAGTAAATATGTGAGTTTTGATTTCTGTTCAATAAAGCAGAATGAATTGTGCTAGGTGTCTTCTGAGTCTTTACTTTCAGAATAAGAATAATATACTTCTGCTTCTCTAAAATTTTAATAATGAGTTAACGCAACACTCAGAATCAAAGGCCAAAAAAACGACAGCTTCCTTCCTCATCCTATGCCTTTTTCTACCTGGGTAAGAATTCTATAAAATTGCAGAATTAAAGGTTTTCCTAACATATGTCTATTTGTCAAAGATTTTAGTAGAAATAATAATGGAATATTGTCAGGAAAATAAATGTTATATCCTATGTTTGCACTTCTAAATAATTGTATAGCCTGTGGCAATTTGCTTACTCTCCTTGATACTTAGTTTAGTTAGCAGATAAAATGGATACCATTTTATTACCTTACTCCAAGGTAATTTCAACTTAAACTGAATTTCAAAATGAGATTAAATGTGGATATCTATGTGGCTATTTCAAGTTCTAAAATGTATAACTCTGTTAATATATGTATTAATATATAACATTATGAAGTTGCATATGAATATCTTATATTTGTAACGGGCATTTATGAAGAACACTTTTTTATGATGTTTTCTAGCTACTCTTCTCCTATTAGGGATTAAAAAATGTTTATATAATCTTCTCCCACTAAATATGGACAAAATCTGTGACTTTCTTCTAAGCAAATGAATAGGGCAAAGTTGAAGTGATATTGCAGATGTAATTAAGGTTCCTAACCAGTTATTTAGGCCTGACCTTAACAAGTGAACTTTTTAGAACGGCTATCCCAGAGATTACAGACTCAAAGCAATTGACTCTCTATCAGAATTGTTTGATTTAAAGCACCAAGCATCCATGAACCTACAGCTGCAAGAAAATAAATTCTGCAGAAAACCTGAGAGAGCTTGTAATGGAATCCTTCCCTCTTCAGTTGCGACCTAGCTGACACCTTGATTTTTATCTTAGTGAGAGCTTTCAGAGAACCCAGCTAGGTTCTGCCCAGACTTCTGACTAATAAAAACTAAGGTAATAAATGTGCATTGCTTGAAGTCACTGAGTGCATTAGTCAAGGTTCTCCAGAGAAATAGAATCAAAGGATACACACACACACACAATTTATACAGTAATTGACTCATGAGATTACAGAGGCTGAGAAATCCTGCAATCTGCCATTATTAAGGTGGAGAATAGGAAAAGCCAGTGGTATAATTCAGTTCAAATCAAAAGGCTTGAGAACCAGAGAAACAAACAGTCCCAGTACAGTCCCAACGGCCTGAGAACCAGAGGTGCTAAGGTTTGGGGTCAGAAGAAGATAACTGCGCAACAGATAAACCATTGTAACCATTTTTTAATGGTTTATCTCATTTTAAACCATTTTAAACCATTTATCTGCTCAAACAGATAAACCATAGCCCTTCCTCTGCCTGTTGTTCTATTTGGCCCCTCAGTGGATTGGATGATGTCTGCACACATTGATGAGCATGGCTTCCCTTTACTCAGCCTGTTGTTTCACATGCTACTCCCTTCCAGAAACACACTGACACATCTGAAAATATTTTACCAGCTATCTGGGCATTTGTTAATCCAGTTATGTTGACACATGAAATTAGCCATCCCACTAAGTTTGTGGTTAACTTTTTTGTGCAGCAATAGAAAACAAATACAACCACTGTGTTTACATTTTTAGAACTAACCTCCTTCTTGAACTCCTTACAGATATTTCCAAATGGCTACAGACATCCCTTCCATTGATTTCCCTGTCATGTCACTTTCTCAACTTAGTTTTGACCTGTTGCGCTTGTTCTGTGAATGTTATCTTTAGTTAACAATATCAAACCAACCAGCCAATTTAGAAATACAGACTCAATCAAACAACTAAATAAATGACCTGGATTGTATCTGTCCTTATATTTTTGTTTAATTAACATGTCTGCTCTATCACTCCTGATGGTATCTGTTGAGTATATACCTGGCTACTACCTCAAACATTTCTTGAGTTCTTCCTAGTTGTCTCTCCTATCCTGCCACAAGTTGGCCCCTAGTCCTTGTCTGAAGAGGCTGCCCTGCCAAAGAAATTGCCCTCTCAGATGTTTAAAGCACGAGATCACATACACATGAAATAATGTTGTTCTAAAGTATCAGACCCTCTTATAAATAAAGGCAAACTTGTTCATGATTCTCTAGCTACCAAGTTCCCAATTAGAATATCCAGGCAAGAAGGCATTGCTGTGGGTCTTCCACAGTGACCCTTGGCAGAATTACCCACTCTTCCCCAGTTCTGTATTTCCTTTATTGTGTATGTCATGCTTATTGCAAATTATATGTTAACATGGCTCTTCCTCCTTATAAAATATAACCCTCAAGAACAAGGAGATATCTTTGTATTACAATGTTTTCACTGTGATCAACACATCATAAATACTTAGTAAATGTTGTTTGTATGAATAAGCAAATATAAAATTACTATTACAATCACACACACGCATTTCTTGCAATTATGTATAATGGCTGTAGGTCAATTTTCAAAAGAAAAACAAAAACAATTTGCTTAATGGCTAATTTGTTAATGGTTCCTTCATCAAGTTTTCTAATATATGAATTAAAAATAATATTCCTTGTGTTTATAGTGTTCATACAGTTTTGTATGGACTGCGATATAACAGCTTTTAGGGCTCCTGAAAATACTTTTAAACTTTTATTTGGTTTTATTTATTTTCTAAAAACATTTTTTAAACCACTACTGCATTAAAACTAAGAATCACAGCATGGTTTGGTTTCCTAAGAATATTTACTAAATTTAATTAATACATAACAAACATCACTTCAACATTTTGTAAGTGAATATTTCAGTTTGTAATTATTTTGTGCGACTTTTAAATGTTATTTTCTAAAGAATATTTTAAACTTAATATCTTATTTCTAGCAAAAATTAGGCCATATGGGGTACACTATATTTTTATCTTCTCTTTTATTATTTTACTCAACTTTAACAATTTAGGGATATTTAATAAATGCATTAAATGCATTATTTTTTTCAAAATATCATTACAAATGTGCCAGTCAGATTTGAGGTGATAATTGTGGCAATTCTTATGGTAATCTATTGCAATTAACTGACAAAATGTAAAGTAAAAATTTACAAAGGTTGGAATGGATAATGGGGAATCATTCTATATCTTGACTATATCAATGCCAGTATCCTTTTATGAAATTATACTATAGCTATGAAGCATGTTATTTTTGGGAAAAGTTGAAAGTATCTGTAGAATCTTCCTTTTTTTCTTTTTAATCTTTTTGTATAAATTTAGGGGACACAAGTGTAGTTTTATTACATGAATAAATTGCATAGTCATGAAGTCAGAGCTTTCAGAATATCAATCACCCAAATAACATACATTGTACCCATTTAGTAATTTCTCCTTACCAACCACCCCGCACCTTCCATCCTTCTGAATCTCCATTGTCTGTCATTCCACACTCTAAATGTACATGTTCCCAGGTTTTGGCTCCCACTTACAAGTGAGAACATGTGGATCTGTCTTTCTGTGTCAGAGTTTCACTTACGATAATGACCTCCAGTTTTATCCATGTTGCTGCAAAAGCTATGATTCATTCTTTGTAATGAATGAATAGTATTCCATTGTGTACATATACCATATTTTCTTTATCCAATAATCCATTAGTGGACACTTGGATTGATTCCATAGCTTTGCTATTGTGAATAGTACCGTGATAAACTTATGAGTACTGGTGTTCTTTTGATATATTAATTTTTTTTCTTTTAATAGATACCCAGCAGAGGGATTGCTGGACTGAATGGTAGTTCTATTTTTAGTTCATTGAGAAATCTTCATACTATAGAGGTTCTGGTAATTTACGTTTGTAACAACAAATGTAAGCATTCCCTTTTTTTCTGCATCCTAGCCAACATCTGTTTTTCTTTATAGTAAGAGCCATTCTAATGAATGTAAGATGACATCTCATTGTGGTTTTAATTTGCATGTCTCTGATAATTAGTAATATTGAGCATTTTTCTTCATTTGCTTGTTGGCCATTTGTATGTCTTTTGAAAAAATGTCTGCTCATGTCCTTTGCCCACATTTTAACGAGATTATTTCTTTCCTTGTTGTTGAGTTGTTCGAGTTCCATGTAGATTCTGAATATTAGCTACCTGTTGATTATATAGTTAGCAAATATTTTCTCACCTTCTTCAGGTTGTCTTGCCACCTGTTGATTATTTCTTTTGTTATGCAGGAGCTTTTATAGTTTCAGTAAGTCCTATTTGTTTCATTTTTATTGCCTGTACTTTTGAGGACATAGTCATAAATTCTTGTCTAGACTAATGTCTAGAAAATATTTCCCTAGGTTTTCTGCTGGTATATTTATAGTTTCAGGTGTTTGATTTAAGTCTTTAACCCATTTTGAATTGATTTTGGTGTATGGTGAGAGATACAGATACAGTTTGACACTTCTGTATATGTCAATCCAATTTTCCCGGCACCGCTTATTGAAAAACTTGTCCTGTATTTTTAAAAATTAATGTGAATCTACAATTATTTCAAAATAAATTTTTTATAAAAATTCTGGAAAATTTCTGCTCATTGTCATCAATTCCTCTAAAATCCTCATTTCTTAAACCTATTCCACATAGACTTTTGTCCCTAACAATTTACTTACCATTATTCTTTCCAGATAAAAATGACCTCTACGCTTAATTTTCAGTCCTCATCTTACTTGACACAGATAATTGATTCTTCCTTCTCGATAGCATTTTTTTTTTTTTTTTTGAGACAGAGTGTCACTCTGTCACCAGGCTGGGGTGCAGTAGCATGATCTTGGCTCACTGCAACTTCCACCTCCCGGGTTCAAGCGATTCTCCTGCCTCAGCCTCCCAAGTAGCTGGGACTACAGGCACCACCACCACATCCAGCTAATTTTTGTATTTTTAGTAGCGATGGGGTTTCACCATGTTGGCCAGGATGGTCCCAATCTCCTTGACCTCGTGATCCGCCCATCTCGGCCTCCCAAAGTGCTGGGATTACAGGCGTGAGCCACCGCGCCCAGCCTCGATAGCTTTTTAAAAGTCTTGCAGGGCAGCATACTTCCTTGCTTTTGCTCATACTGAATTTTTCGTCCTCAGTCTCTTTTGTTGTCTTTTCCCTTTTGTAAATTAGCATTGGAATTCTGTAGTTCTCCTCTATATGTAAAAATGGGAGTATCACTTTTCTCTCATCTTAATTAGGCTCATGGCTTTTAATAGTGTATAGCTTCTAGTAAGTCCCCTGTAAAAATCTCCATCTCAGAACTGTCTTCCAAACACCAGACTCCTACATCTAGCTGCCTATTATACACACATCAGACACCTCAATCTCAGAATCCAAAACAGAACTCTGATCTTCCCCAGCAAAAGCAGTTTTATATATAGACTTCTTTATTACATTACTTAAAAATTCTCCTTTCATTGATGACAACTTATTTCATCTTAACCTCTCAGTCAAAAATCTGTAACTTCTACACTTCTGGGTTTTCTTCCCCTCAAATCCTACTTCCAATGTATCACCAAATTCTCACTTAACCTTTTTTTTTAAAAAAAATACAGAATCCAAACACTTCTTACCACTTTCATGATTGCTTTCCTCATCTGAGTCACCAACATCTCTCACTGGGACAGTTGTAATAACAATATTTAGTGTAATTGCAAATGAGAGTATGAAGTGACTGTGATCAAAACTCTGCAATGGTTTCCCATTTTTTCAATGGGTAAGCCTATTGGTCAAAATAATCTCATTTCCAGGCTGGGTGCGGTGACTCACACCTGCAATTCTAGAACTTTGGGAGATCGAGGCGGGCAGATCACAAGGCCAAGAGATCAAGACCATTCTGACCAACATGGTGAAACCCCATCTCTACTAAAAATACAAAAAAATAGCTGGGCATGGTGGTGCCTGCCTGTAGTCCCATCTACTCGGGAGGCTGAGGCAGGAGAATCGCTTAAACCCCGGGGGCGGAGATTGCAGTGAGTTGAGATCACGCCACTGCACTTGAGCCTGGGGACAGAACAAAACTGTCTAAAAAAAAAAAAAACTCATTTCTGATTTTATATTTTACTATTTTCTTTTATCCAAGATGTTTCAGCCCCTCTGAATCCCTTATCTTAAAAAAAAAAAAATACTAGGTATACTTCCGGCCAGGCATGGTGGCTCACATCTGTAATCCCAGCATTACAGGAGGTTGAGGAAAGTGCATCACGAGGTCAGGAGATCGAGACGATCCTGGCCAGGATGGTGAAACCCCGTCTCTAACAAAAATAAAAATAAAAAATAACCGGGCATGGTGGCGCATGTCTGTAGTCCCAGCTACTCAGGCGGTTGAGGCAGGAGAATCGCTTGAACCCAGCAGGTGGAGGTATCAGTGAACTGAGACCGCCACTGCACTCCAGCCTGGGCGACAGAGGGAGACTCCGTCTCAGAAAAATAAATAAATAAATAAATAAATAAATAAATAAATAAAATACTAGGTATACTTCCATCTTATGGCTTAACCATTGGCTTATTCTTCTCTCAGAATGCTTTTTTACCCAAGTAAACCTTCAAAAGTCGTGTTTTTAATGTGGCCAGCTCTGAAAGTTCAATTTGATACTGAAAATTCTTTATTCCCAATACGTCCCATTAATGCTTCATTCCTAACAATCCTAAATGCTCATAGATTGTTTTCTATATTTCTACATTTTGTAGCACATCTTCTATTAACATGTGTGATGATTGATGTAATGGTTTTTATTTTCTACTTTACATTGCCCCCTTTATATAAGCTGCATATAATTGGGAACTTTGTTTTGTTCGTCAATATTCAATCACCTAGAAGGATACCTAGAACATAATATGCCTCAAGTATTTTTGAATACATCTATTGATTAAATAATTAAAAATTTAACAAAATATATATTTAATTTATCAATCCTTATGCTTTCAATTAAGAATACACCAAGTGCATATTGTATTCTAACAGTTGTTTTGATTCAACTAAACTAAAGAGAGAATAAAGGGATTAAAAAATGAAAGGGATTTAAGCTTTATGGATGGAGAGAAGCTAAAGTAGATATTAGCACCAATATTCAGAATTTGGAAAACAGGTGAGCTTTTCCTAAACTAGTGAGTAAAGAAAATTGATGCTTAACATGAATGCAAGCATATTTATCTCCTAAGAACTCCAGACATGTACAGGAAGTAAAAGGTCCATGTAAAACTTTGAAACATGGACTTATAAAAGGAAGTGAAAACAGGATGACAGGTTAACAATGCAATTGAAATCCCTATGCCCACTCAGTGTAACCAAGCATATCTACACAGACTTCTGAAGATAGAAATTCAAAGTTATTGTAAGCAAACACATTCTCCTAAGACAAGAAATGGGAAGATTTCTCACAGGTGAATCCATTCAGCCAAAAAGATAAAACTTAAATCAACTAATAGTTGTATTTTCCTACTAGTAGTTGAAAATGCCCAACCTAATTCACCTCCACTGAGACTAATTGAAAAATTTTGTGTCTATGAAGCTTGCAGTATAGTAGTGATACAAAAATATGGTTAGTTACTTGGGCTTCACTATACATTTGAATAAAAGTCAGAGTTTGAAAAACATTGAAGAACAAATTAAAAAAATAAGAAAATATTCTCCTGTGAAATTTAGGGAGAAAATTTTATCCATGAAACCAAGATAAGAAGAAACATTCAGAGAATAAAAAGAGCTTACAGAAATTAAAGTAAGAATGAAGTAAAATAATTCAGTGTAAGGATTAGAAGGTCAAGTTAAAGAAATCTATAAAACATAGGGAATTTGATACACAATATAAAACAGTTGGGAACTCAATGATTTGATTCATTGAAGTCCAGCACTTTCATAATAACAATTTAGATCTTCAACTCACGTCGTGAAAATGAGAAGAGAAATACTATGAAACTAATAATTCAGAAAAATATCTTGAAGACAAGCCAATATGTAGCATTGTGAAACTTCAGAATAAAGTAGATAAAGAGGGTTTCATATCTATACAGAAAGAATATAAAGGCAATGGAAGATTACTTGCAAAGGATTAGAAAATAAAACAGCACGGAGCTTCTGAACAGAGACAAAATTTCAAGATCATAAAACAATGCAGTCAAAATTCGGAAGAAATTTGCTTCCAAGGGGAAGACAAAAGGAAATTAAATTGATATAATTCTTGTGGTCTATCAAATAGAGAGCTATCTTCCAATAACTTGGGATGGATTCATGAAAAGTACATAGAGCACTAATAAATTAAGGTTAAAAAAAAGCATTTACTCCAGGAAATAACAAAAGTTGTATAGGAAAGGAAAAATTATCATAACCTAGCTCTAAAAAGTTTTCATGCTCATAAACATGTGCTCATAATAATGAAAAACTTGAACATTGATTGTTTTAACTAAAACAGTACTGGAGCTATATTGGAAAGTAGGTAGAAAGACATGCATGTGAAAAGGAGAATGAGGAATAGAACAAATGCAAGTGTGCCTTCTTACTTTAGGAGGTAGAGAAAATGTAAATTTTAAAATGAAGAAAACAAATTATAATCAACCATTTCCAAATACAAAGGTATGTTGAGAAAAACAGGGGCAAATCTCAAGAGGTTTCAGTTGGTTGCTCTTCGAACTTCATGTCATGGCTCCTTTCACTGCAATGGCTTAGGAGCTGTTTTTTATTGTAATCTTTCAAAAATAATTAGATTGCTTATATTATGCAGTGTAAGACTTCAGTAAAAATAATGATAAAAATAACTGTCGCTCTAATTTCGCTCTATCTTTTGTTGGAAAGGAGAATGTTTATTGCCTTTTGTTTTAAGAACTATCACTTTATAGGCTTCTTTCTTATTTCTTTTTCTAGCTCTAGTGCTCAGTTTCTGGCATAGACACTTGAGGTTTAATGTAATATTGTTACTGTCATTTTGTCAGTTGCTTTCTGAAAGGCAGGGTGTTCTAATTTCACAGCTGTGCAACTTATAAAATACTGTGATGTAATCCTTAATTGCCATATGAAGTAAAAAAAGAAAAAATGTTGGAATAAACATTGGATCCATAATAACGTTTTTAATTATTTTTCCCCTGGTGGCCAAGGTGCTTGACTAAGCCTTCTAAACCATTTTTAACAACTGCATGTATTATTTATATCATGACTCAGTATGATTCTTAGAAATGTACAGATAAAAAGAAGGGGAATTGAACACAGGAAGAATTTAAGTTTTTTAAAGGAATCTGTGTACACCTGGAGTCACAGAAATATTAACATTGATAAAAATTTCTTACTGTTTATTGTGTGGGATATATTTTGGAGATACACAGGCATGAAGAAAGTTCATTTATCTGATAAGAACAAAGACAAAATCAAGAATGGCATCTCTTTTCTTACCAACCATAATGAGTTGTATTGAATACACCAGTTCTTCACCCCTCACTGTATGTAACCCCTTGGCCTTGTTTCTTTTGCTGTATTCTCTTTTCTGACTTGGGCTTGATCATGGAACTTGATTTGTCAGCACAATGAGGTAGAAGTGACTGTCTATTCAAGCTTGAGGCCTTAAGAAGATTTGAGTGCTTATGCTTGCTCTTTTATGCTTCTGTGATTGCCATGTGATCGTGGCAGGCTAGACTGTTGGAAGACTGGAAGAAGAGAGACAGAGATGTAGAAGTTGAAATTAAATTGGCCTGAATCATGAAAAGCCAGCTGACCCACAGCCACTAAGACCTATGCTTATGCCCTCCAGGGCTGCACCCTCTGCCAGACTTGGACCATCTTGAGCCACAACTAGGGCAGCCAAGAAGTGTAACACTGGAATGTGGGGGGCAAAGAAAGACTGGAGATGGCCCTGGGCAGCAAACCCCAAGGGCCCACAGGCACCTTGCACCCTTCTTCTCTCAAAGCCCTGGCACTCTGGGTCTGTACTGGGCATGCCAGCCTTGAGTACCTCTGAAATGCCTTTGCAGTCAGTCTCTCATGGTGTTGATGAATAGCACTTGGCTTCTTTATGTTCACAATAAGAGCTGTCCTGAAGTAAACTTCCATTACACTGAGGCAAGGGAAAAGATGCCAAATGTACCTGCACAAGAGAGACTGCCAGGGGTTGTATTTCAGTTCTTTCCAGAAGAATTGACAGGAGGAAAAGAGCTTCAGCAGAGAGAATAGTGAGTGGACAGCCAGAATAACAGGGGTGAAAGACAACTTATAAGGAGCTGGGCAGGTCCTAAACAAGAGGAGCTTCAGACTTGCTGAGGGCAATGACATCAGTGGAGAAGAGCAACCACAAACACACACATGCATTGCAGTTTTAAAAAACTGTAGTTTACTTGAGGTCACTACCTTGGGTGGGGGATGCTGGATGGCTGCCCTGGGCTCCAGGTTTCACTGGGGCAAGGGGAGTACAGAAAACATTGCATCTCACTCCTCTTTTCTGTATATCATAAAATTTTAAGTCAAAATTTTGATGTTTAATTATCCCCCAAAATGTCTGATAAAGGAGTAACATCTTTTCAAGGTTGAATAAATTGGGAGGATTCCATTAACAAAGGAAGTTGCTAAAAATCTGCATTGCTTTGGAGATGGCCTGGTTTTATGCAGATGCCATATTTGATTCATCATCCTCCCTAATGTGGAATCTTTAGGGTGTTTTCATTTTTTTCGTATTCATCCATTATACTTCTGATAATATTTAATTACATTAGTTAGATTTCTGGACATGAAATGAGTGGAATGGCTTAAGTCCTAATTTTGAGTTGATTTCCAGAAACATTATGGTAATTAACATTTCTAGCAACCTATTAATGCCAATTTCCACTATCATTGTGAATTACCATATTTAACAAAGTTTTTGGCGTCACAGGTATGAAGATATGCTTTTTTCTTTCTTCCTTTCTCTTTTGACTCTTACTTTCTCCATTCCTCCTTCCTTCTCTTCTTCCCTTTCTCCTTCCCTCTGTTCCCTCTTTTATCTCTTTTCTTTCTTCCTCTCTTCTTTCTTCCTCCTAATCAACCCTCCAATTCGTTTTTTCTAAGACTTGTAAGCCTGAATGGATTATCACAACATTTTCAGATATTTGTATGTATTATTCTGTATTTTTACTATTTATGTATTTTCTTTGTGCTCTATTTTGGTTTTATATGTTTTTTTAACTTTAATATTTTATTATTCATTTATGAGTCCTCTATATCTAAGATATATAAACTCATGTTTATTTATTGCACTTATTTCTACAGTTGCTGTTATCTTTTAACATTTTTATATATTACTGTGCAATGTTTTCAGTTTTCGTGGCATCAAATTTATCATTTGTTACCTTTAATGTGGAAAACATTTTACGTATTTTTGGATCAAGGTAACATCTTAATTAAAAGAGAAATGAATATTAAAAGGAGACAAGCGTTCAATATAAAATGAAATACCTACTTCAAAAACGCGGCAGTGAGTATATACAACAAAATAAGGTTTTTATTTCATAGCTTCAAATGGAAAAAGAATGCAAATTTAAAACAGGTGAATAATTTTGAGCAATGAGGTTAGAAGGGATCTCAAAGTTCACTAGACATAAAGCAGGACACTTCGGCAGTACCATCTTGTGATCTAAGCAAGAGGGGCTCAATTCTTAGACCAAGGCTTTAGTGATCCTAACCATGAACCATCTGCCCGGCAACTGTAGCACTGAGGGGATACGGTCACACAGAGCCTGAACTTCTTTTCCAAAATATGATTTGGAACCTTGGCATTCCCCACCCAATTGGTCAATCCTCCTCCCTGGCCCTCTACCTTGTCTTTCTGAGAGCCTCATTGGTGTGTACATTCAGAGGCCAAAAGAATGATGGAAGAGGGTGTAGGTGGAGCCCGCTACGTAGATTTTGTTGCCTAAATGTTTGGTCACAAGCCAAAAGACAGACGGAGCCACGCATGAGAAGTAAAGAATGCACAGGATGTGTAGTGATGGAGGACAGTTTTCTGGATGTCTTGGAACCAATTCAGTTATCCTTCCTTTCTTCCTTGTAGTCTTCAGAATAACTCTGGAATTTGCTGTCAATGTAATATCTTACAATAAAGAGTAGCTAGTCAGAATAGCTATGTTCCTGTCTCTGATAGAACAAGATGTTCTAAAACTCTTTAACTAGTGATTCAAATTTGCTCTTAGAGTATAAATCCAGTACAGGCTGCTTTCTGTGACCCCTTAGCTGTGGTGCAGGTGGGGCATACTCAGACAAGACTCCAACTACCCTGCACAACTGTCCTGAACCTTGGGGGACCAGCTCCTTATAAATCCTGGTTTTCTACTGTCCCTTACTCCCTATCTGTATGTAAGGATCCACTTCTTAATACTATCACATTGGCAACACCTGAATTTTTAAGGCGACGCATGCAAACCATAGCACCTTCCTGTTTGTGTGTCTTAAATCTCTTGTGCCTTCCTCTTTACAGGACAAAGCACTTCGGTATAATATTTTTTGGAGAACCTTAACTTAATTACATTGGCAAAGGCATTATTTCCAAATAAGGTCACATCCTTAGATAATGAGCATTAGAACTGGGCATATCTTTTTAGGAGGAACAGGGTCTCAATTCAAACCACTACACTATATAAAAACTAACTTTAAATATAATTTTTTAAAATATCAAACATATCAAAAACTTTAGGTACTACACTTTTCTATTATAAATGTGACCTTTAGTAAACCTCATAGTGATTCAAATTTATGTTGAAAGGTGCCTGAGAAAATACCTACTCTAACCTCTTTTACAGTTTAGGAAATAGAGAACATAATTTGTGCATTTTGAAGTCAGAAATAACACTTCTTAGCATCATCTTAGTACAGATAGCCTAGGTCAAATCTGGTTGCCACACGTGACCTCTTTGTCACTGGGTGATATTAAACTTCTTGAGTATTAATTCTGTCATTTTAAAATTTTGTATTATAATATTATACATACCTTATAGTGTAATTAAAATGATCAAATTAAATAACAATCTACTGCAGAATCTGCTACAGAATATTTTCTCAGGATCTAATAAATGTTATTCTGATAAAGATGCTCCTCAGAGTTACATACAGAAAATGGCAGACCCTCCCCTTGATGCCTCATCCTTGGTGCTGTTACTCCTTTTACATTAAATGATTAAGCTCCGGATTATCCTGTGTGTGAAATTTTGGCTCTACTAGTATTCCCAAAGCATCTTAATATTGTGACGCTTTATAGAAATACTGAGGTCAGTCATTCCACTTTCTTGATGTGCGTATTATGAAAGATTGGAAAAATAAATTTATAGGCACACACATTAGGAACAATAAAAAGTAGCAGAAAAATAGTTCTACCTAATAGAAAAATAACACAAAATATTACCAGTCTTTTCAAAAGAAATAAACATTATCTTTCTTTGGTACTATATATGTAATGTTTATTAATTCATTGGTCATTTTCAACAAATAAATAATGAACTTCTAAATTGTGCATGGAATCATGCTAGATTTAAAAAAAAAAAGGTTTTTCCCTCCTACTACTGTGTAGAGTTTAGAGTCGAACTGGGAGAGATATTGGAGGTCAGTTACCCTAGTCTTCCTAGGAGAAGCGTTATCTCCTAGTAAATTAATCCCTGTTTTGTGTACTATAAAAATATGCTCATAAATATCATTAAAATATTACAGCTAAATGAAGAAAAATATGTTTTTTAAAATATATGTCCTTAAACATACATTTCATGAAATATGAAATATTATAATTCATATTTCATGAAATATGAAACATTTAATAATTACTTATAGAAAATACATATATAGATATCAGATTTTCCATTTAATCTTTGTAAATTTTGATTTTGATTTGTCAAGCATACAGATATTTTACAAAGGCATCAATAAATTTTTATATTCTTTCTACCCATATTCAACAATTATTTGTATTTCATCCCATTTTAGTCATATTCTCTGTCCTTCTCCCTACTCTTTCCCTCTCCTTCTTCTCTACCTGTATATCATCTATCTACCTATCCATCTATCCATCTATCATCAGTCATTTTTCCCATGTCTCCACCATACCATTTAAGAGTGTGTTCACTTCCTGTGACTTCAATCACAAATCACCACTTAGTGGCATAATAGATAACTTTGTGGTTTGAAATAATAGAAATTTGTTCTCTCACAGATCTGGAGGCCAGAATTCCAAAGTCAAGTTTTTGGAAATGCCATGTTTCCTTTAGAACCTGTAGGAATAAAATCCATTCCATGCCTCTTCCAGCTTCTGAAACCTGCCAGCTTTCTTTGACTTGTGGCCACATCACTCTAATCTCTACTTCCTTAATCACATTACTTCCTCTTTTATTTTCCCCACAATTCATTTTGATCACTTTTATAGGGATACAAGCAATTGCATTTAGGACTCATCTTGATAATCAAAGATATTCTCTTTCTCTCTAGATCCTTAATTACATCTTTTGCCATATAACGTAATATTGACATGTTCTGTGGATTAAGAATTTTACATCTTTAGGGGTCTTTTCTAATCCAGCCACAATAAGAGATACCATGATCCTTTAACTTCAATTTTCTTCAGTATATATTTCCTGAAAAGAAGGGTATTCTCTCAAATAACCATGCAACAGATGACAAAATCAGATAATTCAACATTAGCATAATTAGTGTTTCCCTAGTCATACTGAAGCCTAAGAAACAATAAAAATCAGTAATGTTATCCTGTAAGTATTTAAAATTTTTATATCTTATTTATCTTAGTCCTTTTGAGCTGCTACAACAAAAATACCATTGACTGGGTGGCTTAAACATATACTTCTGACAGTCCTGGAGGGTGTGAAGTCTAAGATCAAGGTGTTGGCAGATTCAGTGTCTGGTGGAGTCCCACTTCCTGGTTCATAGAGACTAATTTCATGCTATTTCCTCATATGGCAGAAAGGGAAAGAGAGAACTATCTGGATCCCATTTGTAAGGGCACAATCCTGTTTGTGAGGACTTCATTTTTATAACCTTATTATTTCACAAAGACTCACCTTCTAATAATACCATCACATTGGGGATTACAAATTCACCTTTTCATTTTGGAGGGATACATGCAGTTTGTTCAGTTTATCATGAATTTTTGCATTGTTTAAAATATTACATTCAAATATTATTTATTGTGATTGCTAAGTTTTTGTGCCACCATAAGTTTTGTGCCCAAGACAAATGACACCCTCACTTCACCATATTCCATTCCTGATCTACAGGCTATATGTAAATTTTATCAATTTTTCCAATAGTCTCTATAACAATTTTCTTCTATACAGACCCCTATTGAGGATCGCGATAGCACTTCTTTGTTTATCTCTTATTCTGGAACTATTTTCAACCTTTCTTTTGTTTCTTAATCTTGATGTTTTGAAGGATACAGGCAAGTTATTTTGTAGAATGTCTGTCAATTTGGATTTATTTTCTATTTCCTCATGTTTGATTCATGTTATGGTGTGTGTGTTATGGCAGGAGTACCACTGAAGTGATGTGACTTTTTCAATGTATTAGAAAGGACATGATATTGCTTTGTTCCACTATTAATGACATTAGGTCAGGTTAAGTTTGATGGCCTGATTAAAGTTGTATCTACCGTATTTATCCCACTATAGCATTACTATTTTTCTCTTTATAATTATAAAATAATTTGTGGACTATCCTTAGCAACTACGTGTTGTTCATAGTCCAAATTTGATTCCTGTACTAACAACCAGTGACAATTTTCTAATTCATTTGTTACTATACTTACAGCTCTTTTTGTATGATATGTACAACTTTATTTTTTACTTGAAATTCAACTATACGGAAGAGATCTTTGTTCCTTTCATATATATGCATGCATCTATGTATGTATATTATATCAATTCAGGCATTCATATTTTATTCAATGGTACATTACATTTTTCTTAGTATGGTTAGTAAGAGATCTTCCAGCTGGCTTGTAGATCATTTTGAGGATTCTTCATAATTACTTGAGCTTTTTTCATATTTTTGATCCAAACAAGATGTAAAAATATCATCTCGTCTTTTACGTGCTCCCATCTAGGAATCGACAGTTTGTCAAAAAATCTTGGTTTTTTTTTTTTTTTTAGTAGAGAATGGCCTTTGTTGTTTCTGATGTCAGCTTTTATTTCTATCATTATTTTCCTGTATTTAATATGAAAATTTCCCATGACTTCTTTCAATGTTTTCTATTCATTTTGGAATGTCATCATTTTATGTCTTATGTTACTTGGTGTGGCTGTATTTCTCCTGCTTGTAGTTCACTGTTCTTGAATATTTAAGTTTAGATTTTTCGTTACATTAAAAAAGGGCGAGTCATTATTTCTTCAAACATAACTTTTCCGAATTCTCTTTCTTCTCACCCATGGGAATGTAAATACACATATAACATTTAATATTCTCCCAAAGAGTACTGACTTTAAAAAATTTCTCTCTCCTGTTTATTACTTAAATTATATTTATTTATCTTGACATTGTCCTACAAACCATTGAGTTTCTATTAGTTTTAACTTTTTTCTATTTTATATGTTGTATAAATGCTATAAAATTATCTTCAACTTGACTGACTCCTTTTCTCCTATCTATAACTTGCTGGTTAGCCCATTCAGGGAATATAAGATCATGAATTATAAGAGCATGAGTCATATTTTTCTGATTCTTCACATATCTTGTAATTTTTTCGTGTTGCATGTTGGACAGTTTAAATATATTGTAGCGATTCTGGTTCTAATAATATTTATCTGCAAATGATATTTGTCCAAGAAGTAAATTTTGATTGCCCAGACCCAAACTTCAAATTCTCTCTTCTTTATGATGAGCAGTAACCAAAAATCTGCATCCTTCCAGACTCTAGCTACTTTATTTGACAAACACCCACATGTCTCCTTTATGCTTAAACAGATCAGTGATTAGTTACGAATTTTACAGTATATATGTCAACGTTGGTCTCTTTCTATGTGAAACTCTTTTTCCAGGATCTTTTTTCCTTTAACTTCCCAGCTAATACACCAGCTCCAAAGTCTGTGTCTGACCTCACGCCTCTGCACCAGAGAGATTAGAGAGTATGCTCCAACAAAACCCTGAAAGCATGCCAATCTCACCTGGAGACATTCTTATCTTACAGGAGCCACTCTTTTCCAGATTCTTCTTATTTCAGATCCATATATAATTACAGCATTTAAAAAATACTGTATACAAATATTATAGTTGTTATCTGTAGGAGCTTTATCTTTTACAAATTTCTCTCACATTATTCCAAGCTAGAACATCAAATTTGTTTTCAATTTTGCAGATTTTCTAAAATTAAAATTTATACAAACTCAAACTATTTAAGATAGAAGTAGAATTGCTCTGATTAAATAAAGAAATAGAGGTAGAATCCTGTCCTTTTTCTGGACAAACACATCTGTCACAAAATTACCCAGATATACTCCATAATAATTCTAGTTTTTCATAGATAGTTTCAAAATAATTTATCTACATCAAATAATGAATACTTATGAGGGGAAACATATACCACTCAGAATATATTCACACATGTGACCAGAAAAATTGGCCATCGGTTCACCACAATCTTCAAGCCAAACTCCAAAGGACATCTAAAAAATGCACATTACTTTAAATATATTTAAGGCTGCTTTTAAATATATTAAATATATTGTATAATTAGCTAAGTGCAGCATATATAATTATTGTCATTTTAGTACTGCTACTTTATTATTCCACAATAAGAACTGAAAACATAATTTTCTGACTATATGTGACAGACACTATGTTAAGAGTTCTGAACATATTATCTGACTTTACTTTTACTAAAAGCTTTTGACATGAGGGTTATTAGTCTGCTTATACAAAAGTGAAAGCTGAGCTATAAAGATATCTTACTACTTACTCAAAGAGAGGCAGATAGTAAAAATATGATCCACAAGCCAAACCACACTTTGTATGCCTGTGAAAGCACATTCTTTCCAACATATCATCTTGCATTTCCCAAACAAGGAAAGTGTTTCTCAAAGAATTAAATATTTTGACAAGATACACATTCATTATAATATAGAGATTGGACTTAAAACTAGTTATTTTAATTGTTGGGCTTAGCCACTTTGTACTATACAGCATGACAGAAAAAAAAGGAAGAGAGAGACAATATTAGGACATGTAGGGCTATTGCTGCAACTCTGAAATTTGAGTGGTTTAACATATACAATTTTATTTCTCATTTAATGAAATCCAATGTGGATTAGTAGCTTTCTTTTACTTTGGGTTTTAATTTAAGCAAAAGATGCCATTATGGTTTCACTGTAATGGTGACAGTAAAGCTGAGTCTTTAAGGAAGTGTAAGCTGTGCCTGTCATGTGAAAGAGCATCCTGGGAAATGTACAGGAAGATCAAAGGTCCAGTGTGAGATTATTTTTGGCTAATTGGAGAGCATCTGGGATGCCAGTGTTCTTGGTACAGAGGGAGAAAATTGTAGAAGGTGAGGCTGGAGACATAAAGTCTGTAGGTCTTTGAAAGCCATTGCCTTTATTCTGAGTGAGGTGGAATTCCTCTTCTTCAGTCTTCCACACCAGGCTCTAACACGTATTTATCAAAACTTAAATAATGTGTCTTGTAATTATATATACATCTTTCCTCTCTGTCTTTGTCAGCAGGCTCTGTGTATGTTTGTTAGCATATATACAACAAACCTGTCTTGTGTTTGGTACCTGATAGAGAAGACATACTGGTGGCATGTTCTTGATCAGATTTTATGTTCCACTTCAGGTTCATGGGTGTCCCTGTGGGAATATGGTCCTCTTTACATGCTTAGAATCAAGACATTTGGGTTTTCATTGTCATATTATCTTGGACCCAAAT
The DNA here is from genome assembly GCF_000951035.1 of Colobus angolensis palliatus. Classification (NCBI taxonomy): domain Eukaryota; kingdom Metazoa; phylum Chordata; class Mammalia; order Primates; family Cercopithecidae; genus Colobus; species Colobus angolensis. Next base: position 10,543,942 of record NW_012120598.1, on the reverse strand, counting down.
CAGTTTGGCCCTCTATAAGTGAACTCCACTACTAAGTGCATGGGTTTGTCTTTTAACCGAATCTGGAGATTTGGACACTGTATCCAAGTCAATTGGTTTTTCCACTTAGCCTTACCCTTATATTAATCCAGCCTTCTCTTCTGACTCCTGTGCTCTACTACTCAACCATCACGTTCGGACTCCTGGAGTCCTTGTCCCTCTAGTTCTAGTCAGTCTCAATTCACTGAACTGACATCAGCCTTAATTATTAAGTATAGGTAACGTATGATCCTCTGACATCCTGGAGAATGCAAATGAGTTGATAGTTCTCCTAACTCTGCAATGAAGAGTCAGACTTGAAACGCTAGTACTGTTATGTGATTTATTACTATAAAAATATTCAATGAACAATGTGCATATTTTTTTCCAAACTTGTCATTTGGGATTGGCAACTCAAAAAACTATAATAATCCTTGGAGAATCAAAATGATCTACCTCATTCTCTTAAAATATGCGTTACCTAGGTAATCACAGTGACTATGATGAAAATAGATATAGGTTAAGTAAATTAGAAAGAAGAAGTAATGGATAATTACTATAAAACTAGCAGCTTAAAAATTAGCAAACTAAGATTATAGCTAATCAAATAAGGAACAATTCAAAACATTGGTGTTTGTGAGGACTCATTTATTCAAAACATCACAAATTCGTGGTAGGACTGATTTTGCAATTTTACACACACAGGCACACACCCATATACATCCTATTAAAGTGGAAAACTGGCATTACATATGGTATATTCTGACCTATTCCACAATATCTGAATTAAAATTTATTATATAACACAGTTTGGGCGTGCTATCAATTCCTCTTCTTAAAGAAATTCTCTTCCATTCCTGTGTTAATCAATGTACTCATTGTTCCTGAGAAAGAGAACCAAGGGGGATTAAAATTGTCTGTAGAAATTTTAAACAATGTATGATTTATATAATGATGTTGTAAACACTAAATTAATAATACAAACTTGACCACATAATTCCTTTCTTACCAATATTCGTAATAACAAATAGTCTGCTCAGTGCTGTTATTCATGTATACCACAGACATATGGGATTCCACATTTTTCATGACCTTAAGAAAGATATAAATTCTTGCTTTTAATTTTTTAATATTCATTTAGAATCAGAAGAGAATCATCTCTTTTCCTAAGCTCCAGTATTATCATTTTGGCCAATCTACGAACTTCCCTTATCTGGATTACTGCAATCACCTCTTCATTTTTTTTTCTACTTGTAAGCCTGGTGCACTATTTTCTCTTCCAAAAAAAAAAAAAAAGCAGCCAGAATGATCTCTGTGAAACAAAGTTTGTTATGCCACTTTTCTGCTCCAAACACCCATAGTAAATCCCAAGGCCATACCATACCAAAGGGCTGGCCCCCATTACCTTCTTGACGGTCCTTTTACTACTTTCCTTATCTGTTTACTCCCATTAAGGCACATCATACCAGAATATGTTCAGCCCAGAATGTTCGCAAGGTTTTATTTAAACCTTTTGACTATGGGTGATGGGGTGACAATCTTTAGTTAAGCAAATCAAGTGCTTATGTTTTTATCTTAGAACTATAACAGCGGTGCTGGTTTAAAATATTTGTAAGCAAAACATAAGATAGGGCAAGGGGAGATCATTTAGAGTATTATTGCAAATATAGGGAGTAAATTTATATGAACTAAATTGTAACAGAGGATCATAGATTTTGATGCATTTAGAAAGTATCTGACCAGCTCTATAAGGGAAATATGAAAAAAACATGGCATGATTTAGAAGTTTGTTTGAGCAACTGGAGGAATTATCATGACAACAAATGATATTGAGGATAAATACCAAAGATATTACAAGAGTAGAGCTAATCTTTCTGTATATCTCTGCACTTCCATAGACCGTCTAGCTTGAGAAATTACAGGCAGCTCATGTGGATGAAGACAGACAAATATGCGCTCCTGGAGGGTCATTTTGTCTGCCCGTAAATGAGTTTAGCAGCTAGCTCAGTAGGTTCAAGGCAGCATAATTACTATTTTTTTTTTTTTTTTTTGATGAAACTTGCTTCTGGTCTCTGGAGGCTTCCCATATCTAACAAGACCAGTAGTCTTATTGGTATGAAGCTGCATAGGTGTTTCCAATACCCCCACCTTATAAATACTTTGATTATTATGAGGGTGAAAACCATGCTCTAAGAAAACATTGGCCTTAGTGAAATCAGACCACCCATACCCAGTTCAAGCTGCTGGACAATGTCACTCAGGAAGATTGTTGTCACTCTACTAGTTCCCTTAATTTAAACTAAGTTCTCCATAAACCTTCATCTTTTGTGTGCCTCTCCTACTTTTTTGCACATTTGTCTTCAACTTTCCTTTGCACATGGTGAATTTCAGTCTTTTTTCTGTACCAAGGTTTCCAGTTTTTATGTGGTGTTTACTCTCCCTTATTTTGATTTGCAGTCATTAAAAAGAAATCTTGAGATTTAGATAAGTTGACTTTACATTTTCAAATGGGGAAACTGAAGGGTCTTTAAGATTTCTTTTTTTTTTTTTTTTTTTTGAGATGGAGTCTCCCTCTGTTGCCCAGCCTGGAGTGCAGCCATCTCAGCTCACTGCAAGCTCCGCCTCCCGGGTTCACGTCATTCTCCTGCCTCAGACTCCTGAGTAGCTGGGACTACAGGCGCCCGCCACCACGCCCCGCTAATTTTTGTATTTTTAGTAGAAACGGGGTTTCACCGTCTTAGCCAGGATGGGCTCGATCTCCTAACCTCATGATCCGCCCACCTCGGCCTCCCAAAGTGCTGGGATTACAGGAGTGAGCCTGTGCGCCCAGCCTTTTTGAGATTTCATAGAGAGATTTCCAGGTAAAAATATACATAAAAATTATAGCTCAGAAAACTAAGATATTCTGTGTATTATCCTGATGCTCTAGGGAGACAAATTTAAGAGAAGAAGGCCCCTAGTTACCCATTTCAGCTCTATAGATTATTAGCTTTCAACAATGAGTTCTCATCTGTAAAACAGCTGCACTGATGACATCTTCGCAAAGATTATTATATAGATAACTGATATAATTTATGTAATGTGCATGTATATTCCCTAGCATTCAAAAATGTTACCTTGTAGTGTTGTTATTGTCATTATTATTATTTTCTGTTGTAGACTTTGAATTTGTTGAAGTCCTAGACTTTTAAGTAATCATGGCTGTATTTCCAATGGCTAATACAATGAGTGGCAAATACTGGCTATTCAATATCTATTTCTTTAAAGAATTAACCATACAGGGTAAGGTCGTAAGTTGACTTTCTCTTTATTCACTTCTAACACTGAAGAAGGCCGTACGCGGTGGCTCAAGCCTGTAATCCTAGCACTTTGGGAGGCTAAGACGGGCGGATCACGAGGTCAGGAGATCGAGACCATCCTGGCTAATACGGTGAAACCCCGTCTCTACTAAAAAATCCAAAAAACTAGCCGGGCGACGAGGCGGGCGCCTGTAGTCCCAGCTACTCGGGAGGCTGAGACAGGAGAATGACGTGAACCTGGGAGGCGGAGCTTGCAGTGAGCTGAGATCCGGCCACTGCACTCCACTCCAGCCTGGGTGGCAGAGCAAGACTCCGTCTCAAAAAAAAAAAAAGACTGAAGAAAACTGATATCCAGAGAAAATATCAATTGAATTTGAAGCAATACTGTCTTGAATATGTGGTAATACTTATCAAAGTGTTAGGGAAATTGTGCCACGTTCTTATATTTACACCTTCTTCTCTCAACAAGACCAAGTCAAAAACTAAATGTTCTCTTTTTGTGTTTGTTTCATCATTTTCTTTCCTTAAATTATCTTCCATGCTATATTTTGGTGCATCTGATTGGAAAGTTATAAAAATTATTTTTTAGCATCTGATTTGAGAGTTAATGACTTCTTATATTTTGTGACTTCCATAAATATTATGAGAAACCATGGTATACAAACCTAAATACAAATATATCATTTAGAAAATATTTTCCTTTTTTTTTAACTTTTTCTTAGTTCATGAGAAAATAATTTTAATATAAGTATTTTGGCCTAGTCAACATATGCTTTTTACCATTAAAAAATTATATTGAAATTATTCAATAAGAACTGTATTCCATGTATATAACATTTATATTAGAAATATTAATTTGTTAACCATGCATCAAAATTTATATTTTCCCATATCATTAATTTTATTTAATATAGATGTGATCATTCCCAGTCCCCCAACTTATAGAAATAATATTTACAGCGTAGCAGGGTTTTAAACCTAGAATGTTACATATTAAAATTTACAAATATTCAAAAATACATTTTTAATTCAAGATGGCTATGTAATTATGAACAACAGAATACCTAGTTATTTATCAACTTTTCTTTTCTCAGGCTAATTATTTTTTTATTTCATTATTTTTGCTACTCAGGGCCCATGACATTAGAGTAAGTTGTTGTCTGTATCTGGAGATTTCTCATTTATAAAAATGCTCTTCCAACTTTTGGTTGCTTTAGATAAAATCTAAATGGTAAATAATGAAAGTTCTTACTATATAGTTCTTACTATGTAATTCTACTCCAATTGTAGAGTTAAATATACAGAAATACACATGAAATGCAAAATAAATGTACATAAAATGTAGAGGATTAAAAATAATAAAAAGTTACAATGCCCTACTCAGTCTTTTAAATTTTAATTAGGTACCTAGGATATTTCCATAATTCCATTGTGTTCACCCTTTTAAGATAACAAAAATTTTTTATAAATCAGAATATTTTTATTGCTTACAATTTTGATAATTGCATATATACTATCGATTTTGAAGGTTTGGGGATAAAGGAAGGAAATACATGGAAAATGTGCATATTACTTTGACTTTATGTGAATGATAGGAGGAATCAGTCCAAACTGTCAGCCAAATTAGAAGCGGTTCAAATTAACCAGGCATTTCCCACTATTTCCAAAATGAATTTAAAAAGTCCAAATAAGTCCATAAAAACTGATACATTGAAACCATCACACATATGGTTTTATCAGAGCATATTCTCTTTCCTAACTGAAAATAACCTCCTTCTGAGAATAAAAATCTGAAAAGAAATTCCATTCTTGATTATCTGCAAAAGCTACAAAAGCTCTTATGGGCCTATTCAACCATCAGATGGGCAGAATTTTAGGGAAGTCCATTCCTGCAATGCATCTTTATTTCCTGATGTACTTATTGCCAATGTTATTTTAGCTGTTAGAGTATCTTAAAGACATAAAAGCAGTTGACTAGATATTCTAAAGATGATGGCAGTAGCCCGCAGCTTACATAAACCCTATAGGGTCCTTGGACATAGTTGCAATAAAGCAGAACATTGAAAACACAGCTTATATAAAACTTAATATACTCAGCCCGGAAGATACTTTTAAACATTTGCTAAAACTACTTTACAAGCAGGCATGTTCACTATAAAATCATGGTAATGGAGAAATAAAGCAGGGGTACAGAATAAAAAGCAAGAAATTTGCCCAAACAGTTAATTTAAGCAGCTAAATAACCACTAGGATTATCTTGATATAATTCAGAGTTTCTTTACATGAAGATCTCATTTACAGCTATGTGGTGTAGATAACTATCTTACTTAAGGTTGTTACCAAAGCTGTCATGTTTTTGTAATATCCTCAGTGAGTCCCTGATTTATTTGCCTTTCAGATATGTGTGCTTGTAAGTGCGTGCTTTTGCTATATTTTAAGTAACATTAGTTTACAGGCTACATTTACAATCACATATGCATGTGCTCGTCAGTAGTTAACTTTATATAAGACACAAGGCTTATTATTGACTGCCTATTATTGTTCAGAGGGGAGAACAGGTAGTATTGGGTGAGGAAATGTTTTCAAAGCTGATTAATAGAAATTTGTTGTTTGTGGTTAGTGAATTCCTATAAGACAGCAAACCTAGATTTGCTTGGAACTAAACTGCATGGATATTCTTTCACTGAATTGCTGCTTTCTCATCATTTTTTAATAAAATAAGGACAACTGGAGGGAACAATAGCTCAACAGAAATGTGAGCACATATGGCCTAGCCAGTAGAATGTCTTAGTCACAGCATGTATCTCAGGGGACAGTGATAGAAGAAAGGGCCAGTGAACTCTCCTACTAAACCTGTTCTTATGTCTTCCTCAACGAAGCCTATTCTCTACTGCATTTAGTGTAACATTGTAGAATTTACATTGAAGATGTTACTTGACAAGTCATGACCATGAAAAGTCCCAGCTTGTTCAGTAAGCTGAAAATACAAAAATGAATATATATGTATATATATACACATATATATATATAATTTTTAAACACGCATATGTTTTACTGTCCCACATAAATGGTTATTCATATTCGTTTCTATGGAAATACTATTCATTGTGTCTGAAAATACTCATAATAAAAATCATAGCATGCATATTTGGCCTTGCACTTCCTATTAGCATGTAGGAAGTAACCAAGTCCAAATTCAGTCTGCTCACCGCACAACAGCCAATAAGTCAAGACAGAATGATTTGGAGCAAAGAAAATGACTTTATTTGTGAAAGCCAGCAAACCAAAAAGATGGCAGGCTAATGTCCTAAGGAACCATCTTAAGTCAGTACACATTACAAGTTCTTTTTATGTTCAGGGTAGGGGGAAGAGAAAGGGATTGGGACCAAAGGGTGACTGATGACCACAGATATCTGTGTGCCAGCGAGGGTCTGAGGAGGCTGTGAAACCTCTCTGTCCTTGGTCAGGTCACAACACCTCTGCAGATCCTTACCACAACATTGCCACTTGTGTCTATACCTCCGTTATTTCCTCTGGGATTAGTTTTGGGAAGGGACTATTATGATTCTTGCTTTAAAGTTAAATTATAAGCTAACTTCCTCCCATTGTTAGCCTGGCGTACCTGCAGAGATAAGCAAAAGCAATTAACCTAAAAGATATCACCATGGACAGGAGCAAAATGGAGTTAGTCATGCTAGGCCTCCTTTTCACTGTTACAAAAGCAACAAGGGAACATTATATCCTGTCTAACAAAAATAAGTTCAGTTGTCTAGGCATTTTTTAAAAAGTCTACCAGATGACTGAGATGGCAAGGTCCTCTAGCGAAATGAAATTCTTCTAAGAGTGAGAGTAATGAGCCCATGAAATAGGGTGGAGACACAGGACAAATGAACTGTCTTACTTAAGGCAGTTCTGCAGGAAGAAGAAATGTTCATGGTAAAAGCAGGTTAAAAAACAGTGGAAGTGTTAACCAATTCTTAAAGATGTAGGCTAGCATTATGTTTAGAATCCCAGGAAGATTCTAAAACAAGGGAAGTCTGAAAGTATTATACAACTCACTACCATAGTCCTCTGACAAGCATTCACAAGGAAGTTTTGTGGTAGAGGAAGAAGCCTGAGAGAAAAAACCCTCCATAATGAAGACATTCAGGGATTCCCAGGGCAAAGCAGCTGAACCTAGAGAAAACTCTCTGTCCACTGTAGAATAAGTTCATGGTCATGGCTGACTGCCATGGGGATATAATATCAAACACTGCTCCGATACAAGGTACAAGCTGCTGAAGGAGGGGCAGGAAACCTGTTCACATCAAGGAGTCTGCACTAACTTAAGGCAGAACACCTCTGCCATGGGTGGGAGAGAGGCAGGAAACAGCTAGCCCTGGGCTTTGCACTGAGTTGAGTAGGAGGAAAAGTGACTTCCCTGCAAGGAGGCTCCAAACAGCTGAGAAAGCTCCACACAAGAGGTTTGGGCACGCAAGTGCTGCCTAAGACGAAGACTGGAGAAGGAGAATTGAACAACTTCCCTACCCAAATTATGAGCCTGCCACAGGAAACACACACACACACACACGAAAAAACTACAGGACATCATCTCTCGTGTAGATAGAAATCTGTAAAATGATATTAGCAAATGTAATCCAACAATATTTAAAAGAATAATATTCCATTATCAAGTTAGCATCATCCAGGAATGCATGACTGGTTTACCATATGATAACTAATGTAATTTATCACATCAACAGATTGAATGTAAAATAATTTGATTCTTAAAATAGGTGCAGAGACAGGCCAGATGCGGTGGCACATGACTATCCCAGCACTTTGAAAGGCTGAGGTGGGTGGATCACTTGAGGTCAGGAATTTGAGACCAGCCTGGCTAAGTTGGTGAAAGAAACCCCATCTCTACTAAAAATATAAAAATTATCCAGGAATGGTGGCACATTCCTGTAATCCAAGCTACTTGGGAGGCTGAAGCGGGAGAATTGCTTGAACCCGGGAGGCAGAGGCTGCAGCAGAGATTGCACCACTGTACTCCAGCCTGGGCAACAGAGCAAGACTCCATCTCAAAAAATAATAATAATATGTGCACAGAAATCATTTGAGAAATACAGTGACCATCTTATTTTAAACTTTTCAAAATACTGGAAAATGGGGAGAGGTAAGAGAAAGCACAAATTCTTAACTTTTTAATGAGTATTTACAAAAAAGCTATGAAGCATCATTTGTTTTTTTCGTGGATTAATATAAGGGACAAGACAAGGATGTTCTTTCTCACTGGTTTCTCATACACCATTGTACTGGAAATGTACATTGGGTAGAGTGATAAGACAAGAGCAAAATATAAACCATATTGATTTTAACTGAAAAGTCTATCTTTCCTGGCAAATATCTTAATTGTACACATAGAAAATCCTAAAACAAATCTCTACGAGAAAACAGTTTGGCACTATTTTATTAAACTTAATATGCAATTGTCATATGACCCAGTAATTACACTCTAGGATATGTATCCGTGACAAATAAAACCTGTGTTCCCACAAGAACCTGTACAGAAATGGTCACTTGCGTGCACATGCATCTTTATTCATAACAGTCAAAAACTGGAAACCATCCAGATGTCCTTTATTTGATAAATGGCTCAACAAACTATGGCTCATCTATGCCATGGAATATTATTCACCAATAAAAATGAACCAACTATTGATGCAGAAAACTTGGCTTTGATCTCCACGGAACTTTACCAGGTAGAAAAAACAATCCCAAAAGGTTATGTAATATATAATTCCATATGTATAACATTCTTGAAATCACAAAATCATATAAGTGAAGAACTGATTGGGGGTGACAGATTAGTGAGGAATGGGAAGGACAGTGATTTTGATGGAATTGTTCTGTATCTTGATTGCATTAGTGCCAGTACCCTGACTCTGATATGGCATGAACATCTTGCAAGATGTTACTATTAGAGAAAACCAGGTAAAGGGTAAACGATGTCTTTTGGTATTTATTTCTTAAAACTGCGTGAATCCACAGTTATCTCAAATACACTTATGCCCCGATTATCTAAAACTAAACATTTCAAAATAATGAAAGTCACATAATTTTAAAATTTTCTAGAAATTATTATCACTTTTTTCAAGCTTTTAAGAGTGCTCATTCTTCAGATGTCATGTTTTCTTTCTAAATGATGCTTACTATTGTGGTTTATCCTATCACATTTTGCACTCTTATAATATATAGATTCTGTTGCTCCTATCATTTAATTAAATGCAGAAAGTTTAGGTCAGATTGACGTGTTTATGTGACTATCCTTGTAAGATCAATTGCATTCTCATATCTATTTCAATAGTATTCCCAAATTAAATGCAATATTTTGAAAGATATATTGCATCTTTATTTTTATTAATTTATTTAGCATATTCTCAATTTAAATTCTCAATTAAATGTGACAAGTTGACAAGTCATCAACTTCTGCAAATGTACATTTGTGTGTTATCTAGATATGTGAGTATCCTGCTCCCAAATTTCAGATATTTCAATGTGTGCATTTCTTTGACTTTTGCTGACTTTTTCTTCTTTTTTTTTTTTTTTTGAGACGGAGTCTCACTCTGTCGCCCAGGATGGAGTGCAGTGGCACGATCTCGGCTCACTGCAAGCTCCGCCTCAAGGGTTCATGACATTCTCTTGCCTCAGGCTCCCGAGTAGCTGGGACTCCAGGCGCCCTCCACTATGCCGAGCTAATTTGTTGTATTTTCAGTAGAGACAGGGTTTCACCATGTTAGCCAGGATGGTCTCGATCTCCTGACCTTGTGATCCACCCGCCTCGGCTTCCCAAAGTGCTGGGATTACAGGTGTGTGCCACCGAGCCTGGCCAACTTTTTCTTTAACATTTGCTCACATTAAGGTTCATTCAAAGTCTTTTTGGCATAAATATTGAATAGGGGCCTTGAGCTGTTGGGAATAAAGAACAACCATTAAAACTGGGCAGAATAAAACATTTTCGCTAAATTAGTTTGTGTAAATAATTCAGTTATATAGAACCGAGTGTGCTTCTAGTTTACATCATCAAAAAAAAAAAAAAAAAGTGTTCCCCTCTTGTGTCCAGGTGTTCTTGTTGTTTAACTCCCACTTATAAGTGAAAGCATGTGGTATTTGGTTTTCTGTTCCTGTGTTAGTTTGCTTAGGTTAATCACCTCCAGCTCCATCCATGTTGCTGCAAAGGACATGACCTCATTCTCTTTATGGCTGCATATTTCATGACATATCTGTACCACATTTTCTATATCCAGTCTACCACTGATGGGCATTTAGGTTGATTCTATGTCTTTGCTATTGTGAATAGTGCTGCAATGAACATTTGCATGAATGTGTCCGTATGGTAGAATGATTTATATTTCTTTGGCTACATACCCAATAATGTGATTGCAAACACCGGGGCCTACTTGATGGTAGAGGGTGGGAAGAGGGTGAAGATTAAAAAACCACCCTTTGGGTACTATGCATATTACCTAGGTTACAAAATAACTTGCACACCAAACCCCATGACATGCAGTTGACCTTATAGCAAACCTGCACATGTACCCCTGAACCTAAAGTAAAAGTTTAAAAAAAAGTTGGAGAACCTTCCTTTGGTAATATAATGAAGAAGGTATTCCTTGTTTCAAAAATCACTTATTTGAAGATGATTTTTCCATGATTTGCAAGGTTAAAATATAGTGCATCAATATATATAATAAAAATTACTCTGCTAACAGCCTACAGATTCATTAAATTATAAAAATGGTGGAAGTGTAGTGAATGAGAATAGGTTTTAATTTCAATAACTTTAATAGCTGTCTATATTATACATACGCATATATATACATACACATATCATTTATGTACTGAAAATATTAGTCAAACTATTTTGAAAATAGGGAAGATAATACTTTAGAGAATTGTTCCCTGACCCTTTCCTAAAGCAGTTTTTTTCTACATGCACTTGAAGCTAACTTGTAGTGGATTTGGTATGAAAAATTGCCTCTTAAATCTTGTCAGGATTTTCTCTAATCTCATAAGCTTGGAAATATAAATTGGATAATCCTCGATATTCTGTAATACCACCCTTGTTTTGAAAAAGAAAGCACATTTATTGTATACCAGGTCTTCCTGTATTCCCAACTGAATGAAAAAAAAGATGAAAAAATCTAAGTAATATTTAATTGCTTTAGGAATATATATCCCATCATATTTTAGCACCACTGGTAGGGTCATTTGAAAAAGAGGATTCTGGATTCTCATGATGTCTCCTTTCCTTAAATGCTATGTAAATTTTGGAAAGTTACTTAAAAGCTATAAATGAATGGTAAGTCTTGTGTCACAGTAGTAACAATGATGAAAGGTCATTCTGTGATGAATTACCTATCACAGTTGGTGGGAAGAGAGGCTGGAGGTGAACAGACATGTCAGTTTCTTTGCTTCATTTGTCCCATAGATATTAAGACATATCCGGAAATAAACTTGCCAAGTTTTCTGGTCTATATACGTATCACATAGGAGAAAAACATTTGAATAAACATTTTTTAGTCAGATATTCTACGGAAACTCTTTTCTGCTTGTCTATTTCCATATGAATATATTATATGTGCATTGTAGGATATGAGATAGTCTTTAAAGTTTTTCTGCTTCAGGATAATGAGATGTGAGCAGACATAAAGTGTATCACTTCTGGGAAGCAATTTTAATATTCAATATTGTGTTAATCACTTTTCATTTCTTCTAACATGGAGACTGATAGATACCAAATCATGGATCTCTGACTGCCTGCGTTCCTCAATGCAGCTGGCAAGAAGCAAATACACTGCCTGAACTCTGAATAAAAATGTAGCACACGGCCGGGAGCGGTGGCTCAAGCCTGTAATCCCAGCACTTTGGGAGGCCGAGACGGGTGATCGAGACCATCCTGGCTAACACGGTGAAACCCCGTCTCTACTAAAAAATACAAAAAATTAGCCGGGCGTGGTGGCGGCGCCTGTAGTCCCAGCTACTCCGGAGGCTGAGGCAGGAGAATGGCGGGAACCCGGGAGGCGGAGCTTGCAGTGAGCTGAGATCCGGCCACTGCACTCCAGCCTGGGTGACAGAGCGAGACTCTGTCTCAAAAAAAAAAAAAAAGTAGCACACACACACAAAAAACCTTTGTTGTTCCAGCCACTGAGATTTGGAGATTATTTGCTACTGGAGCATTATCTAGGTTATCACAGTGGCTTCTATGTAAGATTCCATGCTAGGCTACATAGAGAAGTCAAAAAATATTATGACCTTGGCCTTATTGTCAATTAGTGATATGCTGCTCTCTTAGAGTAAAATGCTAACAAATCTTTCATTTCATATTTATAAAATAATTTTCCTTCATACTTCTTTAAACATTTATAGGCCCTAACTACCTGTGCTGAGTAGTTAGATATGCTCTTTAGAAATAAAAAGAAAAATTAAAAATCACATGACTCGTGATCTTACACTTTTGAGGATAAATGAAATATACACCCATTCTATCACTAATGAATTTCAAACAGTGAGGGGAAAAAATAAACATTGATAGTTCTAGGATGTACAACATATCCCTTATATATATGTGAGTTTTCATGCACTTGCTAGTATCTTGCCAGTAAGGTTTCTGTATGATTGATTTTAGAAAAAATTAGACACTTGACCCTTTGGGCTTCAGAGTACCACAGTTGCCATTACAGACTATTAACCAATATAGGAGCCATAGTAGTTAAGAGATAAATCACGAGAGCTATTTCCAATTTCACTCTGACATATTCAGATGCTTGGAAGTTCTTACTGTCATCCTTAAGACTAAAAAATAAATAAATAAATAAGGGAGCTAAAAACCAACAACTTTTCTTTCATTCTTCAGTGGCTTTAAGTTGTAGCATAAGCCACTACTCTGCAATCTGGAGAGACAGGCAACCAAGCTCTGCCTAACTGCAGGTAAAACTCCTGGGGGCATGAACTGGGAGAAGTACTTAAATATAAATTTTGATGATTTTTTGGAGCCTGAGTGTGGATTACAGGGCATATCAGAATGCAAGAAAAATCATAGTATGAAGATACAAAGGAAGCACCAGAATCAGACTCGAATATGGTACAGAAGTTGGAGTTACCAGACCTTGAATTTAAAATCACCCTGATTGATGTTAAGGGTGAACATGCAAAGTTGGACCACTAATAAGAATAGATTATTAATTGAAGCAGATACCTGAAAACATTAATGAAGAATAAAAAGGAAATGTTAGAAGTTTAAAAAATACACTGCAAGTCCAACTTCCTTCAGCGGTTTCATCAATAGACCTAACAAACCAAGGAAAAAATTAGTGAGCTTGAATATAGGTCATTATAAACTTTACAGACTGAAATGTGATGATAATAAAAGATAAAACAGACCATTCAAAACTGTAAGACAATATCAAAAGATGTAAGTGTATGCATGATTTGAATATCAGAAGAAGAAAGGATGGAGCAGAAGACATTTGAAGTAATAATGGCCAAGAACTTTGCAAAATTAATGACAGACAGTAAACCACAGATTCATGAATCTCAGAAAACACCAAAACCTTGCAGCTATAGTGAATAGAAAGCCCCACCTCAATGTTGCCTTAACCTTCATGACAGCGAGTACTGCTACAATTCTAGTGATCCTTGGAGGAAGAGATATTGCACTCCCCAAGGATGTAGTAAGGGAAAGCCCCGTGCTAAACTGGTCAGAGTTCCTAAGTTTATAATTTTTTGGTTTACTCAAATATCTTCTTTCTCACGTTTCAAATATGTTACCAGAAGAACTGGTTAGGGTAAGTAACCAGTTTTGAATAAAATTTCTGGGAGGCCGTTTTTTTGAACTAGGCCCTAACAGATGAAACCAAGCCAGAAGAAAGTCATTTGTGCTAGGGGCCACGTAATCAAACTGAGCTTTAAAACAGACCAGTTTTCCAAAACACAGGAGATTCATAGCAACTGATCTCAAGAGGCCAGTTAACTTGAGCGAGCTTGAGAAAGAAGTTCCCCCTGCCTTAACTCTATGGGAAAATAACTTTAAAATGGCCAATTCACTTTTTCTTACTTACTTCTGTTTTCTTCAGCACTTTTCTGCCTACAAAGTCAGCTCAGCTCAATGAAACACCTCTCTGTTTCATAGATGGGATGATGCCCAAATCATGAATCACTAATAAAAGCCAATTAGATCTTTAAACACAATTCGTTGCAATTTTAGTTTTAAAATGACACCAGTTAGGGTCACTACCTCACAGACTTGGAAAATATATTATACTTTATCTACTCAGTGATCAGGGCATGTCACTTATCCATTTATTTCTTCCTCAAAGGTAATTTTATTTCAAAGACTTTTTATTCCTGCAGGAACTTTGTCAGTATCGCTCAATTCCATCTTAGCCAGTTTCCCTAAATTTGATTTTTAGTGAGCAGTGGTGTTCATCCATTCTCTCACAGAAGGTTTCTGGCTCCTGCTTAGCCACGGGGAGGCTTCACTTAGCAACTTCATCCCTCATCACCACCATCACCCATCCACACAAAACACACAAACCCCGGCACACTGGCCATAGACTTATTAAATTATTTTAAGGTTCAATAATAGGAAGACGAGCATTTTGCGTAACCATTACTGAACAAGGGTGCTCCTCCGGATAAATCTCATTTAAGCTTTTGAAGATAAGCAGCTGGGGACTAATTTTGCATTTATGAGAAAAATGAAATAAAAAGACATGCCTCATTAGGCCACCCAAAATCTTGACTAAGTCACAGTCCATTGATTTGGCCTCCTCAAAACAAACAAGCGAGCAAAACAAAAGCACTTGTCAATCAGTTTCAGCTCCTTTATGTAAAACGAAAGGAATTATGTATTTTAAGAAATCAAAAAGCCTTTAGTATTGCTGATGGTACTTATAAAATTATCTTTCAAGATTTACAAAAGCTTTCATCATAAAAAATCTTTTTCAAAATAGACTTTGGCTCCCTAACCATTATAGTAAATAGTAAGGAAACGCTCAAGTTTTTAAACATGTCACAACACTACATTTATGGTAGCCTTTATATAACAGTGTTTGTGTGAGTCAAGATCTTGTTAAGCACTTCTCAGCTTATTCTCTAGGGTGTACTGGCCAAACTCTAATCTCATGGAAAGGTAAACATAACTGAAGTATTTGGAGAGTTGAGGGAAAATCTCTTCCCTGAAGGAGCATTTCGTGTGTTTTTAATCATAAATGCCAAAGGATAGGGCCATAAGTTCTTGTCTCAGTTTCTTAATAGTGTTCTGAATTTGAATTCCATTATTTTTATTTTCTATCCAGCTCTGGAAGGAGAGAGATGGCTATTGACCTGACCTTCCATTAGTTGTTCTTTGAACATAGCTGTAACTACTCTGATTAGTAACATGATATATAGTAGGCTGTATATAGTTTCTCATTATAGTGACTTACAGGTATCTCCTAATTTTTTAAGTTCTTATCCTTTATTATGTTGGTGCCATATTTGTCCATGCTTAAGGAGTTCCTAACTGAAGCATACTTCCAGGTACGGTAGCTGTCATGTGGCAGACTCTCTTCAGATTAATTGTTGTCTAGTATTTCCTGGTATGCCAGGTAGACCTTTACTTTCAGATCTTCGACAAAATTGGCAAATCATACCTTTCAACATCATGTCCCTAGAAATGTTATCTGCTATATGGCCAAGAGACACCATTAATAGACTCCACTATCATATTCCTAGGTTTGTTAATTCAATATATATTTTCTAAGCATTTATAGTAGCTGTTACCACTTTAGTCTTAGGGTTACAAAAGTAATTAATATGATCCACTAGGCCCAGGAGTTACAAACAGATACATTAATTGATAAACAGAAAGTCAGGAAATTGCTAATATAAGGCACCAATATTTGGACTCCATCAAATAGTGGATACATACATTACTTTATAAAGATACCAGAAGGAATATGGAGAATACGCAAATACTGTCTTACTTCTCACCAAAGTGGAAGGTGAGTTCTTAATTTTCGAGGGTCTGACATGAGTTCTTAATTTCCCATTAATTAAATAGTGATTACACTTAGGTCATGTGGTTAATGGAATATGATGGTTTCTCAGAAGCATACTAATTCATGGCTTCATGAAAAAGCACTCACATAAAAACACACCCACATAATGTACTCATAAATTCTAAAACAGTGAATAACTAATTTTAAAAGCAACCAACCCAGATGCACAAATATTATCTTAAAAGCAGATTACCATAGATCACAGGTGACCACTCCTGCTTCCATTAGAGCAAGAGCGATCTGGAATTAATTCCATCAAAATCCCTATTAATAGGTTGCTCTGCCATGCAATCTATTATATATATTTTGAGATTGCTATGCAATCTAATATATGTATTTCTGTTAAACCAACTTATTATCTCAAGAAATGTTACATCTATTTACTTTTCCTCTCTCATATTCTCATCTTCATGACTGCTTTGTTCTTCTACTGCCATAAACCAATCTTCCCTTCCTTCTTAAAGCCATGTCCTGGATACTTTTACATTTAATTGAATGTTTGCAAATTCTTGCCTTAAGTATAATGTTACTTTCTCCTGAGGTCACAGCTCCCATTACAGCTTATTCAAATGCAAACTATAAAATAACCCAAATGCAGCACGAGAGAAGGCATCATTGTTATATTTGATTTTCCTTCTTTCTAGGGATTAAAAAAATCTGTCATATCTTCTGAGGCTCATATTTCTTGCTTTACCCATGTCTATCTACCTTTCCTAATTTCTTTTAACTGTCAAGATGCTTAAAAGTTAGATCAATCTCAATTCATTCTCATGGCCCTCTAAAACAGCTCTAAAATTTCCAACTGTTTATGAACAAATTTGTCTGCAAAAACACTAGGTGAACACACAACATTTCATGAATCAAATCTGGACAAATACACAAAACACTCTTCAAACACTACCAACTACTTGAGTTTACCTCCTGTCTTATGAAACGTATTTTCCAAGTTTGGCATATAACTTTCCATCAAATTGCATATAACCTTCCACCTACCATTTCACAGTAAATCAAAAGCTGCAACCATTCCAATGTCCACTTCTACAAGCAAACTTCAGGTCTTTTCTGAGATAGTGTGACATATTTCTTGTAGTGTCGTTGCCTTTCTTACCATTTGACATATGTAATCCTGTGCTACTGTCTTTATTTTTTTTTAAATACGTCTCTAACAAAGCTTTGGAGTGTTGTGCCCTTACTTCCAACTTTTCGTAAGCCTTGTGGCTTCTATTATTTGAATTTACATAATACAACTACATAGCGATTTCTAAGAATGCATGTACTATATTATAGCAGAAATGACTGTATCTCCATTGGCAAAATTTTCTAAAAAATGGAACTACTGTACTAAGATGTTCCGGAGGGAATAAATTATACTGCCACATGTTTCCAACATTCAGTCACACATTAAAATCATCACCTTTTCCTCTGTGTCAACTATCTCTTCTATTCTCTGAGGTTAATTTTTCAATATTTATCTGTACTTTCAAATTTCATCTAGAAAAGTGAGTAAATTTGAGATAATAAGCTTTAGTGGTAGTCAAAACAAGAAAGCATACCAGTTTTTTTTTTAGATTAATTACAAATATGCAAACAAAAAAACATGGAACTTGACTATGGAAGAAGATTCATGACATTAAGTAGATAAACCTTTACCATTCTGGCTTTGATGATTGGATAAATAATTCTACCATTAATCAATATATACAACATAAAAAGGGAGGTTTCTTTTTGAAAAAGTTTTTGTTTTGTTTTTTTGAGACGGAGTCTCACTCTGTCACCCATTCTGGAATGCAGTGGCGTGATATCAGCTCACTCCAACCTCCACCTCCCGGGTTCAAGTGATTCTCCTTGAACCTCCCGAGTAGCTGGGATTACAGGCACCTGCCACCACGCCTGGCTAATTTTCTTTATTTTTAGTAGAGACGAGGTTTTATCATCTTGGTCAGGATAGTCTCGAACTCCTGACCTCGTGATCCACCTGCCTCAACCTCCCTAAGTGCTGGGATTGCAGGTGTGAGCCACAGTGCCCGGCCGCTTTTTGAAAATTTTGATAAATATAGGTTCGTTGATTTGAGGGGTATGTAGATTAGCATATAGAAAAATGTGGAGATTGAAAGAAGAACTAAGAGAAAATTTGTTCACTTTATAATTGACTTTAGTATTGGAGATTGGAGATGTATGAACACTGAGGGAAAGATATAAACCAATGTGGAGGAAAACTAAGGAATCAAGAAAAAAAGTTGAGTCTACAAAGGAACAAATTCTTTCTACTCATAACTGAGTTTAATCCAGATAAATGATTAGATGAGTAGGATATAAGGCACTCCCACCAACTGGAATGCGGGGCAATGAAGAAGCAGATACAATTGCAGGTGGCAGAGAGAGTCCAAAGCAGTTCTAGGCTGATATGGTCTCTTTTTCTAAATATATGTAATTTCTATTTGATCACCTTCCAGAATAAAGTGTCTGCTGTTTCCTGCCACAGACAAAAAAACTAACAGAACATAGAGCTCTTACTTATTCCCTAATTGCAACCTTCAGAAGTCAGTCAAGCAACACGTTTGTACATTCCAGGGGGCTGGGGGGCGGGGTGTATGTGTGCGTGTACATTTTCATCCACTGCCTCACAGTTCCTGAATCGGTGTGAGAAACAGTCATCGCTTGGTTAAAGGAAAACCAAACAACCACAAAGAGCGATTTTAAATGACTGCCATGATGACCAATCATTTTTTTCAGTATTTCATTTTTTATGATATTAAAAAAATTCACAAGCTTCTCAAAGAAGGAAGGCATGTAGTGCTACCTCATGGCCATACCTTTATTCTTCCTCTCCTATACCCATAATCCCCACTTCTGTGATGTGAAATATCAATTAAAGTATTTAGGAGGAGTATGGGATCTCTTTACACATATCTGCTTATTAAGAAACAACACTATTACCAATGTGAATCTTGGCCTGGAATATAGTATTTTTTTATGATGAACACTTTCATGTTCCTAACATCATATTGTGAAAATCATTGTTTCAGTCATGCTGGAAAATATCTACTTTTTCATCCCAGCTTGTGTAAAATTTAAAACAAGCTCTTTAAAGTGATACAATCCTTTCCGGTGGTGACGACCTACCCACACAAGAACATGCCTCTCGCAAAGGATCTCCTTCATCCCTCCCCAGAAGAGGAGAAGAGCCCCAATTCCTACTCCACGGATGTGAAATGTCCAGGATGCTATAAAATCACCACGGTCTTTATCTATGCACAAACGGTAGTTTTGTGTGTTGGCTGCCCCACTGTCCTCTGCCAGCCTACAGGAGGAAAAGCAAGGCTTACAGAAGGATGTTCCTTTAGGAGGAAGCGGCACTGAAAGCACTGAATCAAGATGAGTGGGAAACCACCTCAATAAACACATACTGGATTAAAAAAAAAAAGCTATAAAATCTTTATTTAAGCAAAATACTTTATAGCTATATGTCATATGCTTATTTCTTTTGGAAGAAATAAAAATGAATAATTAATTAATAGAACAAATGTTGCTAACACTTACGAATAGTGTTACTATTTCCCGATGAGAAAGAATTATATAAGGGTCTCTGTGTAATATTTTAGCTAGTCCAGGCCAGAATTGCCCTTCTAAGAAAACTTACATTGTCCATCCTTGACATAATTATAAAACTTACCAAATGTTTATTACTTATGGCAAGCATTTTTGGGGAGCCAACAACACAACTTAATAGACAATGATGACAAAATAAAAAAATAGCAGGTTCCTAAGCAAGAGTGCCAGTGAACAAATGATTTTATTATAAAGGATTGCTCTGGTTGAAATTCTAGAGTAGGGATACACAGTGCCTATGAAAGACAAAATTATATAGCTGAGGACATGCGAGAAATACTACTGAGAAAAAATGTACAAAGTAATTGTGAATTAGGTTTATTTGATTCACTAATTTTTGTCCACTTTACTACCTATGTGTGCTGAAATGAAATCAGATGAGAGAAGTAAAATCTAGACTGATGAAAAAATGCCTTTCATGCTTTTATACTCTACAAAATCATAACTTTCTATCAAGCTTATGCATAGATTGTGACACTTTTGTCCTAGCAAAAATTTTCCACTTGAATACAAAGTTAAGAATTACAATGCCATGATCTCACAAGAAGAAAGTAAAAATGCCAGAAAAAGGGTGAAGAAACAGGTTGATCTGTTTGTTGTTTCAGTCAGTTAATAGATCTGAACAATATTTTACATCATGCCTGGTTGATTTTGGCATGAGTGGTTAAAGGTTAGACAGTTTGTTGATTCCAATATTAATGGAGACTTGCTGGGTATTCTCACAAATGTTTTTAAATATATATACTTAAAATAACAAAAAAGCAATAATATATACAAATACTTAAAATATGTACTTAAAATAAATGGCATATTAATTTCACTGAAGTATTATCAATTAAAAAACCTAACCAGTTACATTTTTAATTTTTACAACTGTGTTAATCATTGTATAAAAACAGATAAAGACATTCTGTTAAAGACATTGTATGAAGACAGATAAAGTAGTATATATATGGCACATTATGTGGCAATTTGAAAGGGTTAGATATAAATTAAATATTTAAATAACATATATAATTAGTACTTTTCTGTAGTAACTTAAATAGTAACTGGTATTTATTCAGCACCTACACATGTATTACTGTTATTATGGAGTACAAAAAAGCATAAGATGTATTTCCACCAATAATTTTATGATATAATTATGTAGATATAACCAAAGTACATAAAACAATTGAAAATAGCAGCATTATATACTGATTCAGGCATTTAGAGACAAGTTGAATACATGAAAACATACTAGACACATATAATTCTTTATTTTCTTTTTTAATGATAGAACAGTATTGAAACAGCCCTATGTTCTGAGATATTACCCGGAGTTATTTGAGAATAAGGAACATGTCCACCAAGGGTAACGTTGGAGTAAAGGTTTGATAAGCTAAAGAGAAAATCTCTCCATAGTGGACAGAAGGCCTGAAAGAGGGTCACCAGCTGTGAGGCTGAGTCTAGGTTTTTATGGACTAGAAGGGGAGGAATGGGCTTACTGGTCTTTAGGCTGTCTTGGAGAAAGCACCACTTAAAGAGGTATAATAGTGTAAAGAACCAAGTGGAAGTAGAAGTGAAGGCTTGGCCTGGAACCAATTGGAGGTAGAAAGTGAAGGCTTGGCTGGGACAAATCAGGAGCTGAAGTGATGATTCACCCTATGTAAATGAAGACTTAGCCCATAGCCAATTACAGAAAGATAGGCATATGTAAGATAGGTGAAATGTAAGAGACCAGTAGGTGAAAAGTAAGAGGCTAAGGCATGCCAAGGGGAGAGAAATGTGTCCAGAAATGAGTGAAATTTGTTCATCTGGATTCATAGAGTGAGAGTTTCCATTTCAAGGACACAGGCTCTTTCTTATCTGGGACCTGAAGTTTGATTATCAGGCTGTTCTTGGTTTGAAGAAGTTTTACCAAGGACCCACCCTAACTGCCTGCCGGACCGGTTTCTTCCTCCTCTTTCAGTACGATCTATACTGAGTAGTGATATCATGAGGATACTGAAGCTAGGGTCTTGCTGAAAATGATGTGTAATAACAGTAGTGTGAAAATAAGATAAAGTAGAAGCCATTATATTTTGTTAATTGACAGACTAATTCCTATGCCATATCACCAGTTGTGATTAAACAAAAGCTGATTTTTAAAAGTGAATTAAACAAAATAGAAGCTCATATCTCTGAAAATATATATAAATGCATACTGTATATATAAGTGTGAAATAGTAGCATTTCATGGTTGATATGAAAGGAACTGTGGGGTGTCATAGGTCCTAGGGTCCTGGCTACTGTTCAACAATCCTCAGCTCACTGCCTGCATTGCAGGTCACCACATCATCCGACAGGTCTGTGGGAACCCTAACTTTGTGTATGTACTCTAGGCTTAATGCATGAGATCAATGAGAAAGGCTGCCCCTCATTTTAGGAAATGCTTCTTGGAATTATAACACAATGTTTCACTTAAATTATATGAATGAAACTTAATAATATAACCTAGCTAGCTTCAATAGAAGTCGGGACACGTGGTGTTTTAGCTGTGCATATTTGATGATATTTTATTACTAAATATACGAGATTCTAATTTATTTGAACAGATAAGCCCTGAATTAGCAAACATGGAACCATCACTCTCAGGGAGAATACAGGGTTAGGTTCCTGAGAACCTCCGGACAAATTTTCATCAACCTGTCAATACATGACTTAGATTTATGTGTGTTTCGTTTTAAGACACCATATTTAATGTACATAGTTAATTCATTAACATTGAACTCACAGAGAAGCTTACTCTTTTTTTTTCTGTTACAAGAATGCTTCCAATGGACTAGTGTAAAAGCATGAAGAAATGTCCTCCACTTAACAGTTTCTGTTGACACAAACACAGCAATACTTCACAATGTTAACCAATTATGTTGAGAAAAGTAAACTCCTTCTCCACAGTAATGGCAAATAAGGATAAAGATTGAAGAAGCAGATTATAGGAATCGTCTTGGGCATTAAAAATAAATCTAGAAAGCAGACAATAGTGTGTGGATTTATACTGTTTTTCTCTGGAAAGAACAGATGGGATTACCTAAGAAACCTAGATATACCAGAGGCGATTTTTTCTACTGTAAGGAATGCCATATTCAGAGGCTATATAACAAAATCAAAATGTTGAAATTTAGTGGCTGTCCTTGCTCTCTCTCTCACACACACACACACACACACACACACACATAAAATGCTTCATTCAGTGGGTTTATAGAAATCAATTTTCTGCACAAAAGGGGAAAATTAATTACTACAAAATTCCTCAACACATTATTAAAGTATATAAATCCCCTTAAGGTGAAAAAGTCAATTACTATATGTATATTTGTTCATTTTTATTTTCTATTTTAAGAACCTTAATTTACTAAGAGAAACCAGAAGTAACCAAAGAATACTAGCACCAATTAAACCTCATCAGTTTTTCAAGAGAAGATACTGTGATCCAGAGGCGTAAGACTTTTCTATTCAGTTTCAAGATAAAGGCATAGAAAATTTAGAAGTTAGGTGCAAGCCCACTGCTATTATTTTTAAGACTTGACAAAGTATGAGGGAAGGTTCCCAGTTGTGAAGCAAATTCAGTGTACACCGGTTACCACTTCAGCCCACTGTATCTTAGACTGCAATTTCTACTGCTTGCACAAGTCCTGTGAGACAGAACAGTCACACAAGTTACCTGAAGCAGACTTGTTACAAATAGGGAGCAGGAGACAACAGAAAACCAGAACTCATGACAAGCTAGCCTGCCTAGGTTCAGGACAGCTATGCAGGGTAGATGGTTTTGTCTGTATGTGTCCTAATTGCACCATAGCTGAGGGGCCCCAGAAAGTAGGCTGTCCTGTTTTGTTTGTTTGTTTGTTTGTTTTTTATCCCAGGGGCAAACTTGAATAGCTGAGTGAAATACTGTAGGACATCCTCTTCTAGGATGGGCAGGAACAAGGCCCAGGCTTTTCTGGCTAGTTTCACCCTATCTCAGAATGTTACATTCCCAGCATATTCTAAAGACGACAAGCAAGAAAAGAGTGACAATTGAATTTGTTCAAGTCCACCTAGAAAATGGCCTGCACCAGTTCACAACCTGCGCATTCTATACTTCTCACACTTGGTTCCTTTTGTTCTTTGACTGGTGTCTGGACCATGCATTTAGATAATAAAATCCACACAGCCAGACTTTATCTACAACCTTAAAAGGCCTACACCCTCCATCATCATCCTCTTTCATAATTTCTTTGGCCTGAGGGTGTGCACAAATGAGGCTTTCAGAAACAGAAGACAGAGGGCCAAGGAGAAGGTCTGGCCCATTGGATGGGGAATTCTAGGTCCAAGATTATATTTTGGAAGAGGAATGCAGGCTCTGTATGGGCATATGCCCTCAGTGCAAATGGCTGCTTGGCAGATGGGTCACAGCTGGGATCTCTAAAGCCCTAATTCAAGAATGAGATCCCTTTGCTTGGGTCACAAGATGGGGCTGTCTAACTATTTTACTTCATATCCAGGGTACATTCAGATTCCTTATAATTCCCATTACTCAAAATTGTTCACTTGTTTTAAATTTGCATTCTTTCTTCATTTGGAACAAAGAGATCAAAATCCTAATTTATTATGTGGACTCACTGCTGCATACATTTTTCTAAGTAAGTATTTTATCTTTTATTAAATGTTTGTCTCATCTTAATTTTTTTAGTTACAATAAGATACTACATTGCTCAATAGGTATGTAATATGTCCAACATTAAAATGGACAATCTATATTTTTAACTCTGAAAATTTTAAACTTTGCAAAATCATACATAAAAAGGTTAAAAGACAAGATGAACTGTAAAAATAAGTGCAATAAATACATCATTAACTCACATATCCTAGATATAGAGGAATCATAAATGAATAATAAGACAATAAAATTAAAAATACAAACTACATAGAGCACAGAAACAATAAGTAGTAAAAACACAGAATCATGTAAATAAGTGTCTGAAAATGTTGTGATGATCTACTCAGGTTTACTAATCATAAAGAAAAGAGATAAATAGAAGGAAGAAAGAGGAGGAAAGACAAAAAGAAGAGGGGAGAAAAAAAGGCAGAAAATATTTTCATACCTTTCAAACTGATAAATTTCTTAAATACAATAATGCATAATGATAGATGAAATTGGCATTGATAGATTGATAGAAATGATAATTAATATAATATTTCTGGAAAACAAATTACAATTAGAAATTATTTAAGTTTTAAGACATTCCACGTATTACACGTGTAGAAATCTAACCTAAGTAATTAAATGTAACAAAAATTATAATATATGGTCACAAAAACCCCGAAAACACCCTAAAGATACCATATTAGAAGAATGATGAATCAAATGTGACATGTATGTAAAACCAGGGAATCTCTGAAACAATGCAAATTTTGAGCAACATCATTTGTTTAAAAAATCCTCCAAATGAAAAAAAAATTATTTATGCTCGGAGTACATGTTCAGGTTTGTTACATAGGTAAATTGCATGTAACGGGGATTTGGTATAGAGATTATTTCATCAAAAATTGACAAATGGAATCTAATTAAACTAACGAGCTTCTGCCCAGCAAAAGAAAACTATCAACAGAGTTAACAGACAACCAATAGAATGGGAGAAAATATTCACAAACTATGCATCCAAAAAAGGTCTAATAGCTAGAATCTAAAAGAACTTAAACAAATTAACAAACTAAAAACAAACAACCCCATTAAAAAGTGGGCAAAGGACATGAACAAATATTTTCAAAAGAAAACAAGAATTCTCCAGATTTATCCAGTCTTGAAAGGAGGTTGACCTTGTATCAGACATTTTGGGGTGAACATTAAGCATCAAAATTTTAACTTAAATTTTCATCATATTTAGAAAAGAGGAGGCAGATTCAATGCTTCCTGTACTCCCCTTGCCCAGCTTAAAATTAGAGCCCAGTGCAGGCACCCAGAACCCCCAAACCAAGGTATAGGCATCAACTAAATGACTGTATTTCAAAAATGTGATGCATGTGTGAGGTCATGGTTGTCCTCCTGCTGAGATCATTGCTGTCAGCACCTTTGAAGCTTGCCTTGTCTGGGACCTGCCAGGCTCCTTATGAATTTCTTTACACCCCTGGTGTTGTGGGTGTCCACTCGCAGCTATTCTCTTTGCTGATGCCATTTTATTCCTGTTGTCAATTCTCCTGAAAAGAATTGTCTTAAAATACAACCCCTGGCAGGCTCTCTTGAGTATGTACTTTTGGCATCTTTGCCCTTGCCTAGCAATAACTGAAACTAGCTTCATGATAGCTCTTCTTATAAACATACACAAGACAAATGCTATTCATCAAGGCCATGACAGAATGGCTCAAAAACATTTCAGAGATGTTCAAGGCTGTCATGCCCAACAAAGACCCAGAGTGTCAAGGACTTGAGGTCAGAAGGGTTTCAATGGAGAGGTCCAGGTTATCAGTGGGTTGCAAGTCACCCACGGGTCCTGGAGGCTTGCTGCCCAGTGCTACCTCCAGACTCTGCTCCCCAAATTCTAGTGTAGCATTCCTTGGTCACCTCACCTGAGGCTCAAAGGAACCTAGGTGAGGTCTAATGAGCACTTTTCTAGTGGGCACAAGTGGTTAGCATTGGTGACATCTACATGGTGCTAACTCTGAAGGTATACTGAGCACAAGAGCTATGGGAACATAGCTTCCTCCATCTAAACTTCAAAGGAGGCCAAGGGGACCCTTGGGGTCAAGGCAGGGACCTGCTGTAGGAGCAGAGTCACCTCCAAGTCCCCATGGGATAATGTCTGGTAGAGCCATGGGGTCAGGGCCACTACTGTGAGCCATAACTGTGGAGCCATCAATATGCAATGGCAGCCTGGAAGAGCTACAGGCACCTGACTCCAACCTGTGAGAGCTGCAGCATGCCAGGGGAGTAGGGTCCCTTGGAACCTTGGGGATTCAGTCCCCTTCCCAGTGTGTCTAGAAGGTGGGGCATGTAACTAAAGATTGTTCTCAAGCCTTAAAATTTAATGTTTGCCCTAATCCATTTTGGACTCAGTTTGACCTGTTACCCCTTTCCTCTTGCCTGTTCTCATTTGAATGGAGATGTTTATCCTATACCTCTTCTAACATCGCATGTTAGGAGCACATAATTGGTTTGCTTTCTCAAGCTCATGGCTACAGAAAAATTTTTTTTTTCCAGATGAATCATACCTTGAGTTTCCCTCATATCTAATATCTATGAGACTCTAGACTTTAAACTTTTGAGTTGTGGCTGGAATGAGTTAAGACTCTGGGGGCTATTGAGATGGAATGAATATATTTTGCATGTGAGAATGACATAAATTTGGGAGGACCAGTGGCAGAATGTTGTGACTTGAATGTATCCCTTCCTAAATGTATATGCTGAAACTTAATGGCTGATGCAATAGTATTAAGAAGTGGAACTTTTAAACAATTTTAGGTCATAAGGGCTCCTCCCTTGTGAATGGGATTAAGGCACTTAGAAAAGAGGCTTCACGTAGCATTTTGTCTTCTTTTGTCCTTCTGCTTTCTGCCTTGTGAGAATGTATTAAGAAAGTCCTCACAAGGTACTGCTACTTCCATTTTGGACTTACCGACCTCCAGAACTGTGAGAAATACATTTCTGGGTTTTATACACTACCTGATCCATGGTATTTTGTTACAGCAGCACAAATGAACTAAGACACACCTCTTTAAGATATTGGGTTCTAGATCACAGTATTTTATTTTTCTTGGCCTCCAGAGCCTCAACTGAAACCAAAACAAAAATTATTCTCATTTTAGCATGATTTTATATACTATATGTTGGTAATCATAGACACCAATATAAAATTAGGCATATAGAGAGATGTATATGTAAACATAATTAGGTAGAAACTGAATAGCACAGGGGAGTATATTTTCTGGAATTGCTACTATTGTCCGAACCAAGCAGATTGCAGACCTTCATCTTCTTTCTGGACCAGTTGTCATCCAGTAGACTCAGCCACGTGTTGTATCCAGAGTTGCAATATGCATCCACATTAGTGATATTTTTAAGACAAAAATCCACTAATTCTATGCTTGTCATCTTTTATCTATCAATATACAAAATACAATTATGTTGCCCCAAGAGTTTTCTGACACATTGTTTTCCTCACCATGAGTTTTACCTTATTGTCCCTATCTCAGCCTGTAGCCCTTTCCCTGCTCTACATCCTCTAATACAGAGCTCCACAATTTCAGAATTCTCTGCATTCACAACTTCACTCACCTTCACTGGTAACTGCACTAATTGAACTCTGGTTCTCTCTCTGGGAAATGTACATTACTCCTTATTCCCAAACTCTTTTTCCTTAAACACTTTGACACCTTGTTTGCATAATTTTCTTCATACCTAGATGTCATTGTCATCATCCTTAGTGAATATAAATGTCCACAGAGACACAGAAAACAACTAAATTATCAGTTTTATAATTATGTATGTCCGGAGAGCTTTTAGCCCTTCACTTGGCAATTCATTTTCCTAATTTCAAATTTGACCTTATGATTATCTGTAATAAAATCTCTTTACTATGTTTCTAACTATCACCAATTCAGTGGTTCTACAATCTAATTTATTGCCCAGCTACTTGGTCAAAAATCTTGCTCAGAAATTGAAGCCTCTATCAATTTCTCCCTATCTACCTCTTTTTTTCACTTTGTCATTATCCAGTTTGCTCCATGGTACATGATTTCAAGGACATTGCTGCAAATATTCTAACTCTCTTGTTCTTCTGTTATTCCTATTTATGCTACCAAGCAAAACAGCAACCTTGGATGACCTGAACTATAATCACACAGCATGCCCTTACCCCAGCAGCTCACCAATACCAGATAATTTCACACATGAGGTCATATTAGCCTCCTAAAACTGCATTATCATCACTCACAAGCCCTTGCTACTGCCCATCAACCTCACTCTTCAAAAAAAATTTGATCCTCTCTCCTCTCCTCAGATTTTGATTACTGCAACTTTCTCTCACTCCAACAGATGTCTTTGTCATCTACTTGTCAAAGAAAATAAAAGTCATAAGATTCGACCACAAATACGTATTTAGTACTAAAATATATAGACATGCATTTACACGCTCATCTATTCTAAAGTTAATTTCTCCTTATCTCTACTTTGAACTTCACATATTTTTGCTAAAGCAAAACTATATTATTGATTTTCCCTTATTTATCTTGCATATTCAATCTTTAATTCTCAACTAAAAACCCTCCACTGTTTTCTATTCTTACATTTTAATCAAAATGATAAAAGTATTGGACAGTAATATAACTTTCCCTATCTGTCTATAGCAAAGAGAAGACTCAGAGATGCAAATTTGTGTGATGAAAAGTGCCTAAGTCTTTGGAACAACCAGTTAATCATAGTCTCTTCCTTACCACCAATGGGATGGTGATGTGAACAAGAAATAAACTATATTTGTCATTTTTAACTGCTGGTACTCTAATTGATCTCTTGTAGTGTTATAACAACTAGCATTAGTTTCACTGATGCAGAAACTGTTCCCTTGAAGTGATATTATGCTGTAAGAAAAAGTAAAATATATGGAATTGGTTAAGCAGTCAGGTGGCAGGTCAAATGAGCTGATATTTATATATGTAACCTGAAAATCTATGCCATAAAATGACAAGATACATACACTGTTTTCTGTAAGAATTGGGAATTCAGACCTCATGAAAATTGTGCGTTTAACTCTGAAAGGGAATGTTAGAAAATACACTGATATTAGTAATTTGGGGTGTTACTACTTACAAACAGTGAGGCATTAGAAGAAAGAAATAGACTTAGAAAAAAATGTCTGAATATCTAACAAAAATTACAAGGAAGAAAGTTCAAACATATGTAGGCTCAAAGGTGAAAAAGTGAACGGCTTCTAGACTCCAAAGAGTAACAGATAAGATAGAGAAATAGTTGGGGCAGCAAATGACATAAGGTTCAGCACTTCAGAAGTGGCCCAGAGGTTTACAGACAGTAAATATTCTCTTTTTTTCTTTTCTTTTCTTTCTTTTTTTTTTTTTTTTAAATGAGATGCACGTTCAGTTTTGTCGCCCAGGCCGGAGTGCAATGGTGGATCTTGGCTCACGGCAACCTCCACCTCCCGGGTTCAAGCGATTCTACTGCCTCAGCCTCCTGAGTAGCTGGGATTACAAGCATGCGCCACCATGCTTGGCTAATTTTGCATTTTTAATAGAGACGGTGTTTCTCCATGTTGGTCAAGCTAGTCTCGAACTCCCAACCTCAGGTGATCCGCTGGTCTCAGTCTCACAAAGTGCTGGGATTACAGATGTAAGCCACCGCGCCTGGCTAAATATTCTATCTGAGGAAAAAGTACGAGTCACAGAAAACAGCGGATAAGGAATATCCTGTAAGTTTGATCTAGGTTTACTTAAAGAAAGAAATTTTCCGGAGAGGGAAAGGGCCCCAACAAAATCGCCCATTAGAAACAACAACCTCACACTCACACACACAAAAACTGTAAGTCCTATCAAAATTTGATCTTAAATGGGAATTTTTGTGTAGTTGTCTTGTTTCTGTTCCAAAAACTGTACACTGGGTCTATCATTATAGGGAGTGAAGATAATTTGTATCCTTTTAGAGAACAGTTTGCTATATCAAAGCTAGCCACATGTGGATCTGAAGGAGAAGGCAGAGGAGCACCAGGACCTTCAGCTGTTTTAAGTAATTGAATGGGTATTGGATTTGTTGCCCTTGGAGAATGTGTGAATATGCCCAGTGTCTGAAAGAAAGGTGCAGGATGAGATATTCAATGGTCAATGGAGTAGCAAAGAAAGACAGCCAACCACTGTAACTGTTTGCTCTGTTTCTCTAGTGTATACTAGTTGAAGCGATAGGACTAATTTTCTAGTAACTTCATTTTTCAGTTTTCAGTCTGTTTGCAGCTAAGTGGGGCTGTGTGATCTGTGCTTAACAATAGAAAGTAAGTATAAATGAGGCCTAGAAAAAAGGTGTGTCTTTTTATGGTCCTATTTTTTTTTTTTTTTTTTTTTTTTTTGATGGAGTGTTGCTCTGTCGCCCAGGCTGGAGTGCAGTGACCCTATTCGGCTCACTGTAACCTCCGCCTCCCAGGTTCAAGCAATTCTCCTGACTCAGCCTCCCAAGTAGCTGGGACTACAGGCATGCTCCACCACACCTGGCTAATTTTGAATTTTTAGTAGAGATGGGGTTTTTCCACGTTGGTCAGGCTGGTCTTGAACTCCAAACCTCAGGTGATCCGCCTGCCTCGGTCTTTCAAAGTGCTGGGATTATAGGCGTGAGCCACCACGCCTGGCCCTCCTGATCCATTTTTTATGTTAATAACTCCTCAGTTATAAATAGGGACTGATATCTGAAATGGAAGAAACTACGTGCTTTCTTCACTCTTTCATAGAAGTGCTTCCTTTTGTACCCACTAGACATCACACCCTGTCATCACTGGACTGTAACATGAGCTACTGAAATTTTGGGATTTATCTCTTACAGCAACTGTTACCTTTCAGCTTATATATTTTTATATATTTGAAAGGATAAAATGGTACTATGGCAGTGGCCAGTTCTTGCCTCTCCACCACATAGCTATCTTGCCAGATGTCATCACTGAATGTTATTTTTTAGTTTGTTCTAGAATTTATATGCATATTATAAAGCTGCATGCTTGCATCACCATTTAAAAATAATAATTTGTTAGCTTTCTACTATTGTTGTGTGTTTTTTGAGTATGTCATTATGGATCTGTGTACCAAACACTTCATAGAAAGTCAATAAATAATAAATATGTATACTTATGTATAATCATTATATTATATGTCATATATTAATATTTTATGTAATATATTTAGTACATACATTTTAAAGATAAAATTATAAATAAATAATCCTCTTATACTCCTCAGCCGTAAGTGTACATTTGCTCACACACACACAATTAGTTTTTCTGTGTTCTAATAGAATTATACAGCATGAATAAATAAATGTTTGATATTTGCATTCTTAAGATTATACAAAGATGGTTCACAGGAACTCAAAGTGTTTCAATAATGTTTTAATGTCTGACTTACAACTAATGAAACAGTAACCCTTTCAGAAATTAAGATTTCTTCTAAATCTGTGGTAATTTCATTTTGGACTCTTGAAATTACTTCTCCATTCTGTGGATAAAGTTATAATCATTATCTCCCTCTATAATTTCCCTGGAAATAAAGAGTTAACAGTTCTTTAAGCTCTCCTCTAACCTCAGGGACACCCGATAATTTTTTGACTTGCTTAAGCCCTCCTTGTATTACCAACTCAAGAAATTTTTAGGAGTGTAACTATACACAGGAAAGATGAAAAGTATCCAGCTAAAGGTTGCTTTTCAGACTAACCACTGTGTAAGCCGATGTCTATAACAAAGGGTCAAGAGACAAGAAAAAATATAAGGGGACATGAAAAGAGTGGCTGCTATCTTCTGCTATCAAGTTAATCTGTTAGATGCTTTCTTATTTTTATTACTTTGTTAATCTTTGTGTTCTTCGTAAAAGCCTTTAAAAGCTAAAATTGTTGCTGCATCATCTATAGCACCAAACACTTATATCCATGTGGTACAGAAATTGACCAATACATCTTCACAAAAGCAGAGTCATTTGTGAAAACGCAGTATAATAGGACTGACAAGATATAATCAGTGAAGAATAATCAAGCCAGAACTAATTAGTTAAAATATATTATACATAGACCCATTCAAATTTGATTAGTTTATTTTTTATGGAATTGTACATAATGACTAAACAAGAAACATGTAAATAAAATATACCATGACTATTTGGCCCAAGTATTGTGCCCAGCAGGTACATACTAAATGTACTAAATGCCTATTGATTAAATTGATAAATATAGGAAAGTTGGAATCCTATAGCATTTCACAATAAAGTGCTTTCATAGGTACACATGCATAAGTTATTTGACTTTTTATAACTCTATAGGTATTGTTGGGCATGTTTTATCATCAGCTTCTCAAATAGTGCAATTTAGAAGTCTTTTTCAAGATCACATGGCTAGCTAAGTTGCAGAATCATGAATCCATTCACTTTCTTCTATAACCTCTTCCAGTGATACGATACTACAATACATATCCCTTACTGTATTTTCTGATGTGATTAAGCATGTATTACTGTATACTCATATAAGCCACTACCGAAAGCTTATTATCTGTGATATGCTCACTTATTTATTTGTATCATTGCTATTAATGCTTATAATGATTCTAAAAAAGTAATAGTCTACATTTTTTCAACATTATTATTTTACATAAGAGGAAACTGAAGCAGAGAAGGCTAAACTCCAATACCATTCTCTGCAAAAGACACCTGATGTACAGCATACCGGCCCATTTAAAAAATATGTTTTATTTGCTATTAGTAATAATAAAAAATAAAACTAGTTTAAAAAAGGAAAGTAGAATTAGGGGGCAATGAAAAAATATCCAATTGGTTCATCTCCAGAAGGATAAATAATCATTGTAACAAATTTTTCGAGTGAATTGGTATTATTTTTATATAATGGAAAACAAGCAAACATTAAATTTTCGAAGTCTTGCCCAGATTATGACATCATAGTGATCAACTCAATAATTATTTAAATACCAGTGTTCAGAATAGTGAAAAATTCTTGTGCAGGGTTTGGTTATGTCTTCCATTTTACTATCAATATCTGTATATTGTTTTCTCATATTAGAAATTGCTTACCGTAATATTTGAAATATTTCTAAACCAGACTATATTATATTGAATAATTTTTATTATTGTTCTAATAAATGCATTTTCACCTCAAGCAGTAAAATTGTTAATGGATATAAAAGGGAAATTTGGATGGGGACTAGATTGTAGAAGCCATAGTTAATTTAAGAAAATCACATTTTGTAAAACTTGAATAATAAGCTGTCCATTAAATGCTGTTTTATTTTTCCACATTTGGAAAGTTCTATATCCCACAGTTAGATCTATTAAAAGGACGTTTCTATTGTAATAGCTGACACATTATTGTTTTTTCTAAATTATTGTAATCATTAAGGTCTCATAAAAATGTCTTTGATCAGACTCATGACACTCTTTATCAAAATGAAAATACAGAGAGCCCCTTATTTAAAAGACAGGGGAGAGGTGCTGCCAGAGGCACTAAAATACATCATTTTGGTTTCATGGCATTTTTACTTTGCCCTAAATAACACAAATTTCTCCCACTTGAATGCCGATACATGGTTCCTCTACCCTAAAACTTCGGTATACACAAAATGTTAAAGTATCTTGACCTGAATCTTTCTCAAGGGAAATTTGGTTATGATCCATACCCACTGTCACCAGCTGTCTTTTCATCATATGAAATGCAAGTATCCCCAAAAAAAGAAATTTGATTTTTCTTCATCTCATGTTTTTAGAGCAGGACAGCAATCACTGGCCTCAGTATATTGACTTCATGTGATTCAGCTGCCCAATATTGTTCCAGCCAGCTGTGTCTATGGATGAGAGAGGGTCACATGGTATCCCACTCAGAGAAGCATTAATGGCTGTGCTGAGGCATTTCCCATCAAAGCAAAGGGTGGGCAAGTCAGTGTCTGTGATTAACACATGTAAAATACGAAAGAAGCCATATTATTCAAATAGTTTAATTTGGCAAAACATCTGTTAAAAATAAAAATAGTATAAAATGTATGCGTTTAATTTTAACTATAAAGATATAAGTGTGAATATATTCTAAAACCTTGACATTCAAGACAAGAGCTCTGCTTAAAAGTTAGCTGATGGACAGACCTATATACTTTCTTTTCTTTTTCATTTTAGTTTTTTTTTACATAAACCGCACTCATAATGCATCCTCTGCAATTTTCTGTTTCCATCTCTTTAAAGCACATCAAGCAATTACAAACACTTGTGAAGCAATTTATGTGGAGAATCATTTTAGAAGTCTATGATTTTTCCCCAGTTTTTTTATAGTTGTCCAGCCCACACTTACTTTTTGAAAACATCTTTCAAGTAATTCACCTTTATAGAGTTGTTTTCAATGCATACAACTTAGTTTTCATAGAAACAACCTCTTTATTTTCATACACTACTTTTCATAAGCTTAAGTAATATTTAAACAAATTTTGTAAGTGAAAAAACAAAAAAACAACTGGTATAAACAGATTTAGGGATAAACACATCTGACACTTGGTATACATACTACCGAAACATAGAGAACAGAAGTGTGGAGACAGAGTAGTCTGCCAGCCAAAGGCATTCAACAAGCATAGACTTCAGTAAATATGCTTAACAGAAGGAGTGGAAAGCATTGTTTCATCTGGTAAACTGGTAAAATGCAAGTCATTAAAAAAAAACTTTTATTATATTCTTATCCCTTAGTTCTTTAAATTTAGCTTATTTTATTTCAGCATTCTCAAACTGGTCCCTGTATGGAAAAGCAATGTGAAAAGCTATATTATTTCACACCTGCTAAACACGTAATTAAACGTTTAGACCTTACTTAATCTATATAAAGAGATAATATGGCCATATTTAGACGATGGCCTTCAAATCAATGTTCTGTTAAATACATGACAGTGCAGATTTTTTTTCTTTTTTTTTTTTTTGATGGAGTGTTGCTCTGTCG
>NW_012120598.1:10481316-10508040 GCF_000951035.1 Colobus angolensis palliatus | reverse complement strand
CTGTCACCCAGGCTGGAGTGCAGTGGTGTGATCTCTGCTCACTGCAAGCTCCACCTCCCGGGTTCACACCATTCTCCTGCCTCAGCCTCCCGAGTACCTGGGACTACAGGCGCCCGCCACCACACACCACGCCCGGCTAATTTTTTGTATTGTTAGTAGAGATGGAGTTTCACTGTGTCAGCCAGGATGGTCTCGATCTCTTGACCTCGTGATCCGTCCACCTGGGCCTCCCAAAGTGCTGGGATTGCAGACCTGAGTCACCACGCCTGGACCAACAGTGCAGATTTTTAAGATGAAGTCCAGAAATGACACATTTATTGCATGATGAGTATTTGAAGTTTGAAATATATGACAGCAAGAAAAGAATGGTAGAACTATTCCAGAAACTTTTCAGAAAAGACACAGTTAATTAAGAGGGTTTACACACACACACACACACACACACACACACACACACACACACACAGACACCCATACCGACATGAACACACACAGCAATACAGACATGAACACACACACACAGACATGAAACAGAAAAATTGCAAAGACTGAAATTTTTCCTCATGGCAAAAAGCAGTTTAGTGATTTTTAAATGGAGATTATACAAAGGGCACTATGTTCAAACAAACCAGCTAAGAAATATTAAACAATGACTAGGACCAGAATAGGTATAATTTTGGAGGAAGATGTGTTCTGTTAGATAATTAGATTAACATTTGTATTTTAATATCTGGAAGAAAAAGCATTCTGAGACTATTTCAAGCCTTTGTTTTTAATTAGCAATAATTCAGCTTATTCTCCTCACTTATCCACCCATTTCTCTGAAACAATTGCTAATTTATGTTTCAAGATTTGTAGTCTGAAATACAAATTTAATTTTTATATTACTTAAAGCAAAAAATACAGATTTATAACATTCTTCAGTTTAAGAATATGATTAATATAATTTCTTGCTTTCAAGAAACTTTTCTTAGCAATATACATCACTAAAATATATGCTCTAAAATGGTTAGACTTTTCCTCTGTTAGATTTTGTATCTATCTCTAAAACCTAGAAAAGTGTCTGGCATAACTTTAATGATCTATCAGTTCTCACTGCATGATGAATGAGTGCCGTGGACAGTCAGTTTTTCCTATCAGTAGTGAAATCAGCAATGGCTGTGTAGCAAGCACTGGTAAAATACACATTAGTGTCCACCCGTGAACTTTTGAGTATGTATTTTTTGAGACATGATCTTGCTCTCTCGTCCAGCCTGGAGGTCATGGGTGTGATCAGAGACTAAGTTCACCGCTCGAACTCCCAGGCTCAAGCTATCTTCCTGCCTCAGGAGTTGGGATTACAGGTGTGAACCACTATGCTCAACTAATTTTTAATTTTGTTGTTGCTGTTGTTGACATGGGGTCCGCTATGTTACCCAGGCTAGTCTCAAACTCCTGGCCTCAAGTGATCCTCTCTGATCTTTAATGAGTTTCTACAAAGGAGATCCTGGCTGGGAGTGTGTGAGCAATTTCACAGACTTTGCTCTTTTGGAAACAACATTACTGTCCGCATTGTAAAAGAGTGCTTTAACTATAGTAGTGAGTCTCATTTTAAAAATTATATTATTTTTGCTTTTTTAAATGTTAATTTTAGTTGGTACACAAAAATTGTGTATGTTTATAGGATGCAAGTGATATTTTGATACATGTATGAAATATGTAATAATCATATCAGAGTAATTAGCATTTCCATCACATCAAATATTTAGCATTTGTTTGTGATGGGCACATTCATAATTCTCTCGTATAGCTTTTGGAAAATATGCAATAAATTATCATTAACTGTCTTCCTCGTAGTCTAGTGCTATAGAACACTAGAACTTAGTTATCTTATCTAGCTACAATTTCGCAGCTGTTAACCTGCCTCTCCCTATTCTCTCCCTCTACCCTTTCCAGCCTCTAATAACCACTATCCTACTCTACTTCTATGAGCTCATTTTTTTAGCTCCCACATATGAGTGAGAACATGTGGTATTTATCTCTCTGTGCCTGAGTTACTTTGTTTAACATAATGTCCTCTAGGCCCATCCATGTCACTGCAAATGATGGCATTTCATTACCTTTTATAGTTGAATAGTATTCCATTGTGTATGTGTAACATTTTTCTTTATTAATTCATCTGTTGATGGACACTGAGGTTAATTCCCTACCATGTAATAGTAATTTGGCTAATTCCCTACCAATTTACTATTACAATAAATTGGTGGTTGCTGAAATCTCTTCAATATACTGATTTTCTTTCTTTTAGGTATGCATCCACTAGTGGAATAACTGGATCATATGGTAGTTCTATTTTTACTCTTTTGAGAAGTCTCCATGCTGTTATCTATAATGGCTGTAGTAATTGACATTCCCACCGACAATATATAAGAGCTTCCTTTTCTCTGCATCCTCTCAAGCATTTGCTGTCTTTTCACTTTTCGATAATAGCCATTCTAACTGGGGTGAGATGATACCCATTGTGGTTTCAATCTGCATATCCCTAATTGTTAGTGATGTTGAGCATTTCTTCATGTACCTATTAGCCATTTGCATGTCTTCTTTCAAGAAATGTTTCTTCAGATCCTGTGCCTATTTTTAATTTGATTGTTTCATGACTGTTGAGTTGTTCTAGTTCCTCATACATATATCTGGATATTATTCCTTTGTTGGATGATTAGTTTGTAAATATTTGCTCCAATTCTAAAGGTTGTCTCTTCACTGTTGATTTTTTTCTTTTGCTGTGTAAAAGCTTTTTGCTTTGACACAATCCCATTTTTCTATTTTTTTGCTGACTGTGCTGTTGAAGTCTTACCCATAAAACTTGTACCTAGATCACTGTCATGAAGTATTTCCCCCTATGTTTCCTTTTAGTAGTTCTATAGTTTTAGGACTTACATTTAAGTGTTCAATCCATTTTCCGGTGATTT
Organism: Colobus angolensis palliatus; assembly: GCF_000951035.1. Taxonomy (NCBI): domain Eukaryota; kingdom Metazoa; phylum Chordata; class Mammalia; order Primates; family Cercopithecidae; genus Colobus; species Colobus angolensis. The sequence continues at coordinate 10,505,092 of NW_012120598.1, read as the reverse complement.
TTGTACATGGTGAGAGATAGGAGTCTAGTTTAATTCCTCTGTCTATTAATATCCAGTTTTCCAAGCACCAAGTATTGAAGAACTGTCCTTTCGTCAATGTATGTTCTGGTCACTTTTGTCAAAAACTAGTTGGCTACAAATATGGAATTTTTTAGGTTCTCCATTCTGTTCCATTGGTCTATGTGTTGGCTTTTATACCAAGACCATGTGGTTTGGGGTACTATAGCTCTATAGTATATTTTAGTCAGGTAGAGTGATGCATCCAGCTTTGTTCTTTTTGCTGAGTACTGCTTTGGCTTTTCAAGGTATTTTGTGGTTCCACACCTTTTTTTGGATTTTTTTCTGTGTTTTTCTATTTCCATGAAGAACGTTAATTGATATTTTGATAGAGATTTCATTTAATCTATAGTTTGCTCTGGGTAGTATGATCATTTAAACAATATTAATTCTTCCAACCCACATGAGATGTCTTTCAAATTTATGTGTCCTCTTTCATTTCTTTCATCAGTATGTGGTAGATTTTATTGCAGAGATATTTTACCTCCTTAGTTAAATCATTTAAATGTATTCTATTTTTGTAATTATTGTAAATGAAATTCCTTTCTTGATTTTTTTTCAGCTACTTCATTACTGGTGTATAGAATGTTTACTTATTTTGTATGTCAATTTTTTTGTCCTGCAGCTTTACTGAATTTGCTTTTCCATTCTGAGACATTTTTGGTGGAGTCTTTAGACTTTTCTACGTATAAGATAATGTTACATATGGGTTTGTCATATATGGCCTTTATTGTTTTAAGGCATGTTCCTTCTCTACCTGGTCTGATGAGTGTTTTAGTCATGAAGAAATGCTGAATTTTATCAAATGCTTTTTCTATATTCACTGAGATATATATTTTTTCTTCATTTTGCTGATGTAGTGTATCACATTTCTTGATTTGTGTATTGAACCATCTGTACAACCCTGAGATAAATCACACTTAATTATAGCGTATTATCTTTTTGATGTGCTATTAGATTCTGTTTGCTAGTATTTTTTTTTTGCTTTTGGAAATGTTTTTCATCTAAGTTCACCAGTGACATTGGCCTGGTAGTTTTCTTTGATTTTTGTGCCTTTGTCTAGTTTTGGTATAAGGGTAATGCTGGTGTCATAGAATGAATTACAAAGAATTACGTCCTCTTAAATTTTCTGGAAGAATTCAAAACTAATTCTTGTTCTTTTAAAGTGTTGTAGAATTCAGCAGCTAAGTCACTCTGGCCCTGGAATTTCCTTTCCGGGAGACATTTAATTATGATTTAATCTTGTTACTTGTTACTCATCTGTTCAGGTTTCTATTTTTTTTTTTTTTTTCTGCTTCAATCTTGGTAGGTTACATGTGTCCAGGAATTTATCGATTTCCTCTTCGTTTTCTAATTTGTTGGCATATAATTATTTGAAATAGTCTTTAATTATCCTTTTTATTTCTATGCTATCAGTTGTAAAGTTTCCATTTCTGGATTTTTTTTATTACTTGAGACTTTTATAATTTTTTTTAGCTTAGTTAATGATTTGTTTTATTTATCTTTTAAAAAAACAACTTTTTGTTATTTTAAATTGTTAATTTTGTTTCCGTTTTATTTACTTTTGTTCTAATCTTTATTTATTTATTTATTTATTTATTTATTTTTACTAATTTTAAATTTGATTTCTATGTGCTTTTCCAGTTCCTTATGGTGCATCATTCAGTTCTTTATTTGAAATATTTCTACTTTTTTTGATGTAGGCGTTTGCTGCTGTAAACTTTCCTCTTAGAATGGCTTTTGCCATATCCAATAGGTTTTATTTGTTTATTTATTTATTTTTGTTTTTCTTTCTTTTAAAAAAATGGGATGCATGTGCAGAACATGGAGGTTTGTTACATAGGTATACATGTGCCATGGTGCTTTGCTGCACCTATTGACCTATCCTCTAAGTTCCATCCCCTTGCCCCCCACTCCCTAACAGACCCTGATGTGTGTTGTCCCATCTCTGTTTCCATGTGTTCTCGTTCAAATTCCACTTATGAGTGAGAACATGCAGTGTTTGGTTTTCTGTTCCTATGTTAGTTTGCTGAGGATGATGGCTTCCAGTCTCATTCTGCAAAAGACATGATCTCATTCATTTTTATGGTTGCATAGTATTCCATGGTGTATATGTACCACATTTTCTTTATCCAGGCTATCATTGATGGGAATTTGTGTTGGTTCCATGTCTGTGCTATTGTAAGTAGCACTACAATAAACATACATGTACATGTCTCTTTGTAGCAGAATTATTTATATTCCTTTGGGTATATACCCAGTAATGGGATTGCTAGGTCAATTGGTATTTCTGGTTCTAGATCCTTGAGAAATTGCCATAGTGTCTTCCTCACTGGTTGAATTAATTTATATTCCCAACAACAGTGAAGTGTTCCTCTTTCTTCACAGACTTGCCAGCATCTATTGTTTCTTGACTTTTTAATAATTGCCATTCTGATTAGCATGAGATGGCATCTCATCGTGGTTTGGGTTGTATTTCTCTAATGATCAGTGATGATGAAGCTTTTTTTCATATGTTTGTTGGTCATGTAAATGTCGTCTTTTGAGAAGTGTCTGTTCATATCATTTGCCTGCTTTTGGATGCAGTTGTTTTTTTCTAATAAATTTGTTTAAGTTCCTTATAAATTCTGGATAGTAGACCTTTGTCGGATAGGTAGGTTGCAAAAGTTTTCTCCCATTCTGTGGGTTGCCTGCTCACTCTGATGGTAGTTTCTTTTGCTGTGCAGAAGCTCTTTAGTTTAATTACATCCCATTTGTCAGTTTTTGCTTCTGTTGCAGTTGCTTTTGGCATTATCATCATGAAGTCTTTGCCTATGCCTATGTCCTGAATGGTTTTGCCTAGGTTTTTTTCTAGGGTTTTTATGGTTTGGGATTTCACATTTAAGTCTTTACTCCATCTTGAGTTAATTTTTTTATAAAATATAAGGAAGAGGTCCAATTTCAGTTTGCTGTGTATGGCTGGCCAGTTTTCCCAACACCATTTATTAAATAGGGAATCATTTCTCCACTGCTTGTTTTCTCAGGTTTGTTGAAAATCAGATGGTTGTAGATGTGTAGTGTTATTTCTGAGGTCTCTGTCCTGTTCCATTGGTCTATAAGTCTGTTTTAGCACCTGTACCATTCTGTTTTGGTTACTGTAGCCTTGTGGTATAGTTTGAAGTCAGGTAGCATGATGCCTCCAGCTTTGTTCTTTTTTGCTGAAGATTGTCCTAGATATATGGGTTCTTTTTTACTTTCATATGAAATCTAACATAGTTTTCTCTAATTCTGTGAAGAATCTCAATGGTAGTTTGATGGAAATAGCATTGAATCTATAAATGACTTTGGGTTATATGGCCATTTTCATAATATTAGTTATTCCTATGCATGAGGATGGAATATTTTTCCATTTGTTTGTATCCTCTCTTATTTCCTTTAACAGTGGATTGTACTTCTCCTTGAAGAGGTCCTTCACATCCCTTGTTAGCTGTATTCCTAGGTATTTTATTCTCTTTGTAGCAGTTGTGAATAGGAGTTCATTCATGATTTGACTCTCTGCTTCTCTATTGTTGGTGTAAAGGAATGTTTTTTATTTTTGCACATTGGCTTTGTAACCTGAGACTTTGCTGAAGTTGCTTATCAGCTTAAGGAGTTTTGGGACTGAGACAATGGGGTTTTCTAAATATAGAATCATGTTGTCTGCGAGACAATTTGACTTCCTCTGTTCCTAACTGAATACACTTTGTTTCTTTTTCTTGCCTGATTGCCTTGTCCAGAACTTCCAATATTATGTAGAGTAGGACTGGTGGCAGAGGGCATCTTTGTCTTGTGCCGGTTTTCAAAGGGAATGCTTCCAGCTTTTGCTCATTCAGTATGATATTGGCTGTGAGTTTGTCATAAATAGCTCTTATATTGAGATACGTTCCATCAACACCTAGTGATCTGAGAGTTTTTAACATGAAGGGATGTTGAATTTTATCAAAGGCCTTTTCTGCATCTATTGAGATAATCATGTGGTTTTTGTCTTTGGTTCTGTTTATGTGGTAGATTATGTTTATTGATTTGTATATGTTGAACCAGCCGTGCATCCCAGGGATAAAGCCAACTTGATCATGGTGGATAAGATTTTGATGTGCTGCTGGATTTGGTTTGCCAGTATTTTATTGAGGATTTTTTCATCAATGTTCATCAGGGATATTGGCCTGAATTTTTCTTGTTTTTGTTGTGTCTCATCTCAGTTTTGTTATCAGGATGATGCTGGCTTCATCCAATGAGTTAGGGAGGAGTCCCTCCTTTTCCATTGTTTCGAATACTTTCAGAAGGAATGGTACCAGCTCCATTTTGTACCAATAAAATTCGGCTGTGAATCCATCTGGTCCCGGGCTTTTTTTGTGGTTGGCAAACTATTAATTACTGCCTCAATTTCAGAACTTGTTACTGATCTATTCAGGGACTCCCTCCTGTTTTAGTCTTGGGAGGGTGTATGTGTCCAAGAATTTATCCATGTCTTCTATATTTTCTAGTTTATTTGTGTAGAGGTGTTTATAGTATTATCTGATGGTAGTTTGTATTTCTGTGGGGTCAATGGTGATATCTCCTTTATCATTTTTTTATTGTGTCTATTTGACATACTTTCTTCTCGGTGCCACATGGCACTTACCCTAAAATCAACCACATAACTGTAAGTTAAACACTCCCCAGTAAATACAAAAGAACTGAAATCATAACAAACAGTCTCTCAGACAACAGTGCAATAAAATTAGTACTCAGGATTAAGAAACTCACTCAAAACCACACAATTAAATGGAAATTGAACAACCTGCTGCTGAATGACTCCTGAGTAAATAATGAAATTGAGGCAGAAATCAAAAAGTTCTTCGAAACCAATGAGAACAAAGAGACAATGTATCAGAATCTCTGGGTCACAGCTAAAGTAGTGTTAAGAGGGAAATTTATAGCACTAAATGCCCACATCAGAAAGCTAGAAAGATCTCAAATTGACACCCTAACATCACAATTAAGAGCTAGAGAGGTAAGAGCAAACTAATCCAAAAGCTAGCTGAAGACAAGAAATAACTAAGATTAGAGCAGAATTGAAAGCGATAGGGACATGAAAAACCCTTTAAAATTCAGTGAATCCTGTAGCTGGTTTTTGTAAAGATTAACAAAATAGATAGACCACTAACTAGACCCATATGTTTTAGTATGCTGTGTTTCAATTTCTATTTTCATTGAGAACTTAAAAATTCTTTTTTTATTTTCTTCATTAATCTATTGGTCATTCAGGAGAATTTTTTTAAAGTGTATTTATTTGTACAGTTTCCAAAGTTCCTCTTGCATCTTTCTTGGAACGTTTTTCTCTTGTTTCTATGCTAGTTTTATTCCATTGCAGTCTGAGAAGACACTTAATATAACTTCAATTTTTAAAAACATATGTTGAAACTTGTTTCATCACCTACTGTATAGTCTATCCTGGAGAATGTCTGGTGGGCTGATGAGAAGAATGTACATTCTGCAGCTGTCAAATAAAATGTGTTATTAATATCTGTTAGGTCCATTGGGTCCGTAGTGCAGATTAACTTGAATATTTATTTGTTGAACTTCTGTCTCAATGAGCTGTCCAATGCAGAAAGTGGGGTGTTGAAGTGCTCAACTATTATTGTAGTGGGTATATCTTTTTTTTTTTTTCTTTTTTGAGACAGTCTCACTCTGTCACCCAGGCTGGAGTGTAGTGGCATGATCTCAGCTCACTGCAACCTCTGCCTCCCAGGTTCAAGCAATTCTCATACCTTAGACTCCCAAGCTGGAATTACAGGTTTGTGCAACCATGCCCAGCTAACTTTTGTATTTTTAGTAAAGACAAGTTTTGCCATGTTGACCAGGCTGGTCTCGAACTTCTGACCACCAGTGATCCATCTGCCTTTGCTTCTGGAATTGCTGGGATTACAGTCTGATATAAATATTGCTACTTTGACATACTTATGGTTTCTGTTTGCATGGAATGCATTTTTCTATTTCTCAATTTTCAGTTATGTGTCTTAACAGGTGAAGTGAGTTTCTTGTTGGCAATATGAAACTGAGTCTATTTAAAAAAAAAAAAATCTATTCGGCTAGCCTATATTCTAAATTGTTGAATTTAGGCAGGCATGGTGGCTCACGCCTGTAATCCCAACATCTTGGGAGGCCAAGGTGGGTGGATCACCTGAGGTCAGGAGTTCAAGATCAGCCTGGCCAACATGGTGAAACCCTGTCTCTTCTAAAAATACAATAATTAACCAAGTGTGGTGGCAGATACCTGTAGTCCCAACTACTCAGGAGGCTGAGGCAGGTTAACCACTTGAACCCATGAGGGGGAGGTTGCAGTGAGCCGAGATGGCACCACTGCACTCCAGCCTGGGCAACAGAGTGAGACTCCATCTGTAAATAAAATAAATAAATAAATAAATAAATTGTGGAATTTAAGCCAGTTACATTTCAGTTTGTTATTGAGATGTGAGGACTTCCTAGTGTCATTTTGTTGATGTTTTTTCTGATTTTGTATATTCTTTGTTGTTTTCTTTCTCTCTTTTTTTTTACCTTTGTAATTTGGTGGTTTTCTGTAGTGACATTGTTTGATGCTTTTCTTTTTCCTCATTCGTGTATCTGATCTGCCAGTGAGTTTTCCACTTTTGTGTATTTTCATACCATGGCATATATTGTCATTTCACCTCCAGATATAGGACTCCTTTAGGCAGTTCTTGTAGTGCTAGTCTAGTGGTGATGAATTCCTTCAAGTTTCACTTGTCTTGGAAAGACCATTTTTCCATTTCTAAAGAATGGCTTTGCTGAGTTTTGTATTCTTGACTGGCATGGTGTTGTTGCTTTTTTATTCCCAGCACTTTGAGTATAACATCACATTCTCTCTCCTGTCCTGTAAGGTTTCAGTTGAGAAATCTGCTGTTTGTTAGTGTGATAGAAATTTCCTTATATGTAACTTGACTCTTTTCTCTTGGTGTTTTTAGAATTCTCTCACTGTCTTTGATGACAGTTTGAATATAATACGCCTTGGAGATGACCTTTTTGGGTTAAATCTATTTGGGGATTTTTGAGCTTCCTGTATCTGAATATCTACATCTCTTTCAAGACTCAGGAAGTTTTCAGCTATTATTTTATTAAATACATTTTCCATGCCTTTTGAAATCTCATCTCCTGAATGTCCTAAATTTTGAAAATGTGTGTGTTGAATGTCCTATATATCACATAAACTTTCATTATTCTTTTTTTTTTAATCTGACTTGGTTATTTCAAACCTGTTTTCAAGTTAAGAAATTATTTCGGCCCCTCTCCGCCCCTCCTCCTGGAGCGGGTGACCGAGGCATAGCGCTGCGATCCCCGCACCCCTGCAAACATGGCGCTGCGAGTGGGGTGCGGAGCCTGTAGGCCCTGCTCTGCACCCTGCACGCGGTCCCATCACCCGCCACCCGCGCCCTGCCCGCTGAAGCCCTGGCAGCTGGAGGGGGCGCTGTCTGGACGCTGCGCATGCGACCCGCTCTGCTCTCGGTGCGTAAATTCACAGAGAAACGTGAATAGATAACAACAGAAAGTGATATTGGAACAGTGGGAATCAGCAATTTGGCACAGGAAGCGTTGGGAGATGTTGTTTTACTGTAGTCTGCCTGAAGTTGAGACAAAATTGAACAAACAAGACGAGTTTGGTGCTTTGGAAAGGGTGAAAGCTGTAGTGAACTCTATTCTCCTTTATCAGGAGAGGTAACTGAAATTAATGAAGTTCTTGCAGAAAATCCAGGACTTGTAAACAAATCTTGTTATGAAGATGGTTGGCTGATCAAGATGACACTGAGTATACCCTTCAGAACTAGGGATCTTATGAGTGAAGAAGCATATGAGAAATACATCAAATCTATTGAGGAGTGAAAATGGAACCCCTAAATAAACTAGTATGAAATAACGCAACCCAACAGAGTTGTCTTAAATTAGTGGTGGATAGAAGACTTCGAATAGCAACTTTTAGCATTACCGATGGGGGGAAAAAAAAACTACTGTTAACACTGCTAATGAAGGAAAATGCCCTTTAACTTTCTAATGATTATAGATAAATATAAAACGCGTCTTTTTCACAATATCCTATGATTTATAGACTACTAGACTCTAGTGTTCAGAATTCATTAAATTATCCATGGTAAAAACTAGTTATAAAAATTACATAATTCAAAGATAACGTTGTTATTCTTAAGCCTTATATGATATTGTGACTTGCGTATATCCATACCTGGGTTTGGGATGAAATACTTAATGATCTTTCCATTGGAAATAACTGGGAGTGAAGAGTTGCTTGTACAGTGTCAGATGAGGAACACCACTATTTTAATTTTGCAATACACTGCATTTGCTGGTGCTATTTTTATATGGTGAAACAACAGCTTTGCAGCAAAATAATAAAATGTTTCTTTGTTAAAAAAAAAAAGAAATTCATTTGCTCGATCAATTCTGTTGTTGAATATTTTGATTTTATTTTTAAATTTCATTCATTGAATTCTTCAGTTCCAAGATTTCTGTTTTGTTCTATTTAAATGATATCTTGTATTGGTTCATTCTCACATTCCTATAAAGAAATACCCCAATTTCCCAAGAAATTTATTTAAAAAGAGGCTTAATTGGCTCATGGTTCTGCAGGCTGTACAGGAAGCATAGCAGCATCTGCTTCTGGGGATGCCTCAAGAAGCTTCTAATAATGACAGAAGACATCGGAGGAGCTGGTATGTCCCATGGCAAAAGCAGGAGCAAGAGAGCAAAAGGGGAGGTGCTACACACTTTTAAATGACAAGATCTCATGAGAACTCACTCACTATCATGAGGACAGTACCAAGGAGAATGGTGCTAAACAATTCATGAGAAATTCACCTCCATGATCCAATCACCGTCCCCCAGGCCCCACCTCCAACATTGGAGATTACATTTTAATATGACATTTGGGCAAGAACACACATCCAAACTATATCATATATCAAATTCTTGTTGAATTTTTCATTTACATCATAAATTGTTTTTCTGATTTATTTTCATTATATTTGTTCTATTTTACTCTGCTGAGTTTTCATTACAATTATTTTGAATTTCTTCTCAGGCATTTCATAGGTTTCTTTTTCCTTGGGGTTTGTTACTGCAGAATTATTGTGTACCTTTGGAGGTTCATGTTTTTTCATGTTACTTGTGCCCCTACATTGATATCTGAACATGTCATATAACAGTTGCTTCTTTCAATTTTAGGAAGTATATTTTGTGGGTAAAGACTTCTTCCTGTAAATATATTTATAATGTCAGTTGGGCATGGTGGTTTGGCTTTGGCGGGTTAAGTATCTAGTTCCTATATGGTTGTTTTTTTTTTTTTGCTATAATCAATGACAGCAGTGTCTGCAAATTTCTCAGTAGCCTAGGCTGTGGCATGGTTTTTCTGGGTATGAGTACAACAGGCAGACTAGTCCTCAGGTTTCTGGGCAGCATGTATGGGTGTCAGCAGTGGTCCTTAGTCCGATTGGTTTTCAGGCCCCTGGGTGGCATGTACATTCTTGTAGTGGTGGTGGCTAGCTCTACGTAGGCCAGTTTTTGTGTCCCTGGGAAGTGCATATGGGCACAAGTGGCCCCACTGCTTGAGGTGCAGGGTCACTGTCAATGGTGGTGGCCCCAGGCAAGTAGTTCTCAGGCTCTGGGGAGCATGAGCTTCAGCTCCTTGTGTCTTGGGGGAAGTCTCCCAATGTGTCAAAGCCCCTGTTCCCTAGGATATGGGACCCTGCATGAGTTCAGTTGCAGAGTGAACAGGTGCACCACTGGGTGGAGCTAAGGTCATGATGCAGTGGCCCTCCTGGTGGATGAAGAAGAAGGTTAACACGTTTCCTGGTTGTGTTTCTGCAGGGGGTATTGGGCCTCAGGGCAATACTCTGGTGTTGGCTCTTCTTTCAAAATGGTTCTGTGCTGCAGCAGCCAATGTCCTGGGGAGTGGGGAGAACCCAACATGAATTCCCTTTTTGGAATAATTCTGTTGCCTGGACTTCAAGCAACCCCCTATACTAGGCTTAGGGCCTGTGAGGGCTGAGGGGCTCTTTTATAGCTAGAATTGCAGGCGTTTGGTGTGAAAACATGAACTCCTGGGTTTATTCTTACCCGTTTCCAGTGCTGGGGAGTTTTATTGGCTCTAAGCGAATCCCAGCTGGCTTTGCTTAGCTTTCTGTGCTGTCATCTTAACTTTTAGTGCCTGAGAGAGTCTTTGTAATTCCTTCCTGAATGGTAATGTTCTTCCTTAGACACTCTATTTGATGTGTTCTTATCTACTTGTTGTTTTGGTCCTTTTCTGTGTGAAGGGAAGTTAGGTGCCTCTAGTCCACCATCTTAACGACATCCCAGGTACAATTTATTAATTGGATAAATACATCCATTTATGCTACTGTAACAAATAACATTTTCTTCATATTAAACTCCATAAACTATCTGCATGTAATTTTGCTGTATTATGATGTAAGTTATAATATATTTTATCTAATATTTCATGTTAAAGCAAATTAAAGTAGAGACCAGGCCTGAAGAATCTCTAAACAGACAAAGCCACCTAGACATAAGGAAACTTAACATTTTTTGATTTACAAACATAAGCAAAACTTAATTTGAGCTACTTATTGTTATTGCCTATATTAAAGAAAAAGACTTAAGGCTAACCAGGCAGACTGTGTCAACTAATATATAGCTTTATAACTAGAAACTTTGCAGCAGAATAGATCAAATAAAGCAACTGTATAACTGCAACCAATCAAATACATTCTCTGCTTTACTTTCAAGTCCATAAACCCTCTGCTTATATTCCCTAGGCAAAGCCCGCAGTCAACTCCTGGTATGGAGCTGCCAGATTGATGAGTCACTGTTTGTTCAAATAAAATCTTCAAAACTTTTATTATGCTTCAGTTTACCTTTTAAAATTAATAATTTTCTACAGATAAAACATTAGGCAATTGATTTTTACTTTATAATTTCCAATGGTGTACTTGTCATATATCATTTTGTTGCATATGCTTCATCATATCTAGAGAGACATATTTCAACCATTATCCTATTATTGTTTTAATATCATATAATATCATATTATTGTGACTTACAAACAGGTTTTAATATCAGAGGAAAATATGTAAACCCGTAATTGGCAACATTGTTCCCTCAGAAGTTATAGAAATCTGAAGTCAATAATTCATCTAAATTGACTCTAAAATTTCTTGTTGAAGCTATAAAACTTTTATGACATCTAACAATTGCAATCAGAATTTGTTACAGCTAATAATTAATTTAGGATAAATTTGAATGTTTTAAATACTGTCTTCTTATCAAAGTACATGATACATTGTTCCATGTATTAAATTCTTTATTGCCTTTTGATATACCATATGGCTCTCCCAGTATAGATTTTTTCAAATTTGCATTGGCACCATAAATTTAAGTTAGTATTTTTTGCTGTCTAGCGATAATGAAATAAATATATTCCCAATATACTTACAAATGCACCATCACTGAAATATGTAACAATAATATTAAATTGTATATGTCAATTTTATAGCTAATTAGATCTTTAAATAGGCATTTTTTTATAACGACTTGGAATTTTCAGAAATTGTTAATATAGAATACAAATACTATTAATTTTGTCTCTCTTGAAAAAAGGCAAATAGTAATACATATTTACATGCTACTCTTAAATTTTAAGGAACTGTTATGATTATGGTGATGTTTACTTTTTGTTTAAGAAATTTTAACACGATTGAATATTAATTTCAACAAATTACCTTTTTCTATGTATTTTGATTAAATGATTTGTTAATTTTACAACTAATTGTGTCACTTAATGTTAATTTAACTTTGCATATTGAAATGATTTTTTAAAATACCTTACAATGCATTTTTGAAATTTAATCTACTTCTCTTTGTGCATTGTTTTTGACCTATACTACGAGATTTTATGTGATAATATGATTTTATACATATTGGCTTTCTAAAAATTAAATTTTGGGTGTTTTTTTTACATTTCAACTTCATAAAACTGTGTTTATCTCTCTCTCTTTTTTTTTTTTTTGTTCTGAAACGGAGTCTTGCTCTGTCACCCAGGCTGGAGTGCGGTGGCGCGATCTCGGCGCACTGCAAGTTCTGCCTCCCAGGTTCACGCCATTCTGCTGACTCAGCCTCCTGAGTAGCTGGGACTACAGGCGCCCGCCACCATGCCCAGCTAATTTTTTGTATTTTTTAGTATAGACGGCGTTTCACCGTGTTAGCCAGGATGATCTCAATCTCCTGACCTTGTGATCCACCCACCTCAGCCTCCCAAAGTGAGCCACCACACCTGGCCATCTTTATCTCTCTTTCCCCTTATTTGAGTAGTTTAACTGTTGTCTTTTCTGTTTGTATTTTTCCCCTAAAATAATAGTTCTTGAGTTTAATCATTAGTGCTATATTTCTCTTCATTATTATTTTTCCTTTTATCTTTGTTTCCCATGTTTCTTGAGGCTCACTTTAATAATACTTCTGCTAATTGATTGATTTTACTTAATTAAATTCAGTAAAATTTTATTTGGGTTCCAATTTTTTGGCCCAATTCTTTATCATATATAGCTTTTTTACTTTAATTAGCTTATAAATTATTTTGACTCTAACATTTGGGTTTATTTTGCCATGAAGCAACTAAAGCAGAGTATGAGTTTGTTGCAGATTTTCTTTTATTTCTATAATTTTGCAACATCATTAAAAAAGGAAACCTGTAAAATTTCTCCTTTGATGACTTTTGAAAATAATTTTTATCTGTGTGTGTGTATTTGAATGCGTGTTTGTATGTGTGTGTTATTTAACCCCTAACCAATGATTATTGTTTCAGACTATTTCATAGGCCCTTAAAAATGATACATGTCTTCTGTATTGTTTATGGTTATAATTATTTAATAAGTTTACAGCATTCATCATATTCCATTTTCTCGTATCATTCACTTTTGCCCACTCGATTGCTCAGGGGTTAAATGATTTCTGAAACAGCTGTTCCAGTGCATTTTTGTTGCATTGTAAGATATTTTTAAAAATATAATTTTACCATTTTTATGTTGCATTAAGGTCCATGAATGTTAGCTTATCTTTCTGGATAACTTCATTTATTTAATAATGTTTTTTTCTGATTTCTACATTTTAATGTAATCATTGTGATATGTGGTTATACTGATGTTATTGTTGATTAGACTGAATCATTTCACTCTCAAGATATTTTGTACAATTTGTTTTAGTTTTGCTGTTTATACTCTTTAGAAAATACACAGTAAAGAGAATGCTTTCTGGATTTTCTTTGTGATTGATTTGTTTTTGTTGTTTCTTTGTAACTGCACATGATAATTTTATTTTTAGCAAAGAGGTTTTAAACTAGTTCATTTTTATATTCCAAATTAATCCTTTGTTAACTTTCATAAGTTTTCCTGTTATATTGTTGTGGTGATGGTTGCTGTTTTCTTGATTTACTATGCATGCTCTATGCACTGCTTATCCTCTGACTTTTTCCTCCAGCACTGATTTTAGCAAAAGTATATATCACATTAATTATTAGCTTTCTACACTTGGGATAGGTAATATTATCCATACTTCAAAATACTTTTAGTAAGAAGCAAATGTTTAAAAGCATTATTTGTCACCAGCCAGTTAAAAGTGGTAAAAACTAGGACTTTAACATAAGTCTGATTTTAAGGCCCATATTATACACACCTCGGAGAAATGAAAAAAAAAATCCAGTTGTACATTTTCCGAAGGCTACTAGTTCACATACTGATCCATAAAACAATATTTGATGCTGCAAGAGAACATGGGCTGAGATGAAATGGGATAAGATCATTTCAATAAAGTATATCTGCATATTTCAGGGTCTGTGTCTGTTAATTGGTGTAATATTTTAGAAGACATGGTCAGTAATTTTCATTTGATATAAGTGGCCATTTGGCAACGTGGTAGTGCTGTAAGAAGCTGAGTAATGGGATCGAAAGGACACTTGCCTTAGCTGACTATTACTTCTTATTTAATATACATTAAATAGACTATTAGTCAGGAAACCTTGTAAAAAAGCTATGGCATCATTTCTAATTATTGAAAATAATTTAACTAAATTCTGGTAGAATGATTAGAAGAAAGTGTTACACAGAAGAAAATGTACAAACAAAGGGTTAGAATTTGGTGATGTCCTCAATGAGATTAGAAGTCACCTGAAAATGACAGAGAACCTAGTCTCTGTGACTGCTAAGGTCAACTTAATACACGACCAGAGTTTGGTTAAAAGCAAAACAGTATTATTTTTGCATATGTTTAGTTTGCATACAGATGAAAACGATTAGGGCCAAAGTATAAGAATTATGACTATAAACATGTCTTCATCTGAAACTCACACACAGATAAATATCTTATTACAGGTTGCAGAAATACCTTCTTATACTACCTTAGTTACCTCAACCACAGTAATTGGAAGCAACACATACGGAAGGTGGGATGCTCATCAGGGGAATATTTTGGTGGCATTCATAAATCATTATAAATTTTTATAAATTATTTCTATAACTATGAACACACTAATAAATCTAGTACTTAAATGTGTAGGAATATTTTGAATATTTTGGAGCTTGGTTATCCTTTGAATTTCCAAGAATATCAATTAACTGGGCCATCAGATTTTTTCAAATATGATGTAATATTGTATTAAAATAACATATTTCTGAAGAGAAAAACAGATCAATTTGTAACTCGAAATAAATAAAACTAGAAGTTGACTCATGTAAAGAACATAATCATGATGGATAATCTAAGAGAGAAAAATGTTCGTGTTGTGTTTCAGGTGTGTTGATAGATTTCATCCTATGAGAATAATTTTTTTACTGTTATGTCATTTACATTATAATCAGATGGACAGGCCATTGACAGGTAGACAAATAAGTGAACAAAATGATTTCAGGAAGAAATAATTTGTCTGAAAATACAAAATACAGGGATATGATATAAGATTATCAGAATATCAAAGAGATTATCTGACTCATTAATGTGATGGTACATTTAATTAATATTAAGTACAAAAAAATCAAATTTTAGATCCAAAAAGGAAGATAACTTCTAGTGAATTCTATTGTATGTTTATCATATTCCAACTCATAATGTGAAAAATAGGAGAGAATGATGCCAACATTTAGAGTAAAGCACAGAGAAATGATGAATTGATTAAGATCACCAATTTCATCACTAAATATTAGCCCTTACAATCCTTGTAATTCATTGGTTCCATTCCTTGAGCTCTCTGAGAATATATACAGACTGTCAAATGCAGGTAGACCAATAATTAGTGCATGATATTAAGGATTTCAAATGATAAAGTCTATACATGAAACTGCTTAAATAAGATAGTATGTGACTAATGAGATTTCTCCATTTTGTGCTTGAACAAGTTTCTTAGTTTCAACAAACACACACACAAACGCTCAGCTAAATTTAAATTTCTGATAAACAGTTAATTTCATAATATAATTATATTCTAAATATTGCATGAAATAAATGTATATTAAAAATAATTTGTTGTTTTTCTGAAATTTAAATTTGACTAGTCATCTTGTACTTTACCTAGCAAACCTAGGCTGGTAAGACACACTTATATATGATAGTAAAAAACTTGGATAAAATATTGAATTTTTTAGCTTAGAATTCACTACCAAGGCTCTGGGAGAATATGAGCCATTGTAGAAAAATAAGATTCTCTAAAAAATATCAAGCTACTGGTGTGTGTCAATGACTTATGTTCACTCTTCAGTAAGGTGTTAAAGGAGACAGTCATCAATGTTACTAAAGAGAGGAGCTTCGATATATATAGTGTGAGAAAAGAAAGTCTTTCTGCTTCTTGCTAAAAATCCAACAGTGCTAAGGATCTATAATTTGAAACTGCCAAAAGTGACTTGTCTGCCCCAAGGTAAAGTTGTGGCAAGCCAAAAAATGAAGGTCAGAAATGTCACAATTTAGCTTGGCATCTAAGGGGAAGTTAAAACAAAACAAAAATCAGCAAGGGATCTTTTTATGTATCGCTTGCTAAAGTACATCAATAGATGCTGTGTTTGACAGAGATAATAGTATCCTTACACACAGACACAGTGTAAAATATGGCAGATAGAGGATGGGGTGATTTGTTTTGTCCATCATTTCTCATTAATTAGAGTCAAATATCAAGTAATAAAGGCACAAATTGAGACCTACAAATCTATGGATAAAATACAGAAAAGTCAAGTGTGGGCTCCACATTCAACTTTCATGATTTAAAAGATTTCTGCTGCTGGATGTTAATAAAAGCCTGTCCTCCCCATTAAAGCTTTGGGCAGCAGTCTAAAGTTTTAAGAAAGAACTCTGGTATCAAGCTGCATGGAGAATATGTGAGTCTTCCTTCTAGGAGACTCACATCAACAGTGAATGGGCAGACTACAGATCAGCAGCCTTGAAAATATGTCAGTGATCAAGTTACTTTAGTATTCCTGCTTTATCGGAGGTGATGTAAGCCCTGTACAAGTGATCACTGTATATTTTTTCAATTTACAGCCTTTTCTAAATGAAAATTGTAGACAGGAACTGTGACTTATGACCACAATTCCAGCACTTTGGGAGGCCAAGGTAGGAGGAAGGCTTAAATCCAGAAGTTTGAAACCAACCTGGGCAGCAAAACGAGACCCCATTTCTACGAAAACAAGCAAACAAATAAATAATTGAAATTAAAAGTTTTTTTAAATGGAAACTTAAAAAATAGAATTTTACTGTGGTTACCTTGTTTTTCCGTTCACTGTTACATTTTCTGTGTGGAGTCATGTTTAAATTATCAGATAGTTCAAAGGTTGCAAGTTTTAAAAAGAAACATCTAGATATTTTAGGTTTATATGTACCTCATGTTCATATTCTGCAATATGATAGTACCTCTCAATAAAGGCATAATGGCTACCTCTTCATTCATATAATTGGTGTATGAGAGTGTTGCATTGTATTAAAATTATTGAATGTGTATATTTAAGTGAAGATAGCGATCTATATACTTTGAGCATGTGAGGCATTGGATCTTGAGTTAAAGACTAGAGATTTATTGTTTATCTGAGTTCATTATCTGATTTCTTTATATGATTATAGTAACCAAGGAGGAGCACCCTTTTCACCAGGGATTGAGTTATAAACAGCCACTTGACTACTTGATTCACATCAGAATCACCAAACTTCAAAAAATTATCACTTCTTTTATTTTTTTATTTTTTAGACAGGATCTCACTCTGTCACCCAGGCTGGAGTGCAGTGGTAGGATGATGACTCACTACAGCCTCGGCCTCCTGGGCTCAGGTGATCTTCCTATCTCAGCCCCCTGACTGGCTAGGACAACAGGCGTGCACCACAATGCCAGGATAATTTTTGCTTTTGTTGAGATAGGCTTCCCTCATGTTGCCCAGGCTGGTCTCAAGCTCCTGGGCTCAAATGATCCTCCTCTCTCGGCCTCTCAAAGTGCTGGGAGTACAGACGTGAGCCATGGTGTCTGGCCAAGATAAAAGCTTATGACTCCAGAGTGTATAGGTTTCATATTCACTGGCAGAAGGAGATATAAGAGAGAAAAAAGGATTCGGGAACAAGAGGGGAAATAAAAAAAAAATAAAGTACCCTGAAGGAAGATAACCCTATATACTATTGTTTTCAATGTGGATGTTGTAAAACATTTGTGAGTTGTAAAACATTTGTGAGTTGTAAAACTAATCTACTGGTTGATGGTCAATAACTTATTTTTTTAAAGAAACAGAATAAAATAGAATTAAATAGGATGGAAAATAGAAGTATTAAAATCATCAATGTGCATCATATAAAAAGTATTGTTTTATTGCACCTTTATTTATTTCAACAGTGTATGTGTACATGTGTGATTTTCTAGGATTGTGATGTAAAATATATTTCTAACTTTAAGTAGTTGTTCAAAGATGTTTGAAATGCAGTGATGAACATATTCTAGTTCCAGGAGGTTATCATTTTGATGTATAAGCTACCCTAAGATTCTCTCTACTATCTGCATGTCTTATTTTTATTTTGCTTAGATTAATGTTATAAGTATTTTATATACAATAAGTCATTTAATCCTCTCAACATCCCCATGAAGGTGTTACTATTATTATCCCAATTAATGCAGTACTATAATTGAAATGTACAGAATTTATGTAATTTGCCAAAGCTCACTCAGTCAGCAAATGACAGGGTTAAGATTTACACTGGCACCCTGGAAAACTGTCTATTGAGTGGAAGCAATGAAATATGAAACAAAATCTGTATTTTGTAAAAATATATTATAAAATGTTCCCTGGAAAAAAGACAATGCTCATGAAACTGGAACAGATACTGTCATATTACCAGTGGTGCGTTAGAATGGAGGTCACACCTTCTTGTTGCTGAGAACTTTGGGCCCATCCTGGACCAGTTCCAGGTCTTACGAGAATGTGGTACACTATGATAACTGCTTAGAAATTGCTGAGAAATCCTTGAATCTCAAAATGCCCACATAAATCTTGAAAGCGCTCATTATTTACAATAACATTAGTAACTCTTTTTCTTGAAAACTAATGGCATAATATAATTCATTGTTAAAACTTTTTGCTTCAAAATAGGATTTAGAATACCTATCCAGAGACCAAAACAATATCTTTGGTAATTAAGAAAAATACAATTTATGTTTTAAAATCAAATATTGAATTTAAAGTGGTATTATCTTTATGTGATAATATTTAATTAGCTCATAAATACTTAAGATTATTTATTTATTTATTGAGATAGAGTTTTGCTCTTGTTTCCCAGGCTGGAGTGCAATGGTGTGATTTTGGCTCACTGCAACCTCTGCCTCCTGGGTTCAAGTGATTCTCCTGCTTCAGCCTCCCAAGTGGCTGGGATTACAGGTGCCCGCCACCATGCCCAGCTAATTTTTTTTTTTTTTCTGTATTTTTAGTAGAGATGAGGTTTCACCAGGTTGGCCAGGCCGGTCTCCAACTCCTGAACTCAGGTGATCCACCTGCCTCGGCCTCTCAAAGTGCTGGGATTACAGGTGTGAGCTACTGCGCCCAGTCAATACTTAAGATTTTTAATAATAAAGTCTGGGAATGAACCAGGCTCCCAAATGAAGATGCAGAAAACATAACTAAATATTATCTAATTTCATATATATATATATATATATATGGCTAAGTATTATCTAATAGTTTATATAAAGCTAAGTATTATCTAGATATATATATATATATTTACAGCAATTTATAAATAATGTAGCCATTGTACATAGCTTTAGAAAAATAGAGAATAAAGATGCTCGTAGTCATCCTTATACCTGTCTGTACAAGATACCTTCTTTATGCTAGGCATTTTATGTACTTCATTTCAAAACAATAATGAGACCTACTAAACTGAGTGTCAGTGAGATTAGCAAAATGGCTCAAGAACTTGCCGTGCATTGGCTGAAGAATAAACATGAAATTCCAAATTTGTCTGAGGCCAAAATATGTACTTTTTCAACTACAATGATCTTGCATTTTTAATACAAGCCTGACACCTGTACGAAAAGGAGGAAGGTAGAAAACATTATTTATTTTCAGAAAAAAGTAAAAACAGACCTAAGTTCAGTAGAAAAACGTGTTTCTGTGCCCAAATGTAGCTTGTGGCAGAGACTAGTCATTAAACGAACTCATTTTCACCCAGGACATCTTGTTGTGTGTGTTGAGAGAGTAGAACTAAGTTGGATGGAGTCAGGGTAGTGTAGAGTATGTAACCATGGTAATTGTTTCAGACTGTGGGTCTTTTTAACTTAAAACTGATTTCCTTTCTGTACTAATATGGAAAGACATGATAAAGCAACTGCAAAGAATTTAGTACCAACATTTCTGAAGTCATTCACATGTCTAGGTTATCTTATTAAGATATTACAGCCAAAAGTGCTGTAAAAGCTTTGTGAAGAGATGAATTTTACCAAATTTAAAACACTTTTTACTAGCTTGGCATTTTATGAGCATAGTTGAAGATGCAAACTTTGCAGAGAAGAAGTTAAAATTTTTCCTCAGATGTACATATATATTACCAAGATCATTATATCAAAGTCAAGAGATAAATGTCCCTACATTAATAAATAGATAATTTAACGACTAAAAAAAAGGCAGCCCCACCAAGATGTCTTCATCCCTTCTTTGCAACACTTTTATCTCTGTTACTGTGATCTTGATTTTTATTCCCATTAGGTATACTACCCTTAATTCTCCTCTTTAAATGTCCTAGATGCTCTCAGCAACATCAAATTCTTATGATTCCCATAGTGCCTTCACAGTTTTAAGTATATTTTACTGCTCTGTGACTTGCAGGGCATAATATCAAGCTAAAATGTAACTTTTTAATCTTTTTTAGTTCAGTAAATTTATGTCTATAAGAAGTGAAAGAACTGCAGGAGGGATAATTCTCCAATAAATTAATATTTTCGAACCACCTTACCACATTGCCACATTTTCTCAGCTGTAGGGCTCAGCTGAGCAAGGAAGGCCAAGAGAAATGTAAGGGGGCAATGGTAGTTCCAGTGATAGTGAAAATACTGGCATAGCTGTTTGTAGCAATGCTCGTTGTCACTGTAATGGTATTGCAAGGTCTACTCAATAATATTTAAACATAGTCATGCAAATGTATTTCTAAAATTATGATTTTGAATTAACATACCATATTCTAAAAACCACAGTACAATTCTACATTCCTATATTCTGAAAACCATAGTACAATCCTACATTCCTATATTCTGAAAACCATAGTACAATTCTACATTCCTGTCCAAAATTTCTAACATAGCTCAAGGTTAATGATATGTGCCAATCAGAAATCCTTCTCCCCCTACATTGGATAATGAGTCGTTTTAAATCAATGTAAACACATCAGTTCTCTGCTAGAAAATAAAGTGGGTTAGACCACACATGTGAAGATACTAAATGTAAGGCTTTAGATAGGATACTCTGACAATATTTGTATTTACTGCTCAAGCCTATACGAGTAGTTACACATCTTTTCACACACTACTGAAAAGCTAGATGAATTCTAATTATGTGAATTTAAACTGACTGTTGTGAATAAGACTCTGTCTTCTAGCATTAAATCTGAGAGGGAAAAACCAGCGGAAAGCAAGTGGCTAATGGGAAAGTAATTGACTTTGTATGGCTACACATTTCTTATTACACAAATACTAGATTATAAACAAAAGGGGTATTGTTTAAGAAAAATTCATACTATGTTTTTCTTTGCTCTCACACCACAGCAATCATCAACACACAAAAGGACTTCTATGGCCAAACTGGTGTGTGGTGGCAGTTGATTTCTGCATCGGACACCAATAAGGTGTCCTCCAATTCAATTCTGACTCTGTCCACGTAGAGGTAAGTGTCAGATTCCACAGGTGGGGAGCTCCGTTTTCAGAACTGCCCTCCCTCCAGACACTAGGCGTGAGGGAAGAGAGAGACCCTCTCATATTTTTTTATATTGT
Organism: Colobus angolensis palliatus; assembly: GCF_000951035.1. Lineage (NCBI taxonomy): Eukaryota > Metazoa > Chordata > Mammalia > Primates > Cercopithecidae > Colobus > Colobus angolensis. The sequence continues at coordinate 10,483,476 of NW_012120598.1, read as the reverse complement.
TTTATACTCAGAAAAGGAGAGAGAAGCAAAACTAAAAGCAGGTAGCCCTGTGCCCAGGAACCAGACCCGAAACCAGACCTGGGCCTGCCTGACCTAAGCCTGGTAGTTAAAATTCGACCCCTGACCTAGCAACTGTTGTTATCTATAGATTCCAGACATTGTACGGAAGGACATTGTGAAACCTCCCGTTCTGTTTCACCCTGACCACCGGTGCTCGCAGCCCCTGTCACGTACCCCCTGGCTTGCTCAATCGATCACGACCCTCTCACTCGGACCCCCTCAGAGTTGTGAGCCCTTAAAAGGGACAGAAGTTAAGCAACTGACGAGCTCAGATTTTAAGACACTAGCGTGTCGATGCTCCCAGCTGATTAGAGCCACTCCCTTCACTATCTCAGTGTCTGAGGGGTTTTGTCCGTGGCTGCTCTTGCTACATTTCTTGATTCCTGACTGAATATTCTGAACAAGCAGCTTCAAGACGGGTTTTCCACAACCACCTCTTTTGGTTCAAGTAATTTTCTACAACAGTTCACAGTACTCAGGGAAACATTTAAATGTGCCAGTTGATTAGAAAGGATATTACAAAGGATACAGAGGAAGGACTGCCTAGGATCAGGTATGTGAGAAGGGGCACAGAGCTTCCGTGCCCGCTCTGAATGTGTTGCTTTCTGGGAATCACCACTTGTTCAGGTGTCTGTAAACTCTCTGAATCTTGTCCTCATGGGCCTTTTACGGAAACTTCATTGGATAGGCATGATTGACAACTGTGTGGAAATGTGACTGGACAAAAGGAGTATAATCCTAACCCGGCAACGTTTGTCTGTTCAGATTCTTCTTGGCCTTGCATGCAGTATTGCCTCCTTCAGTGTGTGAGGCAGGACCCCCTCTGGAATGAAGGTCTTAGGACCCACAGTCAGATTAGAGTCCTGCCTTAGGCAAGTGAAAGGAAGGCAGGAGAAGGTTGAAGAGAGAGATTCTGTTTTCTGAGACCCAAAGACCCCCAACATTATGAAAAGGGATATGGGAGTTATGAGGCAAAAACTGGATGTGTGTATATATACACAAATATATATACAAATATACATATATGTATACACATATACATATATGTACATACACACACACATATATGTATATATGTGTACATATATATGTGTGTATGTGTACATATATACATACATATACATATATACATATACATATATATGACAAACACCACTATATTGCAGAATAAGAGCAAGAAAATTTAACCTAATAATTTACTGATTAAATGTATACATCTGGAAAGTTATTCAGCACAGGAAAGAGAATACTTTCTCAGAAAATGTGTGCCTTGTGATTAAATATAAGATAATTAAATATAAGATAATAAAAATAAGATAAGATAATACGGATATATATATACACACACGTTCCAGAGACGGCAAGAAAGTGAGAAAAAATTTCTGAAAAATAAGAGAATGAATACAATAATAGAGAAAATAGCAGTACCAAACCCAGCAGGTAGGGTATATGCAATCCTTTATGACTTAGAACTTTGGACACAGGAGACAAGCATGTGGCCCTTTTTACTAGAAATAACACTATCCATTTGACAGGGATAGATACTGAGAAGAAAATCTGCCTCACCGAGTTTCTAGTTTCATGACTGTCCTCAAACAGGTTTGGGATTAGAATTTATACCACACCTGCTTCCAGAAAAACCCAAGTAAATAATTTAGTTTAAATACACCTAAGTTACGTTGTTGCTTTATTTCCCTGGGAAAAACAAAAGAAAAACTTAATTAAAGCAAATCTCAAAAAAATTCCCTCAAAAGTGTTCCCAAACGGTGGACTCCATAATCAGGATAAGAAAGATAATAGAAATATTAAACAAAAACCCTGAGACAGTAAATATTAAACTTACCAGAAATGGAATGTGAAGTAAATCTTTTTCACGTATTCAAAGAAAAGTTGTTAACTTTAAAAAATCTCTGGGATTAGGCTGGGCGCGGTGGCTCAAGCCTGTAATCCCAGCACTTTGGGAGGCCGAGACGGGCGGATCACGAGGTCAGGAGATCGAGACTATCCTGCCTGACACAGTGAAACCCCGTCTCTACTAAAAAATACAAAAAACTAGCCGGGCGAGGTGGCGGGCGCCTGTAGTCCCAGCTACTCGGGAGG
>NW_012120598.1:10471163-10481266 GCF_000951035.1 Colobus angolensis palliatus | reverse complement strand
GGAGCTTGCAGTGAGCTGAGATCCGGCCACTGCACTCCAGCCTGGGTGACAGAGCAAGACTCCGTCTCAAAAAAAAAAAAAAAAAATCTCTGGGATTATTAACTTAAAAAAAACTCCAGACATACTTATAAATACTAAGCCAAATAAGACAGGTATAAATTAATTGGTATGAGACACACTAAACGAATTAGACATTAATTTTTAATAAATCACTGCATAATGGTAAAGTATTTGATTCAGCAAGAAGATATAACCATCTCATGGTAAATTGCCTGGTAGCATAGCTTGAAAGTAGATGGAACAACAAACTGTCAAAATTCCAAGAAGAAATTAAACAAAATTCAGAATCATATTGCTCAATTTTAGCACACACCTCCTGGAAGATAAATCAGACAAAATAATCGAATAAATCAGAAAAAATAGATAACTGAGGATTTGAACAATACAAGGAAGTTAACCTAATTGGTAGATATGAACAATTCACTCAATACCTGGAGAATGCATATTGCTTTCTAGAATTCATGGTAAATTTAAAAACTGACCTTAAAATAATTAGCAAAGTAAACTTCAGAAATTAAAAAATGATATTATATATATCTTTCTCTGACCATAATGTAATTTGGAAATCAACCAAAAACATAACTAAAAGAAACAATTTAGAAACTATAAGCTGCACTGAAGGCAAACACAGGTAAAGGAATCAGTCACAATGGAAATTAGGATTTATTTACATTGAATTGTTTGCCATCATAACATAGGTAAAAACTTTTGAAAACATACTTAACAGGATAATTTTATCTTTAAATGTTTATTTGGGAAGAAAGGAAATCCAGGCCCAGGTTCTAACTTATGAGTTTATACAAGGAATAAGAGAATAACAGCGGTGCATAACACATTAAAAAACAAACACACACACACAATCAACAAATGTAAATTCTTGTAAAATCAAATCTAATAAAATCGATCAACTTGTGGCAAAATTGATGAATAGATACAATTAGGAATTGAAAAGAAGACAAAATTCAATATGTAGTAAAAATATTAAAAGAAGAAAATACGATAGAAAATTATACTATCAAATAAAAAATGTTCTTTTAAATAGAAATTTAAATAGAAAAATAAAAATTTCCATACCTAACTAAAAATAGGTAATATGGGTAGTCTCACATTATTAAATAATAAAATTAATACTTAAATAATAACCAAACAGTTATCATCATTCCCAAAGCATTTTAATGTTAAATTCTTCCCAATATTTGTGGAATAAATCATTCTCACCTTAAAACAAGATTAAACAAGAGCAACAAATCTCTTCAAATTTACAAATCTTGTATAAATTTGATACAAAAATTGTAGGAGAATGAGAAACTACAAGTTAATACACTCATAACTATAAATAAAAATTTAACATTAATATTAAAATACTAAATCCAACAGTGGTTTAAAAATATAATCCTCCCCCAAAATTCGAAACTGAATGAACATTTGAAAATCCACTGATGTAAGTTTCTGGATTAGAAGATTAAAGAAAATCAACATGTTTATTTCAATGGATTTAAAAGAATATTATTAGATTATGTTCAATAACAGTGCATGATCAATTGAAAAGAATCTTAAATAGAATGACACAAGTAATTTCCTTAGTTTATAAAAACTTATAATAAGAATTATATTTAATAGTAAATTTTAAGAGCTTTTCCTTTGAAATGAGAAGCAAGTAAAGTATTTTCGCCATATCTCTTCAATTCAACATTCAGTGCATAAATAAACAAGCCAAAATTAAGTTGACATGATTGGAGAAAAAAAAAAGAAACAAAATAGTTAGCTTTTGCAAAGTGAGTGAGGACAAGTTTATGTACATAGACAACCTGGAAGGATCTACAGTCAGATAATTAGAATTGTAAGGTTGCTGGCTGGATTAGTCAGGATAGCAAGAATACAATGTAGTAATTAAGAAATAAACACAGCCTCTGGTTTGATTCATGCACACATTTATTCTTGCATATACCCTGTCTGATCTTGGCACGAGAAACTCTCCATAGTGTGTCCTACATGCTGTGATTCAGTGATCCAGGCTGATGCAAGCTCATGACACTGCTAAACTCCACACCAGGCCTCTGCATTTCCCAAGCAGGGTAGGCAATTGCCTTAGTCCCTCTGTGCTGCTATAACAGAATACCACAGACTGAGTAAATTACAAAAAAGAGAAATTTATTTTCTCACAGTTCTGGAGGCTGAAAAATTCAGTATCAAGGTGCAAGCATTAGTGTCTGGTGAGGGCTGGTTCCATCGATGGCATCCTCTCACAGTGCCATCCTCCCATGGCAGAAGACACAAGTGCAAAAAGGGATGAACTCTTGCTGAAAGCTCTTTGTTATCAATCCATTCCTGAGCACTGAGCACCATGACTTCATCACTTCTCAAAAGGCCCCCACCTCTTAATCACATCACAATGGAGATTAAGTTTCAACATGAATTTTGTAGTGGTACATTCAACCCATAACAGCAATTATGTTCACACATTAATATAAAAACAAAGATCTGTCTTTATAAAATGTTATACATTTATTTTGCATTCCATATTCCCAGATCCTAGAGTTAAAATCATTGTGAAGAAGTTTTTGAGCTTCTATTATGTGGCTGCAATATTTACAAACCTCCAAATATTTCAAAGCCACTGTTTTGGTATTGATTAAATGAGAATAAAATGTGTTACGAGTGCACCTCAATTGCCCTGTCATATAGTATTTTATCCCATTTTTATCTCTCTCTTCCTCATAAAGCTTTTAGAGCAATAAACCAGTAAAATATATGCAGGAGTAATTTTTGTGTTATAAAGATATACACAGATGTAATAGAAGGATGTGCAAGATACATTCCTAAGAATGTCAGAAATACGAACATCTATGATTGAGTTCATGATTCCCCATTATTAACAAAATTGTAATGGAGAAAAAAATATAGACAATGTATAGGTTTAAATAGATAATAATAAATTCTCCTGTTTTGAGAGCCCCTCCAACTAATTAGCGGTTCCAGTACCAAAGTAGCTGGCAACCCTGCCTTAAGAAAATATAAAGAGAGTTGGATGTGAGTGTTTACAGTGTGCCTCTCACAGGACATTATTTTACCTGGTAGGCAACCTAATGCCTAGTTGTTTGACCCATGACCAGGAGGCTTCTCACACGGGAAACTTGCTTATACTGGCAGATGCCCTTGTGGCTCTTGTCTGATCCATGCCCAGTTTATACCTACCTCACCACCACTTTGGTTCCAGGACCTACAGATGTCCCTAATTTTTCAGAAGGAAGGTACAAATTCAGTACACTACCACTATAAAAGTGCAATGACTTTTACTTACATATCCTGCGCAGGGAGGGCACGAGGAGTCCAGAGGACAATTCTCCATTCCCAGGTCCCAGGAAGCAGGAATGGAGGATCAGGCGGACAGAGACAGAACATTTTGGCAATCAGCAGTATGCATGAGGAAATAGGGTGTGGGACACTTGAAGTTCACAGACAAGTGCCTGAATGTCTGTTTAAAAGAAGGGGAACAAGTCAGCGAGGTGAGAAAAATGCTGCTAAGTTCTTATCTCTAGCCACCAGCTTGAACCATTTGGATGTGGTATAGAACTGGAAACTATGTCAAGGATGACTGAGCCCTGCTTCTGGTGTTAGAAAGTTAAACCTGCGCTCAAAATGGAGGTGAAGCCAACATAAAATTATAAAAATACACCACATCCCTCACTGCCACTGCAGAAAAAAAAAAATCCCAGAATGGTATAGATGGACAAATAAGTCAGTACTTATTTCAAAAGTTTAAGAGAAGAAAGATTTGATACACATAGGTCATTGGAGCTAAGCCTTGCAGGATGTGCAGCTTTAAACAAAGATAGATAAAAATGAGAGCCAATGAATTCCAGTCATAAGGAAAGAATGGAAATCAACATGGAAATTTACGAAGGCTACATGGATCATACTGACCAGTTCAGTGTGAGTGAGAAATGAGATTCATAAGAGGAAATAGTGGGATAAAGAACTTGGAATGGTGGTGAGAAGACAGGCCAGGGGTGAGGTCATGGAGGTCTTTAGTTATATTCAGTAGAAAATGTGTAATCATACAGATTCTCTGCCAGCATTTAGAAGCAAAAGAAAACAGGGCAGGGGTTAGAATGTTGTCCAAGAAAAGAACAAAAGAAGAATGATTTGTGAGAGATGCAATTTGCAATTTAATTGTCCGAACTTGGTCAGGGATAATATGTGTCTGGGCAAACAATGCCTGAGAGAATGGGAACACTATTTATCTAAATGGTGTTGTAATACCAATGAGTGGAATCATATTGCTGATAATTTTTTATATCACATGCTTTACGCAAACTATATTGAAATATTTAAAAAGAGCTTATTTTCAGTTTGAGAAGCAAGTAGACTAGCAACCTATCAACTAAACATGTGCAACTTGAACTCAATAGAGAGGTCAAAGTGAGGAAGGAATACAGATTAGTGACCAAACTTATGGACGTGATATCTGAAATCATGGGAATGTCTCACCATTCCAAAATAATATGCTGTAGAAAATTGAAAAATAGAGCTCCCGATTTTATTTAGCTCCACCAAAATTAAAGGAAAATAATTATATACTTTAAATAGCATTTATTAATTACAACTGTATGTAAGGTGCTATGAATGCATTAAAGATATAGGGCTTAAAACAAAATTTACTCTCATGTAACATAATTAAATAAAACATAGATTAGTAAAAGAAATATGATCTATTATTTTTCAGCCTTGAATTGTGTTGGGTATTTGGGCTGATTTCTCATAAATCATATGTCGCTAAATAGCCTTTCAAATGTCTTTATCTAAATTTGATGTATAAAGGGAAAAAGACTTATTGAAACTGACATAGGCAATGCCAAAATATGGATTCATGTATCATTTAAGAACCTATGCTGTTTTTTGGTTTTTTTTTTAACTTCATGAAAAAAGAGAGGTTAAGAAGTAGGATGGTAAAGGAAATGTCTTTATGATTAAGAAGTCATTAGAAACCTTAGAGGACCTGGTTGTATAGACTGTTACAAGAGGCAGACATAACTCTCAGTGATTAATGAATTAGCCTGAGGAAGAGAAAGCCAAAAATGACATAATATTCTGAGAAATATAACCGAGGAAATACAGCCAAGAATATGATCTTCAGAGAAGTAGCAGAATCATTGGAAGATGCTTTAAGAATAAGTGCAATTAACATGTTTGCAGGCAAAATGAAAATAGGAAGGACATAAATGATTTGGAGAGAATTTCATAATTGATTTAATAAGACCCCTAAGAATGAATAAGGGCATCAAGTCAAGGGTCTAATGCAAGAGACACATCAAATGATGAAAATAATGAGAGAAAAAGTACAAACACTGATTATATGGATACAACACAGTGATTAGCAAGGAGAAACGCTGGTAAAATTATAACAATAGAAAACGGTGACACTCTTTAAAAATGTCCTTGAAGTGAAGATTCTCGACTTGCATTACTTCGCTTTTAAAAGTCAAAGACTCTTTTAAAAACATGGGCTGTTTAGGCCCGGAGCGGTGGCTCACGCCTGTAACCCCAGCACTCTGGGAGGCTAAGCTGGGGGAATCACGAGGTCAGGAGATCAAGACCATCCTGGCTAACACGGTGAAACTCCGTCTCTACTAAAAATACAAAAAATTAGCCGGGTGTGGTGGCAGCCTCTGTAGTCCCAGCTACTGGGGAGGCTGAGGCAGGAGAATGGCGGGAACCCGGGAGGCGGAGCTTGCAGTGAGCCGAGATGGCGCCACTGCACTCCAGCCTGGGCGACAGAGCGAGACTCTTGTCTCAAATAAATAAATAAATAAATACGAATAAATAAATAAATAAAATAAAAAAATAAAAACATGGGCTATTTGGATATTTATTTTCTCTTAAAGCTGGAATTTAATTGTTATCATGCTAACACTACATTATGGTCCTTACATCAATTGCATATACACCCAGACACACATCTACAGTGCCTATGTAAAATAAAATTATAAAAGTATTAATAATGTAGACAAATGTACAATTGTATGTGTATGTAACTTTGTTAGGTATATGTTGCTTTTGGAAAGAACAAGAGTTAAGTATTAAAATATGGTGAGAGTTTAATAAACATATGGAATTTAATTTATACTCTTTAGCAATACAGCAATAAATCTCTCCAGTCATAGTAATTCTCGCTGTTTCAATAACATAACGTCTAAGTTCAGATATGTGCATGTATAATCTTTAACTTACTCTATACTCAATTTCCAGGATTCTCTAGAAATGTGACATACCTCTCTAGAATACCTGCTTTATCTTGAAAGCTCTCCGCTTCATTAAAATTTTTCAAATATATATTCATATATGTATAACTATAAGTATGTGTAGACACATATAATTATATTTATATATGTACTTTATGCATACATATATGTACTTTATTCTGATAAAAACACATATCTATCTTAAATCAACTTTAATTTTACTCAACTTTTTTAGTGGTTGAATATTTTTGATTTTTGAATAATTTCGTCATCTTAGCTTCCTTGGGGAAGTGTGTATGCCCTGAGTACGGAAGAGATTCAAAGGAAATAGTCGTTTCCATGGGAAAGAATAGACTTCACACCCTGATATAATAAATTAGACCTAGGTTGAGCATGGCAGATCATTTTGGCTTTCTGAGTTCAGCTTCTCATATGTAAAATAAGGGTATGAACTTTTATCTTGTAACCTAATGCAGCTGACCCTTGAGTAATATGGAGGTTGAGGGACCAGCTCCCATGCAGTAAAACATCTGCGTATAACTTTTGACTCTAAAAACTTAACTACTAATAGCTTACTGTGCACTGGAAGCTTACTGATAGCATAAAATCAATTAACACATATTTTGTAGGTGATATGTATTATATATTACATTCTTACAATGAAGTAAGTGAGAGAAAAGAAAATGTTATTAAGAGAATTATAAGGAAGCAAAAATATACTTACTGTTCATTAAGTGGAAGTAGACCATCATAAAGGCCTTCATCTTCGTGTCTTCACCTTGAGGAGGCTGAGGAGGAGGAGGAAGAAAGGTTTCTCTTGCTGTCTCACAGGTGGCAGATGCTGGAAAGGTGGACAAGGTAGAAGGGTAGACATGTGTAGAAGTAGACTTGTGTAGTTCAAACTCGTATTGTTCAAGGACCAACTGTATATAAAAAAATTCTCACAGAAATGCAACATTGTTAATAAAATATATTGTAATTACATCATTGCATATTGTAATTACATCATTGCATATCGCTATTTTTATTTCTTCATAATTAGAGAGCAAGGTCTTTCTAGACCTTTCAGTATTTTTTTGCCCTTGTTAATAACTGATCATACGTTAGTAAAATCATATTGATTTTTTCCAAGTCAATAACATTATAATATTAACATACCAAAACTGTAAATGATGTAGCATTTGGATGTATACACTAATCACTTTTATATAAAGATAAAAATAATTTTATTGGCCCGGCGCTGTGACTCACGCCTTTAATCCCAGCACTTTAGGAGGCCGAGGCAGGTGGGCCACCCGAGGTCAAGAGTTCGAGACCAGTCTGACCAGCATAGTGAAAGCCCGTCTCTACTAAAAATATGAAAAAAATTAGTCAGGCATGAAGGCACGCGCCTGTAATCCCAGCTAGTCAGGAGACTGAGGCAGGAGATTCACTTGTACCCAGGAGGCAGAGGTTGCAGTAAGCCGAGATCGTGCCACTGCACTCCAGTGTGGGCAAGAAGAGCAAACCTCCGTCTCAATAATAATAATAACAATAATAATAACAACAATAATGTACGAAGTATTTGGTGTTAAAATATGATTGAAGCTGTCAAATATTAAAATTTGACATTTGCATGCTAGTTATTGCTACATATGAAAGTGTGGAGATGCCAAATTTATGATTTAAAATCTATTTCAAATTACACAGAGATACATTTCTCCATCTGAGTTTGAAATCACCACAGTGTTGCACAACTATTGGAATGCTGACACCAAGTGCAGCACAAACTTCCTGAGCATCACCTCTTATCTTTAAAATGTGGAGCATAGGCCGGGTGCTGTGGTACCGGCCTGTAATCCCAACACTTTGGGAAGCTGAAGCAGGCGAATCACGAAGTTAGGAGTTTGAGAACAGCCTAACCAACATGGTGAAACTCCTTCTCTACTAAAAATACAAAAATTAGCTGGGCATGCTGGCGCGTGCCTGTCATCCCAGCTACTTGGGAGGCTGAAGCAGGAGAACTGCTTGAACCTGGGAGGCAGAGGTTGCAGTGAGCCGAGATCACACCACTGCGCTGTTGCACTCCAGCCTGTGGGACAGAGCAAGACTCCATCTCGAAAAACAAAACTAAACTAAACTTAAAAAACGTGGAGCATAGTAATTTTCTTTCCACAAAATTAGCTTTAAGTGAGATGTTGACCATGAATAATTTAGAATGCAACCTTATATGTAGTATTTCCTCAGTAAATATAAGCTCTTTTAAATTTAAAATGTTACTTCCTTGAGATGCTAAAAACTTTGACTCTTCTCTTTAGAAGAGGGAAAACTGACTCAAATAAAATTTTAATTTATTACTTTTCAAAGTTAAATATTATAAGATGCATTTCCCAACCAAATTCTTATTGGCCAGAATCGTACTATTTTTGTGAAAATGGAGGCAAGAACATATCTAATGTCTAAGGAAAGAATCTTTAATATCTTTTTAAAATAAAATTATTCCTTCAATCATATTCTAACAATGTCCATTAAAAGTAGAAAAGGATCTCTTTTTACTAAATTGTTAGATTAACCCATAAGAAATTATTTCTGAAGGTCAGAATGGTTGAATATCACACTTCATTCAACTCAACCTAATTAGTGCTCATTCTCTAAATCCCAATAATGAGTAAATGTGTCAGATAAGTCAAAATGTGAGTTACTGTTTTAACTACGCCGCTTGTAGCTAAAAATAAAGCCATGCCTCTTGAAAATGTTTAATCCCAAATAAAATCTTGTTATACAATAAACAGAAGCCTTACTTTAACTTATTTACAAGGTTAAATTATGTGCAAGGTTTCTTTAATCAGAAATGTTTTAACATTTTAGTTATGATGTATTGACTGTATTTAGCTATGAATTGGAATGTATTCACTTTTACATTTTTGTAGATTTACTTTTACACTTGTAAATATGTGTTTTACTAGGTATAAACATGTACAATTTTCTTGCTATGCAAAGTAATTAATGTTGCCTTTAAAAGAAATACTTTTTTTTGGTACTGTTTGATTTCTACCTCATATTCCTCACCACTCATCCACTAATCAAACTATAGCAGCAATATTATTACAGCTATTAAGTAACATATTGGAGATTTAGACTGTGTCAGGAAACCTCACTTATGTTACCCACTCACATTCATATAATGCTCAAAATTACCCTTTGCATCTGTACTGACATGTCCTGTTTTTCCACTATTAATCACAGATGAACTGTATGTTTCTAAGCCAGGTGTGTGCCTCTGTTGTGTAGTAGATCCCATCATTTATTATCTAACCAAGGACACTACAAAAGTGATTCCTTCCTCTCCCCAGCATTTCCCCAGAATATAAACAAGCAGATACTTCTCTCTCATAAGTTACTGGACTATTTATTTTCTCCTTTTCGTAGAGGTGCCAGGTTTCTTGGAAGAGTCATCTTGAAAGTAATGTCCGTAAATTTCTTTCCTAGATTCTTCCTTTTATGTCGTTTTTATTTATAAAAGTATAACTATTATTCAGAACAGGATACAAATTGTAGGTGTATTGCTTGGTAAATTATCACAAAGTGAGATCGACAACGGGTAACATTAGAAGCACTCAAGATGTTTTCATAGCGCCTCCTCCCAGTTGGTGCCCTCTTCCATTAGTCCTCATTTTTGCTTGTTAAGAATAATATTACTGGCCAGGCACTGTGGCTCACGCCTGTAATCCCAGCACTGGGAGGCCTAGGTGGGCGGATCACCTGAGGTCGCGAGCTCAAGACCAGCCTGACCAACGCGGAGAAACCCGGTCTCTATTAAAA
>NW_012120598.1:10470671-10471113 GCF_000951035.1 Colobus angolensis palliatus | reverse complement strand
ATCCCAGCACTGGGAGGCCTAGGTGGGCGGATCACCTGAGGTCGCGAGCTCAAGACCAGCCTGACCAACGCGGAGAAACCCGGTCTCTATTAAAAGTACAAAAAAAAAAAAAAAATTGTGTGGCGGCGCATGCCTGCCATACCAGCTAGTCGGGCGGCTGAGGCAGGAGAACCGCTTGACTCAGGGAGGCGGAGGTTGCCGTGAGCCGAGATGGCACCACTGCACTCCAGCCTGGCAACAGAGTGAGACTCCGTCTAAAATAATAATAATAATAATAAACAAGAAGAAGAAGCATACTATGTATATTCTTGCATGCTTGTACTGAGGCATTAAAATAAAATTGATTGAATTTTAATTTAATTTTAAAATACACACATTTTAAGTACAAATAATCATTTCAAAGCTTAAACTCAGTGCACTCTCGGTTCCCACCTACCCTTCT
>NW_012120598.1:10428432-10468546 GCF_000951035.1 Colobus angolensis palliatus | reverse complement strand
GATCTCCTGACCTCGTGATCCGCCCGTCTCGGCCTCCCAAAGTGCTGGGATTACAGGCTTGAGCCACCGCGCCCGGCCATGATTGAGCAGTTCTCTGATTATTCTTCTGTTGGTAAGCCTAGACAATTGCTCTTGAAGCTTGTCTATGATAAAAAGAAGTCATAACGATTTATGGTATACTGTTTAAAGTTCAAAATTGCCCTGCTTGTAAACCTGGGAAAAACATACTTGCAGGTACCTTACATCTAACTTGTTGGTGATATAACTAATTGGAGATATGATTTGACTACATGACTAAGGATATGAAAGTCCTAACTGGACACTTGGGTTGATCTCTCCTAATCAGGTTTCTTTACATATGTATTGGTAATTATTTTCCAGGGACAAAGAGAATTCTGAATAACCAAAGAATGGATCCTGGTGAGCTGTTCCTAGGAGATTTGCTGATGCCCAGGGCTTATCTGTGCCTTCTTTCTCTGGCGGTACTGTATACTTTGCCTCAACAATGTCCTTCATAAGCATGCTCTGTGAAGTCTAATGAGTCATTTCATTATCCATCTATCCAATGCCACTACCAGATATATGCACATTGTACAGCTTCTTCTTAATTCTATTGGTAGTCACCTGTGCAATCTTGACAATATGCTCATACTTCAGTTTATCAAACAAACAATATCTAGGATAATTGCTTTATTGAATTTGCCTTACTTAATATACCTCTTCTTTACCAAATATTTTATATATTTTTGTTAGTTTCATGTTTCTTAATCCATTAATTTTAGATAATGTCTCAATGCCACTATGTAAGAAAAGAAAATATGTGCTTCAGCCCTCTCTCATCTATTTCTAAGTAGTTTCATCTTCCAACTTCCAGCAACTATAATTTGATTTTCCCATTCTATAACATGTTTAGAAACTATAAGTTTCTTTAAGTTTCTGTCAGTTTCAAAACACAGTTCAAAACTTGTGTTGGGTTTTCAAAGTCTACAACACATTTAGAAACTATAAGTTTTGATGAGTTGTATAAGGATAATTTTTTTTATTTTCATTTTTTGTCTACTAACAGGGAGGCAGCTACTCTGTACCTCTTTAAGGTGTTTGATATAATAGGGTCCATCTTTTGATTTTAAACTATAAAATCTCAGCTCTTCTAACCCTGGGAATTGTGAATCCATACCTCTAAAATTAACTTGAAAATCTCTCATGAAGTGTACAAGAAACTATAACTCGAAGTAGAACTAATTGTTCTCAGGGAGATAAGAAAAGTTTTACATTATTGTGTAATTTCGTGTGAAATTTTATCCAGACTGTTTTCTCTTTCTCAGTACTCGCATTCATATAATCTGATCCATACTCAATAATAAATTGGGTCTTTCCTTTCTTAACAGTATGGAGGTCTCTTTGTGTGGTAGGATTTTTTATTCTCTCATTGTTGCCTGTTTGTTGGTTCTAAAATTAAACTCCAATGTAGAGTGCTTGCAAATTTATGATTGTACAATTTTGTCTACCAAGAAGATTGATAGGAAAGAATGGATGATCTCTATTAAAGTCATGAAGCTTGTCCTATTTGAATAAGAATGTTAGACACCAATGTAAAATGGTATCCTTTTATATAGCACAGAAATAATTTTCAAAATGTATGTCACAAATTATATCATAATTAAAACATGATTTCTTTCGATAGATTGTTTTACCTAGAGTAGGCAATACTTTTGCACTTTTATGAAAGATACATATTACTTCATTTTATTAATAAATACACCAAGCACCTTCTGCCATATTACATGTTAAAATGAATCTTACTTATATTTGGATGCATCCATCTCAGTGCCCTTTCCTTTCCAATGCATTCCTTTCCAATGCAGATTGGTCACTTTTTAGGCCTGCTACATGTTGCAGGATGTTGGATTCCCCAAATATCAACAACATGACCTGTTTCTAAGAGAAAGCTGACCAAGGTAAAGAACAGCACTGTTTCTATGAAGCTTGGGCAATGTCTTGAAGCAGGGAAGAGACATTAGAATTTATTGAGAATTGGAGATTTAGTTTAAGGCAAGAATTTCAATGTTGATGAGCTTGATTAAGATTGGGTTAAGAATAATACATGATACAATAGTCTTGAATTAGTGAAAAACAAGGTGAAGATTTTGAAGCAGAGAATTTAATGAATCTCAGGTCACACACTGTTAATTTTTATTGAATTGAAGAGCTGAGAGGTCTTCAGGAAGTTTCATAATGAACAATTAAACAATTTGCTTGGACTACAAACACTTGAGAAAGTACAGTAATGTTATTGAAGACAGAGGAATAGCAAAATCATGCTATTTTAGTGCTATGGGTTGAAATATGTCCCTCCAAAATGTATGTATTGAAATTCTAACCACTAATATTTTAGAATGTGACTATATTTGAACATAGGGTCTTTAAAGAGGTAATTAGGATAAAATAAAGTCATAGGCATGGGCCTTAAAACAATCTCACTGGTGTTCTCATAAGAGGGAGAAATTTGGACATAGATATGCATATTCACAAAGGAGCAACCATACTAATGCCAAGGGAGAAGACAGTCATCTATGAATCAAGGAAAGAAGCCACAAAATGAAACTAATCATGCCAGCACCTTGATTTCAGTCTCCCAGCTTCAAGAATTTCTGAGTAAATATTGACCTTGTCTACCCACTTTGAGTTTCTGTTGTTTAAGTCATTCAATCCATGGTATTTTTTACAGAAGCCCTAGCAAATTAACATATGCAGGTAAATGGTGGATTGGTAGTTTTGGTCCCCCTGTATTCAGGTTAAATGTGGGGGTGGGCATTTTGATTCAAAACATATATTTTCTTTTTAGCATACTCCTGATTTTAGTTCACTGTTTATGCATACGTATGTATTAGTTTTAATTTTTATGTTGGTAATATATATTTTTCAAACATTTTCATATATTTGCTTAATGTTTAGTTTTTTCTGACCTTATATTTGATTGGCATTTTACTGAGTATCAAATTTATGTTCTATTTTACTTCCTCTTAAATATTATTCAGTTGTTTTCTAGCACTTTGTTATTGAAAAAAATTAATGTTACTTTAATACAAACTATAAATGTAACATATACACATTTTTTCTGTCTTGCATTCTAAAAATCTTTAAAGAATGATTATTAATACCTAGTGATTATTAGTTATCTACATAATTATAGACATTGTCTTTATGTTAGTCAATGCAGGCCGCTATTGTGTTTTATTTATATTTATTTATTTATTTTAATTTATTTTTTTTGATGGAGTTTCGCTCTGTCACACAGGCTGGAGTGCAGAGGTGCAGAGGCCCAATCTTGGCTCATTGCAACCTCTGCCTCCCGGGTTCAAGCAATTCTCTGCCTCAGCCTCCCAAGTAGCTGGAATTACAGGCACCTGCCAGCACAACTAGTCAATTTTTGTATTTTTAGTAAAGATGGGGTTTCACCATCTTGGACAGGCTGATCTTGAACTTCTGACCTTGTAATCTACCCTTCTCAGCCTCCCAAAGTTCTGGGATTACAGGCGTGAGTCACTGCACCCAGCCTCAGGCTGCTGTTTTAAAAACTAGCATAGACTAGGTGGCTTGTGAAAAAAAGGTATTTATTTCTTACAGTCCCGGAGGCTAGTAAGACCAAGATCTAGGTATCCACAGATTCAGTGTGGACCTGCTTCTTGATTCACAGATGGTATTTTTTTTTTTTTTTTTGCTATGTCCTTACATGAAAGGAAGGGGCAAAGGAGTTCTCTGGGGTTCCTTTTATAAGGGCTCTTATCCCATTTGTAAGAGTTGTCCTCATGACCTAATCACTTCTCAAAGGCCTTACCTCCTAGAGTCCTCTCACTGGGGGTTAAGATTTCAGTAAGTGAATTCTGGGGGACACAAACATTCAGTGTATAATATTGTTCCTAACTGTGGCTGCACACTAAAATAAGGCATCAGAGCAACTTTTAAGAGATAGCAGGACCAGATGCCAGACCAACTAGATAAGATTCTGTGAGGGAGGACCCTCTCAACCTCATTCTAAGTATTCTCTAAATGATTACAGCATTATTGGGAATATACATACATTTCTCTTTATATAGGAATGCCATGTTTACCATCTTGACTACTAGAATCAACTTAAAATTAGCAAAGTGCAGATGATAGATTTAGTTTTGCTAGGTTGAAACTATGCTAGGAATTCTTGTGTTTTCTAGGCAGATAATTCCACTTTTTTAGATCCCTATTCTGTAAGTCAGTGTTGAAGTAACAACAATTCTATGCAACAAGTGGGAGAAGTTATTAATAAAAGCTAATGTAGCAGGACGAGCCACAGACAAAACCCCTTAGACACCAGGTTAAAGAAGGAAGAGGCTTTATTCGGCCGGGAGCCTTGGCAGACTTGTGTCTCAAGAACCAAGCTCTCCAGAGAAAGAGTTCCTGGCCCTTTTAAAGGCTTACAACCCTAAGGGGCCCACATGAAAGGGTCATAGTAGATTGAGCAAGCATGGGGTATGTGACTACGTCCACATACGTTAGCGGTGGGGGTAAGCAATGCAAGCATTTCTGCATACCATTGTCTGTGATCTATAGATAGCACAAGCAATTAGGGTGGGGGTTAATCTTTACCCTACAGGCCCTGCCAATGGCACTGACCAGTCTGTTATTTTTCAACTTTCACTTGCTCCTTCTCTTTGGAGACAGGGGACAGTAAGAGAAATGGCCTCTCTCCTCAATAACAAAGAATAATTAACAAGAATTTCAACTGTTGGCATAACCTTCTGTTAATACTCTGCTAATGCCTTCCTCTGCTATTCAACTCCACATGTCCTTCCTCTGTATTCCCAGCTTTGAGCTTCTTGAGGCTGCTATTGGGGAGAAGAGTGCTTCTGTAACCATTTCCTGTGTGTATATTGGACCATGACTCCCTTCACTATCTTTGATGGAGTCTTAACTTTCCATCTGCCTCTGATTTCCCAAACATGTGTTAAAATCTCTGAGCCACCAATTATTTTCTTTCTTGCTACCTCTGTATGTTATGTTACTTTGTTTTTTCCTTAAGTAGTCATCAGAGGGAAAAAAGAGAAATATATTTGATATATAACAGATATTAATGCCTTTCACATTATGCCCCTTTTCAATTGTCTCAGAGTATAAGGCTGTAGATAAAAGCTGTTAGGATAGAATAAAATAAAAACTTACGTACATTGTGTTTACGGAAAATATCTGTTTACATGCTTGTTTTTGAAATTTAGTATTGAACTTTTTTTTTTTGAATGAAAAAAAAAGGTTCAAACATTTTAATCTATTGGCCTCCAAGGTACGACTTTGGTGTTTTCCCATTCCATTTATTTTAATAAAAAATACCATATAACTAGGTTGAATTCACTCTAATCATCACCATGTCTTTACTACTGAGGGATTTCTTATTCCGTGATTTCATCTTCTATCTGTTCATGAATAATTTTCAAAGATGAAGCTCTCATATTCAGACAGCTTTCTTTCAGTGTAGCACCTCATCACCTGCACTGCAGGATGCCCCAGATGCATGTCTCACACATCGCGTTGGGTGTATCAGAGACAGAATGTTTACATTTATCTCAAATGCCTCAATGTTCTGTTTTAGGTCATTCTGTTTAGGGTCATTAGGAAAATCTGCAAAATTGTTGTATCTGGGATTTTGTTAAATTAATATATCTCTTTTAATCTTAGTTTTTTTTGGGAGTATATAAATTTTGTTGGAACCAAACTTGGGACACAAACTTTCCATGGGAAAAATATGACTAGGAAAACCATGGGGCTTCAAAAGAAAAATAGATTGTTACATTTTGAGGACAAAATAATACAGAACTACGTTTAATTGTATATGGCTTAAATATGCTTTCAAAATGTTAACTTCTGATGTATCACAGAAAAGTTGAAATAAGCATTTGAGTTGCTGGGGACATCGTCACCTTTCCAGTGAGATCACCTTTCTGGCCTCTAGGGACAGAAACAGAAGCTGTTATTCCAATGTTTAATCACTAGAACACATACTGAGATGACACTTGTGTGGCACTTCTATGATTTAACAGCAGTAAAGTTAGTAATGTCAGTGAAAATGCTGGAAAAGATAGAAGAAGCAGACCCCTCACAGAAATATTCAAACTTCGTGCAAAACCTGTTAGAAGCAACTTTGTCAGAATTCTAGGAAACAGTGAAAGATTCAAAGCAGCAAAATAAATGCTGAATTAAGAAAAAGACAACTTAAAAATGATAGAAATACTTTTTGACATTTTCACTTGTCCTTGCCACACCCCTACTCAGCTCATGGGTATCTTGAAGATGGCAGCCTTTGTTTCTAGTGGAATCCCTGGTTCCAGAAGAGGCAAAGAATTGCATTTGCCTGCTCTAAATTGCCTGGGGGCTTCCCGAAGTGTTGAGGCAAGGCACTTGTCTTTGTTTAGCATAACTGGGAACTGGGTCTGAAAATCTATGGAGTTGACTAATAAACATTGTAAGGCAAGTGCAAAACCCACAGCCGCCTGGGGCAAAAGATTACACTTGAAGCAAACAATAGAGTCCTAGAAGCCTAGGAGGGAAAACAGGGGAGAGAGTTTCACTGGGAAATTAGGGCATTCAAAAGTTTCTGAGTCTACCTGGGATTTAGAAAATCACATGCATGCCCAGGGTAACACCCATGCTAAGAAAAGGCCTGTGAATACCCAAAATGTTCCCCTTTGGTTAAACTCCATGCACAGTGCAAACAGGATGTGCAGGCTAAGGCAGAGTTTTAAGTGGCCTGGCTGAGTATTGAAGGATTGCCTCATCATAAAGCCAGTCGGTAAAGATTGGGGAAGGTTTTGGATTTTTGCTTTCCTATCTTCTCTCTGTCTGTCTAGGGTCTCTCTCTCTCTCCCTCTGCCCCTGACAGTCTAGGAAATAACTGCCAAAACACTAGCTAGACAAAAATGAAAGGAAAAGCTATGTCAGTGATCAAACATTACAAAAATTACAGGTCAACAGTTTAACAACGAAAAGACGACCAAATTAAGTGGGCAAAGGGTATATACAGACATTTCTCCAAAGAACTTATGCAAAGAACCAAGAAGCAGAAAGCCCTTGACATGATGCTCAACATCATTAGTCATTAAGGAAATGCAAATCGAAACCACAATTGAGATAGCACTTGTCACCAAGTAGGATGGCTTTTTAAAAAATTTAACTTATGGCTGGGTGCGGTGGCTCACACCTGCAATCCCAGCAATTTGGGAGGCCAAGGTGGGTAGATTACGAGGTCAGGGAATCGAGACCATCTTGGCTAACATGGTGAAACGCAGTCTCTACTAAAAGTACAAAAAATAAGCCAGGCGTGGTGGCGGGCGCCTGTAGTCCCAGCTACTTGGGAAGCCGAGGCAGGAGAATGGCATGAACGCATGAGGTGGAGCTTGCAGTGAGCCAAGATCACGCCACTGCACTGCAGTGACAGAGCGAGACTCTGTCTCAAAAAAAAAAAATTATATTTTAAGTTCTGGGGTACAATAGCAGGTTTGTTGTATAGGTAAACTTGTGTCATGGTAATTTGTTATATAGGTAAACTTGTATTTGTTGTACAGATTATTTTATCACCCAGTCATCACACCTAGTGCTCATTATTTTTCCTGATCTTCTTCTGCATTAGTTTGCTAAGGATAATGGCCTCTGGCTCCAACCATGTTCCAGAAAAGGACATGACCTTGTTCTTTCTTTGTGCCTGTATAGTATTCCATAGCGTATATGTACCACATTTTATTTATCCAGTCTACCTCTGATGGACATTTAGGTTGATTCCATGTATTTGTTTTTGTGAATAGTGCTACAATGAACATACACATGCCATGTGTCTGGGAAGGAAGGGAGGAAGGAAGGAAGGAAGGAAGGAAGGAAGGAAGGAAGGAAGGAAGGAAGGAAAGAAGGAAGGAAGGAAGGATGGAAGGAAAGACAAGTGTTGGCAGTAAATATGTAGAGAAATGAGAACACTTACACATTGTTTGTAGGGATATAAAATGATTCAGCTGCTATGGAAAAGAGTTTGGGAGCACCTCAAAACATAAGCATAGAATTATCATATTATTTTCCAATTCTCTTTCTAGAGGTATACCCTCCAATATTGAAAAACTAGTACTCAAACGTTTAAGTCGGTGTACATAAACATTAATAGCAGGACTATTCACAACAGCCAAGGTGGAAATAATCAAATGTTCACAAATGGATAAATAGATATCAAATTATGCTATGTATTTATATATATACAATGGAATATTACTGAGCCATATAAAAAATGGAGTAATGCTAGAGTGTGAATATTGGTGTCTGAGGCCATTTTATGTTGCTTATAATATGTGAATCTGGGTAATTTATAAAGAGAAGGAATTTATTTCTACAGTCATGGAGGCTGAGAAGTTCATCGTCAAGGAGGTGCACTTGGTGAGAGACTTCTTGCTGATGGGGACTCTCTGAAGAGGCCCAAAGCCTCACAGGGTAAGACAGGGCAAGGAGGGTGAGCGTACTACTCAGATACCTCTTCTCTTACCATACAGCCACCAGTCCCTCCCCCATAATGGCCCATTAATTCTTTAACTCACTAATCCATTAATCCGTCAATGAAATCTGCCCTCATGATCCATTCACCCGTTGAAGGTCCCTCCTTTCAATACTGCCACATTGGGGATTAAATTTCAATTTGAATTTTGGAGGGGGCAGATATTCAAACCATAGCAGTTGGTGCCGCCACCCCTATCTAATTTACGTGTTAGAACCTAACACCCAATGTGGTAAACCCAATGTGATAGCAATGAGATGGGGCCTCTGAGAATAAGTAAGTCATAAGGACTCTGCTTAGCGCCCTTATAAAAGAAGCTTAAGGGAGCTTCCTGGCATGTTCCATCATGCAAGAATACGGCAAGAAGCCTTCCTCTTTGAAGCACAGCACAAGCCTCACCAGATACTGAATTTGTTGATGCCTTCATCTTGGGCTCCCCAAACTCAACAACTACAAGTAATAAATTTCTGTTGTTTATAAATTCTCTAGTCCAAGGTATTTTGTTAGAGCAGCTAGAACAAACCGAGACAAGAACTGACATAATAATGAGGATGAATCTAAAAAAAAAAAAAAAAATTATACCTAGTCAAAGAAGCCAGACACAAAATGTCACAGATTGTGTGAGTCCATGTATGAAATATCCATAATAGGTAAATCCAGAGAGACAGACAGAAAGGAGATTGGTAGTTGACAGAGGGTGGAGGATGGGAGAATGAGGAGTAACTGCTTGACAGGTACAAAATTTCCTTAGGGGATAATAAATATATTTTGGAGTTTAATAGAGGTAGGTGTATATAAGACTGTGAATGTACTGAATGCCATTGATTTGTTCACTTTAAAATGGAGCTTAAAATAGTTAATTTTATGTGATATGAATTTCACCTGAACTAAATTAAACTAAAACAAATTAAACTAAAATTAAACCTAAATTAAACTAAATTAAACCTAAATTAAATTAAACCTAAAGTAAACTAAAACAAAAAAGTAAAAGCTACAAACGTCTTGCTGTCCTCAAAAAAAATATATGATATCCAATTTATATATGAAAATCTGTCAAAGACCGAGGTGGTTTATGTTATTTTGGAATTGACATAAACTGAAAGAAGGTAAATATTATTTGTAAATTTCAGTGGCCCTGAAAACTTTCTGTAACAAGTTAAGAAATAACAATATGTAATAGTAAATTAATTAATATTTCCTTAAAATCGTTTCTTTGACTAAATCATATGACTCTCTTATGTGGAAAGGTTTAGAGACATTGTTGTGAATGGTACCAGAATATGCCACCCCAACACAGACCTTTTGCCCTGTGAATTATTTTGAGCTAGGACTACTGAGAACCAGCAGACTCAGGAAAAGCTCTAAAATCGGGGCATTAATTTTCCCTTTGTAAAGGAAATTTCTATTTGTAAAGGTCTCTTCTTATCCCGGAAGAGGTGGAAAGTTCTCAGAACATTTTAAGAGTGTGCCTTGGGCCTTGATCACTCACATATGACTCAGAATAAACTTCTTTAAATATTTGACAGAATTTGACTCTTTGTCAGCAACATCAGAATAGATTAAATATCCAAAGTTTCTACAAATTGAAATGCCAATTTCAAATTTTTTTCACAAGAACGCAAATTGTTGTTAAATTTGATGGCTGTTCATACTCACGGGAATAATCTGAACATAACGCATTTTCCTGCATTGGCCATGTACCCAGAAGGTCTACATTTTTTTCCATCTCTCTCCTCAACTTATTTTTCTTAGCAGAAATTTTGATGTGTTAGAATCTACCAGGATTCTTACAGTTAAATAGTAAATAATTTCATTCAAATTAATCAGAGATTTAAAATGAAGTTGGTGAGTAAATATTTGAGAATATTGAATCAATAATATACTATTTTTACACCATTCTTCTTGGTTTTTCCTCTCTCCCTCTCTCCTCTCTTTGAAAGTCATTTAACTATTACCTGTTGAAAGCCCTGCAGGTGGCTCAGTGTTACCCTCATTATTCAACAGGAGCAAGAAAACTAAAGAAGCTTTTGTTCCTAGGCAGTCAAAACAAGATAGGCCAACAATAGTTACAAAGCTATGAATTCGGTGCTAATTAGAGATTTGGAGGGTTTTTGTGAAGCTGCTATTCTTTAGAAACGCTTCCGTTTCTCCTTTCTCATACATTCTGTCTTTTCTGTCAAGTGAAATGTAGCATCTGTGTATACAGAAAGTTTCTGAGCTAAGTATTTTCCTTTCCAAGATTCAACACCTATGCGTTGCAATCAAATCTCTTTTATACCACGTTGTATACGCACATAAAGGCAACAGTTTAATAAATTAATTTTTATTGAGCCTCTGTTAGTAAAAACTTACGCAATTAAATGGTGTAGTGCATTAAAAATATATGAAGTGGTTTTATACTCTTTTCTGTGCAAAGGTGTTGAAAAAGTAACCATCCAAGGTTAATTACCGGCAGTAATAGAAGTAGTATTTTTAGTAGGACAATATTTTTTTAAGTAAAACTAAAGTATGCTTATACCTTGCTGTGATCTTATTTTATAATATTAAAGTTAAAGGTTACCTTACAAAACACAATTACCAACTTGCAAAAGTAGTTTAAAGGTCTGTTATTACTTTGCATCATTGAATAAAGTGTTTAAAAAATTGTGTGATAGTGAACAAAATGTATTTAGATTATATTAGTAGATCAATAATAATAATAATTACACTGTTTTTGCCAAGCCTAGCATTTCAGAGAAAACTAGGAATAAGCAAAGGTATAGATGGTAGAAGGGAATATAGGACAGAAAAAACACATTTAAAATGCTTCTAATGATTTTCCAATTTTAAAAAGTGTCTAAAATCTCTCTGTATTTCTTTATATTTTTGAAAATTTTTGATGACTAGGAAGTTGCTGTTTTAGCTAAAATATGATAAATCTTCTGAAAACTAAGTCCAGCCAATGTGAAATTTGGCAGGGCCTATTATCTCTGAGCTACTTCTTGGATTAACCTCTGTAGTGTAATGGAGACTGTTAAGACTCCTGGGAGTGACAGCAACCACAGTGACAGGAGAACACCTGGTTATTGGCATTTCATCCTCTATAATAGATGCCCAAACAGGTCCCCAGACACCTGCAGAAATTACTAGGGTGTGTTAGACCATGACAGTTGATAAATTATTACCAGACACAATCTGGAAATGGGCTTCTAAGCTTTACTATCATCTCTGAAGGAAAAAATACTATTTGCCTACCAGGAGGAAAACTCAGATAAATATTCTAAATAAAAAATCAAAATATATGCATCAGATAAGCAAGCATTCATTATAGCAAATTCAATAGCTCTTAGCAAAATTCGACAACAAAATAATGTTTAGAAAATGATCAAAAATAACAAAGGCATAATGTAATTAATGTATATCAAAAATGACAATTTTATGGAGACTTACAGTTTTTGTGCACAAGGACACAGTACCGTTAACAGTAACTATATAAAATTTTAAACAGAAAATTAAAACAATGGTAGAATATTAGCATTGGTGTCAATTCTACATTTTAATTATGTACAGTACAAAATATGTTAGACTTCCATATATTCATGCTAACCTAGTTGATGCTAATCTAGATCTAACCTAGTTCATGCTAACCTAGACGATCTTCCCAATGTCATAGAGGAAAATTTAGTGACAATAAAGCTTATTGAGTGTCCACTCTGGATACTTACTCGAATATTTCCTAATATGGGTATGTAATCCACATATATGAAAACTCTTCTTTCCTCCCTACTCTTGCACTCACACTTAACAAAGAACTCTTCCATAACCAAATGTGTGTTGTTTGTTTTTTCCCTCACAACAATTTAATTATCTAATTCTCTGCAGACCCCAGTTGGGTTCATATGACTCAGGGAAGCATTTTACCTATATTACTAGTTTATTATATATTTAAGGATATGATAGAGGTTACAGGTGAACAGCCAGATGAAGAAGGGGACATTGGGTGAGGTCCAGAAGTTTCCTGAGTGCAGGAGCTTTTCTCACCACAAACTGGAGGGGTGCCACACTCCCCATGTGTGGATATGTTCACGAAACTAGATATTCAGACCCCATAGTTCAGGGATTTTTTTAGTGGAGGCTTCTTCACATAGACTCAGTCTCTAATCCCTCTTCCCTTCCCAGAGGATCAGAAACAGGGCTGAACATTCCAAACTTCTAATAATGACTTGGCCGTTCTGATGACCAGCCCCAGAGCAGGAACCCACCATGAGTTCACCCAGGGATTTTTATTTTTATTTATTTTTATTTTTTTGAGACAGAGTCTCACTCTGTCCCCCAGGCTGGAGTGCAGTGGCCCCATCTCGGCTCACTGCAAGCTCTGCCTCCCAGGTTCACGCCACTCTCCTGCCTCAGCCTGCCGAGTAGCTGGGACTGCAGGCGCCGCCACCACGCCTGGCTAATTTTTTGTATTTTTAGTAGAGACGGGGTTTCACCGTGTTAGCCAGGATGGTCTCGATTTCCTGACCTCGTGACCTGCCCGCCTCAGCCTCCCAAAGTGCTGGGATTACAGGCGTGAGCCACCGCGCCCAGCCACCCAGGGAATTTAAAACTCTTGGAGCTCTGTGTAAGGGAACTGGGCTTAAAGATCAAATATTAGTAAAAATGACACATCTAGTGCCCCCATTTATCAGGACATTACAAAGTTTTTAGAAGCTTTGTGACAGAAATTAGGGGCAGAGACCAAATATTTTTAAATTATGTCTCATATCTATATCTATATATATCTTACACCCAAATAGACATTGGTGTCACAAACTATCCTATCTCCAATCTATTTATCTTTTTAAAAATTATTTTTTCTCCCATAAGCGGCTTTTCTCCCTGTCTTTTACTCTATTAAAATGGTGCATAAACTCTCAAATCTCATCACTCTGTTGGATATTCACCTCCTCTTGTCATGCTCCCATGCATGCAAAATTAAAAATTATACATTTATATGCTTTTTCTCCTGTCAATCTGTCTCTTGTCACTTTATTTTTCAGATCCAGCAGGAGAACATAAGAGGTATAGAGGGAAAGTTTTTCTCTCCTACAGGGCCAATACAATATGCTATTGTTAACATTGTAAACTGAGGCATAATAATATTTTAAAGTGTTTATTTGAACAAACAACAATTTATGAATCCAGGAGCTCCAGACCAGAAGTGATTCAGGGATTCCCTGGAGGAAGCATAAGGTACAGGCTTTTCTAGGGTGAATATGTAAGTAATATAAAGAAAGGGATATGATTTGTCTGTGTCCACACCCACATCTCGTATTGAATTGTGATTTCCATAATCTCCACATATCATGCAAGGGACTCAGTGGAGGATGATTGAATCCTGGGGGTGAGTTTTTCATGTGCTGTTCTTGTGATAGTGAATAAACTTCATAAGATCTGCTGGTTTTATAAAGAACAGTTCCCTTGCACATGCTCTCTTGCCTGCCACCACGTAAGACGTGCCTTTGCTCCTTCGTTGACTTCTGCCATGATTTTGAGGCCTTCCCAGTCATATGGAACTATAAGTCCATTAAACCTTTGTTTCTTTATAACTCACGCAGTCTCAGGTATTTCTTCATAACAGTATGAAGATGGATTAATACAGAAAGTATATTTGATTAATTACAGTTATAAAGTTGCCTCATTTGGTCTCTCCTGCTGGAAATATCTAGTCATATATTTAGAAGTTTGCTGGCTGCCTCTGATTTACTGAACTTAGGTATATATATATATGGGGGGTGAGAGAAAGAGAGAGACATTTACAAGAAATAACTCAAGCTAAATTTTGCTTATGTTTTCAAATTCAGCAAGGTTAAGGTCACTTGTCAGGCCTAATTGGTTTTGTTTGCTCTCAGGGATTACTCAGGCCTGGTCTCCATTTTAATTTACTTTAATACCATCTCAAGCTAGACGTAGACCAGTGACTCTGAAAGCATAGTCCCAAGGCTCCCACCAAAAAGCCATACAATGTTTAGAATCCCAAATATTTTTGACCCCAATTTATAGCAATAGAAGATGAAGACTTTGAATTGACATCCTTAGGAAAACATACACACAATTAAGTTTTGGTAATGTTCTGGTAAAGATATATTAAGGATATTGCTTTTCTGCTCAAATCCATTGTTACAGATGTTCCTCAAGGGACATCTATTACACTGAAAGAGAGGGACGTGGCTAGTAGACAGAGGCCATATATGTTTAGACTTAAAAATTATGTGAAGTATAGAATAACTGTTGCTCCTTAAACTTGGAATTTATAATAAGCCAGCTGATAATTATCTGATTAGGTTGATGAAAGAGTTGGATTGCCAAAAAAGCCACAAGTCTGCACTTTAAAAGTCTGTGACTGGTAAATCTGCAAACGAAGCCTTGAATCCTTAAAAAATCAATTTTATTTTATGGTTTATAATCTTTTGCCAGTAATTTGGAAAGTGTAATGAAATCTTCAATTTCCTAAAGAAGCATAATTTATCAAAACTTAGTAACAGAAAATCTAAACTCATCTAAAATAATTAAATAAAACTAATCAACATCAAATACTTACCTCCCCTCCTCAAATTCCACATGTAAACAAAACTGTCTGGGCCTAGATGGGTTAGCACATTATCTAAAACAAATACTTAGATATTTTCAAACTAAAGTGTATTCTGCCAGTGAGAAAATATTACTTCAATTTATTTGAGTTATAATAAGAAAAAAAGAAGGGGGGTGAAAAAGGAACACAGAAAATAGTTCAATTTTTTTTTTTTTTTTGAGATGGAGTCTCACTCTGTTGCCCAGCCTGGAGTGCAGTGGCACAATCTCGGCTCACTGCAAGCTCCACCTCCCAGGTTCACACCACTCTCCTGCCTCAGCCTCCCAAGTAGCTGGGACTACAGGCGCTGGCCACCACGCCTGGCTAATATTTTTTTGTATTTTTAGTGGAGACAGGGTTGCACCATGTTAGCCAGGATGGTCTTGATCTCCTGACCTCATGATCCACTCACCTGGACCTCCCAAAGTGCTGGGATTAC
Source organism: Colobus angolensis palliatus (assembly GCF_000951035.1). NCBI lineage: Eukaryota > Metazoa > Chordata > Mammalia > Primates > Cercopithecidae > Colobus > Colobus angolensis. Next base: position 10,452,964 of record NW_012120598.1, on the reverse strand, counting down.
AGGTGTGAGCCACTGTGCCCGGCCAATAATGCAAATATTTTAAGTAAATTTTATCACGTCAAACTTAGTGTTGTATATAAAAAAAAATACACAAATAAGTTTACTTCAGCATAGAAAAGCAAAGATATCATTTGAAATTTCTTAATATATTATACATAATTAGATTAGGGTTAAGGCTTTGAGAAATATATTTGATAATATTCAATATTCTCCCATGATAAAATTTCTTGTCACTCTAGCACTAGGAAGAAATGTTATTAGCCTGCTAAATGTTGTGCACCAGAGACAATACAGCTAGAATCATAAAGGTAAAAAGCTAGAAACATTTCATTAAAACATCAGAAAAAAAACCTAGCAGTTCCACTGTTGTGTTTATAAACTGCAGTTTCTATTGCACACGTACACAGAGTGTGTTAAAATATTTATAGTAGAGTCTCAAGAGTAAACCTTTGGATAAGACATAAATGTCTGCCAAAACATTAACTGAGCATAGACTGCCCTTCCCTCAAAAGTATATACATTCATTCCTTATATTACCTTACAAGAGTCTTATAAACATAACATTGAGTAAAACAATACAAACTTCAGACAGATACCTAAAATTTAAACTCATAAAAAAACAGCATATATGGGGTTAATGATGAATATATATGTAGTAAAACTACCCCAAAGCTGCATAGGAATAATCAAAACTAAATACAGTAGTTACTTACCTCTGGTGAAGGAAGGGTAAAGTAAATATACCCAGGGATGTGGAGGGTGGTACCTATACCCTACTCAGCAAATTTTATTTTTTGAGCTATACTGTTGGTTCATAATTAATTATTATGCCATTCTTTACTCTTTCTTGTATTTTATAAATAAACATTTACTAATTCACTCTTAAAAATAAACAGTGAGCACAGTTTTGATAGTTCTCAGTTCTGTGATGTTTTTTCATAAAACTACATATACACACGTGTAGATTTATGGTAATAAAATGCACAAATCTACATGTATGTGTGCCTGTGTATGTATATGTATGTATATAGATATTCCACAGAGGTAGTACACAGAAACTGAAAGTGGTCCACAAATGACAGAAATTATTAAAAAGGTATAGTAGAAATACATGATATGGAAAAATGAATAAATGTTTTTGAGATTACGTATGGACATAAAGCGAAAGAGCATATGCATAAATATATACAAAAGTTTAACATGTAACTTGTATGCTAAGAATTCATTTGGATATTTCCAGATCATTTACAAAACTTTGAAGAACAGAACTGTTGCTATGGAGATTCTGCTTAATAGTCCTCAAACTAAAGGCTAAAAAAGCAAAAAATGCATTCATAAGAACATAATGCTCATGTTTATATTTTGAAGATCTATAGCATGAAGCACATGTTCAGGTATTGCCAAATTTTGAAGCAAAGTTTCTAATCCTACTTAATTTAAAATTATTTTGCTATTATTTTAGATTAATTTATATTTGTTTCCTATTGCTCTGTATTCATATTGACAAGAGATCAATTATATATCATCATTATGGGTAGTAGCTGGGAAAAAATCCTCATGAATTATCTGAAGGTCTTAGGAAGAACACATTCTGAATCTTGCAATTTTGTTCAGAGCTATCTCAGAGGCCCCTGTGCATAAAAAGGAATTTTCAGAGCAACAATTTTGGTTTTTTTCTTCCTAACAATTTGGCTTGGGTTCATAACTTGCTTATAGGGATTCACAGATTTCTAAGCATCCCAATCTGCAAAATTACCACATTTCATACATATTGCCCACCTAAGAAAGTCTGTTCCTCTTCAATCTGGCTTGCTCATCTGTGATCTGACAGATGGATTCTACCCACAGGCAAGAGAAAACCTTATTTTAAAAATAAAAATTAATTAAATCAAACTGAAAATCTCACATCAAGTTACAAAGAATTTTTATTAAATAAAATTGTAGTGGAGTACTGGCAGCATTGTTTCATATCCATTTTCATCTGTACAAAAAGTATTTTTTTTTAATTGGTGAGGTGTAGCTAGTGCAGGTATTATTTATCTAAATTTGGTAGCACAGTCAGATTGCAGCAGAACCATGTGGCGACCTTGTGACTTCTTATAAATGTCTATCCTTTCCCTCTTCCCGGATAATAAGATACAATGCTCTTGTTTGAAGCAAAGAAGATCCCAGTCACAAACAAGAGATAGTTATTGAACTAAACCAAAAGTTAGAATCCTCTTCCAAATTTATTCTTGCAGCTAATGGTAACTGTTGTAACACTGCTCTAGCCAATGGGGAAAATCTATCGGGTTGTGGGACTACAGAAAACACTTTTGAGTTTCCAATGAAAGGGACAGATTAACCAGTCAACTCCCCTTCTTTTTTCCTACTGTGATTGGAAGTATCATGACTAGAACTGGGACAACCATTTTGCTACTGTAATTTATATGCATGGAAGTTATAATTTAACATTCTTAGAATGGTAGATGAGAAATATAGAACAATCTTGTACCCTCAATGGCATGACTGAGTGGCTGAGCAAATGCCAGCAACAGCCTAGTGTCGATTTACCTTGTCCCTTTGATTGATAGGGAACCACATGTGTTATCTGTTTCTTCTTAAAGTAGCATGTGGGGTTGTTTTTAAAGTGTTACGCTCATTTTATCCAAGTTATGAGGTTTATGAGCATAAAGATGCTATGACATTTTCTTATTGTTATTTTAGTGTTTGTAGGTTCAAAATGATGGCCCTCTTTTATGTCCAATCTTGGTAATGTGTGTCTGTTGCTCATGTTTATTATAGCTGGATGGTCATCAATTTTACTGATATTTCAAAGCAGTTTTGATATTATTGACCTTCTCTACTGTTTTTCTCTTTTTGATCTCATTGATTTCTGCTTTCATTTCTGTATTTTCTCCTAATGGTATGTTGCCTGCTTTTAGCTTAATTTGCTCTTTTTTCTGCTTTTTTTTTAAAGGTAGATATTCAGATCATTGACTTGAGACATCTATTTTCTGTATTTACTTTCTATATTTCTATATTCTGTTTTCTAATTTTTCTTTACTGTTTTGACTGAATCCCACAAAATGTAAAGGTAAATGTCAATTTTGTCAGATTAGTTGAGAATGTTCTCCAAGTTTTCCATATATTTACTCATTTTCTGCCTATTTGCTATATCAATTGCAGAAGAGTGTTAAATTTTCCACAAATTCTCATTGTGGAACATTAATATTTTTCCTAAAATTTTCTGAAATGGTTTTTTCTTTTTTTAAAACCTTTTTTTTTCTCTTGTTTCAGTTTGGGTAATTTATGTTTGTATGGCTTCAAGGCTTTGATTCTGTCTTTATCTCCAACAAATCTGCCAATGTCACCTGCTATAGGTTTCTTTGTGTGCTACCAAAAAAAGATATGTCGAAGTTCTTAAACTTAGTACTTCAAAACGTTGCCTTATTTGAAAACATATCTTTATAAAGGTAATTGAGTTAAAACAAGGTTATTGGGGTGGACTCTAGTCCAATATGACTTGTTTCCTCATATAAAATGGAAATTTGAATGCAGAGGCAGACATGCACAGACAGAGGATGATGTGAAGACAGAAGGCCATGTGAAGATAGACAATTGGAGTGATATATCTATGAGCCAAGGAATGCCTGAAGCTACCAGAAGTTAGGATGCATGAGGCAGATCCTTCCCTAGTGCCTTCAGAGGGAAAGTAACCCTGATGACATCTTGATTTCATACTGTTAGCCTGCAGAATTTTTGTTTTGTTTTGTTTTTTGAGATGGAGTCTCGCTCTGTCACCCAGGTTGGAGCGTAGTAACACGATCTCGGCTCACTGCAACCTCTGCCTCCTGGGTTCAAGTGATTCTCCTGTCTCAGCCTCTTGAGTAGCTGAAATTACATGCACACACCACCACATCCAGTTCATTTTTGCATTTTTAGTAGAGATGGGGTTTTACCATGTTGGCCAAGCTGGTCTCAAACTCCTGACCTCAAGTGATCCATCTGCCACAGTCCCACAAAGTTCTGGGATTATAGGCGTGAGCCACTGCACCCAGCCTAGCCCAGAATTCTGAACCAATAATGGTTCTGTTATTTTAAGCTACACAGTTTGTGGTACTTTCTTATGGAAGCCCTAGGAACTAGTACAACTCTAAAGTTTTTCATTTCTGTTAGTGTTTTTTATTTATATCATTTGCGTTTTATTCTTGATATATTTCTCATTTCTCTGCTGATTTTTTCTATCTGGTCATGCATGTTGGATTTTTTACTAGATTATGTAATACATTAACCATAGTTATTTAAACTTCATGTTTAATGTTTCCAAAAATTGTGTAATCTTGCAATCTGGTTCTGTTAGTTATTTTGCCTCTTGGCATTAGGCTCTATTCTCTTGCTTTTTTGTCTGTCTTCTATTTTACATTGAATACCAACTCTCATATAAAGAACACTAGAAATTGAAGTAGACAGTGTTTGTGATTAAAAATGAAACTGCCTTTTTTCTACAACGCTAATATGTGCGACATTACGCCAATCTAGGAAGCAATTGACTGGGTTTGGGTTTATTGTTAATGAAAGCTGCCTTTAGGTTTACTAAGGTTACTATACCATTGGCCTTGAGTTCCTTTAGTGCCACATCTTAACTACCTTAGATGAGCTGTCCTTAGATTTCAGGCTACTTGTTTGACCTGTGACCTCAGCATTCTGATGGACTTAAGGAACTCTATTAGTTTCTAATTAATTGAGCTTTTCTTTGTCATTGAAGAAATCATCGTTTTATTAGATTTCTCCCTCAGGTCTCCTCAGGTCTCCAAATGGTAGAGATTTTTTTAGAGAAAGTGGAACTCTTCTTGTTGTTTGAGAAAAATAATCATCTACATGATTAAGCACTTTTAGCCCTATAGCCCTATTTTTTGTAACTTGAAATCAAACACATTAGTAACTAAAATATCTTTTGTCTCAGGTTTTGTAACACACAAAGTCACATAAACTCACACACATACTGTGGAAAATGCATGTGTATCTTTGTGCTTGTGTAGATAGGTATATATATGTATATATAATATATATATTTTATATGTATATATAGTGAGAGAGAGAAAGGTATACCTAGATATGCAGTGCTTCAGAGTTGCTTATAACTATAGGTTCTCTAGTATTTATATGAAGTCATATATCGGAAAGTATAAAATATTCCAACATTTCAATACAAAACTTTCAAAAAAATGTATTTATTGTCTGCTGCAGGAAAGGTACCATTTAAATATTTTGTGGGGTAAAACTTTCTAATACATACACTCTATCTTGAAAAAGTTTATAAAATAGGAGGAGGGAAAAAAAAACACCATGTAGAGACAGTTTAAATTGTTCAAAATTATTTTATTACTTTTCTATCGTATGTTGATTAAATATAGGAAATAATATATTATATACTATATCCAAATAAGATAATGTGATTTGTTTATTGCAGCACTATTCACAGTAGTCAAGATTTAGAAGCAGCCTAAGTGTCCATCAGCAGACAAATTGATAAAGAAAATGTGATACCGATACACAATGGAATATCATTCAGCTATAAAAAAGAATGGGATCCTGTCATTTGCAACAAGGGGGGTGGAACTGGAGGTCACTATGTTAAATGAAATAAAGTAGGCACAGAAAAACAAACTTCATATGTTTTCATTCATTTATGATTACTAAAAACTGAAACAAAGGAAACTATAAATTTCTGTAGATTCTCTATCTAAAGATAGAGAGTAGAATGAACCTTCCCAGGGAAGGTAATTGGGCATTGACAGGGGGGCGGCGACTGGGAATTGTTAAACGGGTATAAAAATATAGTTAGATAGAATAAATACAATCTAGTATTTCATAGCGCTACAGGGTAACTACAATCAACAATAATTTATTATACATTTAAAAATAACTAAAAGAGTCTAATTGAATTGTTTGTGACACAAAGCAAGGATAAATGCTTGAAGTGATGGATTTACCTTGATGTGGTCACTGTGTGTGGTATGCCTGTATCAAGCTATCTCATGTACTCCATAAATAAATATACCTACTATGTACTCACAAAAATAAACATTCAAAATTTTTAAAAATGGACATTTTATTTGAGCATTTCTATATAAATGTTTAAAGTATTAAAAGCATGAATAAATATTTACACAGATAAATTAAATTATACCGAGTTCCTTTCAGCTATAAACCTTACATTCCAATACCAGAGTAGCAATTTTCAAATTTATTTAATTTAAAGATGCTATTTAGTGACATAGCAAGTGGATATGTCTCTGTTTTCTGAGTTCCTGCCTGTCGTAGTGTGCTCAAGCTAGCCATGACAAAATATCACAGACTGGGGTGGCTTAACAATAGAAATATGTTTCCTCTCAGTTCTGAAGTCGGGAAGTTCAAGAGCAGGATGCCAGCATGGTTGATTTCTGGTGGGGGCTCTCTTCTTGCTGTGTCCTCACAAAGTAGAGAGAAAGAGGAATCTCTCTGGTATCTCTTCTTATAGGCACATCAATCCCATTATGACACCTCCACCCTTATGACCTGATCTAACTCTTATAACTTCCCAAGAGCCCTATCTTCAGATACCATCAAACAACATGTTACAACTTCAACAGATAACATTTGAGGGATCACAAACATCCAGTCTCTTCATCTGCGTAGTAGTTTAAATAAAACTAGTTAGGATTAATGGAAATAAGAGTGTTACCTTTGAAGTGACATCTGATCCTATTTTAGTATTACTACTTAGTCATTAATGGATGCAAAACACACACATACCACACACACAAACACACATGCATATCCACACACACACACACACACACACACACATATATGTCTGTATATTAGTTTATAAGCATTATTCATAGAGTAGACCTGTCTATAGGTCATCAAGAAGATTGGAACTGTCCATATTTTAAACCTATCCTGGGAAATTTATTTGATCACAGTGATGTCCTGCTCAGTGTTTCCACAAAAGAATTACCAACTACACTGAGAGAAGCATCTCAAAACAAAGGTGTGTCTCTTTTGTTTTTCTTCGTTGTTAGGGTTGCTATGCTTTTTTGTTTACATTCTTCCATCTTTTGCTGTGTTTTATAGAGCCTGCTATTATTTCCACAAAGGACAACCATATTAAGAAGTAATATTAGCGAATTGTCTTAGGGTGTTAAAAATTGAATTTTATTGATTAAATAATACTGAGAAGTATCCTTTTAGGTTTAGTGATAACTATAAAAGAACATAAAATATAAAACCAACAATATTGTAGCAACCAGTTGGTTATTCTTGCTGTTAGTAAATCCATTTTATTTTTTAAGTTTTTGATAATATCAAAGATAATTGACTAAAAAAATTAAATGAGAGTGAAGAAAAGTTTTAGGAAGACAACTAAAAGAAAATTGAAAACGGAAAGAAAAGACTCAGACTCAACTACTTCCTAAAATAATATCAACATTTCTCATCTAAACTTCCTTTTATTTCTTTTCAAGTCACATGTGAAAGCTAGGAAAGGGGTAATTAATGTCTTCTGACGGAAGACTTTGCAAAGTTCAAGTATACAAAACAAACCAATTACTGTAGATTGAACTTTGTAGAATATACACAATCCCAGCACTTTGGGAGGCCAAAGTGGGTGGATCATCTGAGCTCAGGAGTTCGAGACCAGCCTGGCCAACATGGTGAAACCGTGTCTCTATTAAAGATACAAAAACTAGCCGGACGTGGTGGTGCATGCCTGCAATCCCAGCTACTCAGGAAGCTGAGGCAGGAGAATTGCTTAAACCCAGGAAGTGGAGGTTGCGGTGAGCCAAGATCGCACCATTGCACACCAGCCTGGGCAACAGAGTGAGACTTTGTCTCAAAAAAAAAAATAAAATAAATACACACACACACACACAAAGGGATAAATTGAACAAATTACTGAACTGTACTTAAAAAGGAGGGATTCTATACAAGGAAGAATGTAAGTTTCATATATAGGAAATTAAAAAAATATGTATCAGGTTGAGCTGTTGATTTCTGAACATTTTCTTAAATGAATAATTTCTGAAATTAATGACATGTAATTTAAAGAAATGTGTGCTCTGTCATTTTGGCTTGAAGAATTGAGCATTGGGTAGCATTATTAATTTTATGTAGGTACTAGTATTGTATGTCTGGAGGCTTTTATATAAAATTTTAATTTCTGAAGAATCATTCCAAGTATTCTCAAAAGAAAATACAAAGTTTTACGTAATTCATGGAACACTTATATTTGCATGCGTCAGTTTGTTAAAGCATGGGTAAGTTTTTTTTTAAAATCGTCTGTGCTCCTTCTTTTTGCTAAATGATAAGACATAGACTTTTTCTCCCTAGATGAGACTGAAAGGATTCACTAGGATTCTATTGGACAAATCTGTCGATTTCTGAACCTCAATTGTGGACCAAGGTCAATCTTACAATGATACACTTCAGTCAGATGCAAACTGAGGAATATAGCCAAGTACTTGTTTTAAACACCTTGAAAAAAGTTAAAACATGTTTATCATATTTTAGGATATTTACAAAGGCAAACGCCATAGAAAAAAGAGAGGCCTTAGAGGCCAAATACCAAGAATAAAACTTACTGCTGACTCAGTAAATAAAGAATATTTTGTGTTAGTAGTAAATTCATTATAAACATACAAGTTATGCCCATGCCAATACTGCCAACATCAATATATGGTAAGCACTTTTTATGTGCAGGCATTGTGCCAGACAACTTGTACAGCACATTAATTTTTAATTTTTTTTTTAAACACTCAAGAAATAGAACCAAAAGAAGAAGGGAATGAGGAGAGGAAATTTAATAAATATACGAAAGTTATTAAAAGCCAATTCTCTCTCTCTTACTACACACATGCCGAGACCAGCTCAGTGAGGGAGACCCTAACCTGGCAGTGCTGGAGGAATTAAAGACACACATACAGAAATATAGAGGTGTGAAGTGGGATATCAGGGGTCTCACAGCCTTCAGAGCTGAGAGCCTCGAACAGAGATTTACCCACGTATTTATTAACAGCAAGCCAGTCATTAGCATTGTTTCTATAGATATTAAATTAACCCAAAGTATCCCTTATGGGAAACAAAGGGATGGGCCAAATTAAAGGCATAGATGGGGCTAGTTAACTGCAGCAAGAGCATGTCCTTAAGGCATAGATAGCTCATGCTATTGTTTGTGGCTTAAGAATGCCTTTAAGTGGTTTTCTGCCCTGGGTGGGCCAGGTGTTCCTTGCCCTCATTCCAGTAAACCCACAGCCTTCCAGCGTGGGCATTATGGCCGTCATGAACACGTCACAGTGCTGCAGAGATTTTGTTTGTGGCCAGTTTTGGGGTCAGTTTATGGCCAGATTTTGGGGGCTTATTCCCAACACACACACACACCTTTATCACTCTTTCCCCATAGTGTATATGTGTGTATGTACTTTACAGATCAAATTTCCTCTCCTTTTTCATGCATATGGTCAGTTTTCAATTCATTTGTGTAAAATCTCTCAGAGTGAGACCATGATCTGCCATTCTAAATTCCAAATGCCATAAGAGATGAAAAAGCTCTGATTGTTTTTGATTCATGTGGCCAGCACTAACACTGCTCTATGTAGAAAATGAGAACAGCCTCATAATTTGGAAATATAGCTACTAAGAACTCAATAATATGATTCTGAGATTGATTATATTTTTTAAAAAATGGAGTTGGTCATGATGACTTACAAATACATTCTCAATATTCTTGTCACATATAGAAAGGATTGCAGATAAGCCCTAAGCCTAGTCCTGTGGCCCTTTTTCCCTTCTGAATAATATTATCTTGGTAATGTAGACTTAGTGATGGTTGAAGTATTTCAGATGGATCTGTATTTATATTAGGACACAGCAGAGCATGGTGTGTGTAACAAGGGATTTGAAGCCAGGTATATCTGCATTTAAGTGTATGCTGTGTTTTGCAATTCCTCTATGGCCATGGCCAAATGATTTGCTGTTAATTTTCAGTTTCCTCAGTAACAAAAATAGGGGTCATAACATTAGTTATATAGTAGATTTCTTGAGTGGGTAACAAAAAGATAAAGATTACAACTTGTTTGGCACAATGCCTGCACTTAGAAAATGCTTATTATATATCGATGTTGGTGGAATTGGCAGAGGTAGAAATGATGGTAGAGTAGTAGTTGGTAGAAGCATTAATCTGTCGGGTAAGTGAAAGGGACAAGGCAACTTTCAATAGGATTTGGTACCTGATTTGGATATTTAACCCATAGCAGAATATGCATCAACTATGCTGAGCAAGGCGTATAACAAACAGAATGGGAAGAAGCATTGGGACAGTGAGGAATACCAGAAAATAGGTGATATACTAGCTCTTTAATTAATGCTATAATGCATTACCATTAGGGTAGTGGCTTATAAAACACAGATTTATTATCTTACTGTTACAGAAGTCAGAATTCTGAAATGGTCTCACTGGGCTGCATTTGTTCTTGAAGCTCTGGGGAGAATCTCTTTCCTGCCATTCACAGCTGCTACAGGCTGCACACATTCCTTGGCTCATGGCCCCCGGTCAGACTCTCCTGCCTTCGTCTTTATCTTTTAAGGCCTCCTGTAATTATCTAGTGCCCACCGGATAATCCAGAATTATCTTCACATAACAAAGTCAACTGATTAACAACCGTAATTCCGTCTAGAATCTTAATTTTCCCTTTTATGTAACATAAAATGTTCAGAAATTAGGAGAATAAAGATGTGGACATCTTTGGAGGTGGTAGAGGGCATTATTCTGCCTACCACAAGTAAGTACACTAGTTCGAAAATATTTTAGAAGCAAGATTTTATAAACTTTGTACTTAGGTCAAGAAAGGGGATAGAAATACACATGAATGAGTTACTTTGACTATTAAGGCAAAATAACTGATTGGTTTTTCTTCTCAAGATATAGATTGATGGCTGGTTCATTCCTACCCATTAATAAGAAATTAACCATCTGCAACAGAGTCCTTTCAAACAATTGTGTCATTTATAATCATGTGGAATAATTGAAATATTGGAACACACTAAAAGACAGATTGAATGAATAATTAGAGACAATAAAGAAAAGCAAGGTTAAACATTATTTTAAATTTTTTGTGAGGACAAATATATATCTGAACAGAGTCCAAATAAATGATTTTATCTGGAAAAGTGGCCATCCTGTTAAGTTGTTTCACTACGAATTTTCAATAACAACTTGCTTTTTTGATTCTGAATATGTAAAAGCTATTTAATTTTGCCATCTGTTCTCAGCATGATTACATATAAATTAATTGTGGGTAATAATTTTTAGAATGCATTGAATGCCAAGATATTCAAAATGTTCCAAAGGGAGAATTTATTTAATTTCATTTTCCAAAATAATAAAGCAAACTAAAAAGTGAAAGAATGATACAGTCTTTGCTACTTTATTGTAATTTTCATTTTTTCTTTTTTCAAGACTTTGGAGGAAATTGTATCCAAAATTTTGCCTAAATTCCTCACACTGTTGGTAGGTTTTTGCTTAAGTGGGAATTCATTTATGACCTTGTCTACTTTCATTTTTGCCACCTTTTAGAACTAAAAATTAACATTGAAATAATAAATTCTAACTCTTCTAAAGTGATCAGCAAAGATAAAAATAATGTTGCAATAGTAAGATAGAAAACAAGTCATTTGTTTTCAGGTAGGTATTTTTTAAAAGACATAAATAGCTGACGGAGAAGCCGGAAATACCTCAAAAGAAGAAACAAAACAAAATTAAACAATGATAAAAAATTTAACTAGGAATTATTAAGCAGCTATCACATGCTTGAAACTCTCATAAGTGGTTTAACAGAACAAATGAGGTTCTAGTTCTCATAGAACGTAGACTCCAGTACATGAAAGCAGGTAATATAAAATAAATACAAAATGCAGTACTGTCAGGCACGTTGGTTCACACCTGTAATCCCAGCACTTTGGGAGGCCGAGGCAGGTGGATCACCTGAGGTCAGTAGTTTGAGACCAGCCTGGCCAACATAGTGAAACTCTGTCTCTACTAAAAATACAAAACATTAGCCAGGCGTGGTTGTCGGCTCCTGTAATCCCAGCTACTCTGGAAGCTGAGGCAGGAGAATCGCTTGAACCTGGGAGATCTCAGTGAGCTGAGATCGTGCCATTGCATTTCAGCCTGGGAAAAAAAGAGCAAAATTCTGTCTCAAAAAAAAAATTTATGAAATTGATGAGTTAATATATCATTTCTTCAACATTTCTCTTAATGCTTGTTTTATTTCTACATCATTGGATGTCTAATTTTCTTATTTTTTAATTTGTGATAAATGTTTAATTATAAACTATAATTTGCCTATCTTTCTGGGATTTTTCTCATAGAATAAATATATTTAGCTTTCAATTTTTTCTGAGAGTTAAAAAGTTATTGGTATACTTGTTTAAAAGAATACCAAACTCTTTTTTTGTAAAAAATACCACACTCTTGCATATTTATTTGTTTTGTTGATGTTACCTGGTTCCTTTCTCAATTTTGTATGATCTTGTCTTAAATTTCAGAAGATATAAAATGTCTCTGAAGTATTATTTTGCTCATTGCTATAATTCATATGCATCCCTTATGTATGTGTGTATGTGCCTGTATACACGAGTCTGTGCTTTTCACATCTATATTTTGAATTGTAGGTTTTCCTCAAATGTATTATAATCCATGTATGCATACTAATGAGTCACCAAAAGCTGATTTAAAGCTTTCTGTTCAAAGGAAACGTTTCTTGTCTGATGGGCATCATTGCAGAGTAAGTGATTGTTTTCTGTTTGTTTGTTTCATCTTGTTTTTGCATGGTTCCCCTACTGGTCTTTACTGTGAGTTAATTCAAGTTCTTTAAGATCCTCATATGCCTTGTTTGGATAATCAAAGTTTAACTTTAGATATTCTGGAACTCAGCCAGTGAAGAAAGCTATGGATTTCAGTATTCACTAGTCACACTTTAAAATGATACTCATATTTTTTATATAACCATGTGAACCACCCAACTTCTTCTTTGACTATTATTTCTGAGCCCAGAACCCCTATTATTCAGTTTCTAAAGGTAATGAAATGTTGATCTTATGTGAAGCGTATGAAACCAACTTGCCACATTGCAGGGTTTTGTATAGTGTCTTAGAGAACTTGGGAACCACATTTTTATCCTAATTATTGAACTCTCCTGGCTGTGTTGAGTGTCCTACATTGCATATATGTTCTGCACCATCAGGTTATATGCCTTCGGTTATTTCACACTTTTGCAGTATCCCCAATATCTGCCCCTCCTAATATCCATATCATTTTTAGCAGATCTCCACAGTATCTGGCTCTCCTAATATCTACATTGCTTCCACAGTAATGAATTATAGGTTATAGGACAGGAACTATTTAAATTTGCTATCATCAAATCTCCAAGTTTGGTCACATCTGCATTAATTCATGACTTTTCCTCTATTGCAATTAAGACGTTGTCCCTCTTCCTACCTCAGCCCAACTTCATGCTTGTGCTCTAAATGGCAGTCTCTTCTACTTTTTTAGAACCTTAATGTTACTCGATGCTGTTTCTATACCTTATCTTGAGAGTTTTTCAGCCTACTCTCTTCATTTCACATTACAATACCTCAATGTCACCATATATTAAAATAAAAAAATTCCTTGCTTCCACAAATTATTTTACAGCTCTTTTTATCTGTCTTTCATTATTTTTTTTTTCCAAAGTGCAATCAACATTCAATGCTTTTTTTTTTTTTCCGCCTCCCAGACAAACATTGACCATAGGATTTCTTAATGTGAATTTAATCTTCACTATTGGCAGAGTGTTCTCCTAGTAACGCCATTGTTGCTTTGAATTATATTCTTTATTTTACTGTAACCTTAGATCATCTTTCTTATTTTCTAAGAACTTGATGCAGTTGTCAGGAGCTCAGCTAAGTTGGAGAGAACTGAACTGCCAGGTGTCAGAATAGTCAATTAAGATAACAAGCCAAAATCAAAGTAACAGCCAAGGCTTTAGTGACTTACTGCGATTGTATAAGCCAGACACTAAACAGTTCTGTCTCCTTTCTGGTTCATGATGAACCCCAAGGAACAACACGTTGAGGGTCAAATGGATCAGCAAATATACGGGGGTCATCTCACCATCAAGGGAGAATGGAACAAAAAACTCCTGCAATTCTATGAACCCAGAGGATGGGAGAAATTAATGAGAAGGGCTGAGAGTGAAATACAGAGGAAAGAAAAAACATCAAGGCCGCCCTCCCTCTGAAAACGGAGTTTTAGCCTCTGTTGAAGGCCCCCTATAAAAAAGGCCTCTGAATAAAAGTGTCCAGCTAGGATGCCCCTGTAAGGACACATTTGGGCACAAGGGTCCAAGTCCTTGATTGCAACTCCCTGCTGCCTGCAGTGCCTTAGCTGGGCAACAATGCTGGTGTGGGAAGAACAGCTTCCCCAGTAAGACCTGCTGGGTAAAAGTCTTTCCCATTTTCTATTGTTGGGCTTAAAAAATCACATACAGGTTTCTAACAAGAGCCACGCTCCTCAATGCTTACTCATGAAACACTTGGTTTCTGAAGTTTCCATTATGATAGAATTCTCTTGAGAGATTATGCTGTGTAGTCTAATGGTAAAAAGCAAGAACTCTGAAATTTGACTCCTTGGGTTCAAAGACGAGCTCTATCTTTTGTTAGCTTGTAACTCTGGGGAAATTGTATATTTCTCTGTGCCTTGGTTTCCTCATCTGTAACCTGGGGAAAATAGCAATGTAAGAATTTAATTAATTTAGTGTAGATGTTTTACAATATGTTAGTGAACCTGTTATTATATTCACCTGAACACATTCCTCAGATTTTCAAATTCCTAAGCTTATACTTTCAGGCTTTGCAAAGGATAAAAAGAATGATTAAGAGACTTTTCATGTATTTCTCATTTAGTTTTAAACATATGTGCCTTGTTAATTTAAGGACTATTTTAATTGAAATCATGAAAAGTAGTTGAAAATTTAATAATAAAACTTTCTTATTCCCTTATTTCATGTTTTACCCTGAGTTTTAAGAAATAATTTTTCCTTGGAAATTCTATGGAGGCATGATTTCCATGCCTGTGAGTTTGTAAGAGATCAGCTTAGAGAGATTTAGGTAAATGATTAAAGATCGATTTGTGGATAGGATACTGTTATTTACATGTCTAAAGTTTAATGAGTTTTTCTCCATGAAGAATATTCAGAAATCTCTTTCCATTCAAATACTATAGTATTGGAGGAATCTTAGGAGTAAATAATATAGTAAACTATTGCCCCATTTGTAGAGTCTCTACCTCTGTCTTTCTACAGATAACTATTCCCTCACTTCTGAAACAGGAGGGAAAACAAATATAAAAATTATGGTGAAAGATGGCTGTTGTAGACTGAACATTTTAGACATCTCAAAATTTATGCATCGAAATCTAATTTCCGATGTGACAGTGTCAGGAGATGTGGCCCTTGGGAGACGATTAGGTCATGAATGGGATTGATAGCCTTAGAAAAGAGGACCCACCCTATTATAAGCTTCCTCACCCTCTCCACCATGTAAGGACATAGAAAATTGGGCCATCTACGAACCAAGAAATAGGCCCTCCACAGACACAAAATTTGCCAGGATCTTGAACTTTCCAGGCTCCAGACCTGAAAGAAAGAGGTTTATGTTGTTTATAAACCACCCAGTGCGTGGCAATTTGCTATAGAAGCCCAGTGGACTAGGAAACCTGACCAACATCTCTGGAGCAAATGAAGATTGTTTCTTTTAGTTTACTTATACATTACAACATAAATTTCTCACATTTTAGAAAATGTTAACTTTTAAAAAGATTTTTGCATAGTATGTCTAATTTGATTTTTACCTTTATGCCTCCCCATAACCACAGCTCCACAGACTTCTTAGGACATGCAGAATGGTCTGTGCAGTATTGTTAGAAGCCAAAGGAAGAAGCCAAATATTTCTAATATCTTAGAAGTAAGCCATAGTATATTCTTACCAAATAATTTTTATGTTAATTATATCATTTTGTTGTACATAAAAAGTCACTAAATTATATAGATAAATAAAAATTTTCCTAGACTTTTTATGTCTACTCATAATAGCAACCTTATTACTAAAAGTGTTACGTTAAGAATTACTGTGTTTTGAAAACTAGTCCAATGATTTTTCGTCTGTATTATACTCTGATTTTTAAAAAAATGCATTGAGAACTGAAAAGAATAGAATAGGGGGTCCATTCAAGGAAAATATTCTTGCAATATGTCTGAGCAAAATCCATATATATATATATATAAGTTTAGAATATGTAGTATCATTTCTAACCTACTTTCTGTCTGTCTGTTTTTCCTAGCTGAAGATAGCCTATTTTATTTGTTGATGTAAATATGAACTTTTAAATAAAGTAATTTGAAGCATTTACTGTATTGTCATTTAAAGTAGATTGTCATTTGAAAGTGAGCATTTTCAACAAGCATTTTGACCGAATTACAGATAGAGATATAGATAGGCAGACAAAATTCTACAATCTTTTTACATAATATCACCATTTCCATTCTATCATTGATTAATATAAATAAATTCTGACTGAACAGAGCTCTTGGGTATATAACTTTTTCTTGACTTTCATTTGAGTTGTGTACACAGGAAAGGTGTATAGTAATGATAATAAAATACTTTATTTGCATAACACCTTTGACCCTAAAGCACACCAAATGGTTTCATAAACACAGTTTCATTACTTCTAATGGAAGCAACAAATATTATCCAAAGAGGAAACAGAGGGAAGATCAGACAAGCCGGTTATCCACATTATTTCAAGATTTATTTCATGACTTCTAAATATTATGATTTAACCTATCTCGTTAATTACCCTAATGAAAGAGGAATTTGAATATATCCTAGAATCTAAGCACATTGTTAGAGAATAAATGGAATCTTTTTTTTTTAAAAAAAAAAAAGAGACTTAAATTGCTTGTCTCTGTTGGAAATGAAGTTATTGAAAAAAGTGTAAGAATTTAAATAGCATATTTTCTGGGCAAAACTCATTAGAGGATGTGTTTAGTGTAGTATTCACAATTAAAATAAAAAGTGAAATGAATGTTCTATGTTAACTTTTATTCTGGAAGGAAATTTAACTGCTTAAATAGATTAATATTAGCAATCCAAGATATTTAATAATATCTCAAAATTTTTTAATGGCATTTATATACATAAAGAAAAAATTGTGAAATAATAATAGTCTGTCATGTGAATTTTTTTTAACAATAGAACCACCAGGAGGTAAAGTTGAAAAACTAAAATTTTAAAGCAGGTTGATAACAGGTTACTAGATATCAAATGTTACATTCTTCTTTATTACGTTTATTTGGCTACGCCATCAATCAAAGACACTTATATAAGATTGTGATGATGTCACTTTCAATAACAAGCTTGACAGGAACAATTTTTATACATTGACATGACATCCAATTTAGGTACTCTCTGATTTTTCAGCCTGTCACTAGAAGAACTTCACATTTCAAAAATTACAGCATTCACCACAGTAAATGCTTTAGTTAAAAGTAAAAGACAACTACCTTCATGTATACTGTTTTGGCATGATCTTATCAAGTACTTATGTTTTGTCACCTATGCTTTTGTACACATACAATTTGATGAGATTGTATATAAAAGACTTTTGGTCAATTGTGATGGTTAATATTGAATGTCAACTTGACTGGATTGAAAGATGCAAAATGTGGTCCCACGTGTGTCTGCAAGGGTGTTGCCAAAGGAGATAAACATCTGAGTCAGTGGACTGGGAGAGGCAGGCCCACCCTACACCCAGGTGGGTACCATCTGATCATCTTCCAGTGTGACTAGAATAAAGTACTCAGAAGAACATGGAAGGACTAAACGTGCTGAGTCTTCTGGCTTTCATCTTTTTCCTGTGCTAGATGCTTCCCGCCCCTGAACAACGAACTCTAAGTTCTTCAGCTTTTGGACTATCAGTCTATTGGACTTACATGAGTGGTTTGCCTGGGCCTCTGAGGTTAGTTCTGTCCCTATAGAGAACCCTGACTAATACACCACTCAATAGACAAGCAGAACATGACAGATAGAATAAATTCTCAAAAACAGAATCATAATATCTCTCGTAAAATAAAAAATCTAATCCAAAATGGCCAGAAAAAAATGAGAAATTGGATCTCCTAAATCTATGATACTGCTAGATAATCCATTATTAAATAATACATAGCTTATATATTATTCTTCCTAATTGAAATTTGTTCCTCTCTTTGATTTCTTTCATTTTTCCCTTTACAATTTCCATTTCTAGATGTTTTAAAACATTTTTAGTACTTTCATTTTTTTAATTTGATTTTTTCTGTACAACCATAATGTTTTCATGTGAAATATGCTATATGAATCCCACAGGTACATGTAAATACTAGCTTCTCAAGGTAATTTGTTAGAGTGTACTTCACACACTGGGAAATATTCAGACTTGTACATTTAATGGCAGCATTAAATGCTTTTGTATGCCACTTAATGAAACTACATTTCAATATGAATTAAAATGAAAGGTAGAGACCCCACAACATCCTCTGCTGCAAGTCATGTGCAATATCCAAACATTAATTTCATGAATAATTACTAAAAGTTTACTTTGATTTGCATTTCTGTAATAACCAGTAATGATGGGCTTTATTTTTTCATATGTTTACTGGCTGCTATTGCCTAGGTTTTCTTCTACGGTTTTTATAGTTTGGAGTTTTACATTTAAGATTTTACTCCATCTTGGCCGGGCACGGTGGCTCCAGCCTGTAATCCCAGCACTTTGGGAGGCCAAGATGGGCGGATCATGAGGTCCGGAGATCCAGACCATACTGGCTAACCCAGTGAAACCCCGTCTGTACTAAAAAAAATGCAAAAAAACTAGCTGGGCCAGGTGGCGGGTGCCTGTGGTCCCAGCTACTCGCCAGGCTGAGGCAGGAGAAAGGCGGGAACCCGGGAGGCGGAGCTTGCAGTGAGCGGAGATCGGGCCACTGCACTCCAGCCTGCGCGACAGAGCGAGACTCCGTCTCAAAAAAAAAAAAAAAGATTTTACTCCATCTTGAGTTAATTTTTGTATAAGGAAGGGGTCTAGTCTCAGTTTTCTGCATATGGCTAGCCAGTTTTCCCAGCGCCATTTATTATATAGGGAATCATTTTCCCATTGTTTGTTTTTGTCAGGTTTGTTGAAGATCAGATGGTTGTAGATGTGTCATGTTTTTTCTGAGGTCTCTGTTCTGTTCCGTTTATCTATATGTCTGTTTTGGTACCAGTACCATGCTGTTTTGGTTACTGTAGCATTTTTTAACAGTGAATTCCAAAAGAGGAGTTAGGTTTTGTTATTGTAGGTTAGCAGTCTTAGTTGGATACCCTCTGTATTTTTTGGTAAGTTCTTATTTTAAGTGACAGTGTAACAAGATCTGGGATGTAATGTGAGGTCCTTGTCAAAATAGAAAGTATGTATCATAGATTTCTAAATAGTCAAGCAGAGCAGCTAACATATGCAAGAAACTTGCCCAGCAACAACTATGTAATTTTTACTGACCATATGGTATTCTTTCTCCAATTGCCCTTCATATTTTGTATTCCAAATGATTAGCTAATATTTTATAATCGTTTATGTTAAGCAATTCAATTCTTGGTCTAAAAATCTTAGTAATTTAGAATGTGATAATGTTACTGAGGGGAGAACAAAAAGGAAATATATATTAATTTTCTCTTTGCTTTATGTCTGTTTTAAATAATTTTTGAGTGCAAGATCTGCCCTTGATGATTAGTCGCTTTGTGTTAAGAAAGCTTTAATGGTCTTTTATTAAGCCTTATTAAAAAATGGTCTTTTGGACTCTTTAAGAAATTTTTTCCTGATTTCCTATGAGGCCTTCCCATGTAGCCAATCATTTTCCAAAGGGCCTGATTTTGTAGTCACCCACTTCTCTGAATAATTATTCAATTTAGCTGGGTGCAGTGGCTCATGCCTGTAATCCCAGCACTTTGGGAGGCCGAGGCATGTGGATCACTTGAGGTCAGCAGTTCGAGAACAGGCTGGCCAACATAGCAAAACCCTGTCTCTACTAAAATACAAAAAGTAGCTGGGTGTGGTAGTGCCTGCCTGTCGTCTCAGCTTTTAAGGAGGCTGAGGTAGAAGAAACGTTTGAACCTGGGAGGCAGAGGTTGCAGTGAGCCAAGATCACACAATTGCACTCCAGCCTGGAGAACAAGACTCTGTCTCAAAAAAAAAAAAATCAGTTCACATGTGTGTGTTTGATATGAGCTTTGTAGAAAAGAAAATTAACATTTATTTCTGACAGCCTTTTATACTCAATGATTTAAAACTAATGGAAAAATTATGAATTTATTTTACATTAGTTTATAGCAAGCCATGCAGTATTACATTGTTTACAATATTTCACATCTCCAGTCCCTTTATATAAGGGACATGCTGAAATAGCTAGGTCATGACTTTAAATAATAAAGAAGATTTCACCATTGGATGGTGCCAATTTCGGTAAGACAAATTGGTGAAGTTGGAGGATCTACTTGCAGTCAGCCTTTGTTTTTTATTCATACTGATTCTGTATTCTCATTTTTGACATTTGGTTCCTATTGAAATCACTAATGATTTTATCTTTTGCTCTTTTGTGGAAATAATTGAAGAACAACCAAATAAGAACAGACAAAAGCTATTTTTGAAAGTTTTTCATAGCGAGGGAGTCATTACCATCATCTGCACTTTGGCAGAAACCGCGAGATAGACGAAAGAGTGGAAAAGCTTTATAGTGGAAAAATGGAAAGCTTCAAGTGTGCCCTGATTGGAAGCTGTTAGCGTGGGGGAGCTGTAGGCAGTCTAACTAGAAGCAGGGCATCTCATGTGATTGATTAGGAGTGTATATTTGGCTTCCTCTGTCGTGTCTGATATTTGAAGTAGAGACAAAAATTTGGGAAGCTGTCAGTTATTAATAAATTCCTAGAAATTTTAGACTTATTGTTACAGAGGTTGTTGTTTCTTTTCCTAAAATATTTGCTAGAGATAATTGTTTTACTTCCTGAAAGTTTAACTAGTGGATATTAAATAGTTCAGCTTAGTAGATAATAGTTTGCCTTTCTGGACTGGTTATTCTAGATGACAAGTTGATTTCTTGGGCTGCAGATTTGTGAGTCAAATTTCTATTTTTTGCATATGGCCATTGTCCATTTGTTTATCTAGTCTCAGTTTTCATAGGTAAACTTAAGATTTTATTGCCTAAAAGTTTATATTAAATCTGGGTTGATGAGCAAAGTAATAGTTGTAGATAAGTACACCTTTTTTTTTTTGTCTGTTTATTGTTATTATTATTATACTTTAAGTTCTGGGATACATGTGCAGAATGTGCAGGTTTGTTACATAGGTATATAGGTAAACATGTGCCATGGTGGTTTGCTGCACCCATCAACCGATCATCTACATTAGCTATTTCTCCTAATGCTATTCCTCCCATAGCTCCCCACCCCATGACAGGCCCCGGTGTATGATGTTCTCTTCCCTGTGTCCATATGTTCTCATTGTTCAACTTGCACCTATGAGTACACCAAGGGTTAATTAGGAAAATGGCATTGATGTAAAATGCATTTGCTATCTTTTTGTGTTTGTCATATATTATCGAAATATTTGTTATCACTTGAATACCTATTGTCAAACTCCTGTTTTTCAAGACAAGACTTTTAAAAAACAGTCTAACTTGTTTCGATTGGACTTGCAAGAAAAAAAATGGCCTTTTTACTTTGGAAAATGTCTAGTCACCTCAGCTGATTGTCTATAAAAGGAAGGTAGCATTCATTGAGGAATAACCAGGTTAACCTTAGATTTTGGTCTTTTATTCCCGAGGGTGATGTTTAAACTTCTTCAAATTCTGAGCAGAATGAAATGTATTCATAAAAATATTTTTGCCATTTATTGAATTTCTTTTATATACTAGACAATTTCCTACCTTTATATATATTTTTTTCAATGGCATCTCTAGTGAGTAGTATAGGTATACTTATTTTTTCACATGAAGAAAATGAGACTCAGGGAGTCTCTACATTCTGGCAGCTAGGGAGATAGAATTCAAAGTCCTAACTCCATTGTGCTTTACAGCTTCTCAAATGATGTAGTTTTATTTTGTCTACAAATTACATGTCTCTTAAAGTGAAACTATAAATTACATACAACATCGAATGTGAGAGGAACAGAAATGACACTGATCTGGAATAAAGTCTGATTCTTTCTTAAGTCCCTGCACCACTAATGCCACAACTACTCGGTAGTGTAGAATCATCTGGGACAATAACTTGGACTTAAAATAATGTTGGAAAAATATAATTAAAGAAATAACATAGGAAGTTAAAATAGAAAAGCATGTTTAATTTTTGCAACCCAATATCATAGTTTAATAAAGTTTAGACACTTAAAAAAATAAGTAACAGACAAAAATTAGAAACAGCCTAAATATACATATTAGGAGAGTAATTTGATAAGAATTATCAATCCAGGCCGGGCGCAGTGGCTCACGCCTGTAATTCCAGCACTTTGGGAGGCCAAGGCAGGCGGATCATGAGGTCAGGAGATCGAGACCATCCTAGCTAACACAGTGAACCCCTGTCTCTACTAAAAATACAAAAAAATTTGCTGGGCGTGGTGGAGGGCACCTGTAGTCCCAGCTGCTGGGGAGGCTGAGGCAGGAGAACAATGTGAACCCGGGAGGCAGAGCTTGCAGTGAGCCGAGATCGCACCACTGCACTCCAGCCTGGATGACAGAGTGAACCCCTGTCTCTACTAAAAATACAAAAAAATTTGCTGGGCGTGGTGGAGGGCACCTGTAGTCCCAGCTACTCAGGAGGCTGAGGCAGGAGAACAATGTGAACCCGGGAGGCGGAGCTTGCAGTGAGCCAAGATCGCGCCACTGCACTCTAGCCTGGGCGACAGAGCGAGACTCCATCTCAAACAAAACAAAACAAAACAAAACAAAAACCTTCCATAGATAGTTAGTTCCATAGATAGATAGTTCCCTACTATCCTAAGGACAGAGTCCAGACCTACCCTCACAGCACCCCAGGCCCTGTGTGTCCAGCCCCACGCCCATTTCCCACCACTGCCACCTCCACTCTGCTCCAGCCACACAGAATTTCTTTCACTTCCTCCCACCCACACTTTCTTGCCTCTGAGCCACCTCCCACCCCATGACATCTC
This sequence comes from Colobus angolensis palliatus, assembly GCF_000951035.1. Classification (NCBI taxonomy): domain Eukaryota; kingdom Metazoa; phylum Chordata; class Mammalia; order Primates; family Cercopithecidae; genus Colobus; species Colobus angolensis. Next base: position 10,429,677 of record NW_012120598.1, on the reverse strand, counting down.
TCTCCCCTTACTCCCCTCTACTTTGGCAGACTCCTACTCATTCTTTTGCCCTGGGTGTAGACATCTCCTCCTCCAGGAAGCCCTCCCTGATCCCTAAGACTTGTTGGGCACCCCTCCCTCTGTGTGTAATGGCTTGTGTTTCCTTGCTGTCTCTCCATCAGACAGGGAGAGGCTGAATCAGCCCTGGGTGCTTGAGGCCACCCATCTCAAGACCTGGCAGGGAGCAGGCACTGGGGAAGGGTGGATGGATGGAGTCTCTGACGCCATCACCCAGCTCGTCAGTGTCCAAACCAAGTTCCAAGCTGAAACGTCATTCAGTGCCTCCTGGCCCTGTCTCTAATTCTTCCTCCTCTCCAGCTGCTTCCTTGCGCCTGTTGGCAGAGACAGTACAGATGCTAGGAGAATGGGAAGAGAACAGAGGGGATCCCATCCACGTGACTTTGGGTCCAAAGGCGGGGTGTGGGAAACAGGGAAAGGAGCACTGGATTGGCAGTCAAGCTTGGGTTTAAGTCCCATCTCTGTTTTCTCAGGCTGTGTGACCTGGGGTGAGCCACTCCATCTCTCTGGGTCTCCACTTTCCCATTTAAAGGATCAGAATAATACCTGCCTCGCAGGGTTTTGGTGCAATCAAGTGGTATACACTGCAGAGGTCAGTGAGCACCTGGGAGGTTAAAATTGCTGTCTGTCCAGGAGGGGTCAGGCCTGTAGCCAGCACTGGGGTGTCACTCTGATTCAGCATCTCCCAGCTGGCAGCAGTCACACAGGGAACTGCAGGAAAGGCCCTTCGAGGCCATCAGGTCCTGCCTCCTCACTTTACCCAAGGGGAAGTAGAGACCCAGAGACGGGCATCACTTGCTTGAAGTCACACAACAGGTGTGAATGAATATCCGCAAAGGCCCAGGACTGAAACCTGGTCCCTTCACACCGTCATCTCCCTGGTTTGCCCAATCCTGAGGTAATGCCCAGGGAGGGCAATAGAGTAGTCCAGGCTCATACAGCCAGCATGGGGTAGAATTCAGGCCTGAGAGTTCGAGACCAACCTGGGCAAGATGGCTAGACTTCATCTCCAAAAAATAAAAAGATTAGCTGGGTGCAGTGGTGCACACCTGTGGTCCCAGCTACTCAGGAGGCTGAGGCAGGAGGACCCCTTGAGCCCAGGAATTCAAGGCGGCAATGAGCTGTGATCCTGCCACTGCACTCCCTGGGTGACAAAGCAAGACCCCGCCTCTTAAAAAAAAAAAAAAA
>NW_012120598.1:10372307-10428382 GCF_000951035.1 Colobus angolensis palliatus | reverse complement strand
TTGTTATATTTAATATTTATTAAATAAGACCTGTTAGTGTTTTTGATAAACAAAATAAATAATTTTTAACTCTATCTGGGTATTTAAATATTGATTGTTTTATGGTGGCATTATCTAGAATATTGTAACAATATATTTACCTCATGTTCATGCAAATATAATTTCCATTTTTTTCACTCAATACTCCAGATAAAATGAATGTTCCTCCTTTCAGCTTTGTCATGACTGAACATTTGCAATTTTTTAGAGCATACGCCTGAGTTGAACCGCTGTGTTCTGGCAGTAGACACTGTCTGTAGTCCAAGTAAAAAATAGTATCTGTTGATATTTTTGTCTTTTTCGTCACTCTTGTATAGCAGATGAGTGTTCAACAAGAAGCTCAACCTACTAGCCTGATAAATGACATTTTCATTTCTATCTAGAAATGTTTTGCCATTATGCTTTTATATAAAATACATATAACATCATCATTTACAATGTCTTTACATTTAGCATGATCTATTTGCATTTGCTTTGTTTTCACTTTGAATTCAAAATACATATGGTTATTTTTCTTGTATACTATCACATAGCACATTATACATAGCTAAAATTTTCACAGAATCATTCAGATTGTATGAAAAGGTGCATTTTAACGTTTAACTCTGTCATTGAATCCTATCTATAAAGAATATTATAGTTCCATTTATACTTACATAGAACCCTGTTATATTTTACCATTAAAAATTAAAGTTTAAAACAACCTTCTAAACAATAACATAAAATGCAATAATTTTAAACTTCTCATTTAATATTATATAAATAATCTACAGCAACGATTTCACTATTTGACCAATAGATTCTCCAGAGACTCCTCAAATCCTGCAGACTAGATTTAAATTGGTCAAAATTACAACATATCAACAATGGGTTGGTATTTATTTGGTTTTTGCTTTCTTCTAAAATGGGTTTAGCACTTCAAATTATAATCTGCCTTTAAAGAAAAAAAAAATGACTGTGGTAATAATGTTACCACACAAAATAAGGGAAAAGTTTCTAGGTTTCTGAGAATGCTTTGTGTTTTACTTTATTTTCGAGAGAAATAGAAGCCCAGTTGGGCCCTCTTGTCACCTTGTTCTCTACATTTTAGATGTTTGGGAGACATTCAGTTTCACGTACTGTCTTCTGAAAATGTGTTTCAGAAAAAAATAATACCTAAAAGTATGTCACTTAACACATTGTCTTGTAATGTATTTGCTTATGCCCTTATCTCCCGTTAGAACAAGTGTCTCAAAGACAATATCTATGTCCTGCACATCTTTTATTTTCTCTGGCACAGAGCCTGCAAAAATTAGACAGGTTCTTTTAACTGAATATTTAGATATATCTAAGTATCTCATCTTTTGATCTCTTTGTATTATTGGGTTCTTATAGGCACCTTATTTGATTAATTACTTATTTAATCAAGAAGAGCTATTGAGCGCCTACCTCAAGATAGCATGACAATCATCACTCAAAATTAACAAGGCTAAGCCAAAACAAAGATTGTTATTACTCCACCTCCTACCCACAACAATTTTTGTTTCTTTTTAAAAGTCTTCCCTATTTACATAAATTATTACACCATTCATACCTTGAACACATTTTTTGAATTACTTTTGTACCGTGGTTATATACATATAACATAATATTTACCATTGTAACAGTTTTGAAACAGTTCAGTGGTATCAAAGACATCCATAATGTTGTGTAACCATCACCACTACCGTCTCTGTACCTTTTCATCTCGTAAAACTAAAACTCTGTCTTCATTAAGCAATAACTTCTCATGCCCCTCTCCTCTTCTACCTTGCCTTTGGCATCCATCATTCTAATTTCTGTCTCTATGATTTTGACTACTCTATCTCACGCAAGTGGAATTATATAGTATTTGTCTTCTTGTGACTGGCTTATACCACTTAGCATAATGATCTCAATGTTTATCTTTGTTGTTGCATATGTTAGAATTGCCTTCCTTTTTAAGGTTGAATGCTATTTCATTGTATTTATAGTTCATACTTTGTTACGCAATCATCTGTCAACAGACATGAGCTGCTTCCACATTTTAGCTATGGTAAGTAATACTGCTGTGAACATTGGTTGTACAAATATCTCCTCAAGACCCTGCTTTCAATTCTTTTGGGTATATGCACAGAAGTGAAAGTACTGGATCATAGACCACATTATTTCTGATATATACTCAGGCCTGAATTCTTCTCTGCTTTCTTGGTAGTTCCCATACTGTCTGGGACTGTTAACCTTTTGTAATCTACGATCACTCCAACTGTAGTCTCCAAACTAGTATCTCTACCTCCACTCTTGTTTTCCAGTTCTCTTTATATAGAGGAATCATAGTAAGATTTTTAAAGCATGAAATAGTAAATTAATTCCATCCTCACAAAAAAGACAGATGGCAATGAAAACAATCCCAAATTTCTCATAACCTTCTACAATGCAGGTATCAAAATATTTGGCTTCTGAATTTTACATGACCAAATATGTGTATATATTCCTTGCCCAACATACAATTTCCTATATCTCATAAAAATACAAACAATACAAATGTCTTCCAGGACATTTGCAACTTTTTTTTTTTAATTTATGGTGTTTATTTGTTTATTTGTTTTCAGAGTGGAAAGTCTTTCAAACTGTTCGCATGCCTGACATTTCTCTTATTTAAATGCCATCTCAAATGTCACTTTTTCATTATGGATTTCTCTCATGATCCTAAGCAGGGGACTCATCTAGTCACTTTCACATTATACCTAATCATATTACATTTTCTTTTTGTTCTTATCACTATATGAAGTTATCCTATTTGTTTGTTTGTTTATAGTAGATTACAGATAGAAAGTTTGCTTATGGCAAATTTAAGTCATGAAATATCCACCACCTGCTTGTGTCTCCTGTATCACAAATCTAAGCCGGACAGTACAGTGTCTTTACCTGTTAACTACTACCCCTGGCCTCCTCCTCGGGGACTAGGGATTTTATAGTGACTTCAAGATTCAAACATAAAGGGCCAAGATGATGTAAACTTGGCTATCCTGGGGTGATGGTGGACCCCACACCAAAGCATTACAACAGATTTTTGTTAACCAAAGGCCTTCCCGATTTCCACATGACTGTGAATGTCAGTGTGACTAAATGCCAATAAGCATGAGTTTAAATAAATGGAAGAACATAGACCAAAATGGAAGGAGACAGAGGCAGCATCCCGATTCACTGAGTTACCATAAGTGACTCGGGGAGGAAAAAATATCTGGAAATGACTGAGATATATTTGAATTGATTATATAATAGTATCAACTATAGAAACAAACTTGAATTTCCAGAACTAAGTCTAAATTCATTACAAACAAATAAACTTCCAGTTTGATAGCACAAGAAATAATTAAAATACATGGCCACTAACTAAGAAGACAAGTACCTTTAAAAGCAGCAGAGGCTATTGGTCCTTGATCCAGGTGTTATTGAAGCACGTGGGTCACTATTAACAATTTCTAATAGAATAAAACTGTTTGCAAATATTTTTACAAGAACAAAATATGTAAACAATTAACTAAGGTTTCCCATCTGATTAGAATCTGTCTTGATCATATGAGATAGTCATAAATCATGACCGACCGGGCTACACTAAGAAAAAAATGCTTCTGTTATATTAAATTATAAGTGAAAAACTCTTCCAAACAAATACTATGATATTTTGTATTAAATATTTCCTTGACTCTTTCACATTTAATTCAAATAGAAGATTTATTTCCAATATGCAATTGGCAATAGAGAAATATGCAAGAACCATATGAAATTATATGTGTTACTATGGCAGACAGAATACATATGTAACAAAGGTTTAAATAAATTTAGCATTTAGCAGGTGTAATCGCTGAAGAAAAAGAAAACTAAAAATATTTTGAGGGAAAGAGAATTTGTGTTAGCTTGTAATGTTCTCTCTTTTCTTCCTTTATTTCCTATAGCATTTTAGACAAATGGAAGGCTTAGAATGAAGATTGAACGAGTGGATGTTTGTGTTAGCTGAAGAAGAGTGCAAGGCAGAGCGAATGGAGGAGTTAACCAGGGGGTATCTCAATATGAACCTGGCCTTAATGGTATAAACGAACAGTCCAGAACCTTTATCACACTCGTAATTCACTTTCATATGGGATATACTTAGTTGTCTCTCCTGGAGAAATGATATTGCACCATACAAGATTAATATAGCTTGAGCCCTGGTGGCCATTATGTTGCCACAGGTTTATGGTTTTTCTACAGTATCTTGATTTATGAGACCCTTCCTTTTAATAGAGGTTCATTATTTGTACATTAAGGTTGTAACTTACTCCATCATAGGGGGACTTCTATTAATCAGGGATCCTATATGGTTCAGACTGACATTACTGTCCTTTTTGACAGTATTGCTCAAGCTGAGTCATTTGTTAAATGTGCAGGCCCTTTGTGGCCTAAGATTCACTTCAGCAGCTGGGGAAACATTTCCATTCTGACGCAAAATGACTCTTATGTGTCATTTCATATGTCATTTAATCTAGGTGATAGATGCTTCAATTTAACTAACTCAATATTATCTATTTATTTTGATTTTATAGAGCTCTCCTTTAAAGCATTCAAAAATACAAAGCTACGTTCTACCCCAGGCTTATCATGTCCCTTGCAAAGGAAGTAAATAGGCAGAAACAGAATAATTCTATTCTTTTGCCTTTAGCTCATAGTATTGAAAATCTTTTCTCCACAGATGTTATTTTATGAAAGAGAGACAGAGAGAGAGACAGAGAGACAGAGAGAGAGAGACAGAGAGAGAGAGGTGTGTTTAAGGTTAGATTCAATATTTATGAGCTTTTTAAAGTTCTGAAATTCCACACACTTTTAATTCATTGTAGGTTTGTAGATATTACATTTCTATGTAACTTCATATATTTTGTTTCAGAACTCCATATTTCAAAGAGAAAAGAACAATTCTGATGAGATTTATTTGCTAAGGAATATTAATAGTGAATTTTTGATGAAATAATACCACTGTGCAAACTCTACTTAGTGATTTGAGATTTAGGGAGATGTTATTTGAAGTTTGAATTTACATAGTAAATTCAGGGAATATAATGCTTCATGTCAATATATGAAGGGTAAAATGATAACTAATAAGATGTCTTGGTTAAAGATATGTATTAGCAATACATATTTACCATGCAAAATATTTAAGTCTTCATGCTAGAATAGGTATATAGAATTTTCCAGAGGCTGGACAGGCAAATACAGATTAAAGTTATTTAATATTTAGCATATTAAGAGTACCCACAGCCATAAGAAATTGAAAAGTTGACTTTTGGAGTCTTTTTAATTTTGTATTGTTTCCTAATTACTGCTTAAAGGTTGAGCACAGCTGCCATTCCAAAGTCTTGTTTTTACTATTTTAGTTTACATTTGAAAAATAGAATATATTTTTACTTATAAGTGGGAGCAAAAAAATGTGTACACATGAACACAGAGTATGAAATACAGATGCTGGAGGCTCAGAAGGTGGGAGGGGGAGGAGAGGGACAGATGATGATTTAATAGGTACAGTGTGCCTTATTCAGATGATGGGCACACTAAAAGTTCTAGAGCCTGTGGATTACATTAGAAATACGCAATAAAAGGAGGAGACACGAACATTCGGAAAGAAATATTGCCAATTTTGGTTACCTAGGTTAAAGTCAATAAATATGAGCTGATAATTAAATATTACTAAGTACTTGAAAATATCTATTACCTAAGAGGAGATGCAACAGAAACAAATATCAAAGGATTTATATGACCTAGATTTTGAAATGATTATGATCAGTTTACAGAAAAATGAGATGTTAAAAATAAGCAATAAGAAAGATTATAAAAATTATGTGTGGACTTTTAACAGTTAAATACAGAGCATATTAGAAGCAGTTTAAGAGGGAATCAGTAAGATGTAAGCTGAAGTATATTAGAAACCATGCTTATAGCAAAAAGGAGATATTGTAAAGAGAAATATAAACTACTAAGAGATTTAGAGAACAAAATAAAATTGTCTAAAAACACCTTTAATTAGATTCTTACAGGAAGAGAAGAGATGGAGTAAAGAACAGGCAAATTCTCAAAGAAAGTGCTGGCTAATTTTCTGGAACTAGTGAAAAACATAATTCCACATATTGAGAAATCACAATATATATAAAGAAAAATGAATAAGAATAAATCTACATTCACTCCATTAATTGTATATTGTCAGGTAGCAAAGATTAAAAAAAAATTAAAAACAACTAGGGAGCTATTCCATGCTCTAGGACACTTGGTGGTATAGATCAAATCAAAAGACATTTTCTGAATATACAGAGTAGCATCACCAGTAGTGATCAAAAAGAACATTTTGCTGTGTATCTGAACTTTACGAATACAAGATGCACTTCAACCAAAGAATAATTTCATTTTCATGCCAAATGACTTATGTATATTTTAATATGTCAATTTGCATGGCTGACATATTATAAGTGACTCACCAAGTAATCTGAAAAATCAGGATAGAGAGTACTTTTATATTTGTGTTGTATTTAAAGCAAAATTCTACATAATTTAGTTTAATGGGAGATTGAATTAGGCTGAAACTCCAAAGTGAGGCATATAGAAGAAAAAAAGATTAAGAAAACTCAAAGGAGTCTATACATAGGAAAATATCAAGCAGGTTTAATGTATTTGTAATATAAGATCTAGAAGAAAGCATAAGACAAGAAAAAAATAACTTTTTATTTCGCCCTGAAATTTTATAAAAACTATACATTTATTTATTTTAAAAAATTGTTTTAACTTTTTTTGAGACACAGTCTCTCTTTCATAAGCTGGGGTGCGGTGGCACAAACACAGCTCATTGCAACTGCAGCCTCCTGGGCTCAAGCAATCCTCCAGTCTCAGCCTCCCAAATAGATAGAACCACAGGTGTATGCCACACTCAGCTAATTTTTAGATTTTTTGGAGACAAGAGGTCTTGCCATGTTGTCCAGGCTGGTCTTGAACTCCTAGGCTCAGCAAGCCTTCTACCTCAGCCTCCCATAGTGCTAGAATTACAGGTGCCATCTACTGCATCTGGTCAAAACCATAAATTTAGAGATAACTAAAGCTCAATTAAACTTCCCAAAAAACTAATATCAGGAATTTCTCCAATGTTTCCTTCTAGCAATTTTCTCCAAGTTTTACATTTAAGTCATCAGTGCATTTTGAATTAATTTTTGGGTATGGTGAATGATGAGTCTAGTTTCATTTTTCTGCATATGTGTATAGCAGACACCCGTGGCAGCAACAACTTAAGCATACCGTGAGAAAGGCCCTATGACTCAAGAGGAGCTCTGAATTAAGGACCCCAGGAATAGCCAACCTGAGGATAACTTTTATTTATGAAGGACATCCAAAGCCTGACCCATTCCTTGGAATGCAGGCTGTACAGGGAATGGGAGCCCTTTGTTTTGAGTTCAATGGATTTGCTAAAGAAACTGCGTACCCTTTACAAAAAGCAGTGGTTCACCTGTCCAGCCCACCACCACTGGACTGCTCCAGAAAGTAAATTTTCAATAAAACTCTGTCTCATTATTATATTGAAGAGATATCTGCACTCTCATGTTTACTGCATCATTATTCACAACAACCAAGATATGGGATCAAATTTAATGTCCATCAGTGGATGAGTGGATAAAGAAAATATGGTATGTGTACACACTGGCATATTATTTGACCATAAAAAAATGAAATTCTGTGATTTGCAGCAACATGTATAGAATTGGAGGTCATGTTAAGTGAAATAAGCCAGGCTCAGACAGACAAATATGACATGCTCTTACTCATATGTAAAGCTAAAACGTTGATCTCACAAAATTACTGAGTGAAATGGTGGTTACCAGAGACTGGGAAGAGTAGTGTAGAAGGAGAAACGAATAGAGATTGGTTAATGAGTGTAAAAACACAGGTAGATGGAGTATGTTCTAGTGTTTGATAATACAATAGGGTGACTATAGTTAACAAGGATTTACAGTATTTCAAAATAGCTAGAGGAGAAGATTGGCAATGTTCCAAACACAAATAAATCATTTGAGGTGATTCATATTCTTCTTACCATAATATGATCATTACATATCATTTTTGTACATAAAAATATTACCTATACCCCACTGTGTTAGTATGTTTTGCATTGCTGTAAAGGAATACCTGAGGCTGGATAGTTTATACAGAAAGAGGTTCATTTGGCTTATGGTTCTGCAGGTTGTATAAGAAGCATGGTGCTGGCATCTGCTTGGCTTCTGGTGAGGCCTCAGGAAGCTTTCACTCATGGAGAAAGACAAGGGGGAGGCAGTGTGTTACCTGGTGGGAGGGAGCAAGAGAGAGAGAAGGAGGGGCCAGACTTTAACCATCAGATCTCATGGTACCTAATAGAGCAAGAACTCATTATTACTACACGGATAGCACAAAGTCATTAATGGGGGATCTAACCTCATCACCCAAACACCTCCCCATCTCCAATGTTAGGGTTTAATTTTCAAAATGAGGTTTGGAGGACAAATATCCAAACTATATTACCCATAAGTAGGTATAAGTATTAATAAAAAGTAAATAAATATAATTTGTTATAAAAAATAGAAAAAAAAAGCCTAATGCCAGAAATTTTACAATCATCTTTCTGAAAACACATGATAAACACAATTTTTTTTTTGTTTATTCAATATTACTGGAATGGGTAAAAGAAACTAGATCCAAATACACGCTATTTGCCAGGAAAATACCATTTAAAGGCACAATTAATATTATAGTGAAAGATTCAAAAAGATGGGTGATAGGAACACTAATTTTTTAAAAACTGGTATAGTTATATTATCAAAATAGGCTACCAATAAAATAATAATGTCCAGATAAAGGGAAATATTTTATTATCATAAAATGGCTACATGATTATGAAATTATGTTTTTCAATTCTCTACATAATAATAGAGTTTTGAAATATGCAAGTTAAAGTTTTATAGAAATTGAAGGAGAAATCATGATAGAGACTTTGGAACACTAAATTTAACAAAAACAGCATGGTTACGAGTCAACCACACTCACATACATTGCCAGTGGAAAAGTAAAATGTTACAGCTTCTTTGAAAAGTAATATGCTTGTCTCCTGTAAATGTAAATAAACAACATTTTACCAAGCTATTTCACTTCTATAGGTATCAATCAATCCAAGAGAAATCACAATCTTTGTCTACACAAATATTTTATGTCAAATATTTATAGCAATATTATTCATAATATCTTCAAATCAGTAATAATAAAGTAATTATCAACTGAAAAATTGATAAACAATTTGTGGATATGCAATGAGGTACTGCTAAACAAGTAAAAAATGGGAGGAGGGAGAGTGACACGGGTTGGAAAACTCACTATTGGATGTTGCGCTTACTACCTGGTGACTGGATCAATCGTACCCCGAACTTCAGCATCACACATATACCCATGTAAGAAACCTGCACATGTATCCCCGAATCTAAAATAAAGGTTGAAATTATTTTAAAAAAATAAAAATAAGCAAATTACTTACATATGCATCAACATAGATGAATGCAGAAACTTTAAGTAAAATAAGACATGTACAAAACAGATAAGCACAAACAAAAACTGTTTATATGTATGATGATTTCATTTGTAAGACATTTTGGAGAAGACAAAACTGTAAAAATATGACAGTGACTTAGTGATTGCAACTGGTTAAAGGTGGAGGCAAGGTTGGACTGGTTGCAAAGAGCACAAGGAAATGTTTTTTTACTGACAGAAATTTCTTTTATTGACGTAGGGTGATGGTTATATGATTGTGTACATTTACCAGAATATATTGACATGTTTACCTTTAAAAAGTCCATCCATGTCTGTGTAAATTATACCCCCAAAAATCCGGCCCCCAAAAGTTAAACGGAGTCTTGCTCCATGGCAAGTCAAATCCTGTCCTTTTTTTTTTTTTCCTAAAAATCAAGTTGTTTTCTTACTATTGAATTCAGTTGTTTATATTTTTCACATTAACGCTTTATCAGAGGTATGATTTGCAAATGTTTTCTCTTATATTTAGGTTGTCTCTTCCCTGTGTTCATTGTTTCCTTGGATGTGCAGAAGCTTTTTAGTTTAGTGTAACGCCATTTGTTTAGTTTTGCCTTTGTTGCCTGTTCTGTTTGAGTCATATCCAAAAACATCTTTGCCCAGATGAATACTATGAAGTTTTTCTCCTGTTTTCTTCTACTAGTTTTACAGGTTTAGGTCTGACATTTAAGTCTTTAATTTATTTTGAGTTGTTTCTATATGATGTCAGATGAAAGTCTAATTTCATTCATCTTCATGGTAATATTTAGTTTTCCTCAGACCATTTATGGAAGAGACTCTCCTTTCCGCATTGTGTGTTTTGGCATCTTTGTCAAAAATCTACTGCTTGTAAATGTGTGGATTTATTTCTGGTTCTAAAAATAATCTGGTTCATTGGTCTATGCATCTGTTTTAATGTCAGTACTAGGCTGTTTAAGTTACTATTGATTTCTCGTATATTTTTAAATCAGGTAGAGTGTAATGCCTCCAGCTTTTTTTTTTTTTTTCTCAAGAGTTTCTTGGCTACTGGGTTTTTTTTGTTGTTCCATATGAATGATAGAATCATTTATTTATTTATTTATTTTTGTTTTGTTTTGTTTTTTGAGATGGAATCTCACTGTGTCCCCCAGGCTGGAGTGCAGTGGCGCGATCTCGGCTCACTACAAGCTCCGCCTCCCGGGTTCAGGCCATTCTCCTGCCTCAGCCTCCCGAGTAGCTGGAACTACAGGTGCCCACCACCAGGCCCGGCTAATTTTTTGTATTTTTAGTAGAGACGGGGTTTCACCGTGTTAGCCAGGATGGTCTCGATCTCCTGACCTCATGATCCGCCCGTCTCAGCCTCCCAAAGTGCTGGGATTACAGGCATGAGCCACCGTGCCCGGCCTGAATTATTTTTTATTTCTGTGCAAATAACATTGAAATTTCGATAGAGTTCTTTCACCACCTTGGTTTATTTCCAAGTAGTTTTTAAGCTGTTATAAATGGGAATGTTTTCTTAATTTCACTTTTGTGTAGTTTGTTGTTAGTGTACAGAAATACTACTAACTGTTGTATGTTGAGTTTGTATCCTGCGACTTTACTTAATTCATTTATTAGACCTAACATTTTTTTTCTGGAATCTTTAGGGGATCCTATAGACATGTGGTCTGAAAACAGAGAATTTTGCCTCTTTCTTTTCAATTTGGATGCCTTTTATTTCTTTTTCTTACTTAGTTTTTCTTATTAGGACTTTCCTAACTACATTGAATAGATGTAGCAAGTGTGGACATCTTTTGTCTTACTTTTCATGTTACACGAAAGTCTTTCAACTTTTCATCTTGAAGATAATTTTATCTTTTGACTTGGCATATGGCCTTTACTGTGCTGAGGTACATTTCTTCTACATATAATTTTTTGAGAGTTTTTCTTAAGAAAGGATGTTGAATTTTGCCGAATACTTTTTTTGCATCTATTGAGAGGACAGTGTGGTTTTTGTCTTTCATTCTGTTAGGGTGGTGTATCATATTTATTAATTTGCATATGTTCAACCATCCTTGCCCCACAAGAGTAAATCCCAGCTGGTCGTGGTGAATGATCCTTCTAATATGCTGTTGAATTTGGCTTGTTAGTATTATGTCGAAGATTTTTGCATTCATGTTCATCAGAGATAATGGCCTGTAGTTATTTTGGAACCATGTCCGCATTCAGGTTTTGTATGTAGGTAATGCTGGCCTTGCAAAATGAGTTTGGAAGTGTTCCCTCCTTTTTACTTTTTTTTTGTTGTTGTTTGGAAGAGTTTAAGGATTGACGTTAATTCTTCTTTAGAAGTTTAGTAGAATTTAGCAATGAAGCCACCAGGTCCTGGGCTTTGATGGGAGACTTTTTCTTACTGGTTCAGTTTTCTTGCTCTTTATCAGTCTGTTCAGATTTTCTGTTTCTTCGTAACTTGTTCCTGGTAGGTTGCATGTTTCCAGGAATTTATTCATTTCTTCTAGGTTATCTAATTTGTTGGCATGTAATTGTTCATACTTTGTTCATAGTTTGTAAACATGAAACTGTTCACTTACATTTTTAGCTAAATTGTGACTAGTTACGCAGATACTGTTACTACCCATGGTGTGGACTGTTCTGCAATTTTGACATGGAGCTCCAGGGTCAGAAGTTTTGTGAGAATGTGTCTTATGTGAGTAGTTGAGGTGGGAGAAAAAAAAAAAAACAAATGTTTTAAGTTCACAGACACAGATGTCAATCTGTGAAAAATTCTTTCACATCATTTATTTTATATGTCATGAAGGCACCGTAGATCTTCTTAAATTTGACAACAATCCCCAGCTTTTACATTGTTTTCAATAATAGATGAGAAAATAAATCTGTCAATAAAACATCTTGCCAAATCTAAGATATTTTTATTTTCTCTATAAAGATGCTATTACAAAATCTTTATCATATGAAAAAGATCGAGGGCAATATGGCCAAAAATACATATAATATATATTATTACAGCTATGCGTCCCACAGTCCTTTAATAAACATAAAACGATATGCCTCTGGTTTTGGTAATTTTTATCTTTTTATAAAACGTATAATTAATTATGTAATTAATCATTTTTTTCTCTCAAGATAAATATTCATGTTTCAATCTAGTTTTGCATTCTTGATTTTGTATTTTTTTAAGTGGGATGCCAAAGTGTATAAGCTTCAGGTCCTATAAATCCTGGGTATGCCTATATACCATCTAGTAGATGACACCTTTGTATCTTTTCCTTTCTAGCTTAGAATTAAATAGACAAGGATAAATGTATATTTGGATCCAAGTAATTAACCAAGGAACTACTATGTGCTAACCATACACTAAAGTCCTTCACAAATTGTTCAGTCCTACAACAAGCATATTATAATACTCAGTTTAAAGATAAAGAAACTGAGACTGAGTTGAATTGTATTCCAGTATCACAGAAGAAGAGTGTCACATGGAATAAAGAATAGCAAAGCAAGTCATAATATATAACTTTTTTTTTTTTTTTTGAGATGGAGTCTCACTCTGTGGCCCAGGCTGCAGTGCAGTGGCATGATCTCGGCTCACTGCAAGCTCCGCCTCCCGGGTTCACACCATTCTCCTGCCTCAGCCTCCCGAGTAGCTGAGACGACAGGCGCCCGCCACCACGCCTGGCTAATTTTTTGTACTTTTAGTAGAGACGGGGTTTCACCATGTTTGCCAGGATGGTCTCGATCTCCTGACCTTGTGATCCGCCCGCCTTGGCCTCCCAAAGTGCTGGGATTATAGGCGTGAGCCACCGCGCCCATAATCCCGTAACATAACATTTTTTAAGAGTTCAAATGTACCCAATACTACACTGGATATGGATCACATTTTTAAAATGCCCATTCTCTAGTAAAAGACACAACATTTTAAACAAATAAACACATTGACATCACAAGTGCTTTAACAGAACTGCCTACAAGACATGGTAGTGGTACAAAGACTAAAGTATTTAACCTAGGGGTTAAAGTTAGAAAATGTGTGATAGTAGTACATTTTTTTGCAGTATTCTTATAATATGAATAAGATTTTAATGGGTATGAAGTTGATAATTATCAAACCTAATAAAGGAAACAGTAAAACTGTATTAGGTCATATGGTATTTTTTGGAAATATTAAGCTCCTGGCTGTAAGAGTAGAGGGTAAGACTTTGAGGGCTTTTAGGATGTAGGAGAAGAAATGAACAACAACTTGGCACATAGTGGGCTGGATATGGTCAAAGAAAATGAAGAGCAAAGCGTTACAATTTTGACCAACAAAGTCAGTGACAGAAGTGATGGACCCACACAGAAAATGATGTTGCTCTGTCTGTACTCATAGGGAACACATGCAGGCAAGCATGAAACAAAGAAAGTGGGCAACATGTGTCCTCATTGTTATGAACTGATATGAACTGAATTGTGTCACCTTCAGATTCCTAGGTTGAAGTCCTACCTCCAATGTATAGTACCTGTACTTGGACACAGGACCTTTAAGGAGATAAGGTTAAATGGTATCATAAGAGCATGACCCATATCCAATAGTACTAGTATCCTTATCGGAACAGGAAGTGTGCACCAGGCATGGTGGCTCACACCTGTAATCTCTGCACTTTGGCAGCCTGAGGCGGGTAGATCAGTTGAGCTCAGGAGTTTGAGACCAGCTGGTCAACATGGTGAACACCTGTCTCTACTAAAAATACAAACAATTAGCCAGGCATGGTGGCATGTGCCCGTGGCCCCAACTACTTGGGAGGCTGAGGTGGGAGGATAGCTTGAGCCTGGGAAACAGAGATTGCAGTGAGTGGGGATTGCACCACTGTACTCCAGCCTGGGTGACAGAGTGAGATCCTGTCTCAAAAAAAAAAAAAAAATGCGGGAAGAAATGCCAAGAGTGCACATTCATAGAGGAAAGCCAGGCGAGGAGATCTGTAGCCAAGGAGAGAGGCTTCACCGGAAATCACTCCTGCCCGCACCTGGATCTTGGTCTTCCAACCTCTAGAACTGTGAGGAAATACATTTCTGTCATTTAAGTCACCCAGTCTGTAATTTTGTTATGGCAGCCTTTGATGACTAATACATTTATCATGATCATTCTTTTTTTTTTCTCTATATAAATCCTATAATACTGTTTATATAATTTCTAAGATGCACCAATCTATTCAAGCGACAATATGACTTGTACAATTCTGTGACTCTGATTGACATGCTAGATAGGAATAGCCTAGGAGGAAGGGAAAAAGAGAATGGTACATTCCCTTTTTCCATGCCAGTTGAGTCTTTCCTTACTGTCTTACACAGTTTTGGCTGTTATCACAAAGTACTGTAGACCAGGTGGCTTGCAAACAACAATTTATTTCTCATAGCTCTGGAGGCTGGGAAATCCTATATTAAAGTACCAGCAGATTTGGTGACTAGTGAGGGCTTACTTCATACATCACCACTTCTTCTTGTCTGGTCCTCAGGTGGCAGAAGGGTGAGGGTGCTCTCTGAGGCCTCCGTCATAAGGGCACTAATCGCATTCATGAGGGCTCCCCGTAATCACTTCCCAAAGGCCCCGCTTACACATATTGTCTTATTGGGGGTTGGGACTTCAACACGTGTATTATGGGGAGATACAAACTTTCAGTTTACAGTACTTTTTAAAATAAAGACAAAAATACATCTCTTGGAGCCCAACTTTCATCTTACTAACCAAAACTCCATCTGATAACCCAAGCTGCAAAAGAGTCTGAAGAGGTCACATGAACTCCATGAGGTCATGGCCTTTAACTTGTTTACTATGAAGTCCCAACAACTAAGGTAGTTTTTGGAAGGTAGTAACTATGCCATAAACATATGCAAACAAATAAATATATGAGCTATCCTGTCTCCTGCACAAAAAAGGGCATCTGATTGTCAAGAACAAGGAAGAATATTTGTGTATGCCATTAGCAGCAGCATATCTGTATTTCCTCACTGCTCTTTAATTTTAAACAGCATTCTATATCACAATTCAATCATGACATACACCTAGGTACTCATGGTGGGCAAGAAGACTACCTATGGAAAATCTCTGACTCATTTTATGGAAGATAAAGTCAAGGCCTAGAAAAATAAGTTGTTCACAGTCATATGACTAGTTAATGGCCATGCTCAGAGAGGACTCCAACTAGAGTGTGCAGACCCCAATATCATCCTGTGAAGAAGAGAAAAAGTGTGTTTATCACTCTAATCCAAATAGCAGTATACCTCTCATTTCTTCTTGTCTACTTAACTGGAAAATTACATTTCCTTATCTTTAGCTTGCCAAGTGTCCTTGATTCTCTCTCCAGCTTCCAAGCTGTGTCGTAGTTAGGTGAGAATGATGCTCTGCATTTGCAACCTTCTTGGGCTATACGATATATATATTCTCACATATTTTACAGCTTCTGCTTTATTAACTTTCATCTGTCAGCAATGTTAAGGAAACTACAAAGATATTATTGATAATTATTTGCTGATTTTGACTTGGTCTCCTCAGCTCTAATATTTTTAATATATCTGAATAGAACTGTGATTTCTATACTATCCCACAGGAAATGTCACTAACTAGATTTATGATACTGTTCCTTCCCTCTATTATTATTTATGTCAAGTCTAGTGTAGAGATCTATAGGGTGACTACTAACAGAAAATTTCTAATTAAAGTTTGGATTGTACCAAAAGTATCAGTTATATTTAGAAGAAAATGCACATGTTTTGAAACATATTAAACAACCAAATAAAACTTTCTATCACTTCTGTCACTGACTTAAGTGATTAACAAACATAACGTGTAAAATTATATAGTAATTTTAGTTCTGAATTATGTATTTGGCAGACATTTTGACATAGATACTTCAGATTTTCCCTCCAAACAGAGAATATAACTTATCTTAATATGACACTTTGGAGATACTAAACAGTCTCGTGAGTGAAAGAGGAAAAACTTGGGCAAAACTTTTCAGTCTATTTCTCTCTTTAGCACTGCCATTGGAGAATGCAAATTTGGGCAAATGTGGGCTCCCCATCTCTGTGCATAATATCACCAGTAAGTCCAGGGCTTAATGGACAAGAAATCAGAGGTCAAGTAGCATATAGTTTTAAAGAACCATTCTATATTATTTCAACAAAACAAGTAATCTGAAAAATGGATACATTGTAAGACAGCAAAGGTAGAGTATATTCAGCCTTTCTAATAAAATCATGTAACTATCCAAACTCAGCGGAATATGGCTTTCTCCCTGTACATAGTGTTTATTAAGGTAAATGAATAGCTTTCGGAGCATCTCTAATAGAACTACATTATATATATGTACATGTCATGTATGTGTATATATCCACAATATGGATGGATGTATATATCCATCATAAATAAGAAGCCCCAGAAATGCAGCATTTCATCCCAAGTGGCAAGTCAAAGAAAATAAAAAAAGATAAACAACAGAAAAGCAAGGTAAAGAAAACAAAAGATAAAAAGTTATTTCTCTCCCTTTTTCCTGGAAATTAACGTTGACCACTGGTTCAAAGATTAGAGAACCAGGCCTTGGTGTAGGAAGAATTCAACTTTAGTAGAGTGGGAATCAATAACTAACCTTATGCCAGGAAATAAAAGCTGGGCTATTGGCTTAATTAGGAAATTTCACCTTTACAAGGGTGAAAATAGGACATGGAGGAGAATATGCACCTTCCTTTTTGGAAATATAAAATTATGTTCTTTCTAATGATTTTTTTATGAGAGAGGTTCAAGGAATTACGTCATTAAAGGAGTCAGTGAATTTAATATTACTTATTACGTATCATAACTATAATAAAATACATACCTGTTCTGTCTGGTCGTAATGCCAAAAGTTGGATGCCAGTAGGTGTTTATATTACTGAGATGAGTTAGACCGCATTGCGAATATACTTTCTCGTCTCCTCATGACCAATCTTCTCAAATCATATGCCCCAAATTGCTCAGTTTTTATGTCTTAAACCAAAATCAGAATATGTGTTCAAAACTCCACAGATGTAAATTCTGAAGAAGTCCCAAGACTATATTTATATATCTAAGCAATATGTATTTTAAATTCACATATTCAATACTTTAAGCTGTAACAAGCCTTGAAATCCTGTGTGTGTATGTGTGTGTATACATGAATGTGAAATAATGTCAGTGAACACTGACGTGTTAGTGTAAAGACAAACAATACTGAAACCAAAAGTGTAAAGATTGGTTTCAAGTTCCCAAATAAAGCATACAGAGTAAACCTGGCTAAAATCATTAAAATATATATACATTCTGGAAACTATGTGAATACACATCACTAAGAAAAAAATGTTCTTTTGTTTTGAGCATAATGTCAAGAATGTATTATATATATTAAAATGTGTGCATTATTTTATGTATCTATTTTGATTGGTTATGAAACAAAAAATAGAATGTACCAGTATGTGACTTACCAATCTTTAAACAAGCAATAGCATTTCTGCATGTTTATTATAAAATGCTACTAAATTGTGAAACCTCTCAAAATATCTAACGAAGAGAAGCATTATCGTTTTAATGTATGTAAAATTTATTAGATGATATTTTAAAATATGGCTGTAAGCACAAGCTACTTTGTTCTAAAATTATGTCAGATAAATTTTAGCACACTTTTTTATAAGTTAAAAGTACATGAACATGAAATTTTCTATTAAAAATACCTTTGATTGTATTTTAAAGTGAAAGTAAAAAGTAATACAAATAAACTACGTTTTAGAAATCACACAGTGATGTATAGATTTGCAGAGCCAAAGAGAAGAATTGAACAGACTTCATTATCAGTTTCACTGCTCCTATCAGTTCTGTTTCCAAGCTATGATAGAAAAAAATAAAAACCGTAACAGTTTATGTATCTCCAGGAAAGACAATATTCTCATCCTTTGGGTAACGTGCTCACGATATTTAAGAGAAAGAAGTGGCAGCAATAGGCACTGACTGAGACAGGGTTGCTCTACTAGATTGCTAGGGCTTTGTCCTAGTCTGTTTTCTGTTGCTTAGAACAGAATACCTGAAGCTGGATCAGTTATAATGAAATGAATTTATGTGTTACAATCATGGAGACTGAGAAGCCCAAGGCTGAGGGGGCACATCTGGTGAGGGCCTTCTTCCTGGGGTACATTCAGAGTCTGGAGACAGCACAGGTCATCACATGACAAAAGGGTAGAGTGGGCTAACATGATACCTCAGGTCGCTTTTCTTCTTCTTATATAGCCTCCAGTTTCCCTCCCAAGATAACCCACTAATTCATTAACCCATAAATCCCTTAACCTGTGAATGGGTGAATCCATGAATGAATCTATTCATGAAGGCCGAGACCTCATGATCCAATCACCTCTCAGTGCCCCTTCTCTCAATAGTACCACACTGCAGATTAAATTTTTGTGCAAGTATTAAAAGGAATAAATGTTCCACCCATAGAAGGCTTCCATAATAAAACACCAGATGGTGGATTTAAAAACAGAAATTTATTTTCTCACAATACCGGAGGTTAAAAGTCCAAGACCAAGATCATTAAGAAGGGTTGGCTTCTACTGGGGCCTCTTTCTTTGGCTTATAGATGGCAATCTTCCTGTTTTTCCACGTGGTCTCCCTCTGTGCTTGTCTTTATCCTAATTTCCTCTTCTTATAATGATACTGATCATTTTAGATTAGGGCCCATGCTAATGAACTCATTTAACTCTATCTCTTTAAATATCCTTTCTCCAAACAAAGTCACATTCTGAAGTACTGGGAATTGGGATTTCAGGATAGATTAATTGGGGATGACACAATTCAGCTCATAATAGCAGTGGTGAAGAAGGGGTGTCAAATGCTCTTTGACTAAGCAATAACCTCACAGAACTGAAATGCCTTACATGGATTTAGTGTTGGACTATGGCAGTGAATAATCTCTTCGCCCTCCAACATCTTTGGTAAAACACAAAAATATTTCGGAAAATCACAAAATACTTGGTGGGATTAGATTTCTAGTTGATGACTTAGAGCATTTTATATTCAGGCTAATATGGTACTTCAAATAAGCCCATTTCTAAGTTTGCAGGAATAACTGACATATGAATTAAAACATGATTTTGTTAAAGAGATTAGGTTCATGGTTTACTGACATCCGGTAAGGAATTCTGCCATTGCACTTATTTTCTTTATCCTTTTCCTATTAACTACATTTCCATCCTAATACTTTCATCCTTACAAATAAATTCCACTTCTATATACCTTCTTATAGATATTTTAAAAAGAGATCCAATATTTTTAAATAAATACGTTATTATTTAAAGTATTGAATATTTTATAATGTTTTAATCATGAAAATAGACATATTTTTAAATGTGATACATTAGGGCAAATTATATAGTAGGTATTAAGTATGAGAAGTATACAGATAGAAAATTTCTATTTCCTGCCCACATATCTAAGCAAAGACAGAAACAAATTTATTATTTATCATAATCAACCAGTTAGTGAATAGAGGTTAATGTGACCATATGTAATGTGGAACTTTATAGAATAACTGGGTTAATAAATAAATATATATAATAGAATATCATATAGCTGAAAAATGCTATTTTAACAACAATATTACAGTTTATTCAGGAGCAGTCTGGAGACACTCAAGTCCACTACATTGATATATAGGGTATAAAAAATGCTACGTTTACTTAAGTAAATAGCACTATGGTCATGTTGATGTCTTTTCCGACAACTTGTATTCATTGAACCATGGTTCATTGTTTATTCAGTCTTTATATAGCAATTATGTTAAAATTTTAATTACATGAGAAGAGTAAGCATTTTAGTATATTTCATGTAATTAAAAGTTAGAATAGTAACACTTATTTATTAATATTACCATAGAATCTTGAAACTTTTAAAAACAATTATGCCACAGAAGAATTTGACTTATATATAAATGACTCCTCTCTGCACCATGAGGTGAGGATGAAATGTTTGAAAGGATGAAAACGATAAGAGAATATTTTCTACTCATTAAACTGCATGTTGTAAAACTGTTTTCTATGATCCTTTTTCATTAACTGATGAAGGATAAAAGAATATTACATTTTCTCATATGAGTTATAAATTTTGCACTTGTTCATTTTAAATGGACATCAGAATATGAGGTATTTTATCTTGTGTAGCCTAAAAATGCTAACTTTACCTCATCCTTGGCAATGAAATGATGAAGGAAAGTGAATGTAATCAAGGGTAAATTCATGCTAAGAATTACTATTAAATCTAGAATGGCTGAAACTTAATAAAGTAGCAATGAGGCTGTTTTGTGGACTGTATATAAAAGAAAAATTTATGTCAAATTTAAAAATGAATAGTGGAGTCTTACCATTTTCATTTTTAAAAAGAGATTTTGGATAGAGTAAACAAATAATTTTTTAAAAACTCGAAGTATTTGGCATTAGATTTATGGTTATATTCACAGCAAAACAGCTCTTGAACTTAATCCATAGATTGTGAATTTAATATTATAATTAGCAACTTGGCTGGGGTACATGTAATTCAATTTTATAGTTACACTAATTTGTACCATTAAATATACATGATGACCGAAAATATTCATTTTTTTAAAGAAGTACATACCTAATGTAAAAAGTTTTAGAAATTGTTCATTGAGAATTTTTTCATCCAGACATTGAAGAAAAATTATGTAGGAAAACATTGTTAAATTAGGGTGAGTGTCAAGAAATGATATCTGGTATAAAATAAAATAAGAAAAAATTAAGTTTTAACTTATGCAAAAGTTATAATTAAAACTAGCTTCAAAAACTAAATTATTTAAAATAGAACTTTGATTAAAATTAAATTGATAAGCTTTCACTTTCCACTATGGTGAAGGAACAGGGACAAATTTACTCTCCTGAACTGAACAACTATAAAGCAGATAAAGGTGGGCATATCATGAGGTCAGGAGTTCGAGACCAGCCTGGCCAACATGGTGAAACCCTGTCTCTACTAAAAATACAAAAATTATGTGGGTGTGGTGGTATGTACCTGTAGTCCCAGCTACTTGGGAGGCCAAGGCAGGAGAATTGCTTGAATCCAGGAGGCAGAAGTTGCAGTGAGCCAAGATCGCAACATTGCACTCCAGCCTGGGGGACAGAGCAAGACTACATCACAAAAATAATAAGAATAATCAGACAAAATATATGAAACAAAGATTTCTCAATGCTGGATAGTAATCAATGCAGAAAAGTAATTCCTAAGAGAAACTGATTAAACAAAGGAAATCTTGTTATTACTCCAATTTACTTTCTGAAAAGAGTGTCTGTCCATTAGCGCAGGGAGAGATAGCATCAAGATTAGAGTTCTTGACAAGTTGAGAAGACAGGAATCATAGATAAGAGAGATCTAGGTGACCAGAAGTTTTGGGTGAAATAAAAGAATGGAGGAAGTGAATCAAGCGGAAGCCAAAAAGAGAGGAGACCCAACAATTTACAGCAGGGTCCTCTCAAAAATATGAGTATAATAAAATAAATAAATATGTTAAAGCATCTGCTGTAAATATAATGGTTATGTTTCTGTAGGTAGATAAAAGCATGAACCTGATGAAAAAAAATGAAAAGTGCTAAAAAAAAATCTAAAATCAAATTTCTGGAGGATAAACATAAAATATCTAAAACAAAAAATTTGCTGAAAGAGAATAACAGCAAATTATATATTACAGGAAAAAATAAGATCCGTGAATTGGAAGACGTAACTATAGTAATCATCCAAAATATGGCTGGAAAATATTGAAGAACAAAAATAAATCACAAAATCTCAGTGACTTATGGAAGACCCTATTCAGTTTAACGTATTTGTAACTGGAATCCTGAAACAAGAAGAGAAAGAAGAAAGAAATAGAAAACATAGTTGAAATCATAATGACTGAAAATTTTTCAAACGTGATGACAATTTAAAACCCACACAAGACGATTAAATAACACAAGCAGAATAGTGTAAGGAAAACCACACAAGGCCTATCATAATTGTTGAAAACAAAATATTTTAAAAACATTTAATGCTAGAAAAAAATTTAAAACAAACATAATGTTTGTGGCACAATGCTAAGAATAGCAGCTGACTCCTTATCAGAACCCATGTAAACAAGAAGACAATGGAGTGAAATGTAATGATGGAGAGACACCTTTAAAGTACGAAAGAGAAAACAACAACATTCAAACCACCCAAATTTATTTTTTAAAAATGTTTAAAAAAAGACATTTTCAGAGGAAAAAGCTGAGACATTTCATCACTAGTATACTTGCACTAGGGACATAGTCTGAGATGAAAATATCTACCAAGAAAGAAGAATGAAAATCACCATGAATGGCAAATATGTGAATAAATGTAAAATACATCTTTATTTAAAATAAATGATTTAAAAGCAATTTACTGTCTAAAGCAAAATAAACAGCACATTATGAGTTTAAAACATGTAGAATTAAATTGTTGGACAATAGAACAAAGAACAAGGGGGATGTGGAAGGATATTGAGAATACTGCATAAAGTTTAAAATACGCATGAAATGGCACAATGCTATTTGAAGTACATTGTGAAAAGTCGAAGATGTATATTGTAAACCTTAGAGAAACCCCTAAAACAGACCCATAAATAGTATTGCTAAAATGTCAATGACAGAGCTAAATTAGGATCATAAAAATACTTAATCTAAAAATCAGCAAGAATAAAGGAAAGAAGAGAGAACAAAGAGAGAGGCAACTAGAAATCAAGCAGCAATTTAATAGATTTATTCATGAATAAAACAATATTAAAGATAAGTGGTCTGTATCTGCAATATCGAATTCATACCCAGTAGTCATATGTGGCTATTGAGCCCTTGAACATTACGAAGTTCCAACTGAGATGTGCTGTAAGTGTAAAATAGATACAGGATTTTGAAAACTTAGTATTAAACATAAAATGAAAATTATCTTATTGATAATTTATTTAATATTTATCACATTTATTGCCTTTTTTTTCTTTTACTTTTTAAAATCTAACCACTAGAAAATTGAAAACTGACACGTGGAGCTGAAATTCAACTCATGTTAGGCAAACCCAACCAATGCACAGCAATTCAAAGGTATCATATGTGCAAGACCTGTGTGCTGAAAACTATATTGTTTAAAAAATTAAAGGAGATGCAATTAACAGAGAGAGATATGCCCTGGTAATGGATCAGAGGACTCCATGTAGTTAAGAGCTCAAATCTCCCCAAGTTGATATATAAAGAAGCAAAGCAATCCTGATAAATGTCCCAGTAGAGTTTTTTTCAGAATTTAAAAAACTCATTCTTTAGTAGATATGAAAATACGAAGAACCATAACAGCTTTTTAAAAGAGGATATTTAAAAAAAAAATGTTTAGAGAGCTAATGTTTACTTATCAAGGTCTAATATACCTTCCATATATGACTTGTGTACTTTCTGTAAAAAAAAGATATATATATTTATATAAATAAAATATAAATTTATATGAATTAAATATAAAAAAATGTAAAAATGCAGAAAAAATGAAGGGTGGACAACATAGTTTTGACATGTTGAAGAATTGAATAAACCAATAGTACACAAACATTTTTCACTAAATTAGTTTAGTTTATGGGAATATAATGTGCTGTAAATTAATTAGGTTTTTTTTGAAAATCTTTGGCTAATTCTGTTTTATATTTTATAATATGTATTGTTATTTAACAAAAATGATTATTTAAAGTCACATAAAATGTTGCTCTTTTCAAAGTAAAATGTCCTGTTATAAAAAAAGTGTATCATTGACAAATGTAACTTTTGTATTACATGAAGTTTTCTAATAATGAGAGCATGTATTTTATCTGAACACTCCTTTGTTAGAAATTTTATTATTTGAGCATAATGGAGAAAGGAAATTATAGACCAGTAATACTCAAAAGAAGCATCTCTTTATACATAGCAAATATTTGCAGATGACAGCAGATGACAGTAAAGTATGAATCTTAATAATCAGAAAACTGTTGTAAATTTTACAATGTGAAGTAGATATTTGTAAAGCTAACCTAATCCTCAGAATAGCCAAAAACGGTAGCTAAAGGACCATAAATAAAAAGTGGCAGTCAACTTGTTGGAACACCTGCACACACAGCATGTGTACACACACACACGTACACACACAAACACGTACACACACACACACACACATCTGGAACCCCCCAAAACTACTTCCCTTCATATTTTCTTATTCTCTAAAATTCAAGACTACCAAAATTCTGTTGCACTGAATTGTCAAGGAATATCTGTTAACTATTTCAGAATTACTAGTTTTGTAATTGTGTTTCGAAAATTAAGAATAAATAGAGAACACAACATATTTGCACGGCTTTGTTTTTAACCCACCTATGAGGAAATTTTTGTACAAACTTGAAAATTCCTGTTTCTCTCTTAGTGGGTCTTAATGTCTTTGTCTTCAGTTTGATTTTCCTCTCATTCTAGAGCAATCTCTTGAAATTTACATGATTTTTGTTTTTAATTTTATGCTGCTGAATTACAAAGGTTTTAACTCCAGTCCACACCTCTTTCCTAACCTCTGAAATTAACTGCCACACCCTTGGGGTGCTTTTCTTCATACCACGTCTTTCATCATTTTCTCCTAGAACACTAGCCTTTTCCTTCATTGATCTTATCACATTTGCAGTTGTATATTCTATTTTATGGTTATTTGATTTATAGTATCTACAACAATTCTGTATGCCAAGTGAAGGCAACACTGCTGTGTGTGAATGTGTGTGTTTTCTGTCCACCATTTATCTGCCACTCTTAGCACATTACTTGAAACACAGTAAATATTTAGATTTTTCATCAAATTATGTTTAAAGTAGTCAGCAAGAAACATTCTGTCTCAAGAGAAAATACCAGAGGTCTTTTGTTAAAGGGCAAGTTAATAAATAATAAAGTTAATAAAGCACAAGTTAATAAAGTTATGTTAATATTTTAATACATACTTTAAGACTTTACAAACAGGTCTCGTTTCATTGGAAAACAAAAATTGTGTCCCATTTTCACCTACCTATAATACTGTCCTTTGAAATGTCACTTTGAAGCTCCTCCCATAAATAACTGGAGTGTTTCCTCATCTTTCATGTATGGTGTAGGGACCTGCACTGATTGTTCAATAGACGGTGATAAAAGTGAACGGCATGTCAGTTTGAAGACTTGGCTCCTAGAGCATTACGTCCTTACTCTCATACCACTAGAATCTTGAAACCAGCCAGTAAACTGGTGAGG
Source organism: Colobus angolensis palliatus (assembly GCF_000951035.1). Classification (NCBI taxonomy): domain Eukaryota; kingdom Metazoa; phylum Chordata; class Mammalia; order Primates; family Cercopithecidae; genus Colobus; species Colobus angolensis. Next base: position 10,402,474 of record NW_012120598.1, on the reverse strand, counting down.
CTCCCTCCTGCAGGCAAAGCAGTTGTGTGGAACAGCAATAAGTCTTCCCAACTAACTGACAATCAGCCCCCAGTTGATCTGACAGCTGACCACCGACCCATAAAACTAGCTAGAGTAGCTCTGTCCATCCCAGAGCCCAATCGTCCGGTATACTCTGGGTTTAGTTGATTTAATAATAAATTGTTAAATCAAACTTATTTGATTTAATAAATAACAGAGCTATTGTTTGAAGTCATTGTGTTTTAGAGAATAGCACAATAAATAATACCAAGAATGGTAATGCCAAGACTGATAAATTATAAATGAATATTTGTTGAATAAATATAAAAGTAAACTGAAAGATATTTTGTATTTCTATATAATCTGGTTTCAGTCAGATCTCATTTGAATGCACACCAATTCAAATGCCAAAAGTAACTGAAAGCAAGAAAATTTCATCTATGTATGTTTGAGTAACACAGAAAGGAGAGTAGTACATTTAGTATTTAGTGGAGCATTTAAAAATTCATAGAAACTAGTAAAAATGTATCCTCTCTCTCAACACTCACTATCACCTTCCTCCACATTTTGCTTCTTGTATCTGCCTGTCAAAAAAGCCTAAAAACTTTACCTGACCAAAAACTAGATAAATTGGCAGTAAGATAAACCATTGGAGATAGTAAATAACTTCATATCTTTGGTTTTATGTTCTCAAGAATTCCTCACAAAAGCAATACCACAGCTTTTGAAATTTTTATTTGAAAAATTATTTTTTATAAAAAGACATGTAAATTGGATCATGGGTTATTTTATTTTTAGGCTATCAATAAGTTTCAGTCTTGCTACTGATATTAAATATTGCTTTAGATTAAAAATAACAACATGCAAGATCTTACAAAACAGTGAAAATTTTCTCTTTATTTTTTGTCACCATCATTTCCTAGGCCTTCTTTTTTTTAATAGAAAAGAAAGTAATCACCAGAATATTTTTCAACAGTTATAGGTAAAACATAATTTTAACTTAACTACAAGTGCGCACAAGTATGGAGTATGTCAGGATAACTTTAACTGACACTGCAGAGTTGTTACCAACTTTCCCGAGGCTGAATAGATTAACCTAGTATATTCTTAAGGCTTAGTGCAAAGATCTTGGCATAGTGATCACCAAAGCTCACAAATACAAAACTGTCAGCTTCAATTCATCAGCTAGGTAAAGAAAACAATCTATTCAATTTTATAGGTTGTCTTGGTTCATAAACACAGATGCAATCAAGAATCATTTCCAAAAAGTGTCCATTCAATTTTATGAACTACTATGCTTATGATCAGTTCATGAACTTTAGGAGAACACTTTTATGTTCAAAAGCATGTCTTTTGGTAACATATTTTGATAAATGATGTATTAAAAAAGGGAGAGATCAAAACACTGGAAAGGACCAGTACCACAGTCACATTAGACCAGCTAGAGTGTTTCTTCAAAAACTCAGGCATCTAAGAGGCTAAGAAACACATTAAGAGCCGGGCGCGGTGGCTCAAGCCTGTAATCCCAGCACTTTTGGAGGCCAAGACGGGCGGATCGCGAGGTCAGGAGATCGAGACCAGCCTAGCTAACACGGTGAAACCCCGTCTCTACTAAAAAAATACAAAAAACTAGCCGGGCGAGGTGGCCGGCGCCTGTAGTCCCAGCTACTAGGGAGGCTGAGGCAGGAGAATGGCGTGAACCTGGGAGGCGGAGCTTGCAGTGAGCTGAGATCCCGCCACTGCACTCCAGCCTGGGCGACAGAGCCCAGACTCTGTCTCAAAAAAAAAAAAAAAAAAACACATTTAGGATTTTTAAATACAAAATGGCCCCCTTGTCAGCATTACAGGTTTATTCAGTCTTTTTATGATTACAGTGACATGTATTTTCACTGTCTCAACAGCAGAAGAAAAATAATAAACTTATCTATTTGTGACTATTCTGCTTAAAATATCAATAATTTCATTAATAATCTACTGTATCTTTCTAAAATATCTTTAATACTAACTACTCAATTATTTACATAGTATGCAATGTATATCTATATGGGTTCATATACATACATATGCATATGCATACAACCTGTAAAATTGAATAGATTGTATTCTTTACCTAGCTGATGAATTGAAGCTGACATTTTTGTACATATACATATACATATATGCACCTATATATTCAGAAAAACACTTAAGATAGCAAAAAATTAATATATGTTGGGTAAAAAATAAACTTTGAGATTTATAAATATTTATAATTAATAATTTTATAATGATAAAGTTCTGCTTCTCTGCTCAAATTTTGAGGCATTTGTTAGGGGACTAGTAAAAATAAGACCGTAAACTCTGATAAAATAAGGTCTGATAATATAAATGATAATTATAAAAAAAAATTACTAAAATAGCATAGCTTGCTATATGCTTCTCATTTATATTAAATATTTTCATTTTTATAAAATATATAGAGAAGTAGGAACTAAATTTTCCACATATTCAGGTGGAAACTAAGAAACAAATAAGCAAAACATAATATTAATAATCATAACCTTACACTAAAATGAGTGCTTTTATTTCATGTTTAGAAAATTATTTTTCTTCTTCTATAACTCTTTAATCTTTCTGATCCTTCATTTATCAACTGTAAAGTAGAAATAAAAAATCAGTCTACCACATGGGCTTACTGTGAAGATTAAATAAAATATAAAATAGTAAGCACAGTATTTTAGCAGTCAATAAAATAGATTTTCTCATTAACATTATCAATATTATTTGTATCATTTTTCATAGCATGCTTTTTTTAACCACAAAATTTTTAAATTAAGTAATACAACTTTTATGATTCCTTAATTTTTACAAATCTCAAAGGCAAAATATGTTTCAATTTGGGTTGCCTTTTTAAAAAATATTCATGGTATCTAGCATAAATACCTGTGATCACCACTATGATTTCGTTTGTATTATTTAACTATTATTTATTCTTATTTTTGTGATTTAATGGTTTATTTTGTGTCTCATTGTAGGCCACTGTCATGTTATCCATGGAAATAAGCCAGTATATCAGTAAGAATCTTCTCTGGGCTAGATTAAAAGAAATAAATACAAAAACAAAAGAGTTTGTTCTCTCTCACTTCAATGAAGCATAAAAGTAGATTTCTGGGTTAGCATTGTCACTCTATCGTGTCATAGGCTCCTTGGTTTTGTCTGTTTAATCATTCTTAGTCTGTGCCTTCAATTCAGAAGGTTAAACAGTGGATAATGGAGCTGCTGACTGCTATCCTGAAGGTCAAGTGGTTGTGAATGAAACAGGGAGAAATGTGGATGAAGGGGAAAGGGGAATTTTCTAGGAGCTGAATCAGGAAGTAATCTTTTTCAGGGATTTCCTGGAAATCACCTCAAGATCATTTTTTTCCCCATTTTTTTTTCAATAGTCACCTGTAGCGTAAAAGAAGTTTGCAAAGAAAAGAAAAAAGAAAGAAAAAAAAAAATCTTGGAAGGATACATTGAATACCACGTATAAATTCGGGAGTTTGTTACTAAATACAAAACAAAAATAAATAGTGATTAAGCCACTAGATGTTCTGTCAAAGTAGAAAATAAATGAGAGAGAAAGTGTCTTTACATAGAAGCAGAACCTGTGCAATACAGACAGCTTTTCTATAAAAAGATTCATGAAACTGATCTGCTCAGGAGAATTCCATAAAAATTGCAAGAGATGCTGCTCACAGTATGCCTTCTTTAATTTATTTCTCTGGTGAGCTTAGCAACTTGTGGGTGGCATGAAGGAAGTGAAGATGTAACACTGTGTGCTGTGAATCTGTGAGTAAAGGTGGTCAAGCAAGTGGTGATGTTATTTTGAGATTAAGTAATCAGCTGAAAATTTCTTTTTTTTTTTTTTTTGAGACGGAGTCTTGCTCTGTCGCCCGGGCTGGAGTGCAGTGGCCGGATCTCAGCTCACTGCAAGCTCCGCCTCCCGGGTTTACGCCATTCTCCTGCCTCAGCCTCCCAAGTAGCTGGGACTACAGGCGCCCGCCACCTCGCCCGGCTAGTTTTTTGTATTTTTTAGTAGAGACGGGGTTTCACCGTGTTAGCCAGGATGGTCTCGATCTCCTGACCTCGTGATCCGCCCGTCTCGGCCTCCCAAAGTGCTGGGATTACAGGCTTGAGCCACCGCGCGGAGGTGTGTCTTAAATTTTACTCTATGAGTTTTTGATTTGCTCAGAGATATAGGACTTCAACATTTTAAATACATTCATATTATAGAGCCTATGCAGACAGCTTAGATGCCCTGTCCCTACATTCTGATTAACTGCTGCTCATAACTGATATCTTATATCAGGGTTTGTGATGGAAGAATGTTCCAGCACTTTTTGAGTTCATTTCACTGTATTTTAAGTTATTTTGTCAACTAGTGACCTGCTATTCTTAACAGATTTGGAATCTGAAAAACTCTTAGCAGCCTCTTCAAGGGTATTTTTTTTGTTCACGTGTTTTCATCAGTTTCAGTTAAACTACTTGGTCCTGGGATATTCTCATTTAGCTTTGTGAATACACATTTTTGCATAGTCCTTGAACCTCTTGCCAATCTCTCGATTCCACTTGTCAATCAGCAATGTTTACCTTGCTGTTATAGTAAATGTGACAATTAAACTGCTATTGTTTAGAACTATTATAGTTGTTACTGGAATGATGAAATTATCCTTTACTTCCTGTCTTCCAAGAAAAGAATGAGAAGCACTGTAGGTGGAACATTTTGTCTATTGCTCATTTTTTGTCTCATTCATTTAGTGACTCTAACATGCTTGGGGCTATAATAACCCACTGTAGAGATATAATAGTGTACAAGAGACAAGCTCCCTACTTTTTGGGGCTGAGAGTCTAACTGTGGGGAGAATACAAGATAGTAAGCAAATATTTAGACAAAACCATTTGGATTAGTGAGAAAGGCTGTGAGAAAGTAATACAAAATTAGTATGGCATTCTTCAGGTTAGAGAGTCAGGAAAGACCTTATAAAAGGTTAATATTTGAGATGCTGTCTGATTTACCTTTCACACGTAAAGGTCAGAAGAAGGATTGTTCCAGGCAGAGAAAATAGGCAATGCAAAGGCCTTATGGTTGGAAGGAATTCCAACCATAATGTAGTTTATTGGGCATAAAGTTGGCCAACCTGGGACCAGAATCATGAGTGAGCAAGAGAGAAATACAAGGTGAGGACAGAATGGTGGCTTGTTAAGATGTGTGATTACTTATCTAAGTGATTAAAGGCATTAGCAAGGACTAATAGGAACTGACATCTATTTTGGTCATTTATGATGAGTAAATTTGAAACTTTTAGCCAAGCTTTAATTAGTGAAGAGTGCATGTCCCTGAGTTGGTTAATGGCTGGATTGAGAGTGGAAGGTCTGGATGAACTGCAAGAGAGAGGAGTGTGTAGCCTGGGCTAAGATTATTCTTTCTGGATGGGAATTGGATTTTCCAAAGTTGAGTGCACACCTACTTGATTTTAAATTAAGAAATGCTGTTTAGAGAAGCATGAATCTAAAAAGGAGAGTGAGGATAGGAACTAGAAATGGCCTTGAGAAAAAACCATACCTCATGAAGGTCTGACTTTTTTGGTATTTTCTTTTGTACTAGGTGAAAATAAATCTTGTTTCACATTATTTAACGATTTTTCCTCCTTCAGAATAATTAATTTTAATTTAATCAGAAAGTTGATAAAGCTTAATATATCTTCTTAATAATAGTTAGAAATAAGGGAAAGCTGTAAGAAAATGTGACATTCCTTATGTTTTTTAATCACCCGTAGGGAAAGAATAGGATTCTATCCTGTAAAGTTGAACTGAATGACAATGAGGGCAGTGAGAGGTGGTGCATGAAAGGTTAGACAGGAACAAGAGGATCCGTTGAAACTGAGGTAACTACTGTAAGAATAACTCAAGAAGGACACTAGATAAAATCCCCCCTTTCCCTACACTAGTTTGAAGAGAATGGAGGGAGTAATTTACCTGGAATCATCTTTCTGTTGTATAATATACACTTAGTGCATACAATTGCATTCAGCAATCATTTATAAAAAAGAAATCAAAAGTTTATTTTATTTCAGGCAGTGGAATAGATACCGGTGTGAAGACGTATACAAGATCAAGATCCTGATCTAACTGAGCTCACATGCTACTAAGGAAACTAAACTAACGGGTAACTTTTATAGCCTTGTGTGATATGTATACAAATAGAAGATAATTCGATGGAATTTTTCAATGAGATTCCCAGGGAAAAAAGCATCTACTTTGATCAAGTTAAAACAACAACAAAAAAAACTTTATGAGATGTGATTTGACAAATGAATAGAAAGACAGAGGGAAGAGCATTACAATCTTACAGAACAGAGTGTACAAAGAACAGGCCACAGTGGCACACATTATCTATAAAATAGTCAAAGGAGGCTGGGCGTGGTGGCTCACTCCTGTAATCTCAGCACTTTGGGAGGCTGAGGCGGTTGGACTGCCTGAGGTCAGGAGTTTGAGACCAGTCTGGCCAACATGGTGAAACCCCGTCTCTATTAAAAATACAAAAAAATTTAGCCAGACATGGTGGCATGCGTCTATAATCCCAGCTACTCAGGAGGCTGAGGCAGGGAGGTGGAGGCTGCAATGAGCCAAGATGGCACCACTGCACTCCGGCCTGGGCAACAGAGTGAGACCCTGTCTCTAAAAAAAAAAAAAAAAAAAATTAAAGGAAATCGGAATGACTGAGATATATGGTGAAAAGCAGGGAGTATCAACATTTAATGGTGAAAAGGTTAGTGAGTAATAACTTGAAAATCATCTGAAACTCCAAAGGGTTCAGACTTTAGTCCAAATGTCGTGGCAAAGTTAAAAGATTTCAGCAGAAAGTCAATATTCATTTTAGAAAGAAGTAATACCTAACCTATCATTTCTTCTTGTGACTCTGGTGTACTCTCTAGCCCATTGTAAAGGAAAAATAAAATGATGCTACTGCCTAGCATATAATAAATGAAAAATAAAGGGTTTGTAAAGTGATCTACTCTAAATTTCTTTATCTTTTTTAAAATTTTATTTTATTTTATTTTATGTTCCAGGATACATGTGCAGGACATGCAGGTTTGTTACACAGGTAAATGTGGTGGTTTATTGCACCTATCTATCCATCACCTAGGTATTAAGCCTCACATGCATTAACTATTTATCTGGATTCTCTCCATTCCTCCAACCCTGAAACAGGCCCCAGTGTGTGTTGTTCCCTTCCCTGTGTCCCTGTGGTCTCATTGTTCAGTTCCCTCTTATAAAGTGAGAACATGTGATGTTTGGTTTTCTGTTCCTGTGTTAGTTTGCTGAGGATAATGGTTCCCAGCTTCATCCATGTGCCTGCAAAGGACATGATCTCGTTCTTTTTTTATGGTCACATAGTATTCCATGGTGTATATGTACCTTATTTCCTTTATCCAGTTTATGATTGATGGGCATTTGGGTTGACTCCATGTCTTTGCTATTGTGAATAGTGCTGCAATGAACATACAAGTGCATGTATTTTTATAACAGAATGATTTATATTCCTTTGCGTATATACCCAGTAATGGGATTGCTGGATCAAATGGTATTTCTGGTTCTAGATCTTTGAGGAATCGTCACACTGTCTTCCACAATGGTTGAACTAATTTACATTCCCACCAACAGTGTAAAAGTGTTCCTATTTCTCCATAGCCTCACGAGCATCTGATATTTCTTGATCTGTTGTTTCATTTTGATAATCATTATTGTGACTGGCGTGAGATGGTATCTCATTACCTGACTTCAAACTATACTACAAAGCTACAATAACCAAAACAACATGGTACTGGTACGAAAACAGACACATAGAACAAAGGAATGGAATAGAGATCTCAGAAATAAGACTGCACGTCTACAGTCATCTGGTATTTGGCAAACCTGACAAAGATAAGTAATGGGAAAGGATTCCCTATTTACTAAGTGGTACTGGGAAAACTCGCTAGTCATATGCAGAAAATTGTAACTGGACCCTTTTCTAACACCTTATACAAAAGCTAATTCAAGATGAATTAAATATTTAAATGTAAAATCCTAAACTATAAAAACCCTAGAAGAAAATCTAGGGAACACCATTCAGGAGATAGGCATGGGCAAACATTTCATGACAAAAATGTCAAAAGCAATTGCAACAAAGGCCAAAATTGACAAATGGAATCTAATTAAATTAAAAAGTTTCTGAACAGGAAAACAACAACAACAACAAAACCCCACACAGAAAAACCTGCCATCAAAGTGAACAGACAACCTACAGAATGGAAAAATATTTTGGCAATCTATCCATGTGACAAAAGTCTTATATCCATAATCTAAAAGGAACTTAAACAAATTTACAAGAATTAAACAAATAACCCCATTGACAAGTGGTCAAAGGACAGACACTTCTCAAAAGAAGACATTTATATGGCAAACAAACATATGGAAAAAAGCTGAACATTACTGATCATTAGAGAAATGCAAATTTCCTTGTCTTTAAAGAAATTTCTGTTGGGCTGCCATCCATCCCTGCAAAAGAAATATATATTTAGGAATCACTGCTTGATTTTCAGCTCCCTCAAATTATTGTTACAGTTAATTAGGGTTTCCCTGTCTTTTTACTTATTTCACAAACAAAATAAACTCTATAATTTTTTAAAGGCATATGTCTTACTTTTCACTAATCTTTGGATTTCTCTGTACTGTAAGACTTAAAAAAAGCAAACTTGTTTTCTAAAACTCTTTAAAATTACTTTCTGGGAACATAGCTTTTTGTTGTCTAACATCCATCCATATTCTGCTTTTATCTTCTCTGCTCTATTAGTTCCTGGTAAATTTTGTGCAGATCACATCATGCAGTTCTCTTGGGTGCACAAGAATCAAATAAAAAGGCTTAGCCACCCATGTCTATTTCTCTGCCTTTTGCGAAAGACAATCTTTCCTAATTAGCAGGTGTCTGGTTGGTTTAATTCCCCTGTTACTACCAAGCTCTGTACCTTGGCTACCAAGAAACTGTTTCTTGAAGAGATTACTTTCTTTGACTATTACTGCAAAATACATAATTACTAGCTTTCTTTAATCTGATTAATTTTCCCCATTGATGTCTAATTGTTTATGTTTCAATATTTTTTGGCATGAGAGCAGATATGTAGTAAATTTGTTTTAAATTGATGTGTTCCTGAATATATACTTTGTAAGAGTAACTGGGCAATATATATATATTTTAAATAAGTGTTTTCCCTGCCTCCACCTACCCTTATTTAATCATATATTTATTGTCTCTCTGGTTAGCCTAAGACAGCCATTGCATTATAATTACATTGTACACAAGAAAGGTTCTGTTGAGAAAAAAGAGGTTGTTCACTACTCCAAAACTCAAAATTTACCCGTAGCCAAAAGCATCATCATTCAGGGTAATCTAGCACCAATATATTTGTTCCTGTTGAATTAGGAGAGTAAAAAGCATGGTAGGTAGCTTTCCTGATTTGAACTCTTCATTTCCTTCATGGCGTGTATGCAAAGTTGAGAATTGTCAGACCTGACTCGTAATTCCCTGTGGGTGAGGCACTGTTGCTAGGGACAGGACAACCTGGACCAAGAGCCAAACTGAGTATATGGCATAAACTCACAATGGTCTTTAGCATGAATAGGAGCTGACAGGAACCTGAACCACCTAAAGTCAGTGTCTTTCCTCTGACTGAGCTGAGAAAGTGGAGATGGCAGGCTAATCAAGCAGGGGCATTTGAAGGGCTTGCCAGCAGAGTCCCAGTGGTTTCTGACACTGTCCAGCACAGCTTGGTTTCTGACAACGTTAAGCATGGCCCAAGCCCTGTGCTCCCAAAACACAGGAACAGTCAAGAATCTCCCAAACATTTGGAGTTCTCTGACAGGGCTGACTACAAAGAACCAGCATTTGCCACATGACTTTGATACGACTCATGAACGGCCCCTATTTTACTTAAGACAAGTCCAGACAGGACTCTCCAAATCCCATTCTTTGTGTTATAAATGATTACTTGAATAGTTTTTCACCACTAACCAATCTAGACAAAATGCCTGCTAACGACCAAACAATAGTCAAGCTTCTCTCCTACTCTAGTCCCCTGAAACTTTATTCCGTTATAGCCAATGCAATGCTAAACAACTTTTCCTTAATGGCCAGCCCCCACCCTTGCCCCAGAATTGACTGACCTACCTCAGGAAAAAATGTTTCCTGAACAACTGCCCTTTCATACTACCATATATCCAACTCTTTGACACCAGGTTATTTCTAGCCTTATTTACCACTCCCTGAAAAAGGAAGCTCCATTTCAAGATCATGTGATACAGTTGTAGATTATCTCCTATTGAAGGTCTTCATATTGCAATAATCTTCTGTTCCTATTGCAGAAATCCTTCTGCTCTATTACCATAGTCTTCCATCCTTTATTGAAACAATCATTTTGAATAAGGTTTCTTTTTACTGACATCCAAAATTGTTTGCATTTAACAGTACATACTCCAGGACTAGACTTGGAGATTAGGTGAGAGATGTGCCTTTCCCCTAATGACTCAAAGTCATACAAGTTCATTTCTCATATCTCTAATGATAACCGTGAGAGGAGCAAGGGAAGACGGAGACCCCTTAAGCATGAATTATGATCACAAAGACATTAACTTTAACTTCCAGATTCTATATAGATGGTTGGATCAAACTAAGTTTTAAATTAATTTTTGCTAAAATTATTTTTTGTTTCTTCTATCCCAGAAGGTTTATCATGAGGAGAAAACTTGTCAAAAAGAAAGTTTAGAGAATTAAATAAAATATTTACGCGGTAAATCTGAGTGCCGTATGAGTAAGTTTGTGAGCTGACTAGTCACATAAATTTTGGAACTTGAAAGTTAGTCCTTTTTTACTTAGCTTCTGTGTCTTATTTTACGAATCTTTTCCTGAGTCCTTCAACGTAGCCTTTTATATATTTCACTTATTATCTTGCTTTGTTTTCAATTTTTTTTGATGGTTTAAATACTTTATTTTTCTGAGGCAATTTCTTGTTAACAGAAAAATAGGGAAACAAAAATGCTCCCTGTGAAAATTATTTTATTCATTTAAGAAAGATGAGACAAAGGCGTCTATCACCTTCTACCCCATTCTTGGTCTCTTTCTCTAACAATCTTGTGCCTTGCTCTTAATATATTCTAGCCACATTATTTTTTTCATTTGATTTTGTTTTGTTTTGTTTTTAGTTAGGGGTTTTTTTTTGTTTTTTCTTTTGGTCTATTTTCATTTAGCAATGAAGATGCTGCCTACTTCCTAGTAAAACCTTATATGTCATTTTAAATATTTTTACACAAACAAGAATTCGAATTTTGTTTAGCTCTATGATCAGACAGTTTTTAGGACCACATATGACATTTAACCAATTTCCTGGAATTTCATTTTCAAAAAAATGGAGTATAAGCTGATTTTATAATATATTCACAACATTATTTCTCAGCTAAGTTCGTTCCAAGCCCTGTAAATTGTCCTTGATCTACAGAAACACTCTTCTTGATTATTTATGAATGTTATTTATATGGTAAAATGCAATGGCAATGCTAAGCAACCTACTTTACAGTAGGTTAAACTCTACAGAGAAAATATATTTCTAAACGTTCAATCTTGAAAGGCATACATTATACAGGGACAAATGTCAGGCATGAGATAATTCACGCTGGTAATTATTTTAAAACAGCAGGAAATAGAACATTATTGTTACAGAAATTTGTCAGAAGAAGCATGATTTTTAATAGATGATGTGGAAATACATAATGATTTAGGATAGAACATTAAAAATTTTCGAAGGCAAAGAAACAAAGTGGGTGGTCAAAAGGAAGGTTAGGTTGAATTGTAGAGGCTGCAGAAGGCACGATGAGACAAGGGTGTAATGGCAGCAAAGTCCTTCAGAAGCGTAAGAACATGTGTGTAAGGGGCTATGCAAAATGACTTAATGAAGAGTAAAAGAAAAAGATAGTAGAAGGGGAAAATGTGTTCCTAATAGCAAATGAAAGCTGTTAAGAAATATTTGCACACAGCAGAATTCATACAATGTCTATGCCCACTAAATTGCAGGCTTTACTCTGTCAGACATGGCTGTATTTGTTACTTAATTTGAGGCAATTGAAAGTTTGCAAAAACAAAAACATTTCCCTTGCATGTCCCACACTCACTGAGGGGATATGGAAAACCATAAAGCTCAAATGGTACAGCTCAAGCTCTGATCTTTTCTGAAGATGATCTTTTCTCTACCTATTAATCTTTCTTAGAAATATTCACCTGGAGAGGAAAAATGCTTTTTCTTCCATCACAAAAGAGGCAAGCCTTTGAAAACCAGTCTTTGTTCTTCACAATGTGAACTTGTATAATGTACAAAGAAGTCTCTCTGAAGCCCGTAAACAAAAGAACACCTTGCTGTACACAAGTTATCTATTTAACTAAGAGCCCTTTCTTCTCCTCCTCTGTCCTGATTTAAAGTGTTTCAACATGCCACAGAACTGAGATCTAATCATTGCCAACACTTGGCAAAGGAGTCCCACTGAGATTTTAGAAAAAAGCATCATACAATTTTATGTTAAGATAGGCTCCAAAAGCACATTGGAAATTGGTTAGAGATTATTTGTTCACTTTTTTCATTAAAAATATTTAAGAAAATTAGAATTTCAGTGAAAGATATGCACTGCTTTTAGAAATAATGTTTATAAGTTATTTGCCAACATAAATATTTTAAAATGAAGTTGTAGAATGTACATGTGAATCCATATAGCTGACTTGTACTATTATACCTGAACCAGAAGCACTGATCAAAAGCAATTGTTTATATCAAAAGTATACTTTTTTTGTTTTCTTTTCAACCGTGGGAAGAAATTTTGACTTGTGGAATAGACTTTTGCTATCATCCCAAGTTGAAAGTTCTAGCCTGCCAAAAATTTTGCCCTGTGTAAACTTTATCCATCCTTGTTTTTGTGTATCTGTAATATTCATATAATTTATAAAATACATGTAATTTTAGATGACAAAGGAATGATTTACTGATATGTGCTATAAGATGGATAAAACTTGAAAATATTATAAGAGAAAGAGAAATCAATCACAAAAGACCACATATTGTATAATTTCCTTTGTACGTAATGTCTAGAAGAGCCAAATCAACAAAGACAGAAACCAGATTTGCTGTTGTCTAGGGATAGAGGAGAGGGGAAGAAGTGATTACTGATGAGCATGTGGTTTATTTGCTGGTTGATGAAAATTTTCTAAATTTAAAATGTGACAACCGTTACACAACTCAGTGAACATACTATAAATCACTGAACTGTACACTACACATGGGTGAATTTTATGATATGGGAAGTATTTCTCTATAAGAATGCTGAAAAATTATGAGTATGGAAAGTGATTTTGGCCAGGTGCAGTGGCTCATGCCTGTAATCTCAACACTCTGGGAAGCTGACACAGAAGGTTTGCTTGAGGCCAGGAGTTTGAGGTCAGCTTGAGCAACATAGTGAGATCCCATCTTCATAAATACATGAAAGATAAAATAAATTAGCTGGGCATGGTGGTATGTACCTGTAACCCTAGCTACTTGGGAGGCTGAGATGGAAGGATCGCTTGAGCCCAGGAGGTTGAGCTGAGGAAAGCTGTGATCATGCCAGTACACTTTAACGTAGGTTACCAAGCAAGACCTTGTCTAAAATAAATAGAAAGAAGATAAAAGTAATTTGAAGTGAATAACCCAAGAAAAAAGTATGCAACATTTATCAAAATGAGATATCTCATTAAACTCTCATCTAAGAAACTGAAATAATTAAAATTGCTTTTGATATTCATATAGAAATGAACATGTACTCATACATAATGAAAATACTACTATAACTACAATAAATATGTCACAAAGGAGAAATCCTTTTAGATGATGACCTAGATGATAGAAGCAGAATGAAACATAGTAGTGACAGAGTAGATAAGAAAGAAACAAAATCTCACCTTTCCTCTGCCCTGCTGTATGTGTGGAACCACCAAATACAGCTGTAGACTCTTCTCCCACACGTGAAGAGAGAATGAAGCTGCGCATGAGTGGCCTTTAGAATCAAACCAGTGCAATATACTGCACTGAGAAAAAGCATGTATTTACATACACACACTGAAAGACATACATACACCCGGATGGACACAGGTTTTATTTTTGTTTTTGTTTTGTTTTGTTTTGTTTTTGTTTTGCATAGTGTTACAGGTATAATAGAATGCCCTAAAACCAACTATTGGACCCAGAGGGATGTATGGAACTCACCTTTACAACCCCTACTCTGCACACTGGAAAAGTAAGAATACCTAACAATCCAGAGACATAGAAGGATTATTCTTACAAGGTTTCAGTTTGGCCAAAAACAAGGCTTTTGGGGGTGTTATTGGCTACAAGTAACTGACCACATGAGGTAAATGGAGTTAGGAACTAGGTGTGCAATGAAGACCAACACACTGGAACATGGGGCATAGACTGGGAGCAACAGAGGACTATAGTAGGAAGAACAGAGTCAGTGTAACCTGAGTGCCTATTGAATGTTTGCTATTTAAGAGTTGTTAATCACAGTTTTTAATTGGTTGACTTCTCCAGCAAAAGCAGAAAAATATCTATACCACATTTTTGCTACGAGTACTACATAAAATTATGTATGTATAGCAGGTACTACAGTGCCTAGTGCTAAGTGGGTACACAGAATATGATTATTTGTTTTGTAAAAAAGCCTTGATATTTCAGAATAGAAACATAAATACTAGGACTTGAGCTCTACCTATAAAATTACAGGGAGTGTTAAAGCCTAAATCCTGAGATTAAAGGGAGCCATCCATCACCCAAAGAGACTAGGAAGTGGAATTTAGTTGCAGAAACACAGAAAGTTAGAGTAGTAAGTTGTGTGGTACTGACAACAAGGCTGTCTTTTTTCAGAGTTGTCTTCTGAGACAGTGGTTCCTTTCATATGCCACAGAGGGCGAGGACTTGGATTTTCCTGAAGATAGAGCTGAGCTTACATTAGAGGGCACTTTTCACACCCAAACCTACCAGGAGCTGAGCTGTGCAGCAGTCAAAAACCTGCCAGCTTGCGGCTGGGTGTGGCATGCCTGTAATCCTAGCACTTTGGGAGGCTGAGGTGGGCGGATCACGAGGTCAGGAGTTCGAGACCAGCCTGACCAACATGGTAAAACCCCATCTTTACTAAAAATACAAAAATTAGCCAGGCGTGGTGGCACGCACCTGTAATCCCAGCTACTCGGGAGGCTGAGGCAGGAGAATTTCTTAAAACCAGGAGGCAGAGGTTGCAGTGAGATGAGATCACGCCATTGCACTCCAGCCTGGGCGACAGAGTAAAACTCTGTCTCAAAAAAAGAAAAAGAAAAAGAAAACCTATTAGCTTGTGATCACTACTGGTGGGCTGGTGATGGCTTCTTGAATCAAGAATAAGAATGAATCCATTACCTGGAGTTTGTGACACTGGAAACACTATATTCATTTCACTCATTTATTTACCTTAATACTGGATATACACAGGGATTTGGAAGGCATTCTGAGAAGATCAGAATGATTAATGGAAGCAACTCACTGAGTTATGAAGAAAGATTGCAGGAATTAAAAATGTATTGTTTAGTTTAGTTAAGGATTAGTTGTCTAAAGATATGTTAATAGTCTCCCAGTTGCTTGAAAGTTAAAAATAATATGCTGTCCTTCATAAGCAAATTTAAAATTACTCGCCCATCAGCAGTAGAACATGTACTTAAAGTTATTTTTCTCAGGGCTGAGAATAGCTTCTAGCAAATTAAAAACAAAGAAACCCTTCCTTCAATTCCTCTTATAAACAATAGAATTCATGCAATGAGGCAGCATGGATAATGCTGCTTATAGAAGAAAAAAAGATAAACACTCTAACTTTAATAGAGACTGTCTTTGATCTTTTACTGTTCAAAGATTTTTGTCCCCCTCACACCAACTAATTCACCAGTTCTCTGATTCTCCAACACCAACTAGGTTTCAACAATTCAATTCAATTTCATTCTCACACTATCTACTTAGAGTGTCATATCAGACATGTTAAAGGGGCAAGACTGCCTCCACTTTGGACGCTAGTTAGTTTCACCTGTGCTTCTGACTAAATGACTGTAAGTTGAGAGTTCCCATGACCCCATCCTCACAGTTGATTATTTGCTAAATGGCAACACAGAATTAAAAAAAATAAAAATAAAAAAAAAACTCTACTTACTTTGACTGATTTTTTATAAATACTACAACTCAGAACAGCCAAAAGAAAGAGACGCACAGGGTAAGAAGAGGGAGGAAGGAAACGCGGAGCTTCCGTGCCCTTTCTGGGTGCACACTTCCTTTACTTCGATATATCCACCAACCCAGAAACTCTAAACCCCGTCATTTAGGTTTTCATCAGCCAGTGGTGAATATAGCTCAATCTACAGATCCGCTCCCGTTCCTGGAGGCTGGGGGAAGTGGGGCTTATAGTTAACCAATTCTTGGTCTTTTTGGTGATCAGCTTCCATCCTGAAGGTATGTGCCCACCAAGAGTTTCCTCATTACGGCATAAAAGTCTCCATCACCCTTTTCACTCAGAAAATTCCAAGGGTTTTAGAAATTCTGTGCCAGGAAGCAGGGACAAATAACACGTGCTTTTCCTTTCCTTTCCTTTCCTTTCCTTTCCTTTCCTTTCCTTTCCTTTCCTTTCCTTTCCTTTCCTTTCCTTTCCTTTCCTTTCTTTCCTTTCCTTCTCTTTCCCTTTCCCTTTCCCTTTCCTCCTTTCTCTTTCTTTTTTTTTTTTTTTTTTTTTTGACAGAGTCTTGCCCTGTCGCCCAGGTTGGAATGCAATGGCATGATCTTGGCATGATCTTGGCTCACTGCGACCTCCGCCTCCCGGGTTCAAGTGATTCTCCTGCCCCAGGCTCCCGAGGAGCTGGGATTACAGGCACGTGCCACCACGTCCAGCTAATTTTTTGTATCTTTAGTAGAGACGGGGTTTCTCCATGTTGGCCAGACTCGTCTGAAACTCCTGACCTCCTCATGATCTGCCCACTTCAGCCTCCCAAAGTGCTGGGATTACAGAAAAGTCAAGTGTTTTCCTATGATACCACAACTGTATACCAACTCACAGAATTAGATGATCACAAAGAAGGTGAAATACTAGGCCACCAATTAGTATACTTCACAAACACACACACACACACACACACACATCCTGTTGTAACTCCATATCAAATGTTCACATTTGTCCAATTTCTTACAGTTTCTTACAGTTATATATGATCATATAGCCAGAATTCTCTATTCCTCACATACACTTGAACTTTGGCTTATCCCCATACCTGAGGAAGCGCTAAAATACAGAACATACCCTGCTCATTAGGTCATCCCAAGAATCAGCCGACTACCCCAGGTATATTTCCTGTCGTGGTGCCTGTCATGCTATCTACTCACTCCTCATTGCTTGTCTAATTTCCCTTTAGACATTTCTGCAAAGTTCTGCTTACTCCTATAAAAGAAAGACTTTTTTTCTGTTTGTTTTTCATTTCTTTTCATTTGACACTTCTTAAAACAAGTTCGAATAATGCTAAAATCACTTCAAATGTCAACATCAGCATCAAGTCTATCCGGACAAAATAAAACTAATAATTAAACAATTATATCCTAGACTTAGGCAATGCCAAATTGGCAATCTGAAGTCTTTTGAACTTATAAAGGTGCTTTTTGTAAGGTGCTTTTTACAAACCGGGTTCTATAGTGAAGGAAAGGTAAAAATACATCATTTCAAAAATATCATTTGGCTACATACCAAGGGAAATTTTCTTAAAATTTCATTACTTCATTTTTATGGGTTCTCATTTACATAGAATTACATCATTTTATATCATCTGTAGCTCACTTGTATAAGCCAAATCAGACATCATCCAGCCCAATCTCTTCTAAAGAATATACAAATACATAGTTTTTATTAGAAAATAAAAATATGGAATGCTTCACAAATTTGCATGCCATTTTTTGCAGGTATATGCTAGCCTTCTCTGTATTATTCCAATTTTAGTTGATATGCTGTCTAATTGAACACAGAATCTCTTTTTATTATTATTACAAGGATAGTTGAGATTCAGGGGCTACATTGAGAGGACGGCCAGTTCATCACCTCTTTAAAATAAAAATAATTCTTTGCATTACCCCCTAAAAGTCATCTGGATAGGGAAAAATGAATTATGTCATGAAGAGGACATTTTTTACCATTGGAGCTTTGCATGATAAAACAATATGGTGAAAGAGAATGTTGACTTTTATATGGATTTTAGCTGTGTAAATGGATTTAGCAACTTTATTTGAGGAAATAATTCCATTTACTAAACTAATATCAATAAGTTGATTACTTGAAAATTGTATTAATGAAACAAATATATTTTCTGATAATGTTTATTTAATGACAACAGACAATTTTACATGTCTTACAAATGCAAAAACAATGAAAAAATACCTCCGTTTCTTTTCGTGCTATCTTGTTCTTATTATAGTCTTTTCTTTAAAACAATTTTGTCCAGGCAAAAAAGTTAAACTAGATGAAAAATCCAGTGTTACTTTTGGACTTAGCAAAGCCACTGTGCATTGTTTGCACCAAAACAGCAATTGTATATTGATAACAGAAAACCTGGAATCCTCACTGTAAATGGAAACATAAGTAGAAAAACAGTATCATACTAATACATGTGCGTTTGATTCTATTGCAGACTTAAATAGAAAGCATGAGCAAGATTCCGCTGCATAACTAAACAGTAAGCATGAACAAGATTCCACTGTATAACTACATAAGATGCAGGAACAATGAACAGCAAAAAAAGTTTGTAAACTTTATAAATAATTGATCAGACGTGAGGTGGATCTGCCTGCTACATGGGTCACCCCATTGATTGCCAGGTTGACCTGACTGATCCAGCTGGCTCGGCCAGTGTCCCCTGCCTCCTTCATGGCTCCATGTTGCATGCTCATGGAGGATGAAGATGATGTGCTCATTAAAGGACTGTTCTTCTGTTAAGGATATAAATGATTAGTTACTAAAATTTATGAATAAAACGAATACACAAAAAGTCAATTGAATTGCATAAATATTTCTCATATAACGTGACTAGAAATGTCCTCTCTTCCTAAATGGATTTTATGTCATGTAAAACATTTACATGACATTTACATTCATTTACATTCATAACTCATTTACATTCATAACTTTACTACTGGTTGTACATTCATAACTTTACTACTGGTTGTAATTTACATTTACATTCATAACTTTACTACTCATTTACATTCATGAGTAAATTTACATTCATAACTTTACTTCTGGCTGTAATTCACATATTACATTCATAACTTTACTACTGGTTGTAATTCACACATTATTGCTAAATCAAGCCGTCATTTAAAAAATATGGTCAGAAACTAATTTAAGAAAGAATATTTTTCTTTTTTATATATTTTGCAAACGAATATTAGGTATAAATAAGTAAAAACTCACTGAAGTTTCTTAAATGAGTGTTATTTTCAAAGTTAAACTATTCAGATGTATTAGTGATTCTGCCAGTTGTTTATATAAAATCACACATTCTGGTTTCACCTTCATTCTAAATTTTTAACTTACACAAAAGGAGTAGCTCTTCTGAATGTAAAAAATATGCTATTATAAACCATCTGTATTTCTGTTAATGCTGAAAAATATGAGGAAGAGTAAAATAATTTGCATATAGATACAGACACATTTCATTCTCACTTTTAACCTAAATGAACTTATTTTGGTCAGTTAATTCACTGGGAGATATTGTGAGTTGTATATATCAATCAACTCTCTCTAACTCAAGGCATCTTGCAGAGAAAAAAGGCTCCGTCTACCTTTCACTTTGCAGAAACAACTTGAGCTTAGATAGACTCTTTGATTAGAAGATCAAAATGTTTAACGAACAGAAATGCATGTTCTGGACATTGAAATACCTCACATTGCTATAATATCAGGGTCAGCAATGAACTTGATATAAGTAGTTGTTCTCAAATATAAGTTACTTGGTACTCAAAGGTAATCCACAAGCAAGAACATCAGCAACAGTTGAAAACGTATCAAAAATGTAAAATCCTTTATTAAACTTATTAAAAATGCCTCCCCTCGAAACTACTAAATTGGAATCTGCATTTTAACAGGTCCTTTGTATACATATGAAATTTGAGAAACACCAAGGTTATGTGCTTTAACAGCACAGAGGGATGCTTTAAAAGAGACCTTTTTGTATATGGAATTTAACTGATGTGTGTTTTTCCAATCCTGAGACTACATGGGATCTCTGAAAGGATAAAAGAAATGAATCTTAAATTTTTACATAATCTGCCAATTTCTTGTCCCATAACCTCTCTAATTTGGGGGAAAATATTATTTCATTCATTTGCTCTTCTTTACTAGTATTTTCTCTCAGGAAACCAAATAAAAAAAGTATAAAAGAAATTTCTCATTTTCTGCCATTTTCAAAATATAAGTCAAATCTTGATCCAGGCAACAAAAGACAGTTTAATAATTGACAGCCAGTTTAACCAGAGAGAATTTGCCTTTAATGTCAAAAATCCAAATCCACCAATTTCTTCAATTGTCAAGAAATTTTTATTAATATTGGCCCACAGTGAATTCTTTCATACTTCTTCCTGTTTTCCATTCCCAGTGCTATTCCACTGGTTTACACCATAATCATTATCATCTCAATTTCCACAATACTATCTAACTAGTTTCTGAATTTTCACACTATTCTCTCTGATCCATTTTGTATAGTGTAGCCATAGTAAAATTTCTGAAATAGGAAACTGATCATGTTATCCCCTGACTGAAACTCTTCAAATGTTTTCATTTTTAGGAAAAAGCTCAAACTCTGCAATAGCCTTCAGTAAATATCCCTAGTGATCATAGCTTTGCTCTCCTTTGGCCTAGTCTCTTTGCTTCCATCTCTTGTACTCCACACTCCACACTCTACGCATATCAAATTCCTGTCACTTTCACAAGCTCACCTTTTCAGATTTGGCATCCTGCTACTTCAATTTAACTCTTTCCTTATATTATATATAAAATAATATATACCGTATATGTGATGTCCAAAATAACACATAGTTTCTTTTCTCATCCTAAGTGCCACTTCAACTAGGAAGCCCATCATAATAAAATACATCTTGTGTGGATTTCATAGCACCCTGCAATTCTCTACCTTTACACATACTGCACTATATTAAATCACCCAATTACTTGTAGAGATCTGTGAAAATATTGTTTACCTAATTTTAGCAGATTACCTCTTAAACCATCCATTTTATTAAAATCCAGTCTGTTTTAGGCGATTATAGAACAACAAATAAAAAGCAGGTTAACCACAATGATAAAAAGTGAACAGGAATCTGTGGCAGGACTCAATACCAAAAGAGAGGAGAATATCAAAATAAAATAGAGGCCTAGTGATGATTATCTGGAGATAGACTTTATGGAGAAAGTTGACTATCTTTTGAGACTTAATGAAATTTCTTTCAGTTTCCTAAGCTATGTCTTACGAAAAACTCAATACCTTTCTCCAAATGCTGTGTGAATTGCCTTTCCCTGCAATTTTTGTTCCCGTGTCTGTTTCCTAGTTCCTTCTTCTGCTGAAAGTTACACATCTCATTTTCGCAACTCTTTTCTCTTAGCTTTCTATCAACCCATTTGTAAAATGTAGCTCTTATCAGTAGATACAGTCCATTTCAGAAATTTGGAATCAACAAATATCTTTTTCACAGCAGAACTTAAACAAATATTAAATATCTTATGATAATTATTATTATTTTGCAAGAACTTTGTTCTTGATGAAGAATCGTTCTAGGTTGGGCATGGTGGCTCATGCTTGTAATCTTAACACTTTGGGAGACCAAGGAGAAAGGATCATTTGAGTCCAGGAGTTCAAGACCAGTGTGGATAACATAGGCAGATATCATCTCTACAAAAATAAAAATAAATAAAAAATTAAAAAATTGCATCCTGGTGTGGTGGGGCATGCCCATGGTCCAGGCTACTTAAGAGGCTGAGGTGGAAGGATCACTTGAGGCTGAGAGGTCAAGGTTGCTTAAGCTATAATCACACCACTGAACTCCAGACTGAGCCACAGAGAACCTGTCTCAAAAAAAAATAAAAATAAAAATAAAAAGGATTTCTATACCAGTTATTTGGTCACCATGCAAATCTCATGGACTGGAAGATTCACCCATGTTACGAATGTTCATATTACCCAAAGCATCTACAGATTCAATGCAATCCCTATCCAAATACCAAAGACATTCTTCACAGATGTAGGAAAAAAAATTCTAAAATGTATATGGAACCACAAAAGACCTGCCTAGCCAAAGCTATCCTAAGCAAAAAGAACAAAACTGGAAGAACCACATTACCTGACTTCAAATTATACTGCAGAGCTATAAAACTGAAATAGCATGGCACTGGCATAAAAACAAACACACGAACCAATGGAACAGAATAGAGGACCCAGAAACAAATTTGCATACCTACAGTGAATTCATTT
This sequence comes from Colobus angolensis palliatus, assembly GCF_000951035.1. Classification (NCBI taxonomy): domain Eukaryota; kingdom Metazoa; phylum Chordata; class Mammalia; order Primates; family Cercopithecidae; genus Colobus; species Colobus angolensis. The sequence goes on along the minus strand of NW_012120598.1, from coordinate 10,379,835 downwards.
TTGACAAAGATGTCAAGAGCATACACTGGAGCAAGAGTAGTCTCTACAATAAATGGTGCTGGGAAAAATTCATATGCAGAAGAATGAAACTAGACCCTTATCTCTCATCATATACAAAAATGAAGTAAAAATGAATTAAAGACTTAAATCTAAGATGACAAACTATGAAGCTACTACAAAAAAAAAAAAAAAAAAAAAGCTTTGGAGAAACTCTCCAGGACATTGATCTGGGCAAAAATTTCTTGAGCAAATACCTCATAAGCACAGGCAACCAAAGCAAACATGGACGAAGGGGATCACATCATGTCAAAAAAGCTTCTGCACAGCCAAACATACAATCAACAAAGTGAAGAAACAACCCACAAAAATGGGAGAAATATTTGCAAACTACCCCTCTTACAAGAGATTAATAAGCAGAATATACAAGGAACTCAAAGAGCTCCATAGGAAAATAATCTAATAACCCAGTCAAAAAATTGAAAAAAGATTTGAATAGACATTTCTCCAAAAAAGACATACAGATGACAACCAGACATAGGAAAAGGTACCCAACATCATTGATCATCAGAGAAATACAAATTGAAACTGCAATGAGATATCATCTCACCCTTGTTAAAATGGCTTATATCCAAGAGACAGGCAATAAGAAATGTTTGTGAGGATGTGAAGAAAAGGAAACCCTTGTACACTCTTGGTGGAAATGTAAATTAGTAAAACCACTATGGAGAACAGTTTGGAGGTTCCTCAAAGAACTAAAAATTGAGCTACCACGTGATTCAGTAATCCCTCTGCTGGGTATATACCCAAAAGAAAAGAAATCAGTATATCAAAGAGATATCTGCACTCCTGTGTTTGCTGCAGCACTGTTTACAATAGCTAAGATTTAGAAGCAAACTAAGTGTCCATCAACAGATGAATGAATAAAGGAAATGTGATACATATACACAATGGAGTACTATTCAGCCATAAAAAGTAATAAGATTCAATCATTTGCAACAACATTGATGGAACTGGAGATCAGTAGGTCAAGAAAAATAAGTGAGGAACAGAAACACAAACATTGCATGTCCTCCCTTACTTGTGGGATCTAAAAATCAAAACAACTGGACTCATGGACATGAGTTCAAGAGTAAAAGGATAGTTACCAGAGACTGGGAAGGGTAGTGGTGTAGGTGGCTGAGGGAGAGGTAAAGATGGTTAATGGGTACAAAAAAAATAGAAAAAATGAAAAACACCTACTATTTCATAACACAATAGAGTGGCTATAGTCAATTATATGATTAAAAATAACTTAAGGAGTGTAATTGTATGGTTTGTAACTCAAAGGATAAATGCTTGAGGGGATGGATACCCCCATTCTAGTTGATGTGCTTATTTCAAATTGCATGCCCATATCAAAACATATCATGTACTCTATAAATATATACATCTACTATGTACCCACAAAATAAAAAGTGAAAATAACAACGAATAAATACTCGAATGGATTCACCTAAAAAGAGCATTTGCTTTTAGGGAACACCTATCCCAAAACCTTATCCTAAACTTGGTGATATTAAAATTTTCAAATTTTCTTCCAGCTCAGAAAAACTATCCCCCAGTTTTTCCCCATGGAAATGAAGACAGAAGGCAAATATCTATACTACTGGTGGTCTTATTGTTGTTCTTGTTCCAATATCATATATGTCGGAGTTACCTAAAAGATTTGGAAATAATCATCAGAATTTAAGCCCCCACAGGAAAGAATTTTGTATCTTCAATACTGCACCCCCATTATCTATAGTAAGGCTAGGCAAAGTATAGTGATATAATGAAAATTATAAAATGAATGAGTGAAAGAATTAACCTTCCTAATCCAACAAATTGTTGGGGCTCTTCATTTGATAACTGCTAGGGGGAGGGCAAACAAAATTAACAACAACAACAACAAACCATGGAAGTGCTGGGAAGGTTTCAAATAGGAGGAAAAAAAACAAGAATATAAGAAAACAATGGAAAGTATTACCCATTTTTCCCCTCTCTGAATATGAACTATGTGACAGCAATTGTCTTTGAGGCATTTGAGAAAGCATAATAAACAGAGGAGAGACTTAGAATATGAGTCCCAAGACTGCCAAGGGTAAAATTTTTAGTCAAAAAGCATATAGGTCTTCAAGCCTAGATCTTTGGAGAAAAGGTCTTGATTTTGGGATATGGATCAGTTATTTAAAAAATCTATCAAATGTATGTAATATTAATAAATATTTACAAGGCTGCAATATTCTGGATATTTCTGCAAAAATTGATTTTGATTTTTTAATGCTAATTAATGCTGAAGGAGTAAATAGGAGGATACCAGATATTTATATTTTGATAGTCAGGAGCAGGACCAGCTACGTAATTTGTGAGGACCAGTAAAAAACTATAAATGTAGGCTCCTTTATAAAAATTATTGAGAATTTTACAATATCAACAGTAGCACATTAAACCACATCTAAGACCCTTTTGCACACCCATAAAGCTGACTGTGTTTGGGAATAATACTAAGTGCAATGAAATATGCTAAAATGGTGATCATCTATGTCTTTGTGACAAAACATTTTTTTTTTTTTTTTTTTTTTTGTGACGGAGTCTCCCTCTGTCACCCAGGCTGGAGTTCAGTGGCAGGATCTCAGCTCACTGCAAGCTCTGCCTCCCGGGTTCCCGCCATTCTCCTGCCTCAGCCTCCCGAGTAGCTGGGACTACAGGCGCCGCCACCAGGCCCGACTAGTTTTTTGTATTTTTAGTAGAGACAGGGTTTCACCGTGTTAGCCAGGATGGTCTCGATCTCCTGACCTCGTGATCCTCCCGTCTCGGCCTCCCAAAGTGCTGGGATTACAGGCTTGAGCCACCGTGCCCGGCCCACAAAACATTTTTGACACAAAATTATTTACCTAAAAATCTACTCGAATAACAGTTTAATGTTATATTATTTTGCCTCAGCATTAACTTCCTTTATTACTGAATTTAACTGTATCTTTCCTCTTTGGAAATGGGAAAATTAGAGACACCATTAGATGATAACATCTTCTGACTAAAAGTTCCTTGATGATCAAAGTAATGAAAAAAAGATAATTAACATTTATGAACCAATTAGTATGTGCTAGATGCTACAACTACCTAGGCTCATTAATCCTGAAGTAAAAATTTTCCGATTATCAGCGTACATTCATGTGTAATTAATGGAGTAATTAACAAATGTAAGTAACTTGCCAAAGTATCACACAACCAGTAGATGACTAATTAAGAATCAATACCGAGATTTGTTTAGTATGAAAAAGGAGAAACTTCTCTAATGCTTCTTAGAGCATTCTAGTTGTCTCTTCTTTTTCTCCTATTCCCCAGGGAAAATGAAGTTATTAATATGATTGATTATATCCCAAGGCATTAACTGTGTAGTAAAAAGCTTAAATTTCTTATTTTTTCCTGTTTTCTTTTCCCTTGTGATACACAATTTTTTGATACTTCCTCTCTCTCTTTCTATTTCTCTCTAAATTGTATATATTCAGATGCTCAGATTTAGATCCACATAAGTGGGAAACTTCATTTATGTGCTAAACTTAAATGTCCTTTTACTGAGCTCTTTATTGCTGTACTGAGTTCTTGCAAAGTGGTTGTCAAAAACCTGTTCTGTTATTGCATTTGGGTTCTCAGGTAGAAAAATGGAATGATGTGTAAGGCGGTGTTTATATAGTTTTGCATCTTTATTCATAGCATCCAGCCTCATACTTAACTTCCTTTTATATCCATACAGTGTGTGATACTTACAGTTTTGTTTTTAGGATTAAATAATGTAATGAAGGCATAGTGCCTAACTGGCACATCCATTCTACTTGACAAAATCAACTACAATAATAATGATATATCTATTTCAGGGTGGGGAATGAGCCTATGAAAATACATATTTGGAACAATTGAATTAGAAAAAAACTATTGATTTGCAAATTGAATAGGATAAGATTATGAAAGTTAGCTTTGAGAATGTGATAAGAAAGAGAACAAGAGATACATGTGACATTTCAAAGTTTGAACTGTCTGATGATAGTCAATTACATTAGGAAAGCTAGGCCTTTTCAACTAGAAATGATTCGTAGAAGAATTTTATCAACTTGACATTCATGAAAACTACATTTGATAATATATGACAAAATATGGCAAATATTCTAGTTTCTTGTGTCTCCATAAAAGCTCAAAATGTGACTTTCACTCAATGAATATGTTTCTATGGAAACTAACATAAATAATGTATATATACTATTTTCTAATCATCTAGCTTAGTACAGGACTAGATTTTCAAAGGCTGAAACAAGTAAAATTTACTTAATATCTTAACTGTGTCAAGCAAGAGCTAGAAGACATGGGTCATATTAAAATTCTTCTTAAGAACTCAGTATGTCAGTATTCTATTTGTTGAATAAATGGTGACCTATGTGTTTCAAAGAAAATATATGTAAGAATTAATTGACATGCTACTGTAAAAGTTTAGGAGTTTTACTTGAATTCTCCTTCAGACAGATGGCTATTTCATTTTAAAAAGACAGAGGACATAGGAGTGCATGTGGTGAGACAAAGTATTTTGTTATTTTTCCTCCAAAAAAGTTTCGATTTTAGTTAGGTACTTAGACATGTGCAGTTTGAGATCCAGAGTTCAGCACCATAAATCTTAGAGCAGACCATCTGGAGCTAAAAATATTTAAGAACAGGTGTTATAAATTGCCCATTTATGTTCATACAGGAGGAGGATGGTAGTAGAAAATCTGCTTCCAAGTAGAAGTACATCTTGATGGACATTTTAGAATAAATGATCTGCCAAATATACTCTTAAGTGTGTGAAAAAATGTTGTCATATAGGTGAGGTCGCTTAGGAGCATCTGTTTACATTTGGAAAATTTCAAGTTAAGTTTCCATTTTAGAATGTTTGTTGCTTGATAGATCATTTTACAGGAAATATTTACCAGGGGATTTTTCTTTAGGTCTCTTTTCTTTGTAACATAAAGCTCTTTTGTCAGAGAATAATTAATATGTCTTCTTACCTATTATGGAAGGGATACCCAACAACCCCTTATTTGCAAATATCTTCACTTTATATACAATCACCTCTTTGCATTCATAGGGGATTGGTTCTAGAACTCCCTGAGGATACAAAAATCCATGGATACTCAAGTCCCTTATATAAATAGTGTAGTATCTGCATATAGCCTTAGGTGTAGTACGTGTATATAGTCTTTAAATCATCCCCACATTACTTATAATACCTAAAACAATGTAAATGATATCCTTGAACAATGTGGCAGGTCAGGAATGCTGACTCCCCATATAGATGCTATATGCAAAACTATATGCAAAAACTATAATCTGCATATAGTTTTTGACTCCCCAAACACTTAACTACTAATAGCCTACTGTTGACTAGAAGCCTTACCAATAACATAAACAATTGCACACATTTTATATGTTATATGCATTATAGGCTGTATTCTCCTCATAAAGTAAGCTAGGAAAAAATAAAATGTTATTAAGAAAATCATAAGAAGAGAAAGTACATTTACTATTCATTAAGTGGAAGTGAATCATCGTAAAGGTTTTCATCTTCACATTTTCACATTGGACAGGCTGAGAGGGAGGAGGGAAAGGAGGAGTTGATCATGCTGTCTCAGGCACGGCAGAGTAGAAGGGGTGGAGGAGGCAGGAGAGGCAGGCAAACTCACTGTGACTTTACAGAAGTTCATTGTAATTTCTCTCTAACTTTTGTGCATACGTTACTAATCCTTCCCCCACTGTTTGCTTTACTTTCAGTGTCTGTGTCACGGAAGGGACCATGTCATAAAAGAAGTCAAAAGCAGTCTTGAATAATCGGAACAATTCTGCTAGATTCTCTAATGTCAGTTTGTTTCCTGGTACTGCTGCTTCTAATTCTTTTTCCTCATCATCTGGCACTTGCTCAAAAGCACACAACCCATCTCCATCAAGTCATCCTCTGTTAATTCCTCTGGAGTGGTGTCTATTAGCTCTTAAATTTTTTTAAGATCCATATCTTGAGTCCCTTCTGCCTCCACCTTTTTTTTTTTTTTTTTTTTTTTGGCCATATCCAAAATCTCTTTCATGACTTCCTTGATTGGCTTTATTGTAAATTAGACAGTCATGCCAAACATCTGGATACAGTTTTCCCTAGGAGAAGAAATTTATTATTTTGGATTTAATGACTTTCATGGCTTTTTCTATAACAGCAATGGCATCTTTAATGGTGTAATTCTCCCAGACTTTCATTATGTTTTCTCTGTGAGGGTTCCTTTTTATAGCATTGAGAATCTTTTCCATAAAGTATCATGCATAATGAGCCTAAAAATCCTTATGACCTCCTGATCTCAAGGCTGAATTCGAGACTTTGGGAAAAGTAGACCACTTGGAAGGCTTCAGTGATGATCTCACGGGGTTCTGGGTGGCCAGGGACATTGTCTAATATCAAAAGAACTTTAAAAGGTAGTCCCTTACAGGCAAAGTACTTCTGGACTTCAGAGACAAAGCATCAATGAAACCAATCCAGACTAAAACTTTCTTGTCCAAGTCTTCTTGTATAACCAAAAGGCTGGCAGCTGGTATTTATCTTTTCTCTTCAAGGCTGGGGAATTAGTATTTTTTAGATTATGGCAGTTCTGACCATAAACCCAACTGCATTTGCACAAAACAGTAGAGTTAGCCTATCCCCTCCTTAAATTCTGCTGCTTGCTTCTCTTCCTTACCAATGAACATCCTTTGTGGCTTTTTTTTTTTTTTCATAATGCAGCACTTGTGCCTGTATTAAAAGCCTGTTTGAGCAGATATCCTTTGTCCTCAATTATTTTCTTCTTTTGTAATTGTATTTAATTAATTGTATTTAATTTTAATTTTTATATATTTTTTGTTTCAATAGCTTTTGGGGTAGAAGTGATTTTTTGTCACATGGATGAATTGTATAGTGGTGAAGTCTGAGATTTTAGTGCGCCTGCTACCCAAATTTCTTAATGGCATCTGGGAATTTGCCTGCTGCCTCTTGGTTGGCAGAAACTACTTCTCCTATTATTTTCATATTTTTTAATCCAAATCTCCATTTAACATTATTAAACCATCTTTTGCTGGCATTAAATTTTACAGCTTTAGATCTTTCCCTTTCTTTTGCTTCAAGTTGTCATATAATGACTTTGCTTCTTCTCAAATTATATTAAAGTATAGAGATGTGTCTTTGTGTGTATGTGTATGTGTGTGAGACGGAGTCTCCCTCTGTCGCCCAGGCTGGAGTGCAGTGGCGCCCTCTCGGCTCACTGCAACCTCTGCCTCCCGGGTTCAAGTGATTCTTCAGCCTCAGCCTCCCGAGTAGCTGGGACTACAGGCGTGTGTCACCATGCCTGTCTAATTTTTTGTGTTTTTAGTAGAGATGAGGTTTCACCGTGTTAGCCAGGATGGTCTCGATCTCCTGACCTCGTGATCCTCCCGTCTCGGCCTCCCAAAGTGCTGGGATTACAGGCTTGAGCCA
>NW_012120598.1:10370285-10372257 GCF_000951035.1 Colobus angolensis palliatus | reverse complement strand
CACCATGCCTGTCTAATTTTTTGTATTTTTAGTAGAGATGAGGTTTCACCGTGTTAGCCAGAATGGTCTGGATCTCCTGACCTCCTGATCCACCCGCCTTGGCCTCCCAAAGTGCTGGGATTACAGGCGTGAGTCACTGCGCCGGGCCAGGTGTGCTATAGCAATTTGAGCCTCATATAAAAAGTACATTTTCAAAACAAGATGAGATAAAAGGATACTTTGCCCTGTAATCTCAGCACTTTGGGAGGCCAAGACGGGCAAATCACGAGGTCAGGAGATCGAGACCATCCTGGCTAACACGGTGAAACCCCGTCTCTACCAAGAAAATACAAAAAGCTAGCCGGGCGAGGTGGCAGGCGCCTGTAGTCCCAGCTACTCTGGAGGCTGGGGCAGGAGAATGGCGTAAACTCGGGAGGCGGAGCTTGCAGTGAGCTGAGATCTGGCCACTGCACTCCAGCCTGGGCGACAGAGCGAGACTCCACCTCAAAAATAAAAAAAGGATACTTTGCAAAAAGTGCAAGGTTTTCACATCTGTTGGGATAACTGCAGCAAGGGCTTCATAAATTTTCTTTCCTTTTTTTTTTTTCAATTGTCCTTACACTAGATTAATTTATCCTGAAATAGTGGGCAACTGCAGCTGCAGACTTCAACATACAGCACATATCAAACAAAGTGATGTTTTCTTGTAATGTCATGACTTTTCGGGACCACTTCAAGCATCACTAATGGCATTTTGTATGAGTCTCATGCTGTTATTCAAGGTTCACAGTCTTGCACTAAACATGATGAAAATATGTGAGAACCCTAGGAGATCACTTTTTATTGCAGTACACAATTTACTGGAAAGATGAACTGCTCACATGGAGATTATTAACATTTCATGGCTTTTTTTTTTTTTTTTTCTGTTTTTGAGCTGGAGTCTTACTCTGTCACCAGGCTGGAGTGCAGTGATGTGATCTCGGCTCACTGCAACCTCTGCCTCCCAAGTTCAAGCAATTCTCCTGCCTCAGCCTCCTGAGTAGCTGGGACTACAGGCAGGTACCACCATGCCAACCTAATTTTTGTATTTTTAGCAGAGATGAGGTTTCACCATGTTGGCCAGGATAGTCTTGATCTCTTGACCTCATGATCTGCCTGCCTCGGCCTTTCAAAGTGCTGGGATTACAGGTATGAGCCACCGTGCCCGGCCTCATTGCATGACTTTTAAGCTGATATTGGCAACACTTGAGCTCACCACAACAGCAACAGGAAGTGGCTACCAAATTATTACAGTAGTATAATATGTACTACAGTTAATTTTATGCAGTTGTAATTTAATAGTGCACCTTAACATTTGTTTACATTTATCTCAACTGTGAATGGTACCGTGTAGATCTGTGTTGATATGTGTAATATTTTATAAACTTTAACTTGTTATCATAAAACTGTATATTTTGTGGTAGTAAATGATAAAACAAGTATCTACATTGATTTTACACACTCATGACATACCTAACTTTTTCTTACTTTTTTCTATATTTCTAGCTATGCAGTTCATCTGAGTTTTTTTTCAAACTCTGGCAAATCTAAAAAAAATTCCAGTATATTTATTGAAAGACGTTTTCACAGAAGTAAACTTACGCAGTTCAAACGTGTGATTATTCAAGCATCAGCTGTCATTGCTGTACTGTATGGTTTAGGAAACAACAGCTTTAAAAGACCATACAATATTCTGTACAGACACAACCATTTTTTAAATATTTTTGATCCACAGTTGGTTGAATTTAGAGATGTGGAATCCATTGATATGGATGGATGATTGTACTTCCTTTTCCTTTCTACCTCAAGGAAGAATATGTATATATTTTGTTGGGAAACTTTTTATCATCTTAATATATAGAAAGACTTTGGAGCTGGGCGTGGGGGCTCATGCCTGTAATCCCAGCACTTTGGGAGGCTGAGGCGGGTAGATCACGAGGTCAAGAGATCGAGA
>NW_012120598.1:10369165-10369576 GCF_000951035.1 Colobus angolensis palliatus | reverse complement strand
AAAAAAAAAAAAAAAAGACTTTGGTTGGCAGAACTGTTTTATTTCCTCAACAACACCATTGTCCACATAAGGTAGAAAAGCCAATCTATGGTATGTGCAAGTCAGCTAACATCCAGTGAATGCAGAGCTTGGGAAAAAATAAATGCTGGTCTTGTTTTATCCTGGATTCTTATTGCTCCAAAATTCTGCTAAATTATTCTACTGCCCAAAGTCTAATAACAAAAATTATTACATTTTATTTATTTCTATGCACAAATTGGAGTTTTGTCTTTTGAAATCAAAGACTTCACACTAATTTTCTATTTAAATGGGTACTGTGCCCTCCTATATGAAAAGCACCATGCTAGGAGTTGAGGTTTGAATTTACAAAGACAAATAAAACTTAGAATTATCCATGAAGAATTTGAAGCC
>NW_012120598.1:10335253-10368720 GCF_000951035.1 Colobus angolensis palliatus | reverse complement strand
TTCACCGTGTTAGCCAGGATGGTCTCGATCTCCTGACCTCGTGATCCGCCCGTCTTGGCCTCCCAAAGTGCTGGGATTATAGGCTTGAGCCACCGCACCCGGCCTGAACTTTTCTTTATTTCATTTTCTTTCCTTTTGTAGCATGTGTATTGTGTATATTTTGCATATAAGTAATTGTAATTGTATTGTACTATTCTTAAATAGTATTTAAGAGCATGACCTGGAGAGTCAGATCCCTAGTACACAAATCACACGTCTACCACTTAGATGTTTTATTTGGGGTGAGTCATTTAAACGTTCTGCTTTTTGGTTTCCACATTGGTTAAATACAGCTGAAAACAATACTTACGTCAAAAAGTTAGATCTACACAAGGTGCATTATTTCAGCATCCAGCAAAATAGCTGGTATACAGTAAGAGCTCAATTAATGTTACTTGTTTTGTGTTATTGTCACAGTTTGTTACTTGTTGTTTCATATTCTCAGATTCCAACCTCATTCATCCATCACCGATCATCTGGACTTATTTTAATAAAATATACATATGATCATTTCATTTACCTACCTATGGTTCATCAGGAACTCCCATTTGCCTTCAAGATGAACTCATTTTTTTTTTTTGAGAGTATGATAGGCCTTTTATCATCAATACAGTGTTATAAATTAGGAAATCACAATATATAGCATACATTACTGTTCTTTTATGTGCTTATTTTGCAAAATCAAGCTCTACTATTGAAATTTGGTAATGTATGTATTAAAATTATATAACTCTGTGTGGAGGGAGAAGATGGCATATTGGAAAAATAAAGTCTGCACTGAAAATGTGATGTCCTGGATTGGTATTCTTGGCATACAACTGACTGCCTAGGGCACTTGGAGCTTCTTAATTTATCTGATTACTGTTTTCCTCAGTTGACCTTCAAGTGAAAACGGCTTAAGTTCCTTCCAACTTTAGAATCCCCAAATCCTAATATTACTGGATGTTAGGGGTTGTATTGTGTCACTTCCAAAATTTATATGTTGAAGTCCTAACCTCCAGTACCTCAGAATGTGACTAAATTTGAAGGTAGGGCCTTTTAAGAGGTGATTAAGGCCAGGTGCCATGGCTCACGCCTGTAAACCCAGCACTTCAGGAGGCTGAGGCGAGTGGATCACCTGGCTCCAGGAGTTCGAGATCAACCTGGCCAAGGTGGTGAAACTCTGTCTCTACTTAAAATATCAAAATTTGCCAGGTGTGGTGGCAGGTGCCTGTAATCCCAGCTATTTGGGAGGCTGAGGCAGGAGAATTGCTTGAATCCATGAGGTGGAATTTGCAGTGAGCCAGGATGGCATCACTGCATTCTAGCCTGGGCAATAAGTGAGACTCCAACTTTAAAAAAAAAAAAAAAAGGTGATTAAGTTAAAATGAGACCATTAAGATGCAGCCTAATCCAATTTTACTGGTATGCTTCTGAGTAAAGAACATTTGGACACACAGGACACCAGTGAGATACGCACACACACAAAAATACCATGTAAGGACACAACAATAATGCAGTCATCTGAAAGCCAAGCAGAGGGTCCTCAGAACAAATCAAACTTGCTGACACTTTGATCTTGCATGTCTAGCCTTTAGAACTGGGAAGATTATTCTGGTTGGCTCAATCTAATTACAGACATGCCTCGGAAGTATTGGGGGTTGGGTTCCAGACCACTGTAATAAAATGAACAATGGAAGTAACGCATACATTTTGGTTTTCCAGTGCATAAAATGTATGTTTACACTATACTGAAGTCTATGAAGTGTGCAATAGCATTATGTTTAAAAAATATACATACCTTAACTTAAAAATATTTTATTTCTAAAATGTGCTAACAATTATCTGACACAGAGACACAAAGTGAGCCCATGCTGTTGGAAAAATAGTATTGACACACTTGTTCCAGGCAGAGTTCCCACAAACTTTCAATCTTAAAAAAAAAATGCAGTATCTGTGAAGTTCAATAAAGCAAAGAGCAATAAAAGCAAGTACACCTGTACATGAGACCCAAAAGCAGAGAATCTGTCCTGGTGAAGTCAGAGAGATAATACAAGAAGGAGAAAGAAAAGAAAGGAGACAGAGAAGGGAAGGAGAAGGAGAACTAGAAGAAAGGAGATTTGAAGGATGAGAGGTCTCGACGGCTTGTTTGCTGGCTTTGAAGATGAAGGAAAGTAGCCGTGAACCAAGGGACATAAGCAGCCTCCAGAAGTCAGAAACAGTCCTCAGCTGATGGTCAGCAAGGACAAACTGATCTCAGACCTGCAACCACAAGAAACTCAATTCCGCCACCAACCCACTAAGGAGAAATGAATTCTCCCCTAGTTACCCCAGAAAGGGATGCGGCCTTACCTACGCCTTGGTTTTAGTCTGATGAGAACTATGTCAAACTTCTGACCTACAGAACTGTAAGGAAATAAACTTGCATTGACTTAAGCTGCTAAATTTGTGGTAAATTTGTTACAACAGCAATAGAAAACTCATCAAATGTTCTACTTAATCCAAAATCTTCAGAACAGGGATGCAGTGGATTTATTGTATGGGCATGTCCTGAAAGCTACCAGCTTCCTTTAGTTTTTCCGCTTTCAAATACAAACCTCAACTGGCATCTTTTACAAACTACTCCATGCGCTTGTCATATAGCCTCCACGAGTAGGCTATAATTCACCATTATCTTGTTGACAAGGCTATGATTCGTTTCACACATCATTGTTCATTAAAATAACGTGTACCTGCGCCTTAGTTCCCTCCCACTTCAAAGCCCGACTGCTAACAAATTTATGGTCAATTAATTTTAGTGGATGAAGAGCCACTAAATTTAGTGGCTAAAAACTTACAGGTTTTCCACCTTTGTAATTAGTTTATTTATGAAATTTTGGGCCTATAAACAAATTACACTATAATGTTTTTAAGACTGTCTTTTCCAAAATTTTCTTATAACAATATTTAGCCTTATGTGAAGAAGGAAAGGCATTTAATTACGTTTAAAGATTAAAATTATTTTTCTTTAAAAGTTACTTATTTTAAAACCATGATTACTTTCTTTTCTCTATAGTATTCAATTTTAAATATAAAGTACCCATGTTATATGTTGAATTGAATTCTTTCTGCTTTCTATTCTTTTCCAAGTATATTTCAATATTGAAGAGGAAAAACTTTCTGGAAGTTATGTAAAAAATATTTTTGATCTAGAAAAATCTCTGTGCTGCTTATTTACTATTATCCAGAAATATTGATCATAATTTTATTTGATAAAAGATTATATATTGATTCATGTTAGCAGGTGGTCAGTGTGAACCCACACATTTCCATGCTGAAAATTTTGCAGTTGAAATGCAATTTTTACAACACTGTTTGACAGTGTTCTCCAAAGGAATTTTAACTACCTAGACAGCTGGAGGGTGACAAATGTAGCTAAAAATAGACCAAAAAGATTTCTTGGTTGCAGAGGGGTCAATTACATTGTCTAAACCAGATAATTCAACAAGAAGAAATTATTCTAAATGTATGTTTCACAACCATACAGGAGCTGCTTGAAAGTGGGAAGAAATCAAATAAATGAGATCTAGGTACAAAGGGCTTTACATTCCATGCGTTTATGAAGGAGTAGAAAAGCAATGGATTACATTTCAAGGAAATGCCTTTCGGGAAATAAAAAAAAAAAAAAAAGGTCAGGCAAAAAAAGACTAGAGAGGAAGTATTCACTATAGTTTCAATAAAAGGTATGACATCCTGAGATATTAGCATATCAAAAAAGTAGGAAGAATTTTCATTTAAAAGTAAAATCACCAAGTTTTAAAGCCTTACTTGAAATGAGCAACAGAAATTTGCAACTAAAAGGAAAAGTGCCGCAGAATAAACCATTACATCTAGCCCATTCTCATCTGTCCTCAGAAAGTTTCTACTTATGAAGTACACAAAACTTTTAGAATAAAGAAAAAAAATTTTTTTTTTTAGGAATTTCTTCATGCTTATGAATCCTTTAAAATACAATATGTCCAATAAAAACTCAATTTTTTCTTTTCGTGGACAGTAGTCCTGATTTCTTCTATGTTTTTTCTTTCTTGTTTTTTGGGGGGATAGAAACGCAATGTTCATCCACAGAGATCTCAATAGCTTTTTAGTTGTAAAATATTTCTCCAAAATACATAAATGTGAACAATATAATGTGTTTATGGACACGTATATATCAAATCATATTCTATCAACAATACAACAGTGTCTGACGTGTGTATGTGTGTGTGCTTGTGCTAGACAGAACAAATTACTATTTACTACTATCACAAGACAGTAATTACTGTTAAATATTCAGTTACTCTGATGTGAGGTAATGGCATAAAGTCCTTTGAACTAGGGCCTGTTTTGGCTCTGTGGAACATGCAGAATTCTTTTTCTCCTTAAATTTATTCTACGAATCATCATATAAACTTCAAGAATTTTGACTAAAATATTAAATCATTCCATAAAAGAATACATTTTTCTACTTCACTGTTTCATTAAAATTATATCTTTTAGTTACAGAAATATTGTAACTAACATTTGTTACAACTAAATATTGTACTTCACTGCCTGAAGTAACATACCAGTTCCACTACTTTCTTTAGGTTATTTTATTATAATTAATTTTTAAATGTACTGTTATTTCATGTTATAATTGCTGCATAACAAAACTATTAATTCTCAAATGTTAAGTTTCTCGGCTGGGCACGATGGCTCACACCTGTAGTCCCAACACTTTGGGAGGCCGAGGCGGGCGGATCACAAGGTCAGGAGATCAAGACCATCCTGGCTAACACAGTGAAACCCCATCTCTATTAAAAATACAAAAAATTAGCCGGGCGTGGTGGCGGCGCTTTCAGTCCCAGCTGCTAGGGAGGCTGAGGCAGGAAAATGGTGTGAAACAGAGAGGCGGAGCTTGCAATGAGCCGAGGTCACGCCACTGCACTCCAGCCTGGGCGACAGAGTGAAACTCCATCTCCAAAAAAAAAATTGTATGTTTCTCATCATAATGAGATATAGAACAAAACTTCAAATAGCTGACTATTTTGTCGCACTCCACTTGAACTTTCAGTATCTTTTACTAATGCTAAAAATAAAATATCTGAAATGTCTGAGAAAAGACCAGTGACAGAAATATTAAAGCGCAAGCATGGAGTTATGAGTGTCAGTCAATTCTTAGTGTTGTTTATGGTGAAGCAAGGGAACTTCATCCTAGAAGCGCAACAGCAGATTTAAAAAAATTACACAGAATTTTAAGGTTAGTTTTGAAAGATATAAACAGCATTTTCAAAATTAGTTATTTTAAAAACTAAACTCTTATTTTGCATTTAATGAACAATGATAAAGTCAGGAAATTTACATAAAAATAATTAATGTGCCTAACAGAATGCTCACAGATTGTAGGGATAATATATCAAAATTAAACATCATAAATATAGTTAACTTTTACTGAGCTCTTACTCTATTTCAGATCTTTTTAAAGCTGTCTTACAGATATTAACATACTTAAACTTCATACAAAAATGCTAAAAGGTAGATGCTAACAATAACCCCGATTTTCAGAAGACAAAATAAGTTACACATTGTTCAAACAAATTGCCTATAATTAGAAGATTAGTAAATTAGGCATGCAGTTTTAAACCCAGAACCTTACTCTTAATTAAGAAAGAATACAAGAAGTATTAATTGCATATTGTACTATCAATGATGATAAGAGGTTATTGATGTTAGAATTAGTGAATAAGTTTTCTCTTTAACCTTTTCTATGCATACATTTCTTATTTACTGTGATAAAGAGGACAGTTACTCTTGCCTAGATTTTCCTTGGCATTCTTTTCTATAGAAATAAAATACCCCTGAAGATGCCTATCCTCTCTGAAAATGTATAGTATTATAGTAAAAATACTTGCTATTGCTTTCTGATAGACATGTGGAAAATATCTTCAGACATCTCTAAGCATAACGAAAAAACAATTTATTCGTATATTTGTACTTCATGGAAAAACATTAACAAAGATTACTTATTTATGCATAAATGACTTACTGAACTGAGATTTCTACCATATCCAAGGAGATAATTTGTTCAACATTAAAGTGCTGATTCACACTGTTTTCAAAATTTTTCTGACAGAGTAAATCTAAACAGAGAGTGAAACTGTCCTTCCTAATGGCCATGAACATCTTGCAACGGAGCTTAGTACAAAATGGCAACACCCTGTAAGTACCCCCGTTTAATAAGACATCTTCTTAATAAGTATGGAATATTCATGTGCCTGCAATATATTTTAAAATAAGTTAGAGTTAACAGTAAATTATTTCAAATCGCCACTTTGAGCTGTCCCTTCTATTGAAATGTACAGGCCCTCTACACCATTTTATCACACCCTATACCATTACCCTTTCTGAATAGGAATCTATTCACATTTGAGAAGAGTGAACTTAGAATAAAAGATTGAAGACATGTCTTTCAGATTTGGAGAACAGAATAGCAACAACAAGAACAGATGGAAGAGAGTAGTAATGACTTGCCAGCAAAATCAACACTCAAGGTTATTGAACTTTGCTTTAGCTTGAATGTCCCCTCCAAAAGTCACATCGAAATGTAACGGTCATTGTGACAGTATTTAGATGTGGGACTTTTAAGAGGTGATTAGATCATGAGAGGTCAGCCCTCATGAGTGGATTAATGACATTATCACAGATTAACCATTATGGGAGTGAATTTCTGATAAAAAACATGAGCTCAGCCCTCCTCTCTCTTGTTCTCTCTCACACATGCTCTCTCACCATGTAATGCTTTCCAAAATATTATGATGTAGCAGCAAGACCCTCATCAGATATGCCTCGTTCATCTTGAACTTTCCAGCGTTGAGAACTGCATGTCAAGAAATCTCTTTTCTTTATAAATTGCCCAGTCTGTGGTATTCTGTTATTGCAGTGGAAAATAAACTAAGACAAGCATCTACACAGGTGGCTCCAAATAAGGAATATTAAATTTTATATAGTATGTTACATAGCCTTTGAGATATAATCTACTTACCGTAATATTAAGCCATTTAAAATGCATAGGTGGTGAGTTCAAAAGATGTACACATTTATGCAATCACGATTACATTTACAACATGAAATATTTCAACCATTCTTATCTTTCCTCTGTATTCTGTTTGAATTTTTTCACTCTGCAAAATGATTTTGACATTCATCTGTTACATTGCTTGTCTCTTCACGTTGTCAGCATAGAGAGATGAGGTCTCTCTACATTGCCTAGGCTAGTCTCAAATTCCTGGGCTCAAGTGATCCTCCTGCCTCGACCTCCTAAAGTGCTAGGATTACAGGTATGAGCCACCATGCCTGGCCTTATGATTTTTTAATTGTCTGCATATTTCAATTATATTTAGTTTGTTGATGGTTTTCATTATTTCAACTATGTATTTACTGATTTTCTCTCAGCTGAGTCTATCTACTTCTGATAGAAGGATGTTAAAACTTCTGACTATAATAGTGGATTCATCTATTTGTCCTTGCAGTTTTATCAATTTTTGTCTCATAATTTGATGCTCTGTTGTTAAGTAGATACCTAGTAAGGATTGTTAAATCTTCTTGGAATATTGATCACATTGTTCTTATTTAATGCCCTTCTTTATCCCTGATAAATTTTCTTGCTCCAAAGTATGCCCCGTATGAAATTAATATACTTGCTTTTACTTCATTTTGATTAGTGTTAGCATGGTATATTATTTTCTGTTCCTTTACTTTGAATCTATACTTGTCTTTATATTTAAAGGGAGTTTCTTCTAGATCCCTTCATTTTACCATATACAAAAATCGACTCAAGATGGATTAAAGACTTAAATGTAAGACCTAAAACTATAAAAATCCTACAAGAAAACCTAGGAAATACCATTCTGGACATAGGCCTTTGCAAATAATTCATGATGAAGTTTCCAAAGGCAATTGCAACAACAACAACATCAAAACAGGCAAGTGGAAACTAAAGCTGAAGAGCGAAAGAAACTATCAACAGATTAAACAGATGACCTACAGAATGGGAGAAAACATTCTCAAACTATGCATCTGACAAAGGTGTAATGTCAAGGATCTATAAGGAACTTAAACAAGTCTACGAGTAAAAATAACCACATGAATAAATGGGCCAAGGAAATGGACACCTCTCAAGACACACAGTTAACAAGAATATGAAAAAATGTTTAACGTCATTAATCATTAGAGAAATCCAAATCAAACTACAATGAAATACCATCTCATACCAATCAGAATGACTATTAATTAAAAGTAACAAAATAACAGATTTTGGCAACATTTTGAAGAAAAGGGAACACTTATACTCTGCTGTTGGGAGTGTAAATTAATTTAGGCACTGTGGAAAGCAGTCTGGAGTTTTCTCAAAGAACTATCATTCAACCCAGAAATCCAATTACTGGATATATTACCCAAAGGAATATAAATCATTCTACCAAAAATACACATGCACATGTATGTTCATTGTAGCACTATTCATACTAGAAAACACACAGAATCAACCTAGGTATCCATCACAGTGGACTTAACAAAGAAAATGTAGTACATATACATCATGGAATACTATGAAGCCATACAAAAGAAAAAATAATGTTCTTTGCAGCAATATGGATGCAGCTGGAGTCCATTATCCTAAATGAATTAATGCAGAAACAGAAAACCAAATTTCCTATACTCCCACTTGTAAGTGGTAGCTAAACATTGAGTAAACATGGACACAAACTGGAATCTAATGGATACCAGGGTTTACTTGAAGGTGGAGAAAGGGAGAAAGGTGAGGGTTAAAAAACTATGCTCACTACCTGGGTGACAAAATAATTCATACACCAAACCCTGACACTCAATTTACCCATGTAACAAACCTCACATGTAACCTCTGAATCTAAAATAAAAGTTGCAAAAGAAAAATATAAATAAATAAAGTGGGTTTCTTGTAGATGATACATAGTTGGGTATCTTCTTTTATTCACTGTGACAGTATTGATCTTTAATTGGTGTATTTAAACCATTGACATTTAAAGTGATGATTGTTATCATTACACTGATATCTACCATATTTGTTACTAATTTCTACTTGTTGTCCATGCTCTTTGTTTCTGTTTTCGTCTTCTACATTATTTCTGTGTTTTGGGTTTTAATTCGGCATTATTTAAGATTCCACTTTTCTCTAATTTCTTTAACATATCAATTATACACAAACTCACGTACATACACGAATATATATATACCTTATTTAGTGATTGCCCTAGAATTTACACTGCATATTTACAACTAATTCATATTAACTTCTAAGTAACAGTATACTACTTTGCAGATAATGCAAGTACCTCATGATAACATATTTCTAATTCCTTCATCTTTTGTATCATCATTGGTCATTTAATTTATACATAAGTATACATGATCATACATAAATATAGATATGCACACGAGTACACATAATTGAAAACATTTTGCTACTATTTTGAACAAACTGTTATCTGTTGGATCAATTAAATATGATAAAACTTGTATCTTACCTTCACTTATTCATTATTTGACCCTCTTCTGTATATAGATCAAAGTTTTTAATCTGTATCCTTATCTTCTCTCTCAGAAGAACTTTTTTCAATTTTATTGGGATATAACTGATGAAATAAAAATTGTATAAGTTTAAGATATACAACCTGATGTTTTGACATACATATACATTGTGAAATGATCATCATAATCAAGCTAATTAGCATATCCATTATTTCACACAGATGCTATTTGTATGTGTGTATATGTGTGTGGTATAAGAGCTACTCGATTAAAAATTTTCTAATATACAATAGAGTGCATTCACTGTGGTCAGCATATTGTATATTAGGTCAACGGAATTCGTTCATCTTACAACTGAAAGTTTCTACCTTTTGACAAACACCTACCCATTTCTTCACTGCTACCCCCTCAGTCCTTTGTAACCATTATTCTACTCTCTGCTTTGATGAGTTTGACTATTTTAGAGTCCACATGTAAGTGATATCACGCAATATTTGTCTTTCTGTGTATGTCTGATTTTGTTTAGCATAATGTCTTCCTCCATGTTATTCTATGTTGTCATAAATGTTAGGATTTCCTTCTTTATTAAGGGTGAATTTCCCTGCCAACACTTTTCATCTTTTTTACAATTGTCATTGTAAGAGTTGTAAGCTGATAACCCCTTACGGTTTTGATGTCTATTTATCTGATGATGAGTGATGCTAAGCACCTTTTCATATATCTGTTGGCCATTTGTATGTCATCTTTTGAGAAATTCAAGAGTGCCAAGGATATACAAATAGAAAAACAATAGTCTTTGCAATAAACAATGCTGAAAAAACTGAATATCCACAAGCAGAAAAATAATATTAGATGCTTATTTCACAACATATACAAAAATCAATTCAAAATGATTTTGCAAACTATATATATGATAAGGAGTTAATATCCAAAATGTATTAAAAAACCCATGTAACACAATAGCAAATAAACAAATAAATAACTTGAATAAATTGGGGGCAAGAAACACTGAAACCTCTTCTATATCTTGCAAGGCAGAGCTTACTTGCAAAAAATTTCCTCAATTTTTGTTTGTCTGAGAATATCTTTATTTCTCTTTCACTTTTGAAAGACGCTTTTACAGGATACAAAATTGGTGATAATTTTTTTCTCTGAATGCTTTAAAGATTTCATGCCATTCTCTGCTTCTATGGTTTCTGAGGAGAAAATGAATGTAATTTTTACTTTTCCTCCACTATAGATGAAGTGCTTTTTCCCTTTGTCTGCTTTCAAAATTTTCTTCATCTTCTAAAGTTTGAATATGATATGCCTAAGTGTCAATTTCTTAGCACTTATTCTGCTTGGTGTTCTCAGAACTTCCTAGAACTGTGCTTTGGTGGCTGATGCTAATTTGAAAACGTTCACAGTCATTACTGCTTGAGATATTGTTTCACTTTCTTTCTCTTTTATCTTCCTCTGGTATTCTCAATATACATATATTACATAATCTGTAACAGTTGCTCCACAGTTAGTGGATATTCTGTTCTGCTTCTTATTTTTTTCTTTTTATTCAGTCTGTTTTTCCTTCTTGCTTTTCAGTTTTGGAAGTTTCTATTGTCATGTTCTCAAACTCAAAGATTCTTTATTCAGCTGTGTCCAGTTTATTCATGGACACAACTGAAGAAAGTATTATTCATTTCTATTATAGTGTTTATTTTCTCTAATATTTCTTTTTTATCCATTCTTAAAATTTTATCTTTCTGCTTAAATTACCTATCTATCCTTGAATGTTGTCTACTTCTTCCATTGGCACCCTCATCGTTATTTTACATTCCTAGCATGATAATTCCAACATCCCTGCCATATATGACTCCAATTCTTATACTTTTTTAGTCTCTTTAAACTGGTTTTTAAATGGTTGATGTTTGCCTTTCAGTATGCCTTGTAATTAGCTACTGAAATCTGGACATGATATACCGAGTGAATGAAATTCCAGCAAATAAGCCTTTAGTAGTATGATAGTAAGGATAGGAGTTAAAGAGGGCAAGAATTATATAGTTCTATGGTTAAGTCTCAGTATTGGTGAGCCCGTGTTCCTGGACTACAAACTATGTTAGTGACTCTCAGTGTTTTCCCCCCCTCTCCCTTAGGTGGGACTGGATGGCTAGAGAAGACTAAGATTGGGAATTTCCCTTCCCCCATCTAGAAGGCTAGAGCTAACTGGAGTTTGGTATCCCCTTTTCCAGGTAGGGTAGACTCTGATAAAATCCCATCAGGTTAGGCTATAGTAAAATAGTTTCTACTGAGGACAGTCATTGTTAAAAAGAACAGAATGTTCTGCCTTATGTTAAAATGATTTCTTTTTCTGTTATCCTACTAAAAGCATGAAGATATTATTTTTTTCCTAATATTTATTGTGAGGAGCTGGAATAGCTACTAAAAGTAAAACTCACAAAAGGATGGGGCTCCCCATGACTCTGTCCTTGCTTATTACTGTCAGACTTGTCCAACCTTAGCCTTCAGCAATCCATTCATTACAATTTAGGTTTTCTTACCTGGGCTTCTGCAGAGATTTCTGAAATTTGGAGGACAGTTGTTTGTCTTGTGATATCAACTTCTCTGACAGGTCCAAGAAGAATTTTTCATTTTTGAGTTTTGTTCATCTTTTTACTTGTTGTTAAGACATAGTGGTTGACTTCTAAGGTGCTTATATGACAGATTGTTTGACATGATTTTTAAGGTAATAGGAAGTTGATCATTAGCATATGACATAAATAGAATCAATTTTTAGCAGATATTAATAATTTTATCTGAATATTTGCCAAAAGATTTATATTATCAGATAAAACATATCACATATAATCAATGAGAACAATGTTACTATAAAAACTTCTAAAAATAAAATTAATTATCAAATTTATGCATTTTTCAATCATTTACATATTTTATATATATACACATCCATATATACAAGTTATATATAATAAATATATAAATATATAAACAGTATATATCATGTATATATACTATAAATGTTACATAAAATATATATAAAATTATAGTTTTTGTATTGTATATGATATTAAATATCTCAAAATAAATAGAAAAACAATATTTCCATTTTTATACGAAAATCTTATTTGCAGTTTACCAAATTGCAATTTAACATTATAAAATATTAATGATGGCTAAGAGTTGGAGGAGTAATTATATCAACTATTTTGTTTTTTAATATATATGTAAATACACAAACACATACATATACTGAGGGTTCAAATATTATTCAGAGTTAGCTTCAACAGTGCAAATTTTCCTCCAAGAGTTTCGTATCTTAATTTGCAAAAATGAAAAGAAAGTGTGGTTACGTTATTATAAAGGATATAGGTTCTAGCTTCAGAGTGTTATACCTTGAAAGGTATTTGAATAAAACTTTGGGCATATTTCTTAATTTTCAAAAATTATATCTCTTCGATTGTAAAATGAGAATAAGTACCTACATCCTACAGTTCTAGATGATGGGGGTGTGTACAAATGTGCATAAAGCACTTAACAACAGTGTCTAGTGCACGGCAGGCAGGCATTAAATGACAGCTATTACTAGATATTAACTGGACATGTGTTCTCATAAGTTCATATGGCCTGCTTCCTATGTTGACACTGGTAGGGATAAGGTAAAGGAAAAACAAAGTATATGGGTAATTAAACTGCCCCTAAAAACAAAGAAATACTATGAAGCAAAAAATAATAGGCAAACTTCTCCAAGTATCAAAGTTTTATACATTGTTTATATTTCCTTGCTTTTTTTTTTTAGGGTTAAATTTTTGAATATTTGAGGGAAAAAGGTATAAAAGATGTCTTTCTGAAGCAAAAAAAAGTAGTCTATTAAAAAAAGGACCCATCCACTTTTTTTTTTCTCCAGAAATGCTGGGATTGCTGGCATTCTTTTTAGTCTTCCTTTTTTTTTTTTTTTTGTTGTTGACGTAAACATGCTCTTCATATTTCCATGAGCCATGTCTCACATATTATAAAAGGGCATGCTAAATATAATTAAAAGTAGAGGCAGAAGCATTACCAGTAAAAGAGTGGGTAGCACTAAAGCACAATATTAATATCCACGGTGAAATGTCATTGAGTCATCAAGGTTTGTGCCATACGGGTCTGCGGCTTAACTCATCCCCAAAGACTGTATTGATTTGCAATTACAGCATATATTGGGGTTAAAGAAAAAAATGTAAAAATTTTAGTTAATCAATTAGGATCACATTTTACCATGATGAAAGTTATTTAGTAAAAGATGATAAGAGCAGGAACCCACATCCAGGAACAGAGCCCTTTGCTCCTCCCTCAGAACGAATGGAGACCAGAAATCAGATATTTATGCCCAAGAAAAGCAGGATTTCATTCAGCACTCCTCCCAGATCTTTAGAGTATTGACTGAGGATGAGATGGGGGCATTCAGAGACAGGTGATGCTATTGCCCGGCTCAAGGAGGTCCTGGAGTACAATGCCAGTGGAGGTAAGTATCACGGAGTTTGACGGTGCTAGTAGTGTTCAGGGAACTGATGGAACCAAGGGAACAGGATGCTGATAATCTCCAGCGGGCCCTGACTGTGGGATGGTGTGTGGAACCGCTGCAAGCTTTCTTCCTGGTGGCAGATAACATCATAGATTCATCCCTTACCTGCCGGGGACAGACGTGCTGGTATCAGAAGCCGGGCATAGATTTGGATGCCATCGGTGATGCTATCCTTCTGGAAGAATACACCTACAGCCTGCTGAAGCACTATTCCCGGGAGTACCCCTGTTACCTGAACCTGATTGAGCTCTTCCTGCAGAGTTCCTATCAGACTGGATTGGGCAGACCGTGGACCTCATCACAGCCCCCCAGGGCAATGTCGATCTTGGCAGATTCACCGAAGAGGTATAAATCTATTTTCAAGTACAAGACAGCTTTCTACTCCTTCTACCTTCCTGTAACTGCAGCCATGTACATGGCAGGAATTGGTGTGAGAAGGAACACGCCAATACCAAGGAAGTCCTGCTGGAGATGGCAGAGTTCTTTCAGATTCAGGATGATTACGTTGACCTCTCTGGGGACCCCGGTGGGACCAGCAAAGTTGGCACTGACATCCAAATGCAGCCAGCTGGTGGTTCAGTGTCTGCAACGGGCCACTCTCGAACAGAACCAGATCCTGAAGGAAAATTACGGGCAGAAGGAGGCTGGGAAGGTGACCCGGGTGAAGGCACCGTATGAGGATCTAAATCTGCCGGCCGTGTTCTTGCAGTACGAGGAAGACAGTTACAGCCACATTATGGGTCTCAATGAACAGTGCGCAGCGCCTTTGCCACCAGCCATCTTTCTGGGTCTTGCACCAAATTCCACAAGCCGAAAAAGTGACCTGGAGACTGCAAGGGTATGTGGGGAGACTCTCAAAAAATATATGATTGTGTAAAAATAATTGACGATAAATGAGTGAATGAGAAGAAATGTTATATAATAGTCACTATATGAAATACAAAAATAAAAGATCAAATATTTCTATTTGGAATAGTCGTTCTTACCTTAAAATTACTGATAATAGAACTTTTTTTGTTGTTGTTTTGAGACGGAGTCTCGTTCTGTCACCCAGGCTGGAGCGCAGTGGTGCGATCTCGGCTCACTGCAAACTCCGCCTCCCGGGTTCCCGCCGTTCTTCAGCCTCAGCCTCCCGAGTAGCTGGGACTACAGGCGCCGCCACCACGCCCGGCTAAGTTTTTGTATATTTAGTAGAGATGGGGTTTCACCTTGTTAGCCAGGATGGTCTCGATTTCCTGACCTCGTGATCCGCCTGCCTCGGCCTCCCAAACTGCCGGGATTACAGGCATGAGCCACCGCGCCCGGCCAATAATATAACTTTAGAGAGGGGTTCATGAAGTAGCTAACAGTGAGGCTTAGTTCAATTTTATCATGCCATAGGGTTTAATTGGTTATAGATTTTGACTTCATAGTGATTTTCTTCACTCCCAGCAAATGCCCTAAGATTGGATCTTCCCATAAGTTTCCTTACTGGTATGTTAAGAATGATGAAAGAAAATCTAAATCTGCCTTCAAAAGAAAAATATTAAAATCTTAACTCGCCTCTTATGGTTTTTCAATTATGGTTTCTCTCTAAGTATATTTGTATGTGTTTATTGTTTCAAAATATTATGTTGGCATTTCTAAATACCAAATATACTCAGACACATTTCAGAAAGAATCAGGCTGAGACCAGCTCAGTCATGGAGACCCTAACCCAGCGGCCTTAGAGGAATTAAAGACACACACACAGAAATATAGAGTGTGGAGTAGGAAATCAGGGGGCTGACAGCCTTCAGAGCTGAGAGCCATGAACAGAGTTTTACCCACATATTTATTGAAAGATGGAAATAGCTTGATGGGTTACAGGTAGGCATTTGCTTAAACTGGTCATGATCTCATCACTTTGTAGCCAGTGACTGGCTGAAACTCAGCTGCTTGTGATTGGCTGACACCTGGCTATCTGTTACCAAAAAAGTATTCTTCTAAGTTAGGTTTCAGTTGTTTACATAGGAACTCAAGTAGGGAGACAGTCTCAGGAAAATGACCGTCTGCTTATTTAATTTAGCAATGGAAAAATTAAACAAACTGAGACAAAATATTATTGAACATGCACTAGAAAATCTTACTGCTAGTTGTTCTGAGGCATGTGAAAACAAACCAAATTAATAACCCCTTGAACATTTTACAGTATAAATGGGAACTATATTCATGAAAAAAAATATTTTACATCCACATCCTCAGGGAATGAACAGCCCTAGCACATGCCAGTTGTTTGAAAAAATAATTTAAGAATAAAAATGCATGAATGGGTGGATTAAGAAAGAGATATACATGCATATAACACATAAGTGCTTTAAAACACTGTAGCAATGTATTAGTACTGATTGTTGGAAGAGGTTTGGGGCTGAAGTATCACAGGACCACCAACTACCCTGATATAATGAAACTGTTCAATTAATAGATATGTCAGAAATAATACTCTTTTGGTAGTATGGACATTGAGCAGAAAATGTAGATATTTGTTTCCTAGCTAGGAAATGTTGAAAATAGTCACTGACAGTAAAGTCGATACTTATGGCAAACTAAGACGTAATTGAAAGGAGGGGCCAGCTGGGCTTCCTGAGCCCAGTAGGGGCTCAGAAAGCTGTGAAACTCACTCATTTCTGCATCAGATCTTACTTCGGTCCTGGATGAGTAACACTGAAGATATATACTTAAAATATTGCTAACATCAGAATTTGTGCATGTGTTTTCTTCCCCAAGAAAGCTATAAACAGCGAAAATTTTGCTGTAAGCTTCCCTGTGTCCTCTCTCCCTCCCCTCTCCCCTAAAACTAAATGGAATGTTAAAAGCCCGTTTTTCTGTGAGCTGCGGACCTTATCTATGCTCCCAATTCCAACTCCTTGGAAATATACTTTGTAAAGTCCTGTAAAATGCTGTCTCCTTTGCCATGCTGCTGCAAGGCCATAAAGCAGATGAAACCTAAGTTACAATTCCGATTTTCCTCAAAATCTAAGACATGTCACAAAATAATTTACTGCCTTTGTTTCTCGCTCTGGTGACATCTTCCCTCTGCACGTATTTCCCGCTTTAAAGAGTTTAAAAGGTGATCAAAAAATCGAACACTGTCTACCCGCTTGGGACCCCTTCCACGCTGTGGAAGCTTTGTACTGTCACTCTGCTCAATAAAGCCCACAGTTTTTTGTTTTGTTTTGTTTTCTCTCCATCCGTGTCCCTCTCACTCGCCGCGGGCTGCCGCCACAACCAATTCTTTGGCGTGGCTAAGGCAAGGACTTTTGGCCTTACATAATGAGTATAGGTTTAGACAAACCATCGGTAGCAAATGATAGTGAAGAGAGAAATGTGTTTAGCAGAAAATGAGATGATTAAAAATGAGAGGTTTAACAAGATTGGTTCCTTCTGCGACCATGAGTATTTTCACACCATTCTAATTCCTGCTTAATGCCAGAGAAATGCTACAGAAACTTAAAAAAAAAAAAAGGCAGTGGGGATTAAGGAAAGGATTGAGGGCAGCGGTGAATGTCTTCTTGGAGAAATTTGTATGTTAGGTATACATTTAGAAATATGTAGGTTACAAGGTAGGTTAGTGGGACTTTGACAAGAGCTTTCTAGAATAAAATAAATGGAAGGAAGTTTCTAGTTGTATGTTCAGGAAAGTAGACTTAATTTGATGCAAATAAAATGTGGGGCATAGGGAAGAAAGTAATTTCCTTATAAATATTTTAAATCGTTTTGCATATATAGAAATGACATGGCTCATCAAAGCATTTAAAAATACTTATTAGATACTTTGAAGGGCGATTTCTTCACATGTTTGACAAGGCAAGATATTTTCCATTGTCATTAACTTTCATGTAACAGAAAACTAATCTGGGCCCAATTTAGAGGATTTTTTTTTAAGTTAGTAATTATGAAGTCATTAAGAAAGTGTTCAGAATGTATTGAATAAGTGAATTATAAGAAAGTATTTGAAACGAAAAAAAGTAGGCCTGCAGGGGGAAAAAAAAGGAGATCACTACTTCCCACAGATAAAATGGAGAATACATCAAATACATCAATAAGTATGTTGTAGAGTGCCATAAAAATTATGACATCTTTAGGGCAAGGCAATAGAAGAACATAATTTTTTTTTATAAAGAACATCAAGAAGGATTTTTACACTTAAATTAATAGACAAGTGATTACCTGGTGAAAATGATATTTAAAGTGAAGAGAAAATGACTTTTACAAAAATGTCAAAAGCTCTGGAAAAATTAATAAATTGACTCTTATTTGAGAAGTCAGTGAATCTCTCAACAAGAGGTTTGAAATCAAGAGACCATTCAGAATGAAGCTGTGACTTAAATGGCAACTTTCTAAGAGAGAAAGAAGCAGGAAGTGATTACAGTAATTGACACAGCATTGTCCTTAAAGGCTGTCTTGGTGGTTCCGGGAATGACTCAACAGATAAAGGGTAAGTTATAGAATATTACGTAGCTCTTGTGTTGAGAATGGTATTCCAGCATTAGGAAAAAAAAAAAAAAAAAAGCCTGGCAAAAAATGATAAGTGATAAAACTGCTCATATTCACAGGGAAATTAACCTGTGTGGCATTTTTCCTATACGGTGAGTTAGCAGTGTTGAAGTTACAATAAATCAGATATGTGAGCCCAGGAGAAGTTATAGATGAAACGTTAATTGAAGTTATCCATGGTATTCACATATATGATGTGCACTCTTTAGGTTTAATGACTTTTTTTCAAGCAATTCTCCTGCCTAAGCCTCCTAAGAAGCTGGGATTACAGGTGCCTGCCACCAAGCATTGCTAATTATTATTTTTTTTTAATACTTTAAGTTCTGGGATACATTTGCAGAACATGTAGCTTTGTTACATAGGTATATACATGCCACGGTGGTTTGCTGCATCCATCGACCCATCATCTACTTTAGATATTTCTCCTAATGCTACCCCTCCCCTACCCCCCACCGCCCAACAGGAGTTCTCATTGTTCAACTCCTAATTACGAGTGAGAACATGAAGTGTTTGCTTTTCTGTTCCTGTATTAGTTTGCTGAGAATGATGGTTTCCAGCTTCATCCATGTCCCTGCGAAGGACATGAACAAATCCTTTTTTATGGATGTTTAGTATTCCAGGGTGCACATGTGCCACATTTTCTTTATCCAGTCTAACATTGATGGGCATTTGGGTTGGTTTCAAGTTTTTGCTATTGTGAACAGTGCTGCAATAAACAAATGTGTCTTTATAGCCTGTGTCTTTATCGTAGAATGATATCTAATCTTTTGGGTATAAACCTAGTAATGGGATGGCTGGGTCAAATGGTATTTCTGGTTCTAGATCCTTGAGGAATCGCCACACTCTTCCACAATGGTTGAACTAGTTGACACTCCCATCAACAGTATGAAAGCATTCCTATTTCTCCACATCCTCTCCAGCATCTATTGTTTCCTGACTTTTTAATGATTGCCATTTTAACTGGTGTGAGATGGTATCTCATTGTGGTTTTGGTTTGCATTTCTCTAACAACCAGTGATGATAAGCTTTTTTTCATATGTTTGTTGGCCACATAAATGTCTTCTTTTGAGAAGTGTCTGTTCATATCCTTTGCCCACTTTTTGATGGGGTTATTTTTTTTTCTTAAAATTTGTTTAAGTTCCTTTTAGATTCTGGATATTAGCCCTTTGTCAGATGGATAGATTGCAAAAATTTTCTCCTATTCTGTAGGTTGACTGTTCACTCTGGTGATAGTTTCTTTTGCTGTGCAGAAGCTCTTTAGTTTAATCAGATCCCATTTGTCAATTTTGGCTTTTGTTGCAATTGCTTTTGGTGTTTTAGTCATGAAGTCTTTGCCCATGCCTATGTCCTGAATGGTATTGCCTAGATTTTCTTGTGGGTTTTTATGGTTTTCAGTCTTATATTTAGCTCTTCAATCCATCTTGAATTAATTTTTGTTTAAGGGGTAAGGAAGGGGTCCACTTTCAGTTTTCTGTGTATGGCTAGCCAGTTTTCCCAGCACCATGTATTAAATAGGAAATCCTTTCCCCGTTGCTTGTTTTTGTCAGGTTTTTCAAAGATCACGTTTGTAGATGTTTTGCATTATTTCTGAGGGCTCTGTTCTGTTCCGTTGGTCTACATATCTGTTTTAGTACCAGTACCATGCTGTTGTGGTTACTGTAGCCTTGTAGTATAGTTTGAAGTCAGGTAGTGTGATGCCTCCAGCTTTGTTCTTTTTGCTTAGGATTGTCTTGACTATACGGGCTCTTTTTTGGTTCCACATGAAATTTAAAGTAATCACTTCCTTTTTAGCACCTCAACTACAGAATACTTAAACATGTTTAACAGAATTTAGCATATTCTGCTTTCTATTAAAGCAATCTATATGGTAAAGTCTAGTCTATAAAAGGCCACAGGGACAAACCTGTAATCTCATAAGCCAGGAGTGTCTTTGTAGGATTTGGCTTTCTATGGAATGATTTTGAGAAAGGTTTAAGAAAAGATCAGTTTTGGGTGATCTACTTTTTCTCAGGCAGGATTAGAACTGGGGATTAATTTTGCATTGGGTGCCTTCATAAAGTGACAATGGTGTAGTATTTGGGTATCTCCAGTTATAAATGCAAGAAGCATGATAGAGCTGAAAATGTGATTGGTAGGAAAGCAATAGTCACTCCAAAAGGAGATCCTCATAGTATGAACATGGGAGAGACAATGTTTCCTGTTAATGTAGTAGTCGTTGTATTCTTTTATTATTATTATTATTCTATGTTTATTTTATTTTGAAACTTTCATTGTTAGTGTTTTTTTAATAATTAGAGTTTTATTTCTCTCTCTCTCTTTTTTTTCACTTTAAGTTCCAGGATGCCTGTGCAGAATGTGTAGGTATTTTACATAGGTATACATGTACCATGGTGGTTTGCTGCATCTATAAACCCATTATCTAGGTTTTAAGTCCTGCATGTATTAGGTATTCATACTAATGCTCTCCCTCCCCTGGCCCCTCACCCCCTGACAGGCCCCAGTGTGTGCTGTTTCCCTCCCTGTGTCCATGTGTTCTCATTGTACTCCAATTGTGAGTGAGAACATGTGGTGTTTGGTTCTCTGTTCCTGTGTTAGTTTGGTGAGAATGATGGCTTCTAGCTTCATCCATATCCCTGCAAAGGAAATAAACTCATTCCTTTTAATGGCTATATAGTATTCCGTGGTGTGTATGTGCCACTGTTTTTTAATCCAGTCTATCATTGATGGGCATTTGGGTTGGTTCCAAGTCTTTGCTATTGTAAATAGTGCTGCAATAAACATACATGTGCATGTGTCTTTATAGTAGAATGATTTCTAATCCTTTGGTTATATACCCGGTAATGGGATAGCTGCGTCAAATGGTATTTCCGGTTCTAGATCCTTAAGGAATCACTACACTGTCTTCCACAATGGTTGAACTAATTTACACTCCCACTAACAGTGTAAAAGCATTCCTATGTCTCCACAGCCTCATCAGAATCTATTGTTTCCTGACTTTTTAATAATCACCATTCTGAGTGGCATGAGATGGTTTCCTATTGTAACTGTTGTTTTCTGTGCCTATCCATCCCTATCTCCCCTGTAACCTGATTAATTAGAGAGCTTTTGGTCTTTTTTCAGTCCAAGTTTATTTTTATTTTCATTTTCAAATAGTGTTTAGCAATGGTCCATGTGCGTACTATTTGCCCTATTACTTGAGTATAGGAATATTGTTTGTTCAACTTTTTCAGGGGAAATGATATAACCAATTAGTCAAAAGGCAGTTCTATAATTACATGAGTTCCAGTCCAGGTTCCTCTGATTTGCAATGTTTTGAATAATTTACCTCCCTGCACTATCCACTCAGAAAGAAAATGAGAATAATAATACAATAGCTCATAATCTTGTGTTGAATAATGGAAGTAATAATTTACAAATGGTGTTGCATAGTGATTAGCCCTTACAAGCCCTCAAAAAGCATCACATGATATTTCATTATTTCCTATAATGATATTTCATTATTTCCTATAATGATATTTCATTATTCCTATAATGATATTTCATTATTCCTATATAGTTTCTACTACAAAGACCTATACATAACATTTATAACCACAGGAAAATAAAAGAGAAAAATATGCCCTGTTAGCAAAACTCAAAGACTACTACTCTTTTATTGTGATATATTTACTTTCAGGTATATAATCAGGAATCATTTCCCATTTATTGCCTATAAAATCCAGTTACAAACATGTATTTTAAAAATATTTTTAAATGTTTTACTATTTGTCATAATTTCTTTAGGGGCGATTTTCTGAAGGAGAATGGTTATTTGAAATCATGTGTCTGTATGATTAAATTACACAAAAATGTATTATTGGAAATTAAGTGTTTTTTGTTTGTTTTTGATGAACACAGTTGAAATTTGTGAGGGAAAGTAAAAACACTAAGACAAAAATGTAATGGAAATTGATCCTTTTCTTCAATGTGATTACCTAAATAATTTATCCTTTAGGATACCCCTAGTATATATAAGTGTACTTCTTGCACTTGAACTGTGCCAGAAACACTAATTGCTACAAAGGAAGTGCTCAAGATCATTGAATTAAGCAATTGAAGAAGTTTGTACCACCCTGTTTGTTCAAAAGCAGTGAAATTTAACAGACTCACGAGACCAAGGGCTGTGGCACAGGGAGACATTTAAGTCATAGATGATCTTCAAGAAGTTCAGAATCTTGTAAATAAACTAAAATTTATCATGTAGTTTTATCATCCAGGAGTATTTCCAAACCATTCAAATGACTGAAATTGTATCTTCAAAGAAAGGCGAGTGAGAAGGTGAGAGAGAGAGAGAGAGAGAGAGAGAGAGAAAGAGAGGGAGAAAATGAAAGCGAAAGCGAGAGAAGTAAGGAGGAAGAAAGAAGGGAAAAGTGCATGATCACCTTGGCAGGAACTTAGTAAGGATGTACTCATCTGTGAAAACTAACATTTGCAAACATATCCTACTTGTGAATCATACATTTTACCGGATTCATTAATTCCATATTACAGCAGCAGATATCCCGAGAAATGGAGATTTAGCCCTCTCTTATATTCTTGCATCACAAGGAACCGTTAGGTTGGTACAAAAGCAATTGTGGTTTTGGCCATTATAATATAAAGAAAAAGCTGGAACATCCTTGTCACCTATCACTATTGGTTCGGATATTTCAAAGGGGCATTTTTTTTAATGCTTGAAGATAAAAGCTATTTATCAAGTAATTTGATAAATTATCTAGAAGAGATATGGAAAACAGATAAATAGAATCAAATCTACTTGGAAAACATACAGCACTGTCTCATTTTTATATACATTAATATAATTTCATTTTTTACGTGAAGGAATACTTCAGTTCAAGAGTTCCGAAGGAAAGCTGCCTAGGTTTGAACACCTACAGCCATGTCTACTATGTTTTACCAAATTGAATACATTAGTTTTTAATGGGTATCATTATTCTACATACTATCCCCCACCATCTGCAAATGACTTGCAGGATTACAATTATTTCTAGATGTATATTGAGTTCAGAGAGGTTGTGATTTGGAAAAAAAAAAAAATGTGCATATTAGAGTTAACAAAATATGGCAGTAGCAGAATAAATGGGCAAATTACTTCATTTACATAAATCTGAGCTTCTTTATTTTCAAAACAGGGTGACAATAAAAGTACCCACCTATTTAAACTGTTTTGATGATTAAATGATAAAGTTTATGTAAAGTACTTAGAAAATTGCAAGGCACACTTTAAATTTATTAGCTGGAATAAAAGCCTAAACCATATGACTTTTTATTTTAAAAAGCAGTGTTTTAACTAAAAAAAAAAAGAAACAAGGAAGCATATCTTTTTCATATAACGGTTTTCCTGGGAGGCAGTAGCAAACACCTGGGATAATATGCGTGCTGCACAGTGGTCGCTGCAGTCTGGTTCCATCAAGTGAGGAACCAGAAAGACAGCATATGGAAGAGGTCACAGTCTTACAGAGCCAGACCCCAAAGTAGCTCATTGCCATTCACTTTCCCAAGGGATAATTTAATTTTATTTGGCTACGTCTACTTCTAAGGTGGGCTGAGAAATGAATTCTTTAGCCAGAAAGCCACATGCCTAGGAGCAACCCTATTCCTAGGTAAAAACAGGAGAATGGATTTAGTGAAGAGGTAAAAAATTCTGCCACAGTACAAGTATACGGTCAATACATATCAGCTATTATTATCACTTTTAGCTACAACCAAAAAAGGTTGATGAAATGAGAAAAAACACTGCATTTGTTTAATAAAATTATAATATAAGAAAGATTGTTCCTACCTAAAACATAAAATATCAAAATTTCATGTGTGACATTTTAAGTATATTCTGTTCTTAGCATTTTTATCAACACATCATCTTTTAATGAAGACACACGTGTAACTAGATCTCATTTGTTACCACTTGGTGATAAGAACAAGGCATATTTCCACTGCATTATTTGGTCATTTTCATAGTTATCTAGAAATGGGTGGCTGTGCCTCTTAGATTTTCTATACATTATTCGGAAATACATTAGAAAATGTTCAGTGACACTGGTGCAGGATTTTTCTCGACTTCTTTGCCATACCCCCAACAGGGACTCTTAGTCTACTTGACTCACTGCGCTGAGCCCCTTGTGAGAAGAAGCATGTGGGTGAGTGTGGGATCTGGCCGGCTGCTCTGGGCACTGACACAAGATCGTGCTCCATGCAGGGCCCACGGCCAGACCAGGTGTGTCATCTCAAGGGGAATGCGACGGTACCCAGGTGAGGGTGCCCACAACCCAGAAGCCCCAGAGTGGGGGTTATAGTACTCTTTTAGTTCTGCCACCTGCAGTCTGATGGACGTTGGTGTGTTAGCAGCTCAGTTGGCCCCTTGCCTCATTGCCTGGGGCAGCTGCCCTCCACTAGCAAGGGCAAAAGGCCAATGTGACAGCCTTTCTGGATACCCAGCCTCGGTAGGTCCCAGGCTCTTGACCAACATATGAGAAGAATGAGGTCACATGGGCAATTTAAAGATGGTGAAGGTGGATAATTTCATTGAGTGATGAAAAGAGCTTTCAGTGGATAGGGTAGCTGGAGAGGGAGTGGGAAGGGCGCATCATCTTCCCAGAGTCAGGGTGTCTCTTCCCTGAAGTCAGGCTTTCTCCCTCTCTATTGACTGAGTCTGAGGCCTTTATAGGCACAGGGAGGGGCGTGTGTGCTGATTGGTTTGTGAGTATGCAAAAAATGTTAACATGAAGACACCACTCAAAGGTGGGCACAACAGTGTAGAAAACACAACTAGGAAACGGTGAGGATAGTTAAAACAGGTGGAGGGTGGTGATCAATCAGAGGAAAGGATGTCAAACAGGAGGACACATTTTCAATCCAGTCCAAGGAGGTCTGAGGATTTAACTTGCCGTTTGGGTGTCAGGCTTTAAACTGTCTTCAGCTGGGAGGTGGGGTTTCACTGGGTACATGCCCATATCTGCCTAGGCATTTGGTTGCCTTCTGTTGCTGTTAGTATTTTCTTGTAGTTAAAGCTCATTTTACCTATGCATTTTATATAAATAGTATGGTCACAGTAATTCCGTAATAATGGAATCAAAATCTATTTATTTCAACAACAACAAAAAACATCTACCTGCTGCAAATAGAGGACAATTTCTACCTTTTAGACCTCATGGGAAACATGGAGCAGCCGCTTCGCCATGTTTCTGTAAAAGAATCTTTAAAGAATTCCTTCCTTGGAATGCAGGAGCTTAGCAAGAAAGCCTTTTTTTCTAATCCTCTCTGTTTCTCTGCATTTGGTTTACACTTTCTTTAATCTGTGGTACGTAACACTTAATTGAATCGGTACCTTTCCATTTTGCTGAGCTTTAGACCCACTGCCAATTTTGAGTAATTATTTTTCTATACATCAGCTGTTCCAGTTAACAAGCAGGGTCTTCTTATGAAGTCTGTCAACCATGAGAAATTGTTTTGAATAAAGCAATTCTTTATTCCTACCAGTATTCCTTATTTCTATCCAATATTATATTGATCTGTAGAAAAATGTGCCTTCAACTTATATTCTGCTGGCACTTTAATTCAGTTCAAACAATATTGTTGTTAAACAATATTTTCTTATGAACAATTGTTTTTACTATTCCTCCTTTTGAAGTCAATCCATCATTAAACATTGCTTATGGTTAAGTGAATAATTTACTAGATTAAACTCTTCCACTTAAGTTGAAATACTATGTTCCTAAAGATAACAAAAGATACATATTAAATATTAACTTTAAAAAATGTTTTGATTAAAATCCATTTGACTTTGAAATTACTGAAACACTCTGCCTATTGTTGGAACACTATATAATCTTCACCCAATGAATTTTTTATTTCTTCAGATTTTAATGCAACTCTCTCTCTCTCATTTGAGCTTATTCTGCAAACGGCAGTTCAATTCAGAGTCTGTGCAGGAATTCAGGTCAATGTGCATCTTTCGATTTCTTTAGTTACTTTATGTGTAAAGACAGATACACAAATGCAAAATACTATTGGTCATAAAGAGGCATGTTAAATAATGTATATTTCTTTGCAAAGAAAAACAACACTGGCACTGGTATCTTGACAATTCTCCCTCTTTTTTCTGACTCTTTCTAAAAATACAAGACATGTTAAGCATATTCTGAATTCCTCAACACACACAACCCTCAAATGGTAGGACCAAGCCTGATAAAGCATTCTCTGCACTAAGTACTAAACAATTTGTTTAAGATGTAGCTCATTTCTCACAGCTCATTAGCTCACTGAATGATTTCGTCCAAATTATGAAGGCAAAATGGGTTTGTATTCCTAGGGTGCATCTTTTCTTCTTCTAGTCATGTAATTTCCACCTTTATCACTTGGTCTCAGAGCAAAGAGCCTTTTCACTAATGAAAATATTTTGAAGCATTGCTAAAGAAAGATATAATGAGGATATATGCTGAGTCAGTTAAAGAAATAGAGGAGACTTAAGAAATTGCATACTGAGAAAAAGAGTTACACAAACACTTAACCCAAGAACTCTCTCTGGGCCTCATGGTTTTGCTACTTTATTTAGAAAAGATAATGTGAATAGACAAAGAATTACACCAGGGTTTAAGTTCATCTTGTAGCAAAGGAACATCCACATGTTTCTGTGGTTTGAAATCACAAAACGATTTTTATATAGTTTCGTTAGACTGCTGTGTATAGAATCAATTTACAGCAGTGACCTACAAGCAAAGCGTTTAAATGATTCTTTGAGAATGATTCCTGTATCATGTAGCTTGGGGAGGTGGCTATTAATGATAAAGAGAAATGGAGAGAAGTAACAAAGCAAATATATAAAGATATAGATTTTTATAAGTAGAATTCTTCAAGCTAAGTCTTGTGAAACTATTTCACCCTCTTGAAAAGCCTACGTATATGTGAAAATATAAAAGAAATTATTCCAGCTTGTGGTGTGTATATTTACAAAGTAAATTCTGTATAACTTCATTTATATATGCATATAAGTTAAATATGTACTTGGGAGAAAATGTATTAAAAAGAAAAATATAGAAGTAGAATTTACTGAAGGTCAAATCAAAACAAAATCAACATATTACCCAACTGTAATATGAAGAGTAGAAATTGAAGGGCTACTTTAAGATGAAACATCTAATAGATCAAAAAACCAAAAGCAATTTGCTGAAAGTTCCAATATACATCAAAAATAGTGAAAACATTTGTTGTAAATATAGGAAAACTACTGACTATGAGTATTTTTAAATAGCAATTCCTAATTCTTCAAGGATATGACAAGCCTAATTTGGAACATCAATGGGTAAGATGATTACACATGAAGTGAAAACACAGCTAAAAAATGAACAAATTAAACATCAGGAAATTGCCTCCAAAGAATAAGTCAGATAAGTTATTTAATTTCTGTTGCATGAACTGATATTTTTATATAATAAATATGAAGGAAATAAAACATATAATTTTTTTTTCTAAATGGAGTTGGATAGCCACCTTGTTAGGAAAACTCTACATTCAAATATTAATTACAATATTAAACTGATCTGTTGAAAAATGTGTCCTCAACTTATATTTTCCTGGGGCTTTAATTCAGTTCAAACAATATCATTGTTAAACAATATTTTCTCATGAACAATTGTTTTTACTCTTTCTTCTTCTGAAGTCAAACCATCATAAAACATTGTTTATAGTTAAGTGAATAATTTTTTAAAAATATTTTTTAAAAATGTTTGATTAAAATCTATTTGACTTTGAAATTACTGAAGCACTCTGCTTATTGTAGGAACACTACTTATAATCTTCATCCAATGAATTTTGTATTTCTTTAGATTTAAAACCAAATCTCCACCCATACATATGAAATTAATCTAAAATTTTGAAAGCCAGTTTTCTGAATAAACTAGAATGATTTTATAATTGAGCTTACTCTGCAACTGGCAGTTCAGTCCAGAATTTGTGCAGGAATTAAGGTCAATATGAATCTTTTAGATTCTTTGACACTTAATTTTCTGTTCATTTTTGTTTTTACAAATTTTTTATTTCCTCTGGTAAAATTAATAAAATTCATGCATGGTTGAACACTTGTACTCTGTTGGACTAATTAATTTTGAACTTTAAAATATGAAATGAGCACCTTTTATTGTACTGTGACTAACTATATTTCTATAAAAATTCACTTATCTTTAATTATAAAATTTTAGGCTATGTTTGTAATTAATGCATAAGAATTAGACTGTCAGTCAAGCTAGGATCAACTGTTTTAAATAGTTCTCAAATACTCAAAAGAGAAATTTTGAAAAACTTTAATACTTTGCATTTATCTATACGTCTACATCCTATGGTATATTGTATAAATATTATTGGCTTGCAAGTATAAAAATATCTCTTTTGCCAAAAGAATAGTAAATAAATTAATTATGTCTAAAATACACATAGCCCAGTTTACAATTCATGATAAATTTTGAAATACATGATAGACTCTAATGCTTCCAAGGATACTGTCATCATTAATCATGTTCTCTACTTACAGTGTTTATCTGAAAATATTTCTTAAATTAAATCAATAGCTTGAAGGGAGTTTTTGATAGTGATTATTAGTCATATTTTATTAAATAAGCACTGTTTCAATTTAAATGCATTTAGATTGCTCTTACATGCCTCAATCATTATGTATAGTCTTTACCATTTACATTATAAAGTCTCCTAAACTAGGTAGTCATTATCATGATAGCAATATATAAGATTACAAGGAGCAGATGGCCTAACATCTTTCAGCTTTTATTGGAAATATTTTGGTGAAAATATGTATTTAAAATTTCTCAGTTATAAGAGACTGGTTCTTCAAAAATTTATGTTAATATTGATGAAATTCAATATAAAATTTAAATTCTATCATGAATAGTTTTAAGTAAATCATTTCATGATTTTCAGAAAACACAGAGTACCATTTTCTAAATCATTTTATATGACTTGAAGGCTTTTGGTTTTATTTTGTTTTAATATAAACATTTAGACGAGTTTCTCTCAGAAAAAAAAAAAGTCAATATATTCAGGGATATTTAGGCATCCCAAATGTTACATATCAAAATCCAGGGAACAACGTGGTGGAAAATTGTAAAATGTTATTTACATGTTTTAATTCTTATTTTGTATAACACTCTTTTGACTAAGGACAGCTATATAATGCAAAGTTAAGTGAAAGTAAAGGTCAAATAACTAGGTCATTTTACTCAAAGGAAAAAAAATACATTATCTCACTATTGAGATCATGCAAGGAAAGTTTCAGTCCCCAAGGATACCCTCCCAAGAGCTGATATATTAGGTAACAATGTATTAAGTTGACTTTAAATGATAAACTTGATATTCTTTTACTGCTATTCCCACTGTTAAGTTTTTTTAAAAAGTGTTTGACTAGATTATTCCCTGCTATTCCATTTTATTATTGTTTTGCTTTTGGTTTTGTATTTTTTTCTTGTACACTGCCATGGTTGCAGTAAGACTCAAATAATTAATGGGAATGGTGAAAGTAGGCAGATACGTACGTGATAATATAATATCCTTTTAATTGTTTCTGAAAAATTAACTTCCTATGTTAATGAACATAATTTTTAACTCAATCACAAAGACAACAAAATCTTAAGCTTCAGAATTCACGTAACATATTGAATATACAAATGTTTCAATGTCATTTTTGTAGTAGTACCTTCTACTACTCCATTTCCAATATTCAGATATCATGATGTTGAGGGAACATTTAATGTATGTATGAGTGTCAGAAGCAGAGGTAGTAGGGACCTCACAGTGACCAAATTATAGGGAATGTGTTCTCTCCTACACCTCTTTGCCATGTCATGAATATGCTAACAGTATCAGGGAAGATGAGCATGTTAAAATTCTTACACCTATGATTTGATTTCTAATATTATTAATTGACTACACAGCAAATTGTGATTTATTTCAGTTCATCCATATATTCTTTCATTTATCCATACATAACATTTAATAAATATTCAATAAATATTAAGTACTTTTTCTTTGTCTGCCATTGTACCCTGGGAGTAAAAAGCTGAACAACAAAAATAGTACTTTCCTTCATAGCGCTGACAATTTAAGGAGGAGACAAAAATACGCTCAATAACACTCAAAATAAATATGTAACCAAAAACTGGAAAAGGTAAAAATGGGCAAAACTAAGGAATGGTGGAAGAATGGTATCTAACCTAGCATGAGAGAGAAAAGGAAGGTCTTCTCCAATGAAACCTAAAAAACGATCATGAAGAATGAATAGATTAACAAGGTACAAAGTGAAAGCACATTTACATAAAGACAATGCCAGGCAGAAAGAAGATGCAGCATGCTACGTTTGTGGAAATAAAAGCAAACCACGGAGGATGAAATAAAAAGAACGAAGAAAGAGTGGAGGGAGAGGAGGCTGGAGACAGTAGTAGTTAAGTGCAGATCACTCTGGGCCATTCTAATCACAAGGACTGTGTCCAGAATGTATTCCTTCCAGTGGGTTCTTGGTCTCTGCTGACTTCAAGAATGAAGCCACAGACCCTCACCGTGAGTGTTACAGCTCTTAAAGGTAGTGCAGATCCGAAGACCCAGCAGCAGCAAGATTTACGGTCAACACCAAAAATGCAAAGGTAACCCCATTGCTTCTGTTGGCGCTGGTGGCCAGCTTTTATTACCTTATTTGCCCCCCCCATCCTGCTGATTGGTCCATTTTACAGAGCACTGATTGGTCCATTTTAAAGAGTGCTGATTGGTGCGTTTTTACAGAGTGCTGATTGGTGCATTTACAATCCTTTAGCTAGACACAGAGCCCTGATTGATGCGTTTTTACAGAGTGCTGATTGGTGCATTTACAATCCTTTAGCTAGACACAGAGCACTGATTGGTGCATTTACAATCCTTTAGCTAGACACAGAGCACTGATTGGTGCATGCGTTTTTACAGAGTGCTGATTGGTGCATTTACAATCCTTTAGCTAGACACAGAGCACTGATTGGTGCATTTACAATCCTTTAGCTAGACACAGAGCACTGATTGGTGCATTTACAATCCTTTAGCTAGACACAAAATTCTCCAAGTCCCCACCCGACCCAGAAGCCCAGCTGGCTTCACCTCTCAGGAATTTGGTGCCATTTACTCATTTCCAGTTTCCATCGTGGGAATTATATTAAGCTTTCTTAATGACGTTCTGATTACTTTACCAGGTGTGTTGCCTCTTCTTATTTCATTCACCCAGAAACTATCTATTGAGTGATTACACGGGATCCAGTGCTTTTTCAGCAAACTCAAATGAGTTTCCCAAAGAAAGCAGATAATATAGACCAGAGGAACTAGCGTTGCTTATTATCCTAGGGTATCAAGTGTTTCACAGTATAATGCATCCAAAAGGTAATGATTCATAAAATATCAATACTAATTGAGAAATATGGCAAAGTGAAGATTTATTCTATCTCAATTTCAAGTACTTGAAGGTACTGAATCAGATCATTTATAGTGCTTCTCAATGGTGACATTATTTTAATGGTGTCATTTAAATCCATTTTTGGTGCAATACAGTAATTCCTAAATGATAAATTGCACCATTTAATATTGCAACAGAGAATTTGTTAGATACAGAGGTCCAGTTTTTTAAATGAAGAGTTTAAAGATTTGCTTGCATCTTAAACTGAAATTCTGCATTACATTAATAATTTGTAAACTTACCATTTGATTTGTAAGAAATATCATACATTGATTGTAGAACAAATGTTATGTGTTGTTTTTTAGATCCCCTTATCTTTCAGTGTTGAGCAACTCCATGAAGAATCCACAGCTTGAAAACAAAAGATGAAAAATGATGAGTTCACATATGTAGCTGTACTCTTAGTCCCAAACCAATAAATCTTTTGCCCTCTTTCTAATTTATCACATATGTGTAAAAGAGATTTGCTTCTGGGGAGAACATGTTAAATAGGGAAGTTCATATTTGAAATATTTACATCATTTTCTTGCCCTCTTTACCAACAAAACAAAATGATATTTGGAAATGAATGATTCTGAGGAAATATTATGAGTATATATTAAAAGTTTTGACCTTTATTTATATTATAGTTCAAATGAGTGCATTGCAAGCCAAATGCAAGCTGGATCAAGGATGTTCTTGTCCAACTAGAATTTGTTAAGAGGCTCCAAATTGCCATTAGGAATCCGAGTTGGAGAGAGAGTGATTTTTATGTGTGTTCGAATGTTACGTGTTCTTGCTGTTATGCAAAAAAGAAAAGGGCATAAATAATCAAGCAGCAATAGGAGTCTTACTTACGATATTTGGAAATAGCAACATTTAATGTTACAACTTG
The DNA here is from genome assembly GCF_000951035.1 of Colobus angolensis palliatus. Taxonomy (NCBI): domain Eukaryota; kingdom Metazoa; phylum Chordata; class Mammalia; order Primates; family Cercopithecidae; genus Colobus; species Colobus angolensis. The sequence continues at coordinate 10,335,690 of NW_012120598.1, read as the reverse complement.
GAGAGATGAAAATCAGTGACGGGTGTGCGATTCCCATTATTCCCATCACCATCAGAGGCAGCTGATAGTCATCCAAAGTAAGCCCCTAGGAACCCAAATGAGACTGAGGAAAACAGAGCGTCGCCCATGGACTGTGGGGCTTTAAGAAAGAACAAGAGAACTTCTCCTCTAGTGTTATTAGGGGCCAGCATACATAAGCAATGCCATAGTTCAGATGCTTGAATCCTCTATTGCCAGCTTAGTGTAGGGGCTGAGGTTTGGAGGGGAAGACTCTTTCCCTGATATGCTTGGGGGCAGGGATACAAGAATTGCAGTTGCAGGCCGGGCGCGGTGGCTCAACCCTGTAATCCCAGCACTTTGGGAGGCCGAGAAGGGTGGATCACGAGGTCAGGAGATCGAGACCATCCTGGCTAACACGGTGAAACCCCGTCTCTACT
>NW_012120598.1:10245251-10335178 GCF_000951035.1 Colobus angolensis palliatus | reverse complement strand
GGGAGGCGGAGCTTGCAGTGAGCTGAGATGTGGCCACTGCACTCCAGCCTGGGCGACAGAGCGAGACTCCGTCTCAAAAAAAAAGAATTGCAGTTGCAGTTGTATTATGTAGCAAGAACTTTGCCACACCATTGGTGATGAGTGAATTGAGACTTGGGTCTAATCTTTGGGACGGAATGAATTAAGCACTGGATTTGAAAGTGATCAGCACCCTCTCTAGGATTCTCTCCTTTAGGAGCTCAGCTATGGACAAATTATCCCTTACTTGTCACTGGCATGTATCAGGGGTAATTTTACACCATTTGAAGGCTCAATGGGACAGGTATTAAAGACTTAACAATTATCATTATAGCTAATTACCCCCTTTAGCCTCTATTTGTGTGCCTCTGTGGGAACTCATTCGCATTCCCCAGGAAGCTGCTCACTTGTATTCCCTCAAAATCATTTACATTTTGAAACATTTCCATACAGGTGTAGTAGGAGACATGAACCGTGATAAAATGGAGTCGGTTTACTAATATCTTCTGATCTTGTAATTGAATTAATGAAGTTAATTTTTTATTCCTTTTGTAAACACTATTTGTCCCTCAAAAGCCTATTACTGAGATTTGGTCAGTTTCAATTATTATTATTATTATTTTTGAGACAGAGTCTTGCTCTGTCGCCAGGCTGGTATGCAATGGAGGCATCTCGGCTCATTGCAACCTCTGACTCCCTGGTTCAAGTGATTCTCCTGCCTCAGCCTCCCGAGTAACTGGAATTACAGGCATACACCACCACACCCAGCTAATTTTTATATTTTTAGTAGAGATGGGGTTTCACCATTTTGGCTAGGATAATCTCGATCTCCTGACCTCGTGGTCCATCTGCCTCAGCTTCCCAAAGTGCTGGGATTACAGGCGTGAGCCAGCATGCCCGGCATATTTTTTCTTCCATTTTATATAAGGAAAAATAATTGTGTGCATGAATACACTCACCCACATAGATATATATAAACAAAAATACTTTTATAAGGGAGATTAAGTCACACCATATTGTGTTAGTTGTAGTGGAGAATTTTTGTAAAGCTTTTAAGCATGCAGGATTTATTTTCCCTTGCATCCAACTGCTATGTGAACATTTTACAACAGAAAAAATAAAATCGTTGCTCTTTCTGACCCACTTTTTTCACCTTAGGATATCTTTGTCATGCTCGTAATTGGTTTACTATATTCACATTGTCAACAGAACTCTGTGCTTTTCAACATTTAACACCTGTGAAGAACTGTGACTTTACTGCACGCAAAAGGCATAATTGGTTGCAAAAGAACTTTAGCTCACTAGCAGGTATGTTGGACCGACAACAAATGTCTTTCAGTTCAAAGAAATCTGAATTTACAGTTTTATTTCTTTCACATTTTCTGACTGCCTTTGTTTACTTTCAAATTCCTTATAATATCTGGTGAACTTGGAAAATATTTCTTTAGCTGTTTCCAGTATTCTCTCTAATTTTATTTTCATGTTTATTAGCAATTTTGGTATATATTTTTTCTTAGTAAAGATACTGTGTGTTTATTCAGTCTTCATCTTTCACAATAATATCTCTCAGGCTTTTTGTTTAAGTGTACAGATTCTATGTTATATAAGAAAACAAAACAAAAACAATAATAACAAATGTTCATGAGTTTTTAGATGCATTTCTCAAATGTAATGCTCCCAACACGAAAAATAGCCCAGTATCATGAAATCCTTGGTGATATGAAAGTGTAGATCATTTTGGGTGAGGACAGTGGGGACTCCAGTAGGGGCCCTAGTATGGGGTTAAGAATGTGTGGGCAACATGATCCTTTCAGAAGATTAGGAGGTGAGTGCATACAGGAAAGTCAATGAAATTTGTTGATTAGCCTACCTAGGACAAAGGATTGAATTTTATTTTCCTTTCTTTTTTCTTTTGTCTCTTAACCACATGTGCTTTTCCTACAGACCTCCAGAGTTAGTAGTAGATGACTTGTAGTGGTACAATGCCTGTCAGCCTTAAATAAGAAGATTCAGAAAATAGGATTCAGCATAGAGTTTATTTAACCCCAAAGCTTGAGGATGGCCAGCAAGGAGCATAGATTCAAGTTGCTATGAATATACACTTCAGTTAGCAGCAGTTACAAGTGAGTTTTTAAGCGGGGGGGCGGGGAGGGGGGGAAAGAGGCAATTTCTAGGTTGCTTACCAAGAATTTACATCAAAATAATGTAAGCTGTTAATTGATTCTACATTGTGCTTTGTACTGCAAATTCTAGGAACATGAAGATAATGGGAGAGGCAACTAGTCAGGGAAAAAAAATCCTTGAAAAACTATTGTCCCTGGGCATGGGGGTTGGATGGAGGTGGAGTGGGTGTGACTGAAGTCCTGTCTTCATACTCATGTGTCTAGCATACCTCTCACAGCTCATACAGGTCTCAGCTACTTTTTCTTCACACCGTAGCACTGGCCTACTGTGTATGCAATGGGTAGATTGGCAGGGGAGGAGGTTAGATTCCAAAATTGTGTAAGGTCTTTTATTCCCAACTCAAATATTTTACAATGATGTTTTATATTAAAATTATTTTTAGTACCAGCATGGCAAATCTGAAAATAATGTTTTGATTTATAAAGTACCCAAATGACAGTGCAAGTGTTAAGGTATTTGAGGCCAGTTATACCCAACCACAGTCCTCATCACCGACATCTTTTTTCACCGTATCTGTTTGTTTTTTCTCATCTGCCATCTACGTGAGTTTAACTTGGAGTGCTTTCTTTCCCCTTGCAGAAGGACTGAGTCTTCCAAAAGAAGGTCCCCCAAAGAATAGACTTTTCCTTCACTCAATTCAAGTAGATGGTTTGGAAGGTCTTGGAGGTTTTTGTTTTGTTTTGTTTTTATGAGTTGGAGTCTTGCTCTGTTGCCCAGGCTGGAGTGCAATGGTTCTATCATAGCTCTCTGCAGGCTTAAACTCCTGGGGTCACGGGATCCTCCCACCTCAGCCTCCCAAGTAGCTGGTGCATGCCACTATACTTGTATAATTTTAAAAATTCCTTTAAAGATGGAATCTCATTATGTTTTTCTTTCTTTTGCACCATTTCATGGGTGTCAAAGAGCTTAGCTGATATATCCAAATATGTATGTGTGTATATGTGTGTGTGTATGTATGTGTGTAACTGTCCTATATATTTTTAAAGGTTGGTCAGCAGAGTATAAAAACACTTGTGAGGATGGAGAATATAAACCAAAAATAAAATTCTAAGCACCCCAACCTACTGATTGGACCCTTCCTCTTGGCCAAGGGCATTCCAAAGTTAACCTGAAAAACTAGTTCAAACCGAGATGGGAAGGAGGTGTGAGCATGCCTCATTATACTCTCTTCCCTTCAGAATTCAGGCACAACCGACCAGCCTGAACATTAAAACAGAGATCTTAACATGGACAAAACAGACTCTGTAGCAAAAGATACCAAATTCTAACCTGACTCTCTAGTATAGCATCACATGATAAATAACAGACCCTGAAAGAAAGCAAAGTATGTTACCTCAAAACATATTTCTTTGACATATTTTAAAATGACCCTGCAAAGCCATCTATTATGGGGGTAAATTTACATTTTGTATAGAATCTCCTTCACTTACTAGGTCTTTTTAGGAGAGTCTAGCACCTTTTTAAGTCTGGTAAGAAAACCTAAACCATCTATTGCCCCTGAAGCCTGCTTCCCGGAGGCTTCATCTGCATGGGAAGAATCTTGGCTTTTACAAACCTACCTTATCTTAACCCCAAGTATTTCTTTCTTTGAACTCTTTATGCAAAACTTAACTCTTTCAGCGAATTGTCAGTCAGGAATCTTTGAATCTCTCTAAAACCTAGAAACCTCCTTATCTACCAGACAACCCTTCTTAGAGGTATCCTGCCTTTCCACCCTGAACCAATGTACACCTTACATATTTTCATTGATGTCTACCTGTAGCTTTTGCCTCCCTGCAATGTATAAAATCAAACTGTGACCAAGCTACGTTGGGCAAATGTTCTCAGGACCTCCTGAGGGTATCTCATGGGCATGTCCTTAACCTTGGCAAAATAAACTTCCAAACTGATTTTGTTTCAGATGCATTTTGGTTTATACAATAAAGATTTTTATGACTGGCCAAATCTTTATTTCCTGAAGGTGATATGACCCACTTTTTTAGGAATCCATGAAAAATTTTGGAGATCTGCAAACACATTTACCATCTGTAAACATGGAATGTTATCTTTTATTGTACATAGATGTTTCTCAAAATGTTCACACCCTATTTCTTTAAAGAAAATATATATCCTCTATACCTGTTTGTGTTCCTTAATAACTTACATAATTGTCTCCTTGTGAAATCATGCACTTGTAGACTCTGCAGATATTCCTCACCTTCTAAACTTTTATATTGTGTTTTCTTGAATTAATTATTAATTGACTTTCCAATATTCTTAATTTTTCACAAATTTATTATTTATTATTTATTCCCCTAAGTGTGACCTGGCTCTGCCTGTGTTAGTTATATATTGCTGCAAATGATCTCAAATGTAGTGGTTTATGAGAACAAACATTTATTATCATCCAATTCCTGTGGTCAGGAATTTGAAACTGACTTAGCTGAGTGATTCAAGGTCTTCCATTTGGTTGCAGTTAGGATGTTAGCTGGGGCTGCTGTCCTCAGGAGGCATGACCAGGGCTGGCACCAAGGAGTCTCACTCACATGGCCCTTGGCATAGAGCTCAGTCCCTTGCCACCCAGATCTGTCCACAGGCTGCTTAAATTTTCACACTGCTAATAAAGACATACCAGAAGCTGGGTAATTTATAAAGAAGAAGATGTTTAATGGACTCACAGTTCTACATGGGTGGGGAGGCCTCACGGTCTCAGCAGAAGGAGAAAGGGACATCTTACATCACAGCAGGCAAGACAGAGAATGACAGCCGAGTAAAAGAGAAAACCCCTTATAAAACCATTGGATCTCATTAGACTTACTCACTACCACATGAACAGTGTGGAGGAAACCGCCCCAGTGATTCGGTTATCTCCCACTGGGTCCCTCTGACGACATGTGGGAATTATGGTAACTACAATTCAAGATGAGATTTGGGTGGGGACATAGCCAAATAGCATCAAATGGCCTCTCAACATAGCAGGAAGAGCATGGCAGAAAGAACAATACAACAGATCATGTTGGAATTTGCAGTAATGCAACTTTAGTAATAACTAAGTCTCTAAAGTGACACACACCATCACTTCTACTGTGTCCTACTCATTAGTAGTGAGTTACTGAGTCCAGCCCACTTTCTAGGGAAGGGACTTAGGTTCCACCTCTTGAAGGGAGAAGCATCAGAGTGTTGGGGGCATATTTGAAAGCCACCACACTGCCTGTAGTCCAGAGTGGGATCCTCATATTTATATATCTAGGGCATCTCAAACTCTATGACAGAAAGTTGTGGGGAGGGAGGTGATACAAGAGAAGATGGACCCTCTCCTGGCTTCCTACCATGTATTCCATATTGAATTTCTTTCAATTACATGAAACCTTTCTTTCAGGTCCATGTGATTGTACTCAGTATTATTCTAATCTTTTGCGTCCATGTTTCCTAGAAATGTCCCTTCCACTCACAGAAAATTTTAAGTAGCTGCCTACTACGAGTGCATTCCAATTTCTACAGTAATCTTGGGAGAGTTTAATGTCTCAGAAAACTCCTTCGATAGAATGACTTTTCTTAATTTTAGTGGCCTAGTTTTCTGTTCCATTTGATTCGCAAAGTAGATTTTCTCATGTAAATGATTCCACCTCAGAAACGATAAAGTGTGGTATTCCTCTCTCAGAACACAACCTCTCTGCTGCTTCAGATATCTCCTTCCCTCACTTCTTCCACACCTGATCTTTAGCCTGGCTCTTACATATTCTCCACGGTGCTGCCAAGAAAAGAGAGCAGAAGCATTTAGAACAGGAGTAACTTTTAAAAAGAAAGTTACTTTTGTCAAATGATGCCCCAACCTATAGACAAAATGAACTCTCTGTGGATAACTGAAATGCTCAAGTTAGAGCAAAACCAGGAGGCCCTAGCAGGATGAGGGGACAGTTATGCTCTATGTGTGCTCACAGAATGTTGCAAAAATATCACAAGACTTCTGTTCATTTCTGCCATCAATTCAAACCAAAGTAGGCTACAGTGGCGAATCTCCCAACTGACAAACAACTGACCACCTAGAGTCAGCCAATAAAGAGAGACTTGTGGTTTTAGGCTTAAGGGTTGTCCAATCAAGGCTCTGATCCCACTCCTCAGCTTTGCAGTTTTTGTCTTTATAATCTCTAACACTCCAGCGTCTCCTTGAAGACCTTTTAATTTTGTCCTGAAGGCTGCATTTCCCTGACCTACAGATTGTTGTCAGAAAATAAGGTTCGCACCCTCTCTCTTTTTGTCTCTGCAGATTTCACAGTCTTTTGTTAACACTTTTAAATGATGTAAGGAAATCAAACAAGAAAGTCTGGTTCACCAAAAAAAAAAAAAAAAATTTAAAGAAAAAAATGTCTGAAAAAATAGGACTAAGGTTATGAAATTTATGGTATATTCATGGTAGACAGTGGTAATATTTTATTCACAAAGATCATGCTGTAAATCCAGATATTGTCAAAGCAAATAAGGAAACTGAGGCGAAACGTCTTTGTTAAGAAGTTCAGGTTTATTGTTTTGGGTGCAAAATTTCTCCCTTCCACCTGCAACTTGACTATGTAAGTTGTGGTTAATGATGTTGGAAGTAGAAAAGCTATCAGGTGTTGTTTCTTCAGTGCCAAAACCACTTTCTTTGGGGTCCTCTTGACCCACCTCATGATTCACGGTATGAATTGTTGAGCCACAAGGTCTCTTAACCTTCTTAAGAAGAATCTATCACTCCAGTGTCGGTCACCAGCAACCTCAAAGCAATACACATATGTAAGACACTGAGGTGATCAGATACACCTGCTGCTGCCCTGTTCCACCTGAGACCTGAACAGATAAAAGTGAAACATCACAGAGCTAAAATAAAAACAGACCCACCTGGGAGAACCATGAAAGCAGCCGGGTCCTGCCCTTGTTCGAGAGGCCTTGGGAGGCTCTGCCTGAGAGAACACTGAGGACTTCTTTCAGATTTGGCAGCTGCTTCTAGAAGCTCTGCCTGAGAGAGGCAGTGATTGCCCAGCTGACTGACGTCTGAAGGACTTCCATATCCTTTCAACTCTTCTATTGGCATGCCGGTCTCCCAAACCATGCTGTGTTTCGCCACCCTACTCTTATTACTGCCTGTGTGCTGAATACTAGTTGCACGACTGGTAGTGTGTGAAGGCCTTGCAGTAAACAATGAATCTGAGCATATGTTATTGGCTTTGAGTCACTGGGAAATCCTACAACTTAGTTAGGTCAGAGTTAGCACACCTAGAACGTGGTGAACCTAATTAACATATCAATTGGTGTAGCTAATAAAGAGATCATCCTAGATTTAGATCATCTTAAATCCAACAAGTATCTTTATAGGAGAAGAGAAGACAGATGCAAATGGAAAAAAGCCAAGTGAAGATGAAGGCAGGTTAGAGTGATCCTGCCACAAGCCTGGAGTCATTATGAGCTGAAAGAAGCAAGAAAGCCTTCTTCTCTGAAGCCTTCAGAGACAGTGTGGTCCTGTCAACACATTCATTACAGACTCTGGCCTCCAGAATTGTGAAAGGGTACACTTCTGTTATTTTAACCTATAAAGTTCGTAGTAATTTTTTATAGCAGCCCCAGGATACTAATATAGAGTGCAAAGTGGGGGTAGGGCACGTGACTATAAGGTGAAAAGCGGTTGGTTGGGGAGGATTCTAGCTGAATCCTCTAAGGTTAAATCCTCTAAGGTTATTTAGAAGTAAATAGGCTTTTCTAGTGGTTAGATATTTCATGGTATTTCATCTGTTGCTGACAGTTTTTTTTGAAAATAATTTCCAACCCCAGAGGTGAGACAGAGTTTATATGCATGTCAGAGAGCATTCTGGGAACAGAGTCGAGAAACATTCTGAAAGTGCCTGGGAGCCCATAACAGCCCATGTAAAGATATTTACCTATGCCCCTATTTTCTGTCCATTACCTCATCTTTGTCGGCTTCTGTGCCTTATACCCTGGAGTCAGGACCATTCTGGCTCAATATTTCCAGGCACAAAACTTCTGGTCCTCTTAGCAGTCTGGGAGAAGAAATGGTTCAGCCATTCATCAGGTTCATCTAACTACAGCCCCCAATTTTTCACCGGACCTCCACAGTCTCTCCAAACCCAAAACACCTCAAGGAGTCAAGTGAATTGGACTAGTTTTATCTTATCATTCCCCTCTTTCTCCTTAGGTTTCAGCTTTCTCCGCTCTGCTAGAGTCTATTTCCTCCCTTTCTTTTAAAATAGGTAGTGACATGGTTTCTTCAAGGTGTTTTCTTTCCCATTTTTTTTTTCTCATGGACCTGTATGCCTCTTGCCATTTTAGTTGGTGTTCTAAAATGAAACAAAAATAAACAAACTTATTCAGTCTGATTGTCATACCATAATTCTCCTCTTTATATTTTATCTAATTTGCTGACACTACTGTCCATCAACTTACCACAGCTACAAAGCTGAAATTCAAATGTATTTCTTCTCCCTTGTCTCCCATACCACTTAATCACAAAGGCAGACATATCTTGCCTCATTAAAAAAAAAAAAAAATCAGTACACTAATCTCTAACCCTAATGATACTGCTTTAAAGGCTTCTTGTCATCTATCAATTAACTACTGAGACACAATGTCCCTCCTTTTAGAATGCGTCCTGAAACTCATCATCCACAGATCTGCAGAGTCATGTCTCTCATATGCACAGTTGAAGATGTACCTTCTCTTTTCATACCCTTCAAAAGCTGATCTCATAGGTCTAGATCAATGCGCAGCTTAGCGTGGAACACAGGGCCCTCCTGATAGAATCTTTTGACATTATCTCATTCATAAATTTTCACTGCTCCCAGGCTTATACTCAATGTTCTAGAATCACCTACAATCTCTATAGCTTTGTCATTTCCTCAGATTAAAATGATTTGTTACTTCATCTTTTCAGTCTCCTCCCAATCTTCCAAACCAAATCAGGCCGTTTGTTTTCTCCACTGTGAAGCTTTCCTTGTCCTCTGCCTCCCCTACCCAGCCTATCTTGCTCAACCTGGCTGACTTAGCCACTGATTATTTTCTTTGATCCTGGAAGCTACCTCCATTATTACTTTTATTATAATTATCTTTAAATACTCTCTTTTTCTCCTTTGAGATGTAGATCTTTTACAATAGGTACTGTTCTTTATTTAAAGTTTAATTATTGCTTTTAGCATAGTGATAGGTACATAATTGAATTTAATGAAAAATTAACAGATCCCTTTGTCCTGAATAAGGAAACAGAGAGGTGAGAGTATACTCTGACATTAAAGTAGGTAGTAATGTACATTCCAATTCATTTTTGTCTTTTTCTAGTACTAACGAACTTCATTGCTCAATGCTATTACTTATTACTTCTTGAAATGTTGTTTCCTCCTTCTCCTACTAACTATTCCAACTCAGGTCAGATACAAAAGAAGTCTTATATTAATATGATCCATCAGAAATAATGACATTCAGAACTTATTCCTTTTCTGTGCTGCAAGGTCAATTTTCCTACCTCTATTGAAGCATTCATCACTCTAAACAGCAAAGCAAAATACCTCCCAGGACTTAAGAATAGAATTATGGTAATATCAACTTGCAGTGGTTGACCTAGCCTTGCATAAAGTATAATACTTCCAAGCAATCACAGACAAATGGGTGGTTAAACATTTTTTTCAAAAAAGAGGTCAGGATCTTGCTTTAGAAAGAGACTACCTATATTAACAGGCTTAAGTCTACTGTAAAATTAATGTCTAAAGTGAGGAATGTTTCAATCAGGAAAAAACGAATGTTTAGTGGAGAAAAAAGAGAAACTGTGGAATTCTAATATGCATCTAGCATTGACTGGAGAGACGACTGCACTGGAGAGTACAGACTTTCTATCAAATTTGGGGGAGACACACACATCATACACACAAACACACACACACACATAGGCACATTCTCAGATACATTGATGATATCACTGATGTATTTTAGTTCTGTTTAAATAGCTCTTTCTTTCATTATTCTGAGAAGATAAAGTTGTTCTTTCCATCTATATGTCCAAGCATACATTACTGCTCAAGAACTTTTATTAAGCGGGTGTGTATATGTACAATATTTTAAATGCAAACATATATTGGTGTATTGATTATAAATCTCAGTTACAAACTATGATTACATCAGTTCCATTCTTAGGTTGTGATTTTATAAGCCTTATGGAAAACTATGTTGATAGTGAGATTACTTGACAGTTTCTTTTATATTGTTTTTCTTTCTCAGTTTGATTGTTATTCTGCAGTCCAAGGTAACCCTTTCATAGAAGCAGAGCCAAGAATAACAACATTATTCATCTTCTCTACCTTCAAGTTGAAGTGTGCTGTGTCAGCTACTAATATTCCAAACACTATGAAATAAGTTGTCTGGAGCTTTGTGGCTCCTTCTTATTCCTACCTCCTCTGTTTTGTTTGATTTGTGGTGTGTAATAGCCCTTGACATGTTATATCTAATTATATTAAAACGTGGTACATCACACAGGTCATGTCCCAGGACGTCATGATTTAACATGGAGGAGAGTAATATTCTTAGGAAATAAAAGCAGATGCTAGAGAATTGAAGATGTCCACAAATTACCCAGAGTAACAAAAATAAGCTATATATATTTTTTCTTCCTGCCTTTTCTCTCTTCATTGTGTGGAAGACAGTGTCATGTCTAATTTTCTCTTTGGGTTCCTCATTTTCATGAGCATGTTACATGCCAAATGTGAATACATTTAGTAGATGCAGTAAAAGATGCTAACATTCTGAATATATTCCCCCAAACAGCCTTGAGAATTCAATCCTTTATTACTGTATCCCACTAGACTCGCAATGTTGTAAATAGAGAAAAAATAAAATGGACAAGATCAAAACTGTAAATTATTGAAACTACCTCCTCCCAAAATAAGTGCTTAAACATGATAAGAATATTTCCTTTGTATTTTAGGAACAAATGTTACACTATAATTCATACAACTTGTTCTAAGTCTAAAAAATGTCTCAAAAACACTAATATTTAGGTATTTAAAACTGAAAATGGATAGACCTATATCACTGTAAAAATGTAGACACTGGACTTTGCAAATCATGAATCAACATTGGGAAACAGTCGTTGTACACATCCGTGAACATATGAAATTCAAGGAAGGCAAAAGGGCAAACCCGATAGTAGAGCTCATGATTCAAATCTACAAAGTCTCACATTGCCTTTCAAAGTTTTATTTACAAAAATTTTCTCACTTACTACCTTCAGTTTGCTCTGGCCTCTTGTTTTCCTTTCCTGTTTATCTTTATTCTTTCTGTATACCCTTTAAACCCATATCCTTCATCGTTTCCCACAAACTGTCTTTCATATTTAGAATAAACTTTAAATTGCAAGCAATAGGATTATTAAAAAATGTTAAGGTGCACGGAAAGACACAGATGCCTGATCATTAAGAAAATGTCAACAAGAGGCCTTGGACTGGAAGGAGTCATGGAAGATCTGCAAACCCAACAGTCTTCTGTCTGTTTTCTCTCTTGCTTTCTCCATTTCTAATCCCCATCCTTTGTCCCTACCCCCAGCCTTCTCTCTCTCTCTCTCTCTCTGCTTTGTGGTGTATAATAGCCTTTGACATGTTATATTTAATTATTTTAAAACATGGTGCATCACATGTGTCATGTTCCAGGAGGTCATGATTTAACATGGAGAAGAGGAATTTTCTTAGGAGAGCAGTTTTCTTCTACTCCTTCTTTTCTCTCTCTCTTTCTCTCTCCCTCTTCCCCACCTCCTTCCCTTTCTGTTTCTTTCTTCTTTCTCTGTCCCTCACCCCAGTCTCTCCCTGCAAGTGTGTCTCCAACTGGAGCATCTGCCTTTGATTTCTCTGCCTTGCTCAAGGTCCAGTGTGTGATCATGCCATAAAGCACATGCCTTTCCAGTTTTAGCACTGTCATTAGATGACTTAATTTCTTAGCTTTTCGAGTCCATTGCGTACCATATGATTTGTCTAGCTTATCTATTTAATGGAAGCTACAAATCAAAGGTAGTTGACCAGGTTATTGAATGGTTGTCATCAAGTAGGATTTATACCACTTTATCAATTATCAACAACTGCAGGGGACAGAAACACAAAGAACAAAAAAAATGTAGCTTTCTTTTGAGGTGGTAGTAACAAGGTCTAGTACACATAGAAATCCTTCACTGCTTTATTTTCTCTATACATTTGATTTCCAGTCACAACTTGCCTTTATATCAATTCAATCAACACAGAGACTACTGACTTTATGCAAAGCAATTATTCGTTTCCTTATCCTCACATTTATTTCACATTGTTAAGCTGAATTTAACTTTGACATCAAATAAAGTTTATGTTCTTGATAATGTTTTCAAAACAAATTATTCAAACATGTAGAGTGTGCTTCTTCAAAATTGACATTCAAAACAAATGAGGCCAGGTGCGGTGACTCATGCCTGTAATCGCAGCACTTTGGGAGGCTGAGGCAGGTGGATTGCATGAGGTCAGGAAGGAGTTCAAGATCAGCCTGACCAACAGGAGTTCAAGATGGTGAAACTCCATCTCTACTAAAAATACAAAAGTTAGCAGAGCGTGGTGGTGCACACCTGTAATCCGAGCTACTCTGGAGGCTGAGTCAAAAGAATCGCTTCTACCTGGGAGGTGGAGGTTGCAGTGAGCTGAGATCATGCCACTGCACTCCGGCCTGGGCAACAGAGCAACTCCCTCTCGACAACAACAACAAAAAATGGCATTATTTTATTTTAACCCATTATACAATCTTCACCTTCAAAACAATTCCCTGATGTTTTTCACTGCAGTCAGTGATCTGGTGTTGATTGAACATTTGACTTCTGCCTGATAGAATGTATTATACTAAGGAAAAACTCTGCCACACTATCTGATTACTTTATCCCTGCTATTCCCTGTTGGACAGGTATTTATGACTAGTTACCTGGTGATTTTGACCAAGAGTCAATAGAAATTCAACAATTAGAAAGCCATGTAGAAATCATTAACAGCTATGTAAGTATAATACCTTGTCTAAGAAGTAGAACTAAATCAACCCCCAGCTACTACCCAGGACTTCGTAACTTAAATGTAGCCCAAAGTAATCAAACAATTAATAGTCAGCTCTTTAAAAGTAGCTAAACTTCTTTCCCCCTGTGGATTGTGAACATCAAAAGGTTTTAGGCCAGGCATGGTGGTTCATGCCTGTAATCTCAGCACTTTGGGAGGGCGAGGCAGGTGGATCACCTAAGATCAGGAGTACGAGACCAGACTGACCAACGTGGAGAAACTCCATCTCTACTAAATAAATAAAAATTGTAAAACCTCGTTAAATCCCATGTCTCATTTCAGTCATCTTTCCCTTTCACAATTAAATCTCTTAAAAGACGTAAGTCAATGATTCCAGGTCTTTATCACATATTGTTTATGCTACTGCAATCTGATTTCCTGCCTCCACCACTGTATTTTGCTCTTGTCCAACAGACCAGTGCTAACTTTTCTGTAAAGGGTAGCTCTTCATACTTTATCTATCCTGACTTGTCAGCATTAGTTGTATTGATTGAGGACCCTTCTTCTTAAATGATTTTTTTTTCCATCCTGAATATCCACTTTTGCTTCCTGGAAATTAACCATTCATCCACCCATAGAATTTGCTGTTTCTTCAGAATTCTGTCCTAGGCTTTCATCTTTCCTCACTTTAACACTTGCACTAGGTGATCTCCTTTATTCCCATTACTTCAATTACCATCTCTATGAGGCTGTCTTCGAAATACATCTCCAGCTCAGACCACCTTAATGAGCTCCAAGTCTGTGTATCCAACGAGGCTCCTGAAGATCCCAAAGCACCATAAACATCAACTAAGTTCTTTGCATGTGTCTTCTAATTTGCTTTTGTTCCTGGTTCCTGTATTTGGCAGGACGTCCTAGAAATGGACTTAAGGATGGAAATTTGTAGCTAGAAAATTTCAGGGGAACACCGCTGGTGGGAGAAGAGGGAGAGTGGGCTCAAAAGAAAGAGGAGTTGAATTGCAATGCACTTGCAAAAATAGGCTTTAGTTAATACCACAGGAAGCTCTAAAGTTGAAATGGCCCTTCTGAGTTGTTCCAATTTGAGGCAAAACAGTTGTGTCTTTATACGAAGGCATTCACCATTTTGCCTGACAGTTGAAGGATGGTTAAGAACGTTGAAAAATGCATCTCTTTCTGGAAAGACAAATCTTTAGGAAAACCTCAGATGAGCCAACAGCTGGCCTTAGTGAGCTAGCTGGCATCATTCCTGGTAGCTGGATGAATGAATGCCTCATTTCCAAAGAGTGATGTTGGAGGCTCAGGAAGTATCTATTGCAGTACATAATATCCAGAACACGAATCAACCCCAGCTTGCTACAGATTCTCTAAGATTCTTGTTCTCTTTCACAGAGAAACTTAGAAAAGGAAGATTAATTGGACAGAGAATGTTTTACAGTGGTGTAGCAATTCTGCAGGCAACTCTTATCATGTCTGCCTAGTTTACATGCCCCACACCCTCTCTTAGTGTCTCTGTTAGCCTAATTGCATTAGAAGGTAGAGTGAGTCATACATGCATTCCAGAGGTGTCTGGGCTTATTCATCTTCAGCATGCATTTCTCGGGATGTGACCACTGCACTTGTCCATTTGAAATACAATTTGGACAGAAGAGTAGCAAGAGACACCCCAATGTTTCACCCGAATACCAAATTAATTCTTCCCTGCCTCCCTGTATAATATCACCCCTGGTTCCTCCCTTGCTAATTGTGATACTCTTCTTTGACATGGAGAGATGTAATCACTAGGTGGCAACCACAAATTAAAGTTCAGAGGTACTCTTACTATGTTTCCCAGTGAAGGCATTCCTTCTCAAGAAACTAGAAACTTTGGACCCATGGAACCTAAAGACTTAGAGACAGGAAACATGAATTTCCCATGTTAGAAGCGACAATGGGTGAAACACTTCTATTTTCATTCTTTGATATCTGTAGCTGTGTATTCTACTTAATGGGGACACACCATCATAAAATGATAATTGCTTTAGAATGAATGCTGCATTATGGAACATGGAACCATGGAACCCCATCACTTAAAAGTATCCCTTCCAAAAGTGTGCATCAACTGCAGTTTTAAAACATATTTCTTTGCCCTATCAGGATAGTAGCTTCTGGGTGTTATGATTTGCAATGTGACCAGCAGATTCCATGGTCATGAGATCCTTGTCAAAAAAGACAGTTTTAAAAAATCAAATATGGAATTACGCATCTGAAAATCTATAAATTTTCTATGGCCAAAGCCCTGTGGGCAGGAAAGACAAATCGTTAGCTGGAATAGATACTGATCTCAATCAAGAAGAATCACTGATCTTTCAGATTAAAAGTAGTAGTACCTAATAAATGTGCCAACAGGTTTTGAGGGCTCAACATTGATTTATTCTGTTAGATATTTGAACATTAGGCTTGTGCAGTAGAAACCAGTGCTGTTGGTGCCATGAATAGCTATGATTTCTGCTCTTTTGGCTACTCTGTTATGAATTACTTAGCCAATACTCAATGACAGAGGTTTGCTGATGCCTGTCAACTATGCCATTCTGTTTACGTGATTGCTTAGTACCTGTATTAGTCCATTTTCATACGGCTATAAAGAACTTCCAAATACTAGGTAATTTGTAAAGGAAAGAGATTTAATTGACTCACAGTCCCACAGGACTGGGGAGACATCAGGAAACTTATGAGCATGGTAAAAGGAGAAGTAAACACATCCTACTTCTCTTGATGGCAGGAAGGGGAAGAATGTGTGCTGAGCTAAGGGAGCGCACTGATAAAACCATCAGATCTCGTGAGAAAACAGTCACTATCATGAGAACAGCATAGAGGAAAGCCACTCCCATAATTCAATTACCTCCCACAAGGTCCCTTCAACATGTGGGGATTATGGGAACTACAAGATGAGATTTGGGTGGGGACACAGCCAAAGCGTATCAGTGCCCTTTCAACAGAGAATTCTCTTTGATGGCTGTTAACTTGCATTTTAAGGATCTTTATACTTTATGCCCACTGACTTCACCTACCCCTGCCCTCTTGTGAAAAAAGTTCCTGTTCTCTGAATAAAAACACAAGCCATTCACCACTGCCAATGTCAGAGAGTACAAAGTAACTGTTTGTGCCACCTAAGTAATTGATTCTTATCCTCACTCATAAGGGATGGCAAAAAAAAGCCATTAACAAAAGCTATGTTAATCTGTTAAAATGCTACATATAGAATAGCAGATCCAATTGAGGCAGCCTCTATTTAAAGATTCCTCTGCCAGAACCCATCTACCTTTGTATGGGCCATGTTGATATGCTTGGGATGTATTGGAGATTACTCTTTGCATCTTTCAAGATTTTGACAATCTCTGCCATTCTTTTCCCACCACTAATGCAGTTTTGGTTTGGATTTACATTTCAACTGGGCACACTTTCCCAGTGAGATGTCTCTTATCCCATATGCCAAGAAACTACTGTGGTAGTTCTGTCATTTATCAAGCATATTTATTCCAGCTGTGCATTTGCTAAAATGATCTTCTGGGTAGTTTAATGGATCCAATGAACATGAATCAGCTTTAGAAACAGTGCTCCATATTTTATTATTCAATGCATGGCAATGCCCATACATCAGTGACAACTTCAATAGTTTTTGAAATGTCTGAGTACTCTAATTTTTCTACTGTATGATTGCCATATAATTGGCATTAGGTGCATTTTGGGGAGAATTATTGTGACACCATTTTTTTTCAAGAGGGCCTCTACTTCAGTGAAAATTTCAAAGTCTGAGTACTGGCTCAGGTCCAGAAACCGAGCAAGTGATGATGAATTTTATTGTATCTTCTGCCCTTACCTCCTGACTATTCATCTTTGGTGTATGTACATGTTTATCTTATACATTGAGAAATACTCTCATTGGCCACTCATCTGCCTTCCTCTCAGAACATTATGTTCTAATCATTATTTCCATAACCCTCTGCAGTTGAGAATTTCTGTCTCAACATTGTTTATTGCTTAATTGTACTCCTGCTTTTCCCTGTATTTAAACATAGCCATCTGGTCTCTATTATTTTGAGATCCAATTATTCCTATTGTTTCCTGTTGTTTTTAAGAAGACAAATTCTATAACGAAATCTCTTATTGTCAGTCATGTCCTAGAGAGGACAGCCATCATTGAGCTTTGCAGCAATGCTGTTGTCCCTAATAATAGAGTGCCTTCCCAGTTCTTACGTAAAACATCATCAGCTGGTGAGTTTTCTGATCTTATGTCACAGATCTTCTCTACAATGGTCATTTTCTAACAAGATATTTCTGCTCCCCTTTTGACACAGCCCTGACAGAATCTAGTCCCCAGATACTCTGCAGGCTTTTCCTAGTATATGCTGAATAGGCCCCTTTATTCCATTAGCAGGACCAGAACTAATTTTACTTAACCCTCGTTAATAATCTGATGACCACGAAAAGAATAATGGATAGATCCCTAAAAAGGGGTGGGCTCTATTCTCAAGGAGGAGGTACATAATTATGCTACATAAGGGGTAAGATTCAGACTTATATGAAAAGTGTGAGCCCTTTCTGCAGGCCCAGGGAGTTCTGGAGATCTGGGGTTTTATCATTCTCAAGGACGCTGACTCAGAAGTTCCTCACTCCAACTGTGAACATTGTGTATCATCCCAATCAGTGTTCTTATCTGAATTGCAGAGTTAAAAAAAAAACTCTACAGAAAGAGCAGAATTATGAGGTTGAGAACCCAACCTGCCTGGAAATAGTCTACACTTATAATTAAATTTTGTACCTTATTTTAAAGTTTCTGCCCTTGAAATACCAAAGATAAATATCTTTTTCAAAGCAGCTTTCTCACTTTCACAGTCACTTAAACTTTGATTAACAATGTCAGTCTCTCCTTATCTTTCTCCAATATATATTTGTAGCATTTAATAATAACCATGTGATACCACAGCCCTATGACTGCCAGTTCCCACCACAGCTCACAACTGTTCTGAGCTATTGCACAATTCAGTTCATTTCATTTCATCAGTATCACATCTGAATTCCTCAGTAGTCAATTGTAGTACAACTGTAGTGAGGGACCGTCACTACTCTATGTGCCTCCAATTCTCTGGTCCTCAAGGCCCATCAGCCAGCAAGTAAGTGATCCAGTTCCAAAAATCACCTCTTTAAAGACTGTCTCCCAATACAGTCACATTCTGAGGTCTTAGGGGTTAGGACTTCAACATATAAATTTTGGTGAAATACATTACTTCTCCAAATGTGGCTCACTCTAATGTAGGCTTCTCTATATATTATTTCCTTGGTTTAACTCTCCCAGTCTTTCAGGTTTGGAATGGAATTCCATTCTCACTTTCCTTAAATTTGTAAAATTGAATTAAATGGCTTTCAATTGAATTCCCACTGCATTCTTACCATTCATGCCATAAAACTTTTCAGATGTTATTTAATTATTTTCATACTCATTTACTTCCCCATTATACTATAAATTCCATATCTTATTTGCTGTCAAACCCTCAGGACCTAACACAGTACCTAACATCTACTAGCATCACCATAAATAATTTGATCATATCTTTTTATTGCATTATTAATTACTTGAAGGCAGAGTGTGTGCATTATTCAACATTGGATCTCAAATAGTGTATTAACCCATTTTCATAATGCTATGAAGAAATACACAAGACTGAGTAATTTATAAGAAAAAGAGATTTAATGAACTTAAAGTTCCATGTGACTAGGGAGGCTCACAATCATGGCAGAAAGCAAAGGAGGAGCAAAGGCACATCTTGCATGGTGGCAGGCAAGAGAGTGTGTGCAGGGGGAACTGTCCTTTATAAAGCCATCAGATATCATGAGATTTATTCACTATCATGACAACAGGATGGGAAAATCTCCTCCCATGATTCAATTATCTCCCATCAGATAACTCCCATGATACATGGGGATTATAGGAGCTACAATTAAAAATGAGATTTGATTGTGGGTACAAACAAACCATATCACATAGCATTAAAAAAAATTCCTATTTACCCAATGGTAAGTATATAACAATTGTTTATTCAAATTTACTTAATTGATTGCTTAAAACATTTTGTCAATTTTTGAAACATCTACAGAAATTTGATTGCTTCAGGGATATAGTCATTAACTCACTTTACTTGTGTAATATTTTATAAGTTCTGATTATACTTAATGATTTTGTTTTCAAAAATGGGTCTTGAATGCCAGGTGAGTGAAAGAGTTGAATTTCATAAAACATTTCTTTTAATATTAATTATTTATCTTTTAGTATTAATTATTTTCCTCAAACTAGTGTAATGAACCTTAAACTATTTGTATTATGAACTGATTTTTTTCCATTAAATTTTACTGAGCTTAAAAAAACACTTTAAAGGGTTTTTTTGAAAGAGTAACATAGTGCACCTAAAAAGTTATTTATAATACAATAAAATAAGATATTCAGGAAAGCTGGAAGGAAGGAATTAACTGGAAATATGGGAACAAATATCTTTGAGCATCATTCTTTTTTTATTTTTTAACCTCTGAACTTTGTATTGGCCTCCTACTCCCCAAAGGTACCCTGCTTCTGCTGGCTTAATGTCTGAGAACTTTGGTGTCATTGGTCTCAGACACCACTTTGCCATCCACTCTCTGGCAGGTGGTGGTGTTTTGGATGGTTTGCATAGAGCTGCTACTGTCCAGGGCATTACTAGGATTGAAGTCCTCACCATCTTCCAGCAGGGGGTGGTATGTGGTGATCTCAGCCTCCAGCTTGACTTTGATGTTCAGCAGTGCCTCCTACTCCTGGACCTGGTGCTGCCCCTCTGTCCGGGTCTGTGCCAGCTTGGACTCCAGGTGCATCAGGGTCCTGTTGAGCTGTTCCATCTGCAGGGCGTAGCGGGCCTCCACCTCCCTCAGACTGTTCTCCAGTCTGGCCTTCAGATTTCTCATCGAGTCCAGGTCGATCTCCAAGGACTGAACTGTGTGTCTCAGCTCCATGAGTATCATCTCAGCAGCTCCAACCTCGACGGACTGTGTGGTGACCACTCTGGTGCTCTCCTCGGTCTGCTGAGACTAGTACTTGCCCAGCTCCTCTCGGTTTTTCTGAGCCAGCTCATCATATTGGGCCTCAATGTCTGCCATGATCTTGGTGAGGTCCTGCAATTTGAGGGCATCTATTTCCACGGCCAACCCAGAGCTGGCAATCTGGGCTTGTAAGCCTTTTACTTCCTCTTCGTGGTTCTTTTTCATGAAGAGCAGTTCCTTCTTGAGAGCCTCGATCTCTGTCTCCAGCTGTGGCTGAGTGACATTGGTGTCATCGGTGACCTTGCGAAGCCCATGGATGTTGCTCTCTGCAGACTGGCTCATGGCCAGCTCTGTCTCATAGGTGACTCTAAAGTCATCAGCAGCAATAAGGGCATTGTCGATCTGCAGAACAATGCAGGAATTATCCACAATATTTGTGAAGATACGAGCACTCAGGTCCTCAATGGTCTTGAAGTAATGGCCCCAGTCTCTGACCTGGGGTCCCTTCTTCTCCAGGTGCTCCTGGATTTTGCTCTCCAGCTTCCAGTTCTCAGTCTCCAGGCTCCTCAGTCTGTCCAGGTAGGAGGCCAGCCAGTTGTTCAGGCTTTGCATCGTCTCCACATTCTGGATGCCTCCAATTCCTGCCAGAACCCCAGCCATTCCCACAGTCAGGACCCTGGACCCCAAGCCGACTTGGAAGCTGGTGGAGCAGGACAAGAAGATCCAGAAACCAGAGCCCCGGTGCCTGCATAGATGGTAGAGAAGGTGGAGCGAGTGGTGAAGCTCAGGTTGTCTGGGAGGAGAGCAAAAGGAGAGGACTCAGGCTTTATGAGCATCATTCTAAGAAATTAATCATAGAAATTAAAAGGTAGGAATAATTTAAATAAACACCTAAACTAATATGCTAATTTTAGACATGAATATATGAGTTAGAAAAATGTAAATATTTTCTCCCCTGAGCCACAGGTTTCATAACAGCAGCAAATCATATCCTTATACGTTTTCTATAACCCTATATTCTCAAACAAAATAAATCTTGTTTTAAATACTTGAACTCACATATGTATTTATGAGACAATGCAAATCTATATCACCTTTTAGAAAATAGTTTGTTCAAAGCCTCATATTGAATGCTTCTTGACAGGTCAAAATCCTGCAAAAATGAGATTTAAAACAAAGTGCAATAGATACTTCATCGGAAAGACATAAATGATATGGTTTAAAGGGAAAAGGTTAGTAAAATAATTTCTATTAACTCTCAGAAGTCTTATCTTTATTTTTAAAGCACTGAGTATGAGCATCTAGATTAACATAAGTAAAAAAAAAAAAGATAAAAAAGCATAGCAAATGGTTGTTTAATAGAGTTTACTGACAAAAAGGTGCATGGAATGTCAATTAATAATAAGAGAAGACATATTATATTACACTGTTTTTAATCCTTTACCAATTTTATGATACTTCTGACATAATGATCTATTTGAGCCACAGTCTAATGAGGCAAATGGGCCAATTAATATAACAATTTTTACGCTTTTAGACACAAGCTCAGAGCTTTTGTGATTTGTCCAAATTTACCTAAATAAACTGCCTCTGGTCAAAATCACCAATGAATTCTGCATTGCTAAACCATTGGTTAGTTCTCCATCCTAGTCTCACTTGACCTAGAGGAAGTATTGACCACAACTCATTATTACTCCCGTATCTTTGACACACCACTTTTATCAGTCAAGACACCACTTGCTTTTCATTTTATTCCTTCCCCACTAGCTGCTACCCCTTCTCATTCTTTTGGTTGGTTTTTCTTCTCTTTCTGACTTCTTAATATAAATGTCCCCACCTTAGTCTGCTTTGTGTTGCTAAAAGGGATATAGGGGCTGGGTGATTTATTAAGAAAAAAAAATGTTGTTTATTTGGCTTGCAATTGTGATGTCTTAAAAAGTTAAAGATTGGGCAACTGGGAAGGTCATCAGGCTGCTTCCACTTATAGCAGAAGGTGAAGGGGAGCCAGCATGTGCAGAGATCACATGTGGAGAGAGGAAGCAAGAGAGAGATGCAAGTGCTGCTAGCACTTTTTAACAACCTCTTTTCCTGGGAACTAATAGAGTGAGAACTCACTTACCCTTAAGGAAGAGCATTAATCTATTCTTGAGGGATCTGCCCTCATGACCCAAATATCTCCCACTAAGACCCACCCTACCAACACCAACACATTGGGCTTAAATTTCAACATGAAGTTTGTAAGGAACAAACATCTAAACTATAGCAGCCCCCTTTGCTTCCTCTGAGATATTCACTCCCTTATTGATTTCATTCTGCCTCCTCACTGAAAGTACCAACCATACCTCTCTAAAATGTATCTCTCTAACTGGAATTTTCCTCTTATACTCTGAATTTATATATTTGACTACCTATACAATATAGACATCTCAGGTTACACATGCCCAGAGCTGAATTCCTGATTGCCTCCCTATGACCTTTTGTACCTATTAGCTTGGTCTTCACTATAGATGGATAATCTACCTTTTAATCAGGCAGCAGATCCTATGAGATGAGGGGTGAGATTTGACCATTGGCTTTAGTAATGTACAAGTCATTGCTGAATTTGACAAGAGGTAATTTTCTTATGTAAATGCATGAGTTACAATGTCATTAAATTTCTGTAAGAGAATACATAAAAATACTTTCAAATACTGCTAAACCTTGTTACTTCCACTCCTCACACCCTAGTCAAAGCCACATCGTCTCTCACCTGGATTATTGCAGTAAATTCTCTTATTAATGTAGTATTCTGCTTCTACATTTGTTCCTCCTCCACCTAGGCTATAGATGCTCCTCAACTTACAGTGGGGTTGTGTCCCAATATACACATTGTAAGATGAAAATCTCATAAATAATTTAAAAAACACATTTAACACATTTCACACACTTAACATCATAGCTTAGCCCAGTCTACCTTAAATATGCTCAAAATGCTTACATTACCCTACAGTTGGGCAAAATCATCTAACACAAAGTCTATTTTATAATAAAGTGTTGAACATCTCATGTAATTATTGAACACTGAACTGACAGTGAAAAACAGAATCGTTGCATAAGTACTCACCATTAATGTACAGAGTTTAAAGCATGTTGGGCCTGGAGAACATCTGAGGTATTGAATTAAAATTAATTGCAGGGTGCAGAGGATGCTACAGTGACAGGATCATCAAGTTCTGTCTCTTCTGATGAGGCTCAAGAATAGCTTTCAGAGGCACTGGAACATCCACACTTGTTGATGGTTTGCCAGGCATAGTGTTCTTCAAAATTATTTTAAGTATTGGTTGTTTACCCTTGTATTAGTCCATTTTCATGGCTGAAAAGACATACTTGAGACGGGGCAATTTACAAAAGAAAATTTAATTGGATTTACAGTTCCACGTGGCTGGGGAAGCTTCACAATCACGGCTGAAGGTAAGGAAGAACAAGTCCCATCTTACATGGGACAGCAGGCAAAGAGAGAATGAGGAAGACACAAAAGTAGAAACCCCTGATAAAACCATCAGATCTCATGAGACTTATTCATGACCATGAGAACTGTATGGGGGCCACTGCTCCCCCTCATGCCATGATTCAATTATCTCCCACCAGGTCCCTCCCACAACACATGGGAATTATGGGAGTACAATTCAAGATGAGATTTGGGTGGGGACATAGGCAAACCATATCATTACATCCCTGGCTCATGCCAAATCTCATGTCCTCACATTTTAAACCAATCATGCTATTCAAACAGTCCCCCAAAGTCTTAACTCATTTCAGCAGTAACTCAAAAGCCCACAATCCAAAGTCTCATATGAGACAAGGCAAGTCCCTTCCACCTATGAGCCTTTAAAATCAAAAGCAAGCTAGTTATTTCCTAGATACAATGAGGGTACAGACATTGGGTAAATACAACTATTCCAAATGGGAGAAATTGGTCACAACATAGAGGCTACAGGGCCCATGAAAATCCAAAATCCAGCAGGACAGTCAAAATTTAAAACTCCAGAATGACCTTCTTTGACTCTATATCTCACAGCTACATCACACTGATTCAAGAAGTGGGTTCTCATGGTCTTGGGCAGCTCCTCCCCTGTGGCCCTGCAGGGTACAACCTCCCTCCCTGCTGGCATGGAGTCTGTAGCTTTTCCAGGTGCATGGTGCAAGGTGTCAGATGATCTACCATTGTAGGGTCTGGAGGACGGTGGCCCTCTTCTCACAGCTCTGCTAAGCAATGCCCCAGAAGGGATTTTGTATGGGGGCTCCTACCCCATATTTCTCTTCCACACTGCCCTAGCAGAGGTTCTCCATGAGAGCCTCGTCCCTGCAGCAAACTTCTGCCTGGGCATACAGGCATTTCCATACATCTCCTGAAATCTAGATGGAGGTTCCCAAGCATCAATTCTTGACTTCTGGGCACCCACAGGCTCAACACCACATGGAAGCTTCCAAGATTTGGGTCTTGCACCATATGAAGCCATGGCCCAGGCTCTACATTGGCTCATTTCAGCCATGGCTAGAGCAGCTGAGACACAGAGCACCCAGTCCCTAGGCTGCATACAGCTCCAGGACCCTGGGCCCAGCCCACAAAACCACTTTTTCCTCCTAGGCCTCTGGCCAGTGAAGGGGTGCTAGGAAGACCTCTGGCATGCCCTGGAGACGTTTTCCTCATTGTCTTGGGGATTAACATTTGGCTTCTTGTTACTTATGCAAATTTCTGCAGCTGGCTTGAATTTCTCCTCAGAAAATGGGAATTTTTTTTCTATCTCCTTGTCAGGCTGCAAATTTTTCAAACTTTTATTCTCTGTTTCCCTTTTAAAACTGCATGTTTTTAACACACCCAAGTCACTGCTTGAATGCTTTGTTGCTTAGAAATTTCTTCCTCCAGATACCCTAAATCATCTCTGTCAAGTTCAAAGTTGCACATATTGCTAGGGCAGGGGCAAAATGCCTCCAGTTTCTTTGCTAAAATATAACAAGAGTCACCTTAGTTCCAGATCCCAACAAGTTCCTCATCTCCATCTGAGACCACCTCTGCCGGGACCTTATTGTCCATATTGCTATCAGTATTTTGGGCAAAGCCATTCAACAAGTCTCTAGGAAGTTCCAAACTTTCACACATATTCCTGTCTTCTGAACCCTCCAAACCATTCCAACCTCTGCGTGTTACCCAGTTCCAAAGTCACTTCCACATTTTCGGGTATCTTCTCAGCTGTGCCCCACTCCTGATATGAATTAATTGTATTAGTCCATTTTTATGCTGCTGATAAAGACGTACCCAAGACTGCACAATTTACAAAAGAAGGAGGTTTAACTGGACTTACAGTTCCAAGGCTGGAGAAACCTTGCAATCATTGCAAAAGGCAAAGAGGAGCAATTTCCATCTTACATGGATGGCAGCAGGCAAAGAGAGAATGAGCAAGATGTAAAAGTGGAAACCCAATAAAACCATCAGCTCTTGTGAGACTTATTCACCACCATGAGAACAGTATGGGGGACCCCCTGCTACCCCATGCCATGATTCAATTATCTCCCACTGGGCCCTCGCACAACATTTGGGAATTATGGGAGTACAATTCAAGATGAGATTTGGGTGGGGACACAGAGCCAAACCATATCAAACCTCGTGATCATGTGGCTGATGGGGAGCTGCCGCTCCTCAGTGCTGCCCAGCGTTGCAAGAGAGTATCACACTGCATGTCATTAGTCTAGGAAAAGATCACATTTCAAAATTCAGAGTATGATTTCAACTGAACGCCTATAGCTTTAATACCATACACCACTGTAAAGTCAAAAAAATCTTAACTTGCACCATCATGGAAGGAGTCTTTATTTGCAACACAGAACTTCTTACAATCTTTTAAAATGTAAATCAGATAATCTCCTCTTCTTGGCAAAGCCCTCTGGTGGCCTGATGTTCCCCAGACTAAAGGCCAAAATCCTTACTGTGGCCTTAGAAGACTTACATGACCCCACTGCCACCTTGTAATTGCATGATATCATCTCCTACATCTTTTCCTTGCTCAGTCTGCTGTAGTCATATTGATCTCTAGGCTACTCTAGAAGCACAGAAGGCATAAACCCATCGGGGGACTTTTGCACTGGTTATTTCTCTCTGGCTCCAGAAAATTTACTGTTTTGATTTTTAATTTTTTTTTTTTTTTTTTGAGCATCACAAATAGGACTTTTTGTTTGACACTATTATAACTCTGAAATTTAAACAAATTCTTGGACTGGTGGTTTATATTCATCAGCTCATATATCTTTAGTACCTGTCTCATCCCCAGTGGATTTTCCAGAGCTGCTACCTTCACCATGACGCTCCATGAGTTTTCCCCATTCAAACGAGGGCTTCTTCAGCTTTTTACTTGTCTAATGAGGACATCATTGAGGATAAATAGACAGGCAAACCTTTTCTACGTTTTTGCAGTGCTGCCTGGAATCAATTTTGAACCCCTTCTTGCAAGTCATTGGTCAGCACCTCTTCTTGGGTCGTGATTTTCATCCTCTTCTTCTGAATTGGTGTACCTGTTGGTGCTGAGCACAGGAAGCATATATATATACACACACACACACCCATAAATAAATAAATAAATATATATGCTTCATTTACATAAATAACTTTATATAAATTTATTTGTGTATATACTTTATATGTATGTATATTTCCTTATATATGTAATATATAGTCTAATATATGTAGCATATATAGTCTAATATATATACTTCATATATTATATATTTTTTACATATATATTATATATAAAACACATATAATATATATATTATATATATATATCAACTGGGCACTGTGGCTCATGCCTGTAATCCCTGCACTTTGGGAGACAGGTGGATGGATCATTGGAGTCTAGAAGTTCAAGAACAGCTTGAGTAACATAGTGAGATCCCCATCTCTACAAAAACTACAAACAAATATAGCTGATCATGGAGGTGTGTACCTGTGGTCCCAGCTATTCAGGACACTGAGGTGAGAGAATCACTTGAGCCTATGAGGCAGAGTTTGCAGTGAGAAGAGATTCCACCACTGCACACCAACCTGGGCAACAGAGTGAGACCTACTCTCTGTGTGTGTGTGTGTGTGTGTGTGTGTATATACATATAATATATAACATATTAATGTAATACATAATATATTACATATATGTAATATAATACATTATGTAATATATAATATCATATATTACATACATGTAATATAATACATACACTATATTATATACATATAAATCTCCTTTACTCAAATATTGCCATTCTCAGTTAGCCGTATCCTGAAATTTTCATCTCCCTTCCCTTTTTAATGATTATCCATATGCCTATCACGTTCTAACACACTGGATCATTTATTTCTTCATTTATTGGCTTATAATGCCTCCATTATAATATGAGTTCTACAAAAACACACATTTTTGCTTGTTTAGTACAATGTAGCAATCCCAGTGCCCTATAACAACTTCTGATATCGTAGGTGAATGAATGAGTAATAAGTGGCAGAGTGTTTGTACAAAAAGAAGCAGAAAAATAGAAATATAGAAAAATATATTTTATTCAGCAACTAAAGAAACTATGAAGTCAAGAATAGAATAAAAGCAGATAAGATAGTTATTTGTTCATCAATCATCTGCAATAGAGACAGAGGGTATGATAAGATGCTGGAATAAGTTATACATAATAGTTAAAAGTTAAAGGCAGCACTCAGTGACTATTAGATAAGAATTGGCATGGCCAGGCACGTGACTCATGCCTGTAATCCCAGCACTTTGGGAGGCCAAGGCAGGTGGATCATGAGGTCAGGAGATCGAGACCATCCTGGCTAACATGATGAAATCCCGTCTCTACTAAAAATACAAAAAAATTAGCTGGGCGCGGTGACGGGCGCCTGTAGTCCCAGCTACTCGGGAGGCTGAGGCAGGAGAATGGTGTGAACTCAGGAGGCAGAGCTTGCAGTGAGTGGAGATCCTGCCACTGCACTCCAGGCTGGGGGACAGAGCGAGACTCCATTTCAAAACAAAACAAAAAAAATTGGCATGCCTATAGAAAAGGAAAGAGTCATGTGTTATACTGGGTTAAATGGTAAAAACAGAAACTAGGATGGCATCTTAAGAATTTAAGAAACAAAAGAAAGTATAGGTAAAGCAAAAAGGGTAATGTTTAAATGTACTTATCAGAGGGTGATATAGGGCATGAATTTATAATTGTTAGAGAAAAAACTGTCAAGCAAATAAAGTATACAACACATGATTAATAATTGAGAGCAAAATACAACAAACAAGTGGATAGGTAGAATAACATGTTTTTTCCTACGTAAGAAGACAGAAGATAGTACTGGTTATTTCATTATTTTCTTCCAGGTAAGAGAAACTAGTTTCATGTTTGAAACTTAGTTACATCTTAATGGAAAAGATGCCTCTGTCAATGAAGCTCATTAATAAAGCACCTGAAATACTAAAAAGCCAAGTACAAATGTTATGGTTGCTTTCAAAAATTATGTGAATAAATACTCACATGAAAAAAGGAAGTAGATAGGGTACATAACGTCTTGGGAAAGAAAAAAAAGAAGGTTAATTGTCTTGGAATACATTTTTTGTTAATAATTAAGAGTAGAGTGGGGAGAGGCCAAGATGGCCAACACCTGCCATCTTGGAGGCTCCCACCCAGAGGAGTGAAAACAGTAAGTGAACCTGCACCAATAACTGAAGTATCCAGGTTCTCTCTTTGGGAGTGACCAGGCAGTTGCTGTGACCCACAGTGTGAGGAAAAGCTGGGTGGTGCGATGGCCCACCTGGGAGCCACACAGGGCAAGGGAACTCTCACCCCCAGCCAAGGGAAGCTGTGAGTGATCATGCTACTTGCCTGAGAAGCCACCCTTTTTCTAGAGATCTGTGCAACCCATGGATTTGGGGTTCTCCCTGTGAGCCCACACACACCACCAGGGCCTTGGGTCCGAAGCACAGAGCTGTACAGATTCTCAGTGGCCACTTGGCTGGAGACTGACTGAGACTATCGCGTTCCCAAGGGGAGGGGTGGCCATCATTACTGTGGCTGCCTGCTGCCTAAGATGACTGAGCTCCCAGGGAGAGGGGCAGCTGCCATCTCTGCAGGTCCCGTCTGCCGTTTTTCCCCTGCTGGTGCCAGAGAAACTGGGTGCTTTGGACCCAGGAGGAATTCTCCACAGTGCAGCACAGCGGCTATCACAGAACATGGCCAGACTGCCTCTTTAGGCCAGACCGTGACCCATCTCTTTTCACTGGGTGGGGCCTCCCTGCAGGAGTTTCAGCTACTCTAGCAAGGGGTTTAGGGACAGAACTCTGACCTCCCACAACTGAGTCCCTGGGGAGAGAGGAGGCTGTGGTCTCCACAGATCAGTAGACCTAGTCTTTCTCCCTGCCAGTCCTGAGGAATCCTGGCGGTTCAGATGAACAGGATTTCCCCCAGCACAGCGCACCCCCTCCATCAAGGGCAGCTAAAGTGCTTCATTAAGTGGGTTCTGGATTCTGTGCCTCCTGAATGGGTGAGAGACCCCCAACAGGGGTGGCAAGGCACTTTATACAGGAGCGTTCCTGCTGGCATCAGGTCAGTGTCCCTCTGGAACAGAGATCCTAAAGGAAGAAGTAGGCAGCTATCTCAGCTATCTCTGCTGTTCTGCAGCCTCCACTGGTGACACCTTCAGGTGAGTAAGGGACACACGCAAATAGGATCCGGAGTGGGCCCCCAGCAAACTGCAGCAGACCTACAGAAAAGAGGACTGACTGTTAAAAGAAAAACAAATGGAAAGCAACCATGACAACAGCATCAACAAAAAAGTCCCCACAGAACTACATCCAAACATTAGCAGCCTCAAAGATTGAACCCAAATAAACTCACAAAGGTGAGAAAGAATCCACAAAATAAATAAATAAATAAATAAATACTGAAAACTTAAAAAGCCATATTTCTTCTTCTCCTCCAAATGATCTCAACACCTCTCCAGCAAGGGCACAGAACTGGGAAGAGACTGAGATGGATGAATTGCCAGAAGTAGGCTTCAGAAAGTGGATCATAATGAACTTTGCTCAGCTAAAAGAGCATGTTCTAACCCAGTGCAAAGGAGCTAAGAACCATGATAAAACATTACAGGAGCTGTTAATCAGAATAACCAGTTAGAGAGGAACATAGATGACCTGATAGAGTTGAAAAACACAACATGAGAACTTCACAATGCAACCACAAGTATCAATAACTGAATAAACTAAACAGAGGAAAGAATTTCAGAACTTTAAAGCTGTCTTGCTGAAACAAGACAGGGAGACAAGATTAGAGAAAAAGGAATGAAGAGGAATGAATGAAACCTTTGAGGACTATGGGGTTATGTAAAAAGAATAAACCTATGACTGGTTGGGGTACCTGAAAGAGATGGGAAGAGTGGAACCAAGCTGGAAAACATACTTCAGAATATCATCCAGGAAAACTTCCCCAACCTAACAAGACAGACGAACATTCAAATAAAGGAAATCCAGAGAACCCCAGTAAGATACTCCATGAGAAGATCAACCCCAAGACACATAGTCATCAGATTCTCCAAAGTTGAAATGAAGGAAATGTTTAGGGCAGCCACAGAGAAAAGCCAGGTCATCTACAAAGGGAAATCCTTCACATTCACACAGATCTCTCATCAGACACCCTATAAGCTGGAAGAGATTGGGGGTCAATTTTCAATATTCTTAAAGAAAAGAATTTCCAACCCAGAGCTTCATATCCAGTCAAACTAAGCTTCATAAGTGAAGGAGAAATAAAATCCTTTTCTGACAAGTAAATGCTGAGGGAATTCATCACTACCAGGCCTGCCTTGCAAGAGCTCCTGAAGGAAGCACTAAATATGGAAACGAAAAACTGGTACCAGTCACTGCAAAAACTGAAGTACAAGGACCAATGACACTATGAAGCTACTACATCAAAAAGTGTGCAAAATAACCAGCTGACATTATGATGACAGGATCAAATTCACACGAAACAATATTAACCTTAAATGTAAATGGGCTACATACCCCAGTTGAAAGGCACAAAATGGCAAGCTAGATAGAGTCACGACTCACTGGTGTGCTGTATTCAAGAGACCCATCTTATCTGCAAAGACACAGTTTGGCTCCAAATAAAGGGATAGAGGAAACTTTATCAAGCAAATGGGAAGCAGAAAAAAGCAGGGGTTTAAATTCTAGTTTCTGATGAAACAGACTTAAACCAACAAAGATAAAAAACAAACAAAGAAGAGCATTACATAATGGCAAAGGGATCAATTCAACAAGAAAAGCTAACTATCCTAAATATATATCCACTCAATACAAGAGCACCCGGATTCATAAAACAAGTTCTTAGGGACCTACAAAGAGACTTATATTCCTACACAATAATAGTGGGAGACCTTAACACACCACTGTCAATATTAGACAGACCATCAGGACAGAAAATTAACAAGGATATTCAGGACTTGAACTCTGCTCTGGATCAAGTGGACCTGATAGATATGTACAGAACTCTCCACCCAGAAACAACAGAATATACATTCTTCTTGGAGCCACATGGCACTTACTGTAAAATTGATTACATAATTGGAAGTAAACACTTTTCAGCAAATGCAAAAGAACCAAAATCATAACAGTCTCTCAGAGCATAGCACAATCAAATTACAACTCAAGATTAAGAAACTCACTTAAAACCACACAACTACATGGAAATAGAATACCCTGCTCCTGAATGGCTCCTGGGTAAATAATAAAATTAAGACACATATCAAGAAGTGTTTTGAAACAAATGAGAACAAAAAGACAATGTTCTGGATCTCTGGGATGCAGCTAAGACAGTGTTAAGACAGAAATTTATAGCACTAAATGCCCACATAAAAAAGCTAAAAAGATCTCAAATTGACACCCTAACATAACAACCAAAAGAATTAGAGAAGCAAGAGCAAACAAATTGCAAAATTAAAAGAAGACAAAAAATATCCAAAATCAGAGCAGAACTGAAGGGCATAGAGACATTAAAAAACCATTCAAAAAAAATCAATGAATCCAGGAGCTGGTTTTCTGAGAAAATTAATAAAATAGATGGACAGTTAGACTAATAAATAATCAAATCGACAAATAAAAAATGATAAAGGGTGTATCAACACTGACTTCACAGAAATACAAACAACCACATAAACACCTTCATGCAAATAAACTGGAAAATCTAGAAAAAAATGATAAATTCCTGGACATGTACACCCTCCCAAGACTGAACCAGGAAGAAGTTGAATCCCTGAGTAGAATAATAACAAGTTCTGAAACTGAGGCAGTAATAAATAGCCTTCCAACCAAAAAAAGCCCAGGACCAGATGGATTCACAGCCAAATTCTACCTGAGGTACAAAGAGGATCTGGTACCATTTCTTCTGAAAGTATTCCAAACAACTGAAAAGGAGGGACTTCTCCCTAACTCATTCTATGAGGCCAACATCATCCTGATACCAAAATCTGGCAGAGGTACAACCAAAAATGAAAACTAAAAGTCAACAACCCTAATGAATGTTGATGCAAAAAATCCTTAATAAAATACTGGCAAACCAAATCCAGCAGCACATCAAAGAAGCTTATCCACCATGATCAAGTCAACTTCATCCTCGGGATGTAAGTCAACATATGTAAATTAATAGACATAATTCATCACATAAACAGAACTAAAGACAAAAACCACATGATTATCTCAATAGATGCAGAAAAGGCCTTTGATAAAATTCAACATCCGTTTATGTTAAAAACTCTCAATAAACTAGGTATTTATGGAACATACCTCAAAATAATAAGAGCCGTTTATGACACACTCAGAGCCAATATAATACTAAATGGACTGAAAGCATTCCCCTTGAAAAGTTGCACAAGACAAGGATGCCATTTCTCACCACTCCTATTCAACATTGTATTGAAAGTCTGGCAGGGCAACCAGGCAAAGGAAATAAATAAAGAGTATTCAGATAGGAATAGAGGAAGTCAAAATGTCTCTGTCTGCAGATAGCATGATGCTACATCTAGAAAATCCCATCATCTCAGCCCAAAATGTTTGTAAGCAGATAAGCAAATTCAGCAATGTCTCAGGATACAAAATCAATGTTCAAAAAACACAAGCATTCCTACACACCAACAATAGACAAGCAGAGAGGCAAACCATGAATGAACTCTCATTCACAATTGCTACAAAGAGAATAAAATACCTAGGAATACAGCTAACAAGGGAAGTGAAGGACCTCTTCAAGGAGAACTACAAAACACTGCTCAAGGACATAAACAAATGAAAAAAATTCCAAGCTCATGGATAGGAAAAATTAATATCATTAAAATGGCCATATTGCCTAAATAAATTTATGGATTCAACACTATTTTCATTACACTACCATTGACATTCCTCACAGATTTAGAAAAAACTAATTTAAAATTCATATGGAACCAAAGGAATCTGTATAGCAAAGCAAAGACAATCCTGAGCAAAAAGGAAAAAGCTGGAAGCATCATGCTACTTGACTTCAAATTATATAAGTCTACAGTAACCAAAACAGCATGGTACTGGCACAAAAACAGACACCTAGACCAATAGAAAAGAATAGAGATCTCAGAAATAAGACCACAGATCTTCAACCACCTTGTCTTTGACAAAACTGACAAAAAAAGCTATGGGGACAGGATTCCGTATTTAATAAGTGGTGCTGGGGAAACTGCATAGCTACATGCAGAATATTGAAACTGGACCCGTTCCTCAAACCTTATACACAAATTAACTCAAGATGGATTCAAGACTTCAATGTAAAACCCCAAATTATAAAAACCCTAGAAGAAAATCTAGGCACTACTATTCATGACATAGGCATGGGCAAAAATTTCATAATGAAAATATCATAAACAATTTCTACAAAAGCAACAGTAGACAAATGGGATCTAATTAAACTAAAGAGCTTCTGCACAGCAAAATAAACTACTATTAGAGTGAACAGAGAACCTACAGAATGGGAGAACAATTTTGCAATCTACCCATCTGACAAAGGTCTAATATCCAGAATCTATAAGGACTTTAAATACACTTAAAATTAAAAAAAAAAAAAAGCTATTAAAAAGTGGGCAAAGGACATGAACAGACACTTCTCAAAAAAGATATTATGTGGCCAAAAAACATGGAATAAAGCTCAACATCACTGATTATTAGAGAAATGCAAATCAAAACCACAGTGAGATACCATCTCTAGCCAGTGAAAATGGCAATTCTTAAAATGTCAAGAAACAACAGACGCTGGTGAGACTGTGGCGAAACAGGGACAGTTTTACACTGTTGGCTGGAAGGTAAATTAGTTCAACTATTGTGGAAGACAGTGTGACAATTGCTCAAAGACCTACAACCAGGAATACAATTTGATCTAGCAATCCCATTACTGGGTGTATACCCAAAAGAATTTAAATCATTCTATTATAAAGATACATGCACACATATGTTCATTGCAGCACTATCCACAATAGTAAAGACATGGAATGAACACGAATGCTCATCAATGATTGACTGGATAAAGAAAATGTGATACATATACACCATGGAATACTATGTAGCCATAAAAATAAAATGAGATCATGTCCTTTGCAGGGACATGGATGGAGCTGGAAGCCATTACCCTCAGCAAACTAACACAGGAACAGAAAACCAAACGCTGCACGTTCTCATTTATAAGTGGGAGCTGAACAATGAGAACACATAGACAAAGGGAGGGGAGCAACACACACTGGGGCCTGCTGGGGGTGGTGGAGACAGGGAGAGCATCAGGATTAATAGCTAATGGATGTGAGGCTTAATACCTAGATGATGAGTTGATAAGTGTAGCAAACCACCATGGCAAACATTTACCTATGTAATAAGCCTGCACGTCCTGCACATGTATCCTGGAAGTTAAAATAAAATTAAAAAACAAACAAACAATAAAGCTCAAGTTTTATGATAAAATAAAGAATAGAGTCAAAAAGCTTATATATCTTAGGGATTATTTAACAGAATAATATACTATCCTAACAATCTATAAAGCAATTATTGAGAACACAGTGAGGTGTACTTCCTCCCATGAGCTCTTTTAAAGGTTTATTTAATGATTATCTATTTTGGGGATGGGAAAAGTTAAATTTATAATCTTATGAATTAGAATTTGATACCAGAAATCATTACAATTTCCTCCATTTCAAAGGAGAAAGCAAAACACACACACTGATATCAAGTATGTCCTTGCTTAAATTTATCAAAAATTAAATTTATATTGTACATATGATTGAGACCTATCTGGAAAATATTCTCAAACTTCTTTTGTGAGTGTCAATAAATGCTTATTTGAGCTTTAGAAATAAGTTAGTTGACAATAATTTCTGGTTTGGGCAGGAAAGTTCAGGGAAAATCACCTCGATATTATGGAAAGAAATTAAGAAAAGTCCACTATAAAATATCTGAATGATGTCCTCAGATTGGAGCTCTGTCAATTGGCCTTATTGCTTTCTTATTTGGATATCATCTAGGGGTTGAATAGCACTACTCTGACTCCCAGGAGAACCTTGGTAGGGATTTATCCAACAGTATCAAGGGCCACAAATGGCTTAAACAAAGCAACATCCTTACTGAAAGTATAAGAAGCAGAAGGGTTAGAACTTGAATGCATGTTCACCATATCTAGATATATTTATTTTTCTCTTCATTTTTGAGTGGTTAGCATTAAAAAGCCAATGATATATTCCAAGTATAAATTCAGATTAAGAAGAACTGAAATAGATTATCTCGTATTTGCTTATCTTTTTCAGAAATCAACCAAGAAAATCTCCTAAGACTTGAAATTAAAATATCCTCCCAACAGTGGTAAGCATACTTTAAAAATTAATGTCAATCAGAAATCTCAGAATGTGACCTTATAGAGGGACTTTGCAGATACGATTAGTTAAAATGAGGTCATCCTGAATTACTTACGATGGTGTCCTACTAAGAAGGGAAGAGGGCACACGAATACACGAATACTGCAAAAAAAAAAAAAAAAAAAAAGGTGGGGTGGCGGGGGAATAGGGATGCAGAAATGAATGTATGCTGCTACGAACTAAAGAATGTCATGGCGCATTAGAAACCCTTACAGTTGGACAAAGAGAGAAAGAATTATTCCCTGGAGCCTTCAGAAGAAGCATAGCCCTGCCACTACCTTTATTTCAGACTTCCAGTCTCCATAACTGTGAGAGAGTAAATTCCTGCTTTTTCAAAAATTCTGTATTTATTTTTTTGAGACGAAGTCTCGCTCTGTCGCCCAAGGTAGAGAGCAGTGGCACAATCTCAGCTCACTGAAAACTCTGCCTCTCGGGTTCAAGCAGTTCTCTGCGTCAGTCTCCTGAGTAGCTGGGATTACAGGTGCCCGCCATCATGCCCAGCTAATTTTTGCATGTTTAGTAGACAGGTTTCACCATCTTGGCCAGGTTGGTCTTGAACTCCTGACCTCGTGAGCCACTTGCCTCGGCCTCCCAACGTGCTAGGATTACAGGCTTGAGCCACCACACCCGGCCCAATTCCTGCTGTTTTAAGCCACTCAGTTTGTGATAATTTGTTACAGCAGCACTAGGAAGCTAATACACACACTGTAAATAAAATGAGGATACATGAAATGTATAATCATCAATCTGTAACAATTATCCTACCAAAAATAATTTATAAATAAATAGTTGAAAATGCTTAGAAACATCCAATTTCTATTCTACGTGCTCTAGAAGCAGAGCATAACAAATATGCTCACACCTAAGCAATGACATTGTCCTCTAGGGAAGAAAGAACAATATAAAAGAAGGTGATAATCAATAGAGCCTAGTGAAGCAAAGAACCAAAGAACACATTTTTATTCGGAAATTCTTCGTAGCTTCAAAGACAGAAGACATTCCAACCAGCTGATTTCAGCATGTATTCAACATATATTTGATAAGCTGACAGTAACATTATGCATACTGGAAAGTTATATTTTCTTTGTAAATAAATTAATGCCTATAAAACATGAATGTATTGCAAATGTGATTAACATATTTTTCCTTTCTGAATACATTAATAATTTCAAACGAAACACTTGGAAGTGAGGACTGGAACATGGAATACAATGACCAAGTCATCATTCATCAGCTTTACTTAGTTAGTTAGTTATATGCCGGGAAGTCAAGTATTTATTAAGCATCTGGTTTTTCTTTTCTGTTTGTTTGTTTGTTTGTTTTTGAAACAAAGTCTCACTCTGTAGCCCAGGCTGGGGTGCAGTGGCGCTATCTCGGCTCACTGCAACTTGTGGCCCCTGGGTTCAAGCCGTTCTCTGCCTCAGCCTCCGGAGTAACTGGGATTATAGGTGCCCACCACCACACCCAGTATTTTTTTGGTAGAGACGGGTTTTCACCATCTTGACCAGGCTGGTCTTGAACTCCTGATCTCGTGATCCACCTGCCTCAGCATCCCAAAGTGCTGGGATTACAGGCATGAGCCACCCCACCTGGCCCTATTAAGCATCTTTTTTATTAGGTGACAACAGAAGTATGCTAACAATTATTTCACTAATTTCCTTTATAACTTTCCCAGAATTTATTGCATCGTTACTCTTTCAAATTGCAAAAAACACAAATTCTATTTCTCTAACTTACAGTTATGTTAAATTCAATTATGCATCTTACATCTAATAGTTGGCCTCCAATTCGCCCTTTCTTCCACCTTTATTTGATGTTCTTTGCATCAGCGTCCAACTGAGAGGCAGCTATCACAATTCACCTTGAATAAGGGAAGTTTAATATAAATACCCATTAACAAGGGGAGTGAAGTAGCCATGGAGTATTAAAGAGAAATTTAAAGTACACAAGGAGGGAAAGACAAAGTTTGGAGAGTGTTCCCTTCCCCAAAGCTGAGTTACTGACTTCCTTCGGGGAAGTCGAGGCAGCAGCCCATTTGATGGCAGAAAAGTTCACGGGGCTGCCCCAGCCAGAGATGGCCCATTATTTCCATGTTAACTGGAAACACCCCATAGGGTGTGTTGATGAGTGAGGCTGGCAGAAAGGTGTGCAGAAGTGTGGGTTTCAGGGGGCTAGGTGCATTGCACCTTGTTGGTAGAGCTGCCTAAAGTTATCCTCTTACCTTCGGAGGTGCAGGCTTACTGATGCTGGCAAGCGAGAGTGTAGGGCAAGTTGGAGCTTAGGGAACCTCCTAGCTGACAAAGCAGTGTGAGGTCTTGGGAGCACAATGTCTGTTTCAGGAGGGTCGTAGAAAGATGGTCAGCAGGCCAGGGCCAGGATTATAAGCTTGCTGAGAGACTGTGCTCTAGGATTTAACAGAGTCCCTCTCGTGGCGATGCAGCAGCAGCAAGAAGAAATAAAAATGGCAAGAAAACAGAATTAGATGATGTGATGGTTAATATTGAGTGTCAACTTGATCGGATCGAAAGATGCAAAGTCTTGTTCCTGGATGTGTCTGTGAAGGTATTTCTAAAGGAGATTAACATTTGAGTCAGTGGACTGGGAGAAGCAGACCCGCCCTCAACCCAGGTGGGCACCATCTAATCAGCTGGCAGCACGGCTAGGATAAAAGCAGGGAGAGGAATGTGGAAGGTCTAGACTAGCTGAGTCCTCTGGCCTCCATCTTTCTCCCGTGCTGGATGTTTCCTGCCCTCAAACATCAGATTCCAAGTTCTTCAGCTTTTGGACTCTTGGTCTTACACTGGTGGTTTGCCAGGGGCTCTTGGGCTTTCAACCACAGACTGAAGGCTGCACTGTTGGCTTCCATAGTTTTGAGGTTTTGGGACTCGCACTGGCTTCCTGGCTCCTCAGCTTGCAGATGGTCTATTGTGGGACTTCACCTTGTGATCACCTGAAGTGATCAATTATCCATGTGTGTCAATTATCCTAATAAACTCCCCTTCATATACTCATCTATCCTATTAGTTCTGTCCCTTCAGAGGACCCTGACTAAAACAGATGACAAACACCTTGGTATTGCAATGCAATGTCTCTTTATCGCCCTCTACTGGCAAAGATTAATATTATGTGCTTAAAAACTCTATTATTGCAGAGCAGGTTAAGAAACCTGAGTTTGGAGCCAAGAGCAGTCCACTGAAAACTTGAACGTGCTTCACTGATTCTAGGAAACAAGTATTTATAAAACCACTATCTCAAACTCACATGTGTATGTACGCTGTGACTAGGTCTCATTTTCCATTGCCACTGCTATTTTTATGTATCCCTTTCTCTGAAAACAGTTATCTTCAGAGTCAGCATCTCACACAATTCCACGGGGCTGCGGGGGAGGTCGCGGGGGGTGGGGGTAGTAATTTACATTGGATTCTATATGAATGATCCACCCTATTTTGAGTTATTCAGTGAACAGTTGGCGTGAACACGCACTAAGACGTTAAATATTCGCATGTATTTTATCTTGGATCACATAGTTTAATTGCTCGTAGATGTTCATCACTTCCTTAAGAAAAAAGCTGAATTATGCTGTTTTCCTCTTATCAATGTTTAAGTAATATTTCAAGCCTCTTCGATCACTACCTACTTTACACTACAGACACTCTAAATGCAACTTATACCATTTTGCCATT
The DNA here is from genome assembly GCF_000951035.1 of Colobus angolensis palliatus. NCBI lineage: Eukaryota > Metazoa > Chordata > Mammalia > Primates > Cercopithecidae > Colobus > Colobus angolensis. Next base: position 10,295,264 of record NW_012120598.1, on the reverse strand, counting down.
GGGTTTTGATATATTATTCCAAAATTAGATTATTACTGTTTGATGTTTCTTCTTACATATGTATTCTACTAAACTGCCTCATAATTAGACAAGAATGACATCTTATTCATTGATTTATAAAACAGAAACTATCACTCCTGATGTAGATCACACACCTTAACTGTATCCTCATTTTAATACATGCTTGAGTTACTATGTGACATCAACATTAAAATACCTGTCTCCAAATGTATTCTTTGAGATCAGGGACTGTGTGCTTCAGTTACATAACAATTTGGACAAATAATATGTCAGTTTATATGTTTTAATCTGATGGCAATTAATTTCTGATAAATTTTAAAAGTGCAATTTTAAAATCTTACTCACCTTTTTGTTTATTTTAGATGAAAATAAAGAGAAAAATATATTGAGCACTTAAGCAAAATTCCACAAATACGTACTTATTTGTCTCATGTGTATATTAATTGGCATAATCCACCTCTACCCATATACTGTTTGGTTGGAAGAACATAGAGAAATCTCAGATCCTTTCAGGATAAAGAACAATTTCTGAGAAGACACATCTTTGAAAAGCGTGGGCCCAGGATCAGCCTTTAAGCATCTCAATTCTGGCTCTAGCACTTTCTAGCTATGCGGCCTTTGGAAGTTAGTTACTCACACTGAGCCTTGTTTTCCTCATCTATCAAACAAGGAATGCTAGTCTGAAGACACCATATGTACAAATAGCAAGTCACAAATGCACATGTGAAAACTACTTTCTTAATTTATCCATAATTATGTGTTAAATATATTCTTTATTCCACTGGCTGATACATAAAATCTCACTTTAGTCATGTTCCTTTTCTAATTTTCTGATCCAGCACCTCAATTCTGGATAAGAGGGTGGTTAGAAAAATCAGACGCTTAAATGGCATGGCAAAAGTATGTGTTTGTGTGCCTGGGGACAGAGGCACATTGCATGCGGCCCCAGTCCTTGCTTTAACCTGCTGATATCTGCCCAGTGAGGCCTTTGTTTCGGGCTGCAGATGTTATTCACGTCATTTTCCTCAGGTTCATTATTTCTCAGTGCTAACTACATGTAGTTTTTGGCACAAGGTTAATGCTACTGCACAACCCTGCACTCTCTTTGGCTTGTGGATTTAGACATCTTAGCTAATTTTGAGGCTCCTGAGCTATGCTACGCTGAGGAGATCTCTCGAATCTTAACACTTTTCTTGAATAGTAAGGGCAGAGGTTTCCTAAGCTCTTTGAAATCTACCTATGTTAGGATCCTCTCTCCCTTTTATTGCTCCACAAGACTTGGCTCAGTGTGTATTGCAGCATTGGACACCTTCTCAGGCATCCATCAGTGACTAAGATCTTTTTGTTTTCTTCTACATCTTCCTCCCTATTCCCAAAATCAAAGGAATTGTGTGTGTGTGTGTGTGTGTGTGTGTGTGTGTAAGAAGGGAGCGTAGGAGCTATGAGAAAATACAGGGTTGCTAGATAAATCTTTTTTTGATAAATAGCATCCTTCAAATTTAATGATTTCATCCAAAGTTTTATATTTTTAACACATAGGCTAAGAATGCAATTCTTTTTGGTTAGCCTTCTCTGAGTCAATGACTGCAAAAAGTTCAACTCCCCAAATGACAAAAAGAGAAGGTGTGAAACGCAATATTAAAAGGCACAAATAGGGAGCAATGGTTAATGTACAAAATTTTTTTCTACTCAGTAGAAAATTAAAATAGAAGATGGATATAAAACACAACAAGCAGTGCCCACAACATTGAAATTGCTTAATAAGTATTAGTCACTACAAACCTGCAATTATAGCCTCAGAGAGCAAAGAATGGATTGCAAAATGCAACTGAACAGGGTAGAAACACATAGCTTTTTCCCACTTGTATCCTCATTGGAACTTTTGGAATCAAACTTCAAAATGTAGGAAACACATACACTCTAACTGAAAGAAAACAACATATTTTTCATAATTACAATGAACTTTTGTAGAAAGGAAACACTGTACAACAATAACATAAAATAGAAAAACAGGTAAACTAAGCCAGGCCCTGTGGCTCAAACCTGTAATCGCAGCACTTTAGGAGGGTGAAGAGGGTGAATCACTTGAGTCCAGGAGTTGGAGACCAGCCTGGGCAACATGGTGAAACTCTGTCTCCACTAAAAATACAAAAATTAGCTGGGTGTGGTAGCATGCACCTATAGTCCCAGCTACTTGGGAGGCTGAGGTGGGAGGATCATCTGAGCCTGGGAGGTCAAGGCTGCTGTGAGCTGTGATAATGCCACTGCACTCTATCCTGGGCAACACAGTGAGAGACCCTGTCTCAAAAAAAAAAAAAAGAGAAAAAGAAAAAGTAAAAGAGAAAAACTTTATAAAAAAGACCAAAAAGAAGTTTACATTCTAAAAAAAATAGTTTTAAAAATGGAAACTTAACAGATTGAGTGAAATGTAAAAAGCTAAACCATGAGACGAAAGTGAACAAAATAGAGCTGAAGGAAAGACAAATAAAAATAAAGCCCATAAATAGGAACTGAGAAATAGTTTTGATCAACAAATTTTCTTATTCATAAAATCAGAAAATTAGAGGAAATATATAATTTGGAAGACTTTATAATGGCAGAAAATTTATAGTACACTATTTCAGCATTGTAGTTAGATATGACACCACCTTTCCACTTTGTTAATACTAAAAGGCATATATTATCTACGATTTATTATAGCTGTTGCCGAAGGAGGCATTTTTGTTCATTACCAGTGAATAAGGAGACAGGAGAATTGTTAATATGAACTAGTTAACTTTAATGTTTTCAATCAGTTGAGAACAAATTTATTTTCTTCCACTTTCTATTTTTGTTCATGAAATATTTCTCAAACATTATAACCAGAACAATGAAAAAAACTGGCGTGTATGTGTGTGTGTGAGTGAGTGTGCATGTGTGAGAAATTTTAAACACTTGGGTAAATCAGACTCCTCAGGCTAAGCATTAATGTCAAAGGGAATTAATTTGATTATTTATCCTGGATTCTGCTTGATACATTTAATCAGATTGAAAGAATTCAGAAATTTTTCCTATAGCTTCCTCCAAATATTAGAAAACATGTAATTAATAAGCTTTTAGTAAAATGTATCAGTTCAAAAGTTAACATTTAATGGATCATTTTAGCAAGCAAATTGTTTACAGACATTACCAATGGAAAATAATAAACTATTCAAACATTTCTTGAAAGATTTTAAAGGAATTCACAAACTAGCAGGTGATATCTTAGTTAACATGATGATGCCCCCTTTTTGGCATTGTAGGTGAGCACATTCATTTAATCCAATTTTAAAACTCACCAGATGCCAACTGGCAGTAACCAATAAAGGAACACTACAAGTAGAAACGTTTATGTTCCCATTTCTTACAAAGGCATTGCACAAAAGTCTTTATTATTGCCCCCTCCCTTGTTTTCTGATTTTCTTTTTCTTCTTTTAATATATTTTATTTTATCTTAGAGCAGTTTTAGATTCACAAAAAAACTCGAGAGGAAGGTATACAGGTTTTTCATATACCCTGGTCCTTACACATGCATAGCCTTCCCCATTATCAACATCCCCCACCAGAGTGATACACTGGTTACGATTGACGAACCTGCATTGAGGCATTGCTGTCACTCAAGGTCCATAATTAACAGTGAGGTTAATTCTTGATGTTGTATATTGATTTTCTTTATTGCCAAAAATCTGAAAAGAACTGTCCACATACAGTATCCCTTTTTGACCTCCCATTCACTCTTTACTGGTAATATTCATTGTCAATTAAAATAATATTGGCTGGTATTTTTGTTTATAAAAGTAAGATTTTGTGAGTAATTATTTTTTAATAGAGGAAAACGTTTTTTAAAAGATTTGTAAATACACTATTTGTGTGTAATCACTTCTAATATGCTGCCATTCTCCTTTGGCTATATGTTTTTCTATGTAATTGGGATAATGGTGGTTATCTTGTCAGGTAACACTTTTATTTTTTCTGTTTAACAATGTAATATGACCGTTTTTCATATTATTATATATACTGTGCCAATAATGGGCTGTGTATTCTGTTCCACTGGACTATGTGTGCATTACTACTGTATGCCTGTGCACAAAATTTTAATTGTTACAGCTTTAAAATAAGCCATAACATGTGGTTGGATAAGATCAACAAATTGTTCATCTTCTTCTGTTTTGGTGTTCTTAAAATCACTTCAATATTGTAAGAGTCTCTATTGAGTTCTTTCACATCATTTTCAGATTTAGTCCGATATTCATTTTATGTTTTTTAATTGAAAATGGTATCTATTGTTTTTTAACATTTGTTACTGAGAATAAGTAATTCAATTGATTCTTTAACCTTATATACGGCAATAAGATTTCATCCACTAATTCTAAAAGATCTTAGTAGATATCATCGGTGAGTAATGATACTTTTTGAATTATCTCTTCTATTCTTTAACCATTTCAAAATGGTTTTTGCTTTTAAAAAAATTAGCGAATGTTTTAACTTGTTTTTGAACATTTAAATTGTTCTTAATAGAGGCTTTCTTTATCTCAAATAGTGTTTTTTATAGTCAAGTTAATTTTGTCTGATATTTATTATATCTGTCCTGGATTTTATCTGGTTAGTGTGTGCTAGTTGTATTTTTTTGCCTGCTATTACACTTTCTCTACTCTTTTATGCCAGTCTTTTGTAAATAGTATCAGATTATTTATAGTCCAATCTGATGATTTCTGTACTCCAATCAAAACTCTTAATACATTTATATTTCTTGTGATTACTAAAACATACCTACATACATTTATATACATAGATATAATCCGTGTGTGTGTGTGTGCGTGTGTGTAAAGGAATTCTCCTTTCTAAGGAGGAGAATGGCAATATACGAATAATGAAGACCATTAGCACAAAAGGAGATCAAAAAGAAGAAATAAAAAAGGGAATAAGGAAAAAGCAAGAAAAATAGAGAGTTCATAGTAAGAGAATTTATATATATACACACACACACACACACTCTTTGGATACAAACACACACATATATGTTTACGTGCAGTAATCTTCTGAATTTATATGTATATATGTAGCTATGTTTTAGTAATCATAAGATTACTACACATATATGTATATAGTGTGTGTATGTATATATATATATCCAAAGGTGATATATGTATAGTGTGTGTGCATATATATGTGAGTGTATGTATATATCCATTCTCTTACTATGAACTCTGTATTTTTCTTGCGTTTTCTTTATTCCCTTTTTTATTTCTTCTTTCTGATCTCCTTTTGTGTTAATGGTCTTTATTAATCATATATTGCCATTTTCCTCCTTGGAAAGAGACACCTGAATCTCAATATCTTAGTTCAAATATTGAAACTTTTAGTATCCATGCTTTAATTCTTAATTGTAGTTGTATATGTATTTATTTCTCAGTTTAGCTCTAATTTTTATAGTTTTGACTACTGCTCACTCTCCTCTTGGAAATTATCTTCTCATGACTTATATATGTGTGTGTGAACATATGTGTGTGTGTATATATATATACACAGACATATATACGCACACACACACATATATATGTATGTGTGTATATATATATAGAGAGAGAGAGTTATATTTCCCCACCTCCCATTTTTTATATCTTTCTAATTTCTGCCAATAATTCTGTTCATATACCTCTAGTACTGCTACTCTTAATTATATTATTTTATTCTACATATTGCACATTTAATGGCCTTCATTACTATTCTTTTACTTGACCAAAGTCAGTTTATTCAGTCCCCTGGGGAAAGCCTCAATATTTCTCATACATCAAAGCACTCTATTTTGTGATTCTGGCCCTGGAGCCCCTCAGTGCGTAATACTGTTTCCTGCATTTTTTGCCTGACATTGAATGTTAGGTAGGCAGCCAGAGCCTGTGTTTCCTTTTCAGTCAAATCTATCTTTTGGACCCCACCAAAAAATGTGCTCTTTTGTATATTAACTAGGCTGTCCATGCTATTCAATCCAACAGAAGCTTTCCTGGAGAAAACTCTCTTGGCAGCAAAGGACATTTTTTAACTGTTTTTTTTTTTTCTTTTTTTCTTTTTTAAACATGTTTGCCTCTTGGTTCCAGTGGTACCACACTTTGATAGTTTACATTGACCTCCTGGAATATGCCACCATGTCTGAGGGCCAACAACTCACTTGCCATCACAGTCCTGGGCCGGCAGGTGCTATAGCTCATGCCTCCTTGAAATTGTAGCACTTAGGGAGGCTGAGGAGGGTGGATCACTTGAGCTCAGGGGTTTGAGACCAGCCTGTGCAACATGGTGAAACCCCATTCCTACAGAAAAAAAGAAAAAGAAAAAGAAAAAATTAGCAGGGCCTGGTGGTGCATGCCTGTAGTCCCAGCTACCTTGGAAACTCAGGTGGGAGGACCGCCTGAGCCCAAGCGGTCAGGGCTGCAGTGAGCTGAGATCGCACCACTGCACTCCAGCTTGGGTGACAAAGTGAGATCCCGTCTGAAAAGTAAAAAGAAACTCCTGGGCCTTTCCTCCTGGCCATTTCTGTAGAGCTGGACCAACCAGCAATATCATGGAATTTTAGACTTTTCACCTATCAATAGATTTGACTGAAGCAACATATCACAAAGAGTTCGAAGCACTACATATCGTATTCCAGCAGTGAGGGCAAGGTACTGGGTAAACTGTAACCAATGAGAAGCAGGAGATAGGAAGGAGATTGACATGTAATTTCTCTCTAACTTTTCTCCTGTTTACTGCCATGAGGCCTGAGTGCACCTTGCAGCCTGAGCAGTGATGTTTTCCCTGTGGGCCAAACAGCACACCTGTGAGCCACCTGCAGAAGTGAGTCAGTTCTGGGTCATCTGTCAAATAGCAGGCAGCAAACTCATGCATCACGATACATTTGTTTGCATTTTCCTTTATCTCACTTTTTGTTTGTCACACCAATGCCCTAAGTTCTCACCTGCTGTGATGGTTAATACTGCGTGTCAACTTGATTGGATTGAAGGATGCAAAGTATTGATCCTGGGTGTGTCTGTGAGGGTGTTGCCAAAGGAGATTAACATTTGAGTCAGTGGACTGGGAAAGGCAGCCCCACTCTCAATCTGGGTGGGCACAATCTAATCAGCTGCCAGTGCAACCAGAACAAAAGCAGGCAGAAGAACATGGAAAGACTAGACTGGCTTAGCCTTCCAGCCTACATCTTTCTCCCATGTTGGATGCTTCCTGCACTCGAACATCAGACTCCAAGTTCTTCAGCTTTGGGACTCAGACTGGCTTCCTTTCTCCTCAGCTTGCAGACAGCCTATTATGGGACCTCACCTTGTGATTGTGTGAGTTAATACTCCTTAATAAATTCCTCTTTATGTCTTTATATCTACATCTGCCCTATCAGTTCTATCATTCTAGAGAACCCTAAAACACCCCCTAAATAAATTATGAGCATCTTTATTTTCTTCCATCTCTGTTTTCTAGAGGATTAAAGCTACGATTTTGTCTTGTTGTCGATCATAATATGATCAAATATTTAGATATGGTGTCTGGAACATAATGGCTACTGCACTACCTTTTGTTGAATGATTGACTCAATATGTGTTTGGAGGTTAGAGATATATGTAAAAAGAAAAAAGAAAAAAAAAAAAAAGCAGCACCTAACATGCCCTTGGATGCTTTTTATGAGCTGGCCACTAAGAAGCATGCTAAAATATTGCTTTAGTTAATCTTCATAACAACACTATGAATGTGATTTTTCAAATCTCTGTTTTATAGATGAGAATTTGGTAGCTTAGAGAGGTTAATGTGACCTACATAAGGCTACACAACTCATGATTGATAGAGTTGGGAATTGTGCACAAGAAATTTCATGTTCTTCTGCTATTTGGTGCTATTTTAGAGGCTTATCTTTATTCCTTATGACTCTGGGTTGGAAATACATGACTGAAAATTTTTCATAGACATTGTCACAAAATACTCCCATGGCTTAGAAAAAGTCATTTCTCCCCTTCTGCTGTTCTCTACCACTTAATATGATATATTAAAAGAAGAATCTTTGGAGAAAAGGAGAAATTGCTTGCCATTTACTTACTCTGTGACCTTGGGCAAGTAACTGCGACACCCAGGGCCACTGTTTTCCTAAAGCTAACAAGAAGAAAATAAAAACTACCATAGGAATTTGTTGCCAACATTTTAATACACACTATACATCTTCAATAATATCCTACCCTGTTCCTTTTTAATGCATTTCTTGGCTTTCTTGAAATAAAGGAAAATATAATTTTGCTCAATGTGAACTAGATTTAGAACAAGTTAAGAGTGTAAGTTAGCACAGAGAATATTTCAAAGGCTATGTACAAATGGCTCTCAAATTCACCACGGTATATATTTTGCCCCAAAATGTTTTAATTTATTTAAAATGTGTTTGCATTTCCTCAATGCATGTGTTCATTAAAATCAGATTAAGAAATGTTCAAACTACAGTGCTAAGAACTGATTATTCCAAGTTGAGTAAGGCAATTTTTGCTTTGTGAAGTTCAAAGACATGTGCTGAGAAGCTCTGCAGTAAAGTGAAGTGTAACAGATCAGGTAAAAGTGGGAAGAATTGTGGAAGCACAAAATGAATTTCAAGTTAAGTAGCAAATCTAAACCCGCTCAGAAATGACTTCCTATCTTTCTGCACCTTGTTTTCTTTCATCCTTCAGCACTGGCTTAAAATCTGCTGACTATGAAATATGTCTGCTGCTTGAGAAACATATGCAATGCTGTTTACTGCTATGATCTTGTGTAATATGCATGATTTCTCCCACTCTTTTATGTTGTTTTTGGCATGGTTTTAATGGACAGCGTTGTTTTGCTTCTTTTAAGCCTTGCTGTCTGTGTCATGTATGAACAAAAGACATTACAGTTATTTAATTGTGGTTACAAAACGTGTATCCCATTCCCTATATTATGTACATTTTCCAGCCATATTTATGTCTTCAAAATATATCTGATAAAGACATAAATGAATGCGTAATTATCTAGATACATTATTGTGTGTGCATTGTTGTCTTTTTTCTTACATTTACATCATACTGAAAACACAATTTTACTCTGTCATGTATGGAATACATCGGGGGTTCTTTGTGACAAAATGTGGGTACAAATAACCCAAAATATTTAGTTGATTTTGTGAGTAAAGAAGTAAAGTAGACTTTGCAATGCATTAGGATCTGGGAATAAGGTCTTTTAACCTAGAGCAGAGACGTGATTGCTATCACGCAACCTGGTAACTGCACCCCCTGCAGCTGACGGGGATTGCTTTTGTGGTACCAGAACACATCTACTCCCATCCTCAGGTTGACCCGGGCCAAATTTATTTTAGTGCCGTATGAGCCAATGTTTACTCCGGTGAGTTTCATCATAGTTGTTAACACTATATGCGGTCTCAACTCATTCTCTTCTGCTGAACTCCAAGGCACAAATAATTGGAATATCAGTTCTAATTCACCTTCCTCTGTTAACAAAGAGTATTTGTAACCTTTGTCCACTTTAATTTTTCCCATTTATTCATGTATTCAATCACAAACAATGCACTTACCGTATTCTAGGCACTGTGCAGTTCCCTGGAGATACAGCAGTTACTTAACCAGTCAAAAATAATTGCCCCGAAGGAAATTACATCCTATTAAGGGAGGACCAAAGATAACTTTATTAGTAGGCGAAATGGTAGTTTGTGCTCTGATAAAGTACAATTAGAAAGGGGGAATGAGGAGTTTCAGGTTGGGGGAGATGGAATTGGGTGATCAGGGAAGACTTCATAAAGACCGTATTGTTTAGTCTCTGTACAACTCACTGTAGCATTTAACTTTTAAAATATATTTTCTCTTAGCTATTGCATAAATTAAATTTAAGTATAATCTATTGATCCAGCAGGCATAGATTTTCAAAATTGACCATAAGCAGATGACTTGTACGTGTAATCCTTTTTTGGGGAGTAGATTGGTAATTTTTATTTTTGGTTATTAGACTTCATTTTTCAGAGCAATTTTAAGAAAAAAATTGAACAGAAGGTACAAAGAGTTTCCCTATATTCTCTCCCTCCCTCCTCTCCAGGTTCCCCTATGAACATCTTGCCTTGGTGTGATACATTCGTTACAACTGAAGAACCAGTACTGACACATCATCATTGACTGAATTCTACGGTTTACATTAATGTTCCCCTCTTTTGTTGCATAGTTCTATACATAGTCATTTGTCCCCCATTATAGTGTCATACAGAATACAATGCTACTATACTGTCTTAAAAATCCCTGTACTCCGCCTACTCATCCCTTCCCCTCATCCCAACCATTGATTGGGATGGCAACTACTGATCTTTTTACTCTCCTTTTCATTCTGTCTTTTCCAGATGACGTCATATGGTTAGAATCATACAGATTTTCGGATGTGGCATGTTTAACTTAGCAATACTTATTAAGATATCCATGTCTTTTTGAGGCTGGATAGCTCCTTCCTTTTTTTTTTGAAATGGAGTCTTGTTCTGCCACCCAGGCTGGAGTGCAGTGGTGCAATCTCAGCTCACTGCAAGCTCTGCCTCCCAGGTTCAAGTCGTTCTCCTGCCTTAGTCTCCCAAGTAGCTGGGATTAAAGACATGTGCCACCACACCTGGCTAATTTTGTATTTTTAGTAGAGATGAGGTTTTGCCATGTTGGCCAGGCTGGTCTCCAACTCCTGACCTCAAGTGGTCCACCTGCCTTGGCCTCCCAGAGTGCTGGGATTACAGGCATGCGTCACCGCGCCCTGCCACTCTTTTCTCTTTATCATGAGATAATTTTCTATTACATGGATATAACCAGTTTATCCATTCCCCTATGAAAGAACATCTTAGTTACTTGCAATTTGGAGCAATTATGATATAAACTGCTTATAAGCAGTTGTGTGCATGATTTTGTAAAGATTTAAGTTTCCAACTCCTTGTGGTAAATGCAGAGGAGAGTGGACTATGGGCTCATATCGAAGCTATGTTCAATTTTGTAAGAAATTGCCAGAGTGTCTTCCAGAGTGGCTGTACCATTTTACAGTCCCAGAAACAATGAATGAGAATTTCCACTGCTCCATATCCTCACCAACATTTGGGTTGTCAGTTTGTAGGACTTTAGCCATTTGAATAGATGTGTAGGGGTATCTTGGCATTGTTTTGATTTACAATTACCTAATGACATATAATGTTGACACCTTTTCTTATGCTTATTTGTCATTTGTCTACTTTCTTTCGTTAGGTGTCTGTTCAGATCGTTGTCTACTTTTTAACTTTTTTTTTTTTTTTTTTTTTTGGAGATGGAGTCTCTCTCTGTCGCCCAGGCTGGAGTGCAGTGGCGCGATTTCAGCTCACTGCAAGCTCCGCCTCCCGGATTCACGCCATTCTCCTGCCTCAGCCTCCCGAGTAGCTGGGACTACAGGCACCCACCACCACGCCCGGCTAAGGTTTTGTATCTTGTTTTAGTAGAGACGGGGTTTCACCATGTTAGCCAGGATGGTCTCAATCTCCTGATCTCGTGATCCACCCGTCTCGGCCTCCCAAAGTGCTGGGATTACAGGCATGAGCCACCTCGCCCGGCCTTAACTTTTCAATATGTTCAGTTAGGACATTTATTTTTTGAACTGTTGAGTTTTAGGTTTTCAGAGAGCTTTTTGTGAGGAAGTAGTTATTGTGTATACATGTCTTTCACTGATACATGTTTTGCAAATATGTTCTAATCTGTGACTTAACATATAGATATCCAGATATTTTAATATGATTTGTTAAAATGTTTTTAATCCATTATTTGCTACTTTTTCAAAGATCAGTTGAATGTATTTATTTGAGACTATTTCTGTTTCACTCTTCTGTTCATTGATCTATCTGTCTATTATTTTGCCAGTATTACACTGTTTGACTAGTGAGACTTGAAGTTGGGTTACGGCAGTCTTCCGACCTTGTCCTTCTTCAATATTGCGATAGCTATTCTGGGTATTTTTCCTTTCCATAGAAACTTTAGAATTGGTTTGTTGATATCACAAAATAGCTGTCTGTGATTTTGTTTGAGATTGCACTAAACTGATAGACCAAGTTGAGACTAACTGACGTCTTCACTATAGCATGTTTTTCTATGCATGAACATGGACTATTTCTCCATTTATTTAGATATTATTTGATTTTATTCATCAGAGTATTATACATTTTCTCATATAGACATTGTTTATATTTTGTTATGTTTTTAACTAAGTATCTGACTTTTATGTTGCTAAAGGGTGTTACGTTTATTTCAAATTCCAATTGCCTATTGCTAGTATATAAGAAAGCAATTGACTCTTGTAGATTAACTTCATATCCTTCAGCCTAAGTTCTAGAAGTTTTTTTGTTGATTCTTTTGGAAATTTCTACTTTGACAATTATGTTATTCCTGAAAAGTAATACGTTTATGTCTTCCTCCCAAACTGTATTTCTTGTTCTAATTGACTTACTGCATTAGCAAGGACTTCTAGTACAATGATGAATAGAGGCAGTGGCAGGAACATTTTTCCTTGTTCCTGATCTTCGTAGGAAAGATTCTAGCTTCTCACCACTATGATATGAATGTATGATTTTTGCGTATGTTCTTTATCACTTTTGGATTTAATTTGCTGCTACTTTCTTAAAGGAGTGTTGCTTCTTTGTTCATTATAAATATTGATCTGTAGTTTTCCTTTCTTGTAGTGTATTTGTCTGCTTTTGGAGTTAGTTTAGTGATGGCTTCATAGAATAAGTTAGAAAATGTTTTCTGTGCTTCTGTTTTTTACAAAGAGATCGTAAATAATCGACATACTATAATTTATTTTTTAAATGTCTGGCAAATTTACCAGTGAAATCATCTGTGTCTGGTGCTTAATGGTTTTGAAGATCATTGATTACTGATTAAATTTTAGATAGGTAGCTAGCAGATAGATAGATGGAAAGACAGACAGGTGTGTAAATTTTGATAGATTGTAATTTTTGAAGGAACTAGTCCCTTTCATACAAGTGATGAAACTTGTAGGCATAGAGTTGTTTATAATATACTTTTATTTTATTTTTTTTGGTGTTCATGGGATTGGAAGTGTGGCCCTTTTATGTCTTAAGCTAGTAATGTGTCTGTTCTCTGCTTTTCTTAGTCGGGCTAGGAGTTGATCTATTGTATTAATATTTTTAAAAAATCAATTTTGGCTTTCTTTAATTTTCTCTATGGTTTTAATGCTTTCACTTTCATTTATATATACTCTGTTTTTTATTCTACCCTTCTACTTACATTGTATTTAATTTCCTCTTCTTTGTCTATTTTCCTAAGAGTGGTGATACAAATACTAATTTTACATCTTTTTGTTTTCTAATATATGCATTCAGTGCTATAATTTTTCTTTTATTAATTGATTTTTGCTGCATCTAACAAACTTTTGTAGGTTTTTTCATTTTCATTTAGTTTGAAATATATTTTAATTTCTCTTGGAACTTCTTATTTGATCCCATTTTATTTAAAAGTGTGTTGCATCAGCTATATTTCTTTTTTTTTGCATCAGTTATATTTCTGTTATCAATTTCTAGTTTAATTTTGTAGTGTTCTAAGAGCATACTGCATATGATATCTATTCTTTTAACTTTGTTAAAAATGTATTTATGACCCTGACTGTGGTCTAGTGTTATGAAAAAGTCATATGAAATCGTAACTGTTTTTGAATACTATTACAGTTCATGAAGAGTGTCTAAGAACAATGTTATAAATAATGAAGAGTATCTAAGAAGGTCTTGAGGTCTATCCCCATAACTGGCACAACACTGAGCTCCTGTTAGCGCTGGTAACCTTGTTTAATTAAAGTGAATAAATTCAGTAGGTTTGTGAACTTGATGAAATATTCTAAATTAAATAATTAGCATCGTATATAGAGGGGTAATATACTGCATGAATGTGTTTCTCATGACTGTCAGGTATCACCGGCTTCAGTTGACGTATAATAATTAAGAATAGGAATCTTAATCCCACAGAAAAAGCAGGAACATAGCAAACGGACACGTCTCAAAATTATCCTATTTGAGGGCAAAGATAGCTAGAATATGTTTACACAAAATACGAAGTCATTGTCTGGGGGTTCTGATGGTGCCAGCACTTTAGGCTGGTAGTTCTGCATGCAACAGTTAAAGCAATAAAAGCCTTCAGGCCATTGAAATTGTATCCTGGAAGATCTTCAGGCTGTATATGGGCCAAGGTTAGCAGCTGCCACAGGAAAAAATCATCATGATGATTTATGGTAAGTAAGTTGTCCAAGCTCTTACATATCAAATGTAGACTGGAATGACAAGATAGTTTACAAACTAGGTAAGATTGTGAATATGATTTTTAAACTAAAATAATTTAGGCACGACTTCTATCAAATTCCAAGCACTTTCTTTTATAATGCCCATTCTCTTTCCAATTCCATGACTTTACATTTTCCTCTACATATTTTCTTCTGCATTTCAAATTCCTTTTAATAATGTTGATTTAATATTGGATAATCAAAATAAGTATGAGTGAGTGAAGTTGAAATGCCTTCTATAAAACAACTGCAATCTTCTCGTCACATTTTGTTTTACCTTAAATTTATTGAAACTCATTTTTTAGAATCATACGGTCGTATTTCTCAATGGAAAAGAAAGTGTTCTATAATAAATGTTGAATTAAAGGTAACTTAGTATCTTCTGCTTTATCATTTTAATCCTTATAGAACATTCTGTTGATATAGCATAAATACATTCTTATAATCTTTATATAAAATTTATTGTAACAAATTACATATTTGTAAATTAAATTTAAAAATTTTCCCTAAATTTAAATTGAATAATTTTAATTGCTTGCTTTTTTGAAACTAATATTGTGTGTGGTATTTAAATAGAAATCTTTGGAAATAAATTCATTAAATGTGTTATTTCATAAAATATTTTCAATTACTGTTTTAAATAATAAAGAATATTTTATACTTTTCCCTTATTTTCACTATTTTAAAAATTTCATTAAGATGTGAGCAAAATGGTGTCACAGGAGGTACCACATTCGTATCTCCCCACGGCAGTAATAATTTGGCAGCCATCCATAGATAAAAGGGCCTTCATGGGATCGTTGGGATCCAGATAGGAAGAAGGTGTAAATCCACAGGAGAGTCCAACACCAAGGAGGGCCATTTTGAGAAGGTAGATCCTCACCCAAGTGACAGACTCACTGAGTGTAGTCAGGATACAGACCTGGAAAGAGTCCATCCCATTGTGGGCTTAGCTACATCCCCTGCTGTAAGCATCATCCATCAGGAGACCCCAGAGAAGCCAATCCTGCCAGCGCCTTAGGTACAAAGACGGCTGACCTTGTTTCTAGCTGTGGACCCTGAAATGTCCTGTGACCCACCTTCAGCTCCTCTCAGTCTTGATCTGGGAACAATCCTGTTCAAACAGGGATGCAGCAGTTGACACACCCCTGTATGCCTCAAAGTTGAGGCTACCAACCTTAGTAGAACTATGAATCCCGAAACAGCCCTGTAAACCATCGCCAGCCACTCCATTTTATAGTCCCACCCACCTAGGGGCCAGGGGGAAGAGATACCAATCCTTGCCCCCAGAGGCAGATCTGCTAACTTTGATCTAACCACAGATCTTAACAGGGCCCTATGACTCACTTTTGATGTCATCGCTGAAACAAATCATTGACACAGTTAGTATCCAGGAGCTTTTCCCCTATGTTTTCTTCTAGAAATTATATGGTTCCAGGTCTTACATTTAAGTAATTGCCCCTCCCAGCTGTGGTCTGAGAGTTGTCCTGTCTACCTAGGGACCCAACAAGAGACATGCCTGGCCATGCCCCAGGAGGCAGGACCACTGACCTTGGCCCTATTGCTAACCCTACAGATCAAGGTCTTGGAGACAGTCTAGTCTGCCTAGAGATCAGGCAGGATCCATGCCTGCCTGAACCCCTGGTAATAGGCCTGTGGATATGGAAGCCTCACCGTCACTAAGCTCCACCCCCACAGTCCCAGGAGCAAGCACATAATCTCAGAGACCTGAGAGGATTAGGTCTTTAACTGCCAAAAGAAATCTGTAAAGACTGGAAGAGGTGTTTGATCCTTCAAGTAAACAGACACCAATGCAATAATACATGAATTGTGAAGAATCAAGCAAACATGACATCACCAAGGAAACCGATAAAGCTCTAATAATGGATACACACACACACACACACACACACACAGAGAGAGAGAGAGAGAGAGAGAGAGAGAGAAGAGATTACGGCTTTCCTGGAAAATAATTCAAAATAATCCTCTTAAGGAAGTGCAGTGAGATGCAATAGAACAGATAAAAAAACTAAACAAGTTTTAAATGCATAAACAAAATTAGAAGTTTAAAAAGAAATAGAAAAAGTAGAAAAGGACCAGGCAGAATCCTGAACTAAAGAGTACAGTGACAGGACTGAAAATTTTAACAGACAGTTGCAATAGCAGACAGTCACTCAGAAGAAAGAATCATCAAACTTGAAGTCAGGTCATTTGAAATTAGCCAGTTTGAGGATAAAAAAAAGTGAAGAAATATACTAGACCTAAAATTAGTCTGGAGCTACAAAAGACTCTGATTGCCAAAGCAATATTGAGTAAGAGGAACAAAGCTAGAGTCATCACACTTTCTGATTTCAAACTACATTACAAGCCTTTAGTAATCAAAACAGTATGGTACTGGCATAAAAACAGATACACAGAACAATGGAACAAAACAGACAGCTCAGAAATAAACTTATGCATAAACAACCAATTTTTGAGAATCTACAACAGTCTTTGAGAAGAGCTCTGAAAGTACCCAAGGAGGAAAGTTTCATCTCTTCAATAAATGGTGTTTGGAAAACTAGATAGCCACATACAAAATGATGAAACTGGGTCCTTTTATCATATGTAAGTTAAACCAAATGGATCACAGGCTTAAAAGTAAGATCTGAAATGGTAAAACTCCTAGAAGAAAACATAGAGAAAAAGCTCCTTGACATTGGACTTGGAAATAATTTTTTGGATATGGCATCAAAAGCACCGGTTAGAAAAACCAAAACAAAAATAAACAAGTGGGACTCCATCAAACTAAAAACTTACTGCAGAGCAAAGAAAAGAATCAACAAAATGAAAAGGCAATCTCAGACTGGGATATATCCAAAATATATAAAGAACTAAATTCAATAAGCAAAAAATAAATAAATAACCTAATTAAGAATGGGCAAAGGACCGGAATAGATATTTCCCAAAAGAAGACATACAAACGGCCAACAAGTGTAGGGGAAGGTGCTTCAAATCAACCATCACTGGAGAAATATAAACTAAAATTATAAGCTATTACCACACATCTTTTAGAATGGTGGTTATCAAAAAGACAGGATAACAAAAGCTGAATAGGGTAAGGAAAAATGAAAACTCCTGTACACTGTTGGTGGGAATTGTATATTGGTACAACCATTATGGAAAACAGTGTGGAAATTCCATAAAAAATTCAAAATAGATCTATTATATGATCCAGCATTCCATTTCTGGGTATATAACCAAAACAACTGAAAATAGAATCATGAAGAATTATTTGTACTCACATGTTCATTGTAGCAGTATTCACAATACCCAAGCTATGGAAATAACACAAACATCCATCAACAGATAAATGATAAAGAACATGTAATAAAGATTGTCTGTGTGTATATATACATGCAGTGGAATATTATTCAGACTTAAAAGGAAGTAAATCATGTCATTTGCAATAACATGGATGGACCCAGATTGTGCTAAGTGAAATAAGACAAAGAAAGACCAATATTGAGTACTACACTTATCAGTGGAATCTGAAGAAGTCAAACTCAGAACAAAATCTATCACAAGGACAGAAAACCAAACACCATCTAACTCATAGGTGGCAGTCGAACAATGAGAACACACGGACACAGGGCAGGGAACATCACACACTGGGGTCTGTAGTGAGGTGGGGGGGAGGGGAGAGGGATAACATTAGGAGAAATACCTAATGTAAATGACGAGTTAATGGGTGCAGTAAACCAACATGGCACATGTATACCTATGTAACAAACCTGTATGTTGTGCACATGCACCCTAGAACTTTAAGTAAAATAAATAAATAAATAAATAAAGTCAAACTCATGGACACAGAGAACAGAATGATGGTTGCCAGGGGCTGGGTTTGTAAGTGGGGTGGATGGGGAGATGTTGGTCAAAAGTAATGAACTTTTGGTTATAAGCTAAGTTCTGGCAACCTTACTTACAGCATGGTGACTATAATTAGTAACACTGAATTATATACTTGAATTTTGAGTCTTACAGATCTTAAGTGTTCTCATCACTCACACATATAAATGATAATTATGTGAAGTGATGAATGTGTTAATTAGCTTGATTATAGTCCTCATTTTAAAATGTATGTTTTTATATATAAAGTGTATATTATATACTATATACATATATATCTTAAATCAAAACATTTTATACTTTAAATATACCTTTTTGTCAGTTAATATCTCAATAAAATCAGAGAACATCATTATTCTATAAAATCTATAGAACTGTAAAATACCAAATACATCTATTTTCACCTTTTATTATATTTGATACACTTAACAATAATATTCTTAAAATATTAGGTGTATTATTAACATTTTTGTGAAGTTGTTTAAGGTTGGAATACATAAAAAGTAATTCAGCCAATATCAAGGAATTGATTTTGAAATATCTTTAAGATCCATTATACATTTTGTCAGATGTAGTTTAAGTAACATTTTCACATTCAATAAAATTTACCCATATTCAACCTTTTATTTATCAATGAAAATATTCAGCATTAGAAGTACTTTGACATAAGTAATACATGCTGAATCAGCTTATTTTTAATGTAAATTCTTTGTAAGTATATGCTGAGACATCACATTAAAAGGAAAACAGCTTATGTTTTCTACTCTGTTAAAAAGAAATCTGGTCTATTAGATTGTTTTGCTAAGGAATAAAATATTCTCAGCATAGTTATCATTATGATACTGTTCCCAGAAGCTCTTCAAAATCTTAGGCAAGACAGATTTATAAAGGTGACTTTTAAGATAAGTCAGCATTTTTTATTTAACTAAAACTCTAGTTATCAACAACACAGTCTGGGCACACAGCTTTACTTTACGGCATTTATTTAGATCCTTCAAATCACGTAGAGTGCTTGATTTAATCCATACATTTCTTTGGTCATAAACATTTATATTAAAATACAAACAGCTAGAGGATTCATAAAATGTACTGTGGAAAGCAGAAAACCAATTCTGAGATAAGAAGAGTTTCTCAATTTAAATATGCTATACAATTTTAGTTAAAATTCTGTCTTTGTGAGTCACTGTGAAATATCAGCCATAAAAATAAACTTTCCCTTTTATTTCAGATGTGTTTATGTAAAGTATTTTTAATTAGGAAAAAATAATATCTTTGTAGGTTTACTGATATACTTTCAAACCATCACAAAATGAAAAAGAAAAAGCTCACATTTTAATCACAACTGTAAAATGAAGAATGCTTTAATAATGCAAACTGAATTATTATTTACCAATGAATTCTGTCAGGTTATTTCACCAACCTCTCTACTCACATTTGACGAAAAGACTGCGTTTTAAAAACTGACAAACCTACTTTGAATAGTTTGACAGCATTTGGGTTATTTGAACAAAGAAAGATTAAATAATGTATTACCTGAGCTCCTACTGAGGATAATTAGTGTTTTCATTAAGAACTAAAGTAACAAAGAAAGTGAAATTTTAAGTTATTTTCTGTCATATTCTTATAAGGAAATAAAAGTTCATTTCAGCTAGTGACTTGGCTCAGATACATAGCTATGTCATTGTCATGTGTCCATCAACTATGAATAAAAATGCAATGAAGCATTTTCTAGTGATATTTTAAAGCAAATATTCAAAACAGTCCTTTCCTTGGATTGGAGATACTTTCTCCATAAACCTACAAATAAAGAGAATATAAAAATTTTCAAATGTTACTTTTCTCGCCGATACCTTTTCTCACAGCATAATATTAGTGATGACTATTTCTTGTCTTTCCACTAGCAAGAGTTTGCAGAACTGGATGTTAGTCTTTTGAAATATTCAAACTTTCTTCCTTGAAATGCACCAATGCAATGCACAGATGCATTTCAAAGAAGAATGTTTGAATATTTTTTATGTATTCATATATATATATAACTCATTATTACTGTAAGACAATTACTCCTTTATTCTCTAATTTTCACAACTCTATACATATACATAATCTTTAAGAAATTATAACACTAAGTCTGATGTATATACTGTTTCAAGCTGTGCACTGCCCAAATACACTGACTGACACATAGAGCTTAAATCCAACTTGTGCTCTTCACTAAGTAATGGAAAGCGGGATGGGGCTGTTTGCGCCTGCAAGAAGGGAAATGTATTTTAATTTATATGAGGTTCCATATGGGCTACTCATGTACAAGTACAATATCATATATACTTTTAAAACTAATAGAATGCAAACTACATAGGAAATTTCTTTTATTTTCATATTTTATATTTACGTTGAAATTGAAGAAATATGTGAAATATGCTATATCTTGATTCTGCCTTTGATTACATTTGAATTTTCAGCTCTTGGACCCATAGAATAAAACTGAAATTGTATAAGAAAAAACTAGTACTTTACCAGTTTTGAAAGATCGCCATATTCTGAACCCACTGGGAACGGGTCACTTCCCAGAGCTTCCCCATTATGTGCCTATGGATCTGAACACTTCTATTTAACCTAAGAACTCATAGACTTTTCCATAATAAAGGTACAAAGGGATCAATTCATAGCTCAACAGGGTGCTTATAGAATCCTGCTGAAGCTAAGAGTGATGTATATTCTGATTATGTTATTCTAAATAACATCCTGACTAAAAGATTGGGAAAAAATTTAGTTTTTTTAAAATTTAAATTTCTAAATTAAACTTAAATTTAAATTTTTATTTGTGTGTTTCTAGAAACATCCTAACTTTGTTTAGTGCACTCCATTCACACTGGGATTTTTTTTCTATGTGTGTTTTTTTGTTTGGTTAATTAATTGACAAATTAATATTGTATAATTTATGGTGGGCAATGTAAAACTTTGATATATGTATATGTTGTAGAATAATTGTCAAGCTAATTAACATATTCATCACCTCACATATTGATAATTTGGGGGGAGGTTAAAATGATTTAAAAATCTACTCTCAGCAATTTTCAAGTATACAATACTTTGTTGTGAACTGTAGTCACCATGCTGTTAACTAGATTTCCCATACTTATGCCTCCAAACTTAAACTTTGCACCCTTTCATAGCATCAGCTCCTCATATTTCCATCCTCAACTCCCAGCTCCTGATAACCACCATTCTACTTTTTACTTCTCTGAGTTTGAATATTTCCACTTCTACGAAAAAGGGAGATCATGCAATGTTTATCTTTCTGTGCTTGACTCATTTCACTTAGCATCACGTCCTCCAGGTTCATTCATATTGTCACAAACGAGAGGATTTTCTTCTTTTAGACTGAACAGTACTGTGTTGTGTATATATGCCACATTTCTTTAGTCCTTTCATCTGCTCATGGACACTTTATTCCATATGTTGGCTGTTATGGATGATGCTGAAATGAGCGTGGGAATGCCCCCAAAAGTCTGTGTGTCAGTCCCCTTTTTATTTAAAATTACTCCGTTTCCATGTGTGTTTTCAAAAAGCAATAGCAAGTGGCACACTTTTCAAAATGCAGCATTTGCTTTTTGTTTCATTTCCTAAACTTGAAATGTGTTTCAATTATAATGTTTACGTTTTAGGATTTTTTATAACTGTTCATTGACATAATGTGGGATTTTGCTATTTATACTACTTTGTAGATTTGACAAATCTCCTTCCCATTCTTAGTGAACAACAACAAAAAAATACATACTGGAGAGCTATAAATCTTGCATTTCATTTTCTTTTTGTTATAATTTATAATTTAATATAATTTTTTAAAAATTAAATATAATTAAAATTTTGAGATTTTTTTGAAATTTTGAGAACAATTATAATTTTTGTGATCTAATAATTTCTTCTCAGCAAGAATATCATATAGTATGGTTCCAAAGATTTTGAACTTCATCGTTCTCTTTTTCTTTAAAAAAGTTTTCAATGGCATATTTCATATGCATTTAATATGTATAATGCATATTTTAAAACTTCTCTAGCTATTACTACTCTAGGATGAGAAACTCTCAGATATTATGTGAATTTACATTTTTAAATGCTGAAACCCTTAAAAGTATTTCAGATATTACAATGTTCTTATTAAAACTGTCATATGATGTCATAGAGAAAAACAATGAGGCATTTTTTCTTTATCTTCTTCCTTGTAATAGTTGAGTGCATCTTTGTGAGCCTGCATTCCACTGATGTAAAATGCAAAGAAAAAACACAGTTATTGTAAAGGTTTAATGAAACTGTCTTTGTAAATACAGTTTATACATTGAAAAGAACTATAAAAATGGAAATTATACACACATATGTGAAATTATACACACATATACACACATATAGCATATATGTGCATACACACTTACATGCTATAGATATATGCGTTTATATACTCACTAAATTAGTGACAGTTCAGAAACTTGTGTGCAAAATTCAACAAAATGTCAGAATATTATTGTTTTTGTTTAAAGCTATTTGAAAACCTTCAAAACAAAGAAAAGCTGCAAAGTATTGTTCAGATTTTGATATGTAAGGAATTTGACTTAGTTTTTCCAGACAGAAGCTGAAAACATTGAAAATATATTAAGACTTCTCCTAACCATCTAATCAGAGACTAAGTAAAGAGAATTTTAATTTTGATCCCATATAATTTGTTGCACATTTCAGAAAGTCCTGGAAAATGCAAAAAATATGTATATATTTTTAAAAGCTTTTTCTTTAAAGAAGTATGTTTTCCTTCTGTGATTCTGAGACTTATATGTTAATTCTTACACAGGTCAAAGCCAATAAACCATGGTCTTATCCATAATTAGGAAACATTGATCAGATTACAAAGTATCACCAAAGGATGCATGGTTATGAATTTCCATTTAGGAAAGGAAAGCATTACAGTACTCATGTTAAAAGTTAATTTTACCTTTAATCTATTTTGTTATCCTCATCATCATATCTTATATACTCAACAAAAATGAAATGGAATAAAAAGTCCTTCGCTTTCTTAATGCTGGCCTAAAAGCCCTAACACTTAGATTTCCAATAAAATTTAAATATGTATACAAGTGTCTTTGTTACATTTTTAAATATATGATACATGACCATCTGTTTATTGATGTGACAACTGTGTCTGAAACATTTAGGTTGCTGAAAAAAATTTTACTAAAAAAGTATCTTAAATAGCACTGAGTCTATTGTTGTATCAAATAACATTCCACATATCAGTAACTAAGAGCAAGAATCACAGCTCTGTGGCATTAACGATCCAGAGTCCTTTTTCTATTTATCTTTGGTATCAGTGGGTTTTGTCTTTTTAAAAATTATGTTCATAAAGACTCCTCATCTGTGTACATTCCTGCCAACAGGAATGGAATAAAGAGAAATATAATGTATTTTTAAAAAAAAAAAAAAAAAGTTCAGAAAACACAATTGCGTATACCACCTCCACTTTGTCCTGCTAGCCATATCCATAATCTACTGTCAGGACAGTCTTTATGTGAATATTCATGTGTCCAGGTCCAGTTAGCAACTCTATTGCCATAGAAGAATGGGCCAAAAAATGCAAGATAACTTGCCATCTCTGTCAAAGTGTTGAACACAATCTAAAATCTAGGGTTGCTCTGAATTTCTGATAGTCTGTTAGTGTTGACTGTTATACTACCCTCTCAATAAAAATGGAATCTATGTGTGTGTTTTCATGCCCAGAATTGTTTCATGCATATATGTTGAAAGAAAAATGAATTTTACAGTGACTCTACTTTGCTTCAGCTGTTTTCATTCAAACAAGTATGTGTATGTATATATATATGTGTGTGTATATATAGCATTCAGTATGTATATATGCAAACTTATATAAAAAATGTATCTATATGATGCCTAATTAATGACTCAAATTTAAACAAAACTTGCATGTGGGATGTCTAGTATCCTTAAAAGTGATTCAGAATAAGCAGAACTCTTAGAAAGATTAAATTGCACTTTTCTATCACAAAATATGTATCTACCACCAAATATTGAATCATATTAAGGGCTAATAAAAGCAGGCTCTACTTGTATCCATTCTCATCCACTGCAGAATTTTAACATATATATTTTTAAACTTTACTTTTTGTACTTTATTCCTGGTAATCTGATACCTCTTTTCAAAAAGATGTGTTGATCCCATAGGGAAGTTTGTTGCTTTAGAAAGGATGCTCAAAAAAGTAGAAGGAAGCAAAAAGATCTCTTCAGGGAGACCTGACAAAATCTTTTAGATAGCATTTGTGTTATTGGACACTTCTAGTAGCATCTCTAATATACTATATACATGAATTCAATAGCAAACAGAAATGAAGCATATCAAATAAGGAGAAGAAAATCATATTAGGATAATGATGAGTGCTAATCTTTAGATGTATTTTCAAACTTTCTAACATTTACAAATGAAATTATTTGAGTAGACATCACTAAGAATTGAAGTAGTGGATCATGAGGTGATTAAAATAAGTACAGCTGTTCCATTGCATTTCATTCTTCTTAATTTTGCTCCTGACTGATTCCCATTAAATGATAAATCATTAATAAAATATTTAGAAAGTTGAAAGAAGATACCACTTAAAAGCATTCTGTACAAGATTGCTGATCATTTTAAAAGGACAAAATAGTAGAGAACGTAACACATACATTAATTGAAATGATTTGCGTGTGTGAGAATGGGAGCATACTAAAGAAATGAAACAAATCTTGGCAGAATTTCCACTTATATTACTCTCTGTCTTTACTCCTATATAAATAAGAAAGATTGTAAAGAAACAAAAGAACCTCTTGAACCATCTGAAATCATGCCCATTTTTTTAGAATACTAATGAATCTTGGAAACCTTATTCAAAATATAGCTGGACTACTTAGCAAATTATCAATAGACATATATTTTTTTCTTTCTGTGTTCTGGGGCCACATGGTCTTTCTCCTTTTAGCTTTCCTTTCGATCTAATCTCTACATAACTCTTTTCTCTACAAAACCCTTCCTTTTTGTTGAGGTTAATACGGCTTATGTGTGGCTTAGGGTAGATATCATGTTGCCTCAGGGGTGCTCCACTATCTCACGCTGTTAACTCCAATTCTCCATGTTGTTTGGTCAGATACTATAAATTGGCTCATTAAGAATGCACTTTCAATTCCTTTCTCAGTATCTTGTCTCTATCATAGAGGTTTAGAAGTGGAAAATATAATTTCTTTCTTTTAATAAGGGTCTCCATGTCATGTTTTTCTGCCAAATGAAACACAATGTAAAATCTAACAAGGTTTTTTGAGAAAAACTTGTTGTTTGAAAAAGGCATTTATGTTGAATCTTGTGAGTCAACTTGACTAGGCTAAGGGATGCCCAGATAGCTGCTAAAACATTACTTCTGAGTGTCTCTGTGAAGGTGTTTCTAGAAGAGATGGACATTTGGGTTGGCAGACTGAATAAAAAAGATCACTTTTACTAGTGTGGATGGACATTATCCAATTGGTTGAGGGCTGGAACAGAACAAAAAGGCAGAGGAAGGCTGAATTGACTCTCTCTTTCTGAGTTGGAACATTATCTTCTGCCCTCAGACATTGAAGCTCCTGGTTCTTGGCCCTTTAGATACAAAGATTTACACCAGTGTCCCCCACCCAATTTCCAGTTTTCAGGCCTTCAGACTGGGAATTATACCATAAGCTCTTCTGGTTCTGAGGCCTTTGGACTTCAGCTGAATTCCAATACTGGCTTTCCTGGTTCCCCAGCTTACATACTTCTCAGCCTCTAAGGTTATGTAAGTCAATTACTATAGTAAATCATATGTATGAATTAACAGAATGAGACAAATTTATAGGTCCTTTTGATTCTGTTTCTGTGGAGAACTTAATACAATATCATTACTTACTAATTTTTCTTCGTCTTGCCTGAAATGCAAACACAATGACAGAGGAAGAGCAACTGAAGATATTTCTAAGACATACAATCTCTCTGTATGGGTCAAGAGTTCTCCATAATACAATCATTTGTGGCTATGGTTTAGGCTGACATACTACATATTATGTCTTAGCTAAACGCTGGTCAGAAAAGGGAATGTTATTAGTAGGGAAGAAATGATGAGTAACACTAATAAGGCTCAAAGTCTATGATCACTTTTCTTTTATCTCTGTGAATACTGTTGATAGTTTATTAATTTACAAATGATAAACATATTGTATCCATCATGTAAGATTGCAAATGTTATTGGGAAAAAGTCTCATTTTTAAAGAGAAAGTATGACAAAATAAAAAAAGAAATTTATGAGAAAAGTAAACAAATATTTTAATATATTTCAATGTAAACATTAAGTATTGCAAAACATTAATCTTGCAGATGCAAAAAGAAAAGTCATCACAATGTTAATACATTAAAATTTTTCTGGACAAATGTAATGTATTAGATTCTAAAAAAACATAATTATTTCATGGATTTAAAATTTACTAAGAACTGACAATAACCCATTCATTGTGCTTGTTGACTTGGTCCTTGCCTTGAAGGAGTTCAATTTCTTAAAAGAAATACAAAATATATTATTTAAGCATTTTACTAATATTATGATTACTCACTGTAAAGCAATTCAGTCTCTCTGCATATCAAAAAGTTTTCCCCAAAAATTATACATTAGTATTGGCTTCCTAAGATGTTAAGAATTCTCAAACGTAGAAGTGTTCGGGGAGAGAGGGTGAGCAAAGACATTCTAGGCAAACACAATAACATGAACAAGGTTTAGTGACCTGAAGTTACTCCATGTGCTAAAAACTGATACTGAATATATGCAACTCTATCGCTGAAAGGGGCATGGCGGAAAACGAACATGGAAAATTATGCCGGTGCTAGACTGTGGAAAGTAATTGAAGGTCATGCTGAGGGGGTTAATTAAGTCTTTTACTGCTGACAGTGGGGAGCATCAGAAACTAAAAATTGCAAGGGACGAAAATATATCAAAGCTTTTGGAAGCGCACTATAGTATTCAGTTGCTTATGTGCTCTCAGATCCACTCATTGCCCCAGCCCAGTCCTGCTTGGCATAACATCTAGAGTGGCACACATTTCCCAGGTTCCCTTGCCTATTTATTGCCTTCTGGGGAGGTTCAACCAATAGAGGGCACTAGAAGAAGATTCAGAGATAGAAGGACATTTGAAGGTTGGTTGTTTCTCACATATTTCTCTCTCTGACAGTCTCTGGCAGAAGCTGCCACTTCTGTACATCTCCAGCTCCCATAAAACACCATGTTTCCATTGTCCCAGCTCCCTTCAGGTTGATTTGCTATAATCCCACATGTTCTAGGAACTCCCTGAAGTTGTTATCACCACATTTTCCTATGTTTATTCAGTCCTACCGGTGGTCGTAACCTCCTGTATTTGTTAGAATTGAGGTTTCTTCATTTTTGCATTTTCTTTATATAAAAATTAGGAATTTATTTTCCATATTAAATTCTCTCTATTGAATTACCTGGCTTGAATTTGGGTACCTGGTTGTACTCTGGCAAGCAGGAAATTAAGACAGCTTTTAAAGAAAATAGATTTAAAAGTATTTTCCATGTCTTTATATGCTTTTGAATGAGCAGTGTAGTAAGCAACTTCATATATTAAGTTGTCATCATGAGAATGACCTTAAAGTTGAACTGGGCCATTAACTGGATCAAAGTTGTTTTTTGTTTTTTGTTTTAAGAATTTTTCTTTTTTGTTTTGCCAATCTCTCCATTAAAGCCTCTGCACAGCTTAACCTATTATTTTACTATTACCTGGTGCTGTTTGAAAATGTCAATGCAAACAACCAAAATAAGGCTATCTTATTTTCCTGTTTTCTTCTTTGTATGTCTTTCTTTTTCACATCAGTCTTCTTTTAAAAGACATTAAAAATTTAATGACCCAATGATTAAAACAGACAAGTACTTCAAGCTTACCTGGCTTCATTTTCAAGACAAAAATGTTTGTCCCAGTTGCTATGCAGGAGTAATATAAACACATTAATGGTGATAATATATTTTGTTTAACATTTAAGTCATTGTTGTCACCACTATATTTATAAGGTGAATTTAGTAACTTTCCCACAGGGATAGCAGGTGAGGTTGATAGAAAACAGGAAGAAAGTGATTTGTTCTAAGTTAGATAACACAATTTATTTAAAAATAGCAGTTATAATCATTTTATTTGTTTTAACTTTTAACAAATAAAATAGCTCATTCATAAACATTTCAGATATACAAAAGCATTAATATTTATTCTTATCTTTGAAATATCATATTTGACTTCTCTGGAATTCAGTATTTTTTAGATAAATTGGGAGATGAACCTTATACTTAGAAATACTTTAAAGGTCTTTAGAAATAAATACAGTTCTGTTCTCAGTCAATAACATGTTTTCCTTCACATTATGTAAATGAAGAAGTTTCAATGTAAGACCAGTGTAAAGTTTGGATGGATAGATAGATGGATAAATAAGTATATTTATCTTCATTAAACTTTCTCAAATTGTTTAAGGTAAAAATATATTTTTAAAAGCATTCTAACAATTTATTTTATTTCTAAAACAATACTAATCCTGGAACACATTGTAAATTTTAACAAGATGTCCTTTAGGTTTCTGAGTTTGTCAGTTAAGTTGGAGACTCCCTTCGAAAAAAGTTCTTAAATGTTTCAAATATTCTCAAACACTTCCTCAATGCATATCATCAAAAATAGCTACAATGTTTGGTTGGATAGTGTCTCAAGTCCATGACTTCTCATTGAAACTCTCACAGTTATACATGTTTATGATAGTGTTGACTCACCCTCAGAACTATTTACATTTTAAGCTTTACTTTTTTCAATAATAGTAATGGAATAACCTTGATATATAATCACCATGTTCCATGTTTCATGGTTTAGCAAAATACATGGACAGAGAAAAAGTAAAGCTTGGCCAATATAACTTGGCTATAAAAGTCAGGCAGAGGTTCCTGTTTTCAGTATCCTAAGTAAATGGTCCATCAATAAAATACAAAACCTGAACTGACATACTTTAATAAACACAATACTCAATAAACATAAAGACTCACTATAAATTGTTATGCACACATTTGTATTTGTATCTATTGTTTTCACGCATGTGGGTATATGCAATTTACAGAACGTTTAGTTTCCCTTTCCAAATCAGTTTACTCTCTGCATTTTAAATGGAAAATACAAGCAGACTGAGTTATTTTACCTTCCATGCAGACTATAAAGACTTGCTTTATAAGACTATAAAGACTTATTCCATCTACAGTAGTCTGTCCTGTTTTCAAACACTTTTTTACAAAAAGAAGTCTCAGCATTAATTCATTCATTATTTCCAATATTAGTAATATTCATAGATTATTTCAATGATATAATCAAGTTGCCCTGGAATCTCCTTTCCTCAACTGATTGTGGAATGACAACCATATTTTTAACCATCAAATATTTCGAATCATGGATTATTTGGTTTAAATATAGGAATTTTTCTAGGGGTCACTAGAGGAATCTGAGTAGACTGATAAAGGTATATACCAAAACAAGCAGCTGTTTGCACTCTGCAGTTGATGAGGCACCATAATTTATTACTCACCAAGGACAAATGTCTGCAATATATAGTGTCTAATATGACGTCGATGCTCAAGCACTGTTTTTGAGTTGATGTGTAAGATACTTCTTCTAATTTGTCCAATAGTAGAATTTGTGAATGACTGGAGTCAACACAGGTGAAGTCATGGAGCCATAACTCCAGTCTATGTGTGTTTACGTGTAATAAGATCTATTATTTTTTTCTTGAACGATTAGGAGTTTAAACATAAACATGGCAAGTATTACAAACCCCACATTACTTACAAGGTGAAAAAACTCTCAAAGCTACTTAGTGAATTATTTGAAAACAAATAAATGTTAAGAGAATAATCTTTTTTTTTTCTTTTTTCTTTTGAGATGGAGTCTCGCTCTGTCGCCCAGGCTGGAGTGCAGTGGCGCCGTCTCGGCTCACTGCAAGCTCTGCCTCCAGGGTTCACGCCATTCTCCTGCCTCAGCCTCCCGAGTAGCTGGGACTACAGGCGCCGCCACCATGCCCGGCTAATTTTTTGTATTTTTAGTAGAGATGGGGCTTCACCGGGTTAACCAGGGTAGTCTCGATCTCCTGACCTCTTGATCCTCCCGCCTCGGCCTCCCAAAGTGCTGGGGTTACAGGCGTGAGCCACTGCACACGGCCAAGAGAAGAATCTTTTTAAGAATCCGTAATCCAGTGTTCTTTTTTTACATAACAGAAAGCCAATATTTTCTTACTCTTTCAAACCACAGTATTAGAAGATCAAGTCTTATATAGTCACAATTTTTAAAGAACTTGAGAGCTAAGATGAAACTTAACTCAAAAACATTTTCTTAGTAAAGATGGGAACTTGCAATATTGTGGTACTTTTTTGTCACAAACATGTCTGGTCTCCAGCACAATCAATCCTCATTATAAACAAATACATATTTGCAAATATGCCTAATCACTAAAATTTATTGTAACCCTAAAATCAATAGTCACAGCATGTTGCGATCATTTGCAGATATGCACGAAATGGTGAAAAGTTTGATTCATTTGTCACTTTCCTCCCCAGCTGAGGTACAACAAGGGAATGCTCTAGCTTCTTGTTTCATAACTCATATTATAAATGTGCCTTTTTGTGAGATATTTAGTGCTACAATTTTCACTTCTTTGGGACTGTTTCAAAAGACCCCTAAACAACACCGGAGTGCTATAAAGTTTTTCTACCGGCAAGAAGACTGCGATGTGCCTTACGGAGAAATTACGTATTTAGTTAAGCCTCATTCAAGCATGAGTTAAGGTATTGGCTGTGAGTTCAACGTTAATTAATCAACAATGTATATTAAGTAAGATATCCTTACAAAGAAACTTGTAAAAGAGGTTACGTACTGATCAGTTGGTGAAACGTGACCAGAGGGTCCCAGGACCCCAAACTTGTATTTTCTTTAGGAACAATGATTCAGTATTTACTAATTCAGTGTTCATGCTGATTTTATAGAGCATAACTACCACACATAATAAGATATGGCAGTGCGCGGTGGCTCGCGCCTGTAATCCCAGCACTTTGGGAGGTGAGAGCAGGCCGATCACGAAGTCAGGAAATCGAGACCATCCTGGCTAACACGGTGAAACCCCGTCTCTACTAAAAATACAAAAAATTAGCCGGGTGAAGTGGCGGGCGCCTGTAGTCCCAGCTACTCGGGAGGCTGAGGCGGGAGAATGGCGGGAACCCTGGAGGCGGAGCTTGCAGTGAGCCGAGATAGCGCCACTGCACTCCAGCCTGGGCGACAGAGCGAGACTCTGTCAAAAAAAGAAAAAAAAAGTGACTATATATCTCTTTACTTCATCTTGTGACAGTTTGGAATAACTTTGAGATCTCACCTCAGGTACACACACTCACACACAAACGTAAATGCATTCGCATATATTTACTGCAAGAATATGAATTTATTCTGTATTTTTACCTCAACTGTGTATATATTCACTATAAGAGGATTAACAGTTTGGCACAGTGGCTCATACATGTAATCCTAGCACTTTAGAAGGCCAAGGCAAGAGAATGGCTTGAAGCCAGGAGTTCAAGACCAGCTTAAGCAACAAATTGTGTTTTTTAATTAGCCAGGTGTGCTGATGCCTACCTGTAGTACCGACTACTCAGCAGCTGAGGTGGGAGGATCACTTGAGCCCAGGGCTTCAAGGTTGCAGTGAGCTATGATCATGCCACTGCTCTCTAACCTGGGCGACAGAGGCAGAGGGACATCATATCTCAAAAATAGAAAGAAGAAGAACAAGAAGATTAATAGCTACATAATTCATTTCCTCTGGTAAAGATATTATCTTTGCCATAGTTATGCTATAGCATTTTAGGTACCATGTCTAATCAATTTCAGATTGCTAATACTAGAGAGAAAAGGTAGACTATAGTGAAATGTTCCTTCATTCTTAATGTAGAGAGCTACTGAGGCTTCCAATGAACTAAACTATGAGTTCTTAGACCAAGTTAATAAAATAAAAAAGGGGTACAAGTATACCTTGTTTTATTGTGCTTTTTAGTTGTTGCTTTTTTTTTTTAGACAAATTGAAGATTGTGGCAACCATCTTTCCAGCAAGTCTATCAGCACCATTTTTCCAACAGTATGTGCTCACTTCATATCCCTGTGTCACATTTTTGTAATTCTTAACAATATTTCAATCTTTACTATTATTATTATACCTTTATGATGGATGATCTGTGATGAGTCATATTTGAAGTTACTATTGTAGTTGTTTTGGAGCACAGCAAACTGCACCCATATAGGATGGCAAACTTAATCAATAAGTGTGTATGTTCTCACTGCTCCACCTACTGTTCATTTTCCAATCTCTCTCTCTCTCCGTGGGCTTCTGTATTCCCCAAAACAAAAAAATATTGAAATTTGACAAAGTAATCATAGCTTCTAAATACGATAGCTTCTAAATTTTCAAGTGAAAAGAAGAGTTGTGCCTATCTCACATTAAGTCAAACACTAGAAATACTTAAGCTTAGTGAGAAAGGTGTGTCAAAAACAGAGACAAGCTGAAAGCTAGGCCTCTTGTGATAAAGAGTTGGCCAAATTGTGAACGTAAACAAAAAATTATTGAAGAAAATTAAAAGTGCTATTCCAGCGATCACATGAATGATGAGAAGGTGAAATGGCCATATTATTGATATGGAGAAAGTTTGAGTGGTCTAGATGGAAGATCAAACTAGCCACAACATTCCCTTAAGCCAAAGCCTATCCAGATCAAGGCCTTACGTCTTTCCAATTCTATGATGGTAGGCTGCGGGAGGTGAGGAAGCTGAAGAAGATAAGGTGAAAGGTAGCAAAGGTTGTTTCATGAAATGCAAGGAAAGAAGCCATTTCTGTAACATAAAAGTGTGGCAGCAAATGCTGATGTAGAAGGTACAGCAAGTTATTCAGAAGATCTAGCTAAGATAATTGATGAAGAAAGCTGCACTAAACAGTAGATTTTCAGTGCAGCCGAAACATCCTTCTATTGGAAGAAGTGTAACCTAGGACTTTCATAGCCAGAGAAGAATAGTCAATGTCTGGCTTCAAATCTTCAAAGGATAGGCTGACCCTCTTGATAAGACTAATGCAGATGATAAATGTAAGTTGAAGCCAATCTTCATTTACTATCTGAAAATACTAGAGCCCTTATAAATTATGCTAAATCTACTTTGCCTTTGCTCTAGAAATGAAAGAACAAAATCTGGAGAACAGCACATCTGGTCACAGAATGGCTTACTGAATAATTTAAGTCCACTGTTGAGACCTACAGCTCAGAAAAAAAAAATGTTTCAAAATATTCCTTCTCTTTAGCAATGCCCCTGGTCACCCAAGAGCTCTGATGAAGAAGTGCAAAAGATTAATGTTGTTATACCTGCAAAAACAACATCCATATTGCATATTATGGATTAAGGAGTAATTACAACTTTCAAGTTTTATTATTTAAGAAACACATTTTGTAAGACTTTAGCTAGCATAGATAATCATTTCTTAGATAGACATGAGCAAAGTAAATTGAAACTTGAAAAGGATTCATCATTCTAAACGTCATTAAGGACATTTGTGTTTCACAGTAGAAGGTTGAAATACCAACTTTAACAGAAGTCTGAAAATAGTTTATTACAATCCTCAAGGAAGACCTGAGGTGATCAAGACTTTGACAGAGGAAGAAGTAATTACAGATGTGGTGGAAATAGCAAGATAAATAGAATAAGAAGTGGAGCTTTAAGATGTGACTTAGTTGCCACAATTTCATGATTAAACTTGAATGCACAAGGAACTGGTTTATATGGATAAGCAAAGAAAGTGGTTTCTTGAGATGGAATCTACCCCTGGTGAAGATGCCATGAACATTGCTAAAATGACAGCAAAGGGCTTAGAATGTGGCTTAACTGATAATGAGGTGGCAGGGTTTGAGAGGATGGACTCTGATTTTACAAGAGATTCTATTGTCAGTAAAATGCTATCAAAATAGTGTGGCAGGCTACAAAGAAATCTTGCATGAATGGAAAAATCAGTGTTCCAAACTTCATTGTCTTATTTTAAGAAACTGTCTCAGCCACCCTAAACTTCACCAACAACCACCCTGATCATTCAGCTGCCATCAACATCAAGGCATCATCCTCCATAAGCATATAGATTGTGACTGGCTGAAGGCTCAGATAATTGTTAGCATTTTTAACAATTAAGGATTGTACATTTTTTTAGACACAATGCTATTGCACACTTAATAGAGTACAGTATAGTGTAAATATAGCTTTTATATGCACTGGAAAACCAAAACAATTGTGTGACTTGCTTTATTGCTATATTTGCTTTGTTACGTTGATCTAGAACCAAACTGGCAATATCTCCAAGGTATGTCTATAATTCCCAACCATATGATTTAATCCTGTTATTTACCAGTGAAAAAGGATTATAGGTTCAGCAAGAAAAATGGCCCTCCGAATTCAGCATTTATATTATGCAAATAAATATACTATAGATTTACTTTATTTTTTATTTTGGAGTTTGCTGCATGGTTTCATATTTGTACATGATACTCTTTAAACCAAACTGATAAAAACAGCATAGTTAGTAATACATGTTTTTGTTAGAACTTTCACTATTTGTATATGTAATTATTTTGAATATTTTTACTTAATATTATTTAATGTAGAGAATAGTGTCCTCTAAATATAGCCTTAGAGACAGGAGTTCTGCCATTTTAGATTTAATTCATATGAACACTTTAACATTCCTAAATTCCATATTCTGTTGCTAATTGCTACTTAGCATTCAATTTTCAATATCTTTGAATTTAAGCTCATAAGGCCCTTTGAATATCTCCTGAAAGTCATTGTTTTGATGTATTGATGTCAGCTCATTACCTAATTCATCAAAGTGACACTACATTTTAATAGACTACCAAAGTATTAATGCCCTATTTCATGTAGAGATAAAAATCCAGAAAACGATCTAGTTAGAAAATCCAGTTAGAAAAAATTTATAAGTTGAAGCTTCTTGTCTGTGAAGTTTCCATGTCTATCTGTCATTTTCTACTGGCAATTCATAGTAAATGAAATTGAACAAGGGCAGGCAAAATTATTTTTAAAGCTATACTAATCCATTGTACTTAATTAAATATGACCAACAAAGATATACAACATTCCATTAACTATTTACCATTGTATTTGCCTTTTGTTCAAGAATTGCTAACCATATCAAAATTTCTCTGCTCACTTTTATTATTAATTTTAAAATATAGAACGAATACCAATATCCCTAACTCCTGTATCTGTACCAAAACATTTTTGGACAAGGTCATTGGTTGCTAACTATTTTTTTTTCATCTCCAAATATGTATAACTTTTTTTCTGAGTATATTTGGGGAATTGAACTGCAAATTCCACTAAGAACATGCTTTTCATATAAATTATTCTAATGAATCCAACAACTGCTCTCTATCTGCCCTGTGACCACCGGCTGCAGCCATCCTCATCTCCTGCCTGGAAAACTGCAAAATCCTTTTTTTAAATCTGAGGTTCTACTTTAGTCCATCATCAACCATCGGTAGCTTAAAGACAAGTACTGTCCAGACAAAATACATTAAAACAGCTCACATCCTTGCTTGGACATTTCAATGGTTTCTTTTTGCCCTTAGATGAAATTCCAAACCACTTTTTTAGAAGATACTTCATGAGTCGTCACCTGTTAAAACTCTAGCATCAGTGTGTAGCATCTCTTCAGTTTATTTTTATTTTTTTTTATTATTAGAGACCTGAAATACTTACATTGTTTTTAATTTAACTCAAGCACATTCAAGCCCCGGGTGTTTGAACACTTTCTTTTCTTGGCATGCTGTTGCTCTCTATCTTACTCATAACATTTGATCATCTCGTCACAGAGGCATTGCTGCAACCTCTATACACTACAGAACTATGACATCACACTGCCTAACTTCCTTAGAAACGGGACATGAAAGCTCCATGAAGTCAGTCAGGAGTCCTGTTTTTGTCTTGTTTTATTTTTCCTCTTGAAATATTCCAGGAAGGAGGCCACATATGAGAAATCCACGTTAAATGAACACTTACACAATACTCTGTATTAGTGAAGACATTAGATTCTGTTAAAAATAACGCCCCAAATTTCAATGGCTTAAGCGTTTATTCTTTCTGTGACTGGCTTATTTCACT
This sequence comes from Colobus angolensis palliatus, assembly GCF_000951035.1. NCBI lineage: Eukaryota > Metazoa > Chordata > Mammalia > Primates > Cercopithecidae > Colobus > Colobus angolensis. Next base: position 10,258,725 of record NW_012120598.1, on the reverse strand, counting down.
TAGCATAATATTCTCAAAGTTCTTCCAGTGGTTGCATACAGCAGATTTTCTTTTTTTTAAAAGCTGAATAATATTCTGTTTTATGTGCATATTGCATTTTCTTTATCCACTCTCACAGCACCGTACACTTAAAAATGTAAGAGACTTACACCGTACACTTAAAAATGTAGGTTTCATGTTGTTTTCTTAGCACAATTTTAAAAACAAAATTTTATTCCTCACCCACCTAACTATGCAGTGTTTGTAATCAATAGGTTGATTTCTTTTACACAATGACTGTTCTTTCATTTTGTAGCTTAGCCATTAGGTGATTCTGCTGCCCAGTGGAAACAAGAATCTCTGTAGAAACAGACTGTTTTTAGCACAAACTCTTTCACCTTAGGTTTGTTGTTGTTGTTGTTCAGCTTAAGCATAATACTGATTTTATTTTTTAAACAATACTATCTTACAAATCTTTGTGTAGCAAAAGCCTTTTTGGCTCTATCCCTCTCAGCTTTTGTCACAATAACAAAAGATTTCATGCATATGTAATCTCACAGAGATAAAAAGTATTAATTCATTGCAGTAAGTTTCCCAGTGGTCTGTCTTTTCTTCAGTGATTTTATCCAACAAAGGAAACAAAAGTTTGAGATTTATTATATGCCCAAATCTGTAGAGTTCAATGGTCAAAAGAAAGTACAGGTAATTTTAGAAACCATAAGGGAATGTGTCTCTATTTTACACATTCCACTTTTCAAAGGGCCTTTTATTCTTGTAGTACATGTTGTAAAATAAACATATAATGCCAATCATTGTTCTAATAATCGGAAGATTATAGTAGGTACTTATACTTGTGAGGTCTTGTGCCAATAGCATAAGGTACTATTGAGCAGTCCACTCCCAGCTTTACATTAGAAAAGATCTGTAAATCAGGTAATAATCACTTTTGCTGATAATTGCTCAACATGAGAATAAAAACAGAAATTAAAGTAAAAGTAAACAATTATAAAGGAAGACAGTATCCTTCTCGTTTTCTCACTAGATATCTGTATGTTTCTACTGTGGAAGGAGATGCATCAAACATTTTAAGCATGGAACTAACTCCATTCGTTCTGCTTCTGTGCTAATCTAACTAGTGATTCTATTCAGTTTTTCATACAAATGACAGCCTTCATTGATTGGTAGCCCTGAGAGCCACCAGTCATCAGAACTACTGAAGTTCTCATGATAGAAATATATATTTTTGATTTATTAATTACATATATTGTTGCTTTAGGTATATTTTGTTCTCTCTCTCTTTGTCTCGCTTTGTGTGTGTGTGTGTGTGTGTGTGAGAGAGAATGATGCACTCAATAGCTGCTCATCTCAGGAACAGTGAAAAAATTGAGATTCTGAACCTACAAAATACAAGATTGTACCACAATGAGGTTTCTCTTCTCTTTTTGCCTACCAACCAACACCTGTGTTCTTTGGGAAACATCAGGTCTTGCTCTTTTTTATTTTGTAAAACTTTAGATTAAGGAAATAATAATACCCTCATTTTGATAAGAAAAAAAGAATACTCTTTTCAATACCAGGATTTTAAAGGCAGTCTTATCACATGGTTTCTTCTGTGTAATGGATAAGGCAAGATGATCTACAAAGAGTGAGTAGGTTTAAATATTTATGGATAATAGATTCTATTTGAGTAACTGCTGTGAAAAAGGTGAAAAGTAATTCCCAGGAAGTAGATCAAAACAAGGGGAAAACAGAAAGAATTTGACAGCAGGTTTTAGCAACTATTACACTTGGTGACCATAAGAGCACAGTAGTTCATTCATTTTCTGAAACAATTTTCCTGTAGCATGCTTCTTTCTTCAGAAAGGTTCAGAGATAGCTGATGATTAGGCACAGAGTGACATTGTTTTGTAAAAGACCAACCTGAGGGCAGTGAGTTATGGAGTCAAAAAACACCAGAAAATGATAAATGAGGAGAAATACAAGGAGGTAAGGTCTATAGGAACCATTCTGTTACCATCACCTCACACAGTATGTGGTATGTTTTCAGTACCTTATTAACGAAACCTTAAGCTATATAAAGTTATAATCCAATATTTCCATGTTTAGAAATTTATACTATAAAAATGCTTACATAATTATACAAATATGTAACTAGAGAGATATAAGTAAAAACATTATTTGTAACAATAAAATGCCAGAAATAAATATACACCATAAAGTGGAATATTATTAGGTAGACATTAAAGTGAATATGAATCTACAGGTTAAAGAAAATTTTGATTTTTTTCCTAGACCATCACGAAGACTAGTTTACACAATTATACAAAAGAACTAAGACAAAAGAAATGGCTGAATATGGAATTGGTTATTTTCATGCCTACCTCCAAAAATTTTTGAAAACAATAAACTTATTTTCTTCACTTTTCACTCCCTAGGAAGTGGTGAAAATTTTTGTAATAAAGAAAAATTTGTTCATTTTGTTATTAAAAATATTTCACTGCCAACCTCAGTAAGAGTATATGAATAGAAAAAAGGAAAATAGCACTTTAAATTTAATGAAATAGGAAAAAATAGTACATAATTATTTCTTTAGCTCCTTTTAAGTAACTCTACTCTAAATGAATTCTTTGAGTAGTGTGGAAAAGGTAAAATGTATTCTTAAACTTTGTAATTTATATATCCTTTTGAAAATCTTCTTGAATGGTTCTGCTCAAGTATGTTTCACTGGCTGTGAAAATTATCTGATTATATATGGATACCCTTGAATTAAGTAAGCAGCCTTTGTAACAAATCAGAAAGTTGCGTTTTAATTTGCAGTTTCTTCTTCATCTACTGCTAATGAAAGTTTCACTGAGTTATCTGCTTAAAGGTGAAAATGCTAATTAAGAGTTTCTCATCAGTGATAATTCAGATATGTGGAAAAATGATGACATTAGGTCTTTGTCTTCTTGAGTTAACTTATTTTGTGCTCGGTCTTCTCAAAATTCTGATGAAAAGGAAGACAGTTTATAATTAATACTTTCCGTTTCATGCAATAGATATTCTCCTTTAAAGGAACACATAGTTTCCTCCTTTTCTAATGTAACTTCATAATATACACTTTAGTAAGCTAAATCTTGCAGACTACTTTTTAAACTACAAATATAATGCTACACTTTAGGTAGCATCTATACAGTTACTCCTTTCAAAAATATATGTTAAATTTTAGAATTATTGATGTACCAGTTTGACATTTCTAGATCTAGGGAGAATAAATCATTTCACCTTTACTATTCTATCATATGTGATATATAATTTCAAAGTTCACAGCATATACTAGTCTGTGTGTTAGATAACTCATGGGACATAGAAATCTATCCAAGCAAGAAACCATCCCTCTAAATACAAATATAGCTATGGCTTACAAAATGAGGATACATTTTAAAAGGCCAGGTCATCTGATTTAAGCCATAAACATGTAAGCATACTTACCAATAGTAAAGACTGTGTGTGCGCGTGTGTGGTGTGCCTGATTGCTTGTGTGTGTAATCAAATTTATATTGTCTTACAGTAACACTATACCCAAAAACACTTATACCACGACATGGTTATGGTAGTAAAGTGATGGCATATTCCAAAGGCATAATTTTAAAAGGTCTAACAGACAACCAGTTGCAAAGTGTTTGACAAAGACTTAATGACTATCAATAAAGTATAGTGAATATTGTTGCCAGTTGTAACCCTGAAAAATAATACCCCAGTAAGAGTTGTAATAGTGAAAGAAAGCTGTACAATAGGGGCTGTGTCTTTGGGATTGAAACAGCCACTGGTAAAACCACAGCCTGAAGAAGAATGGCCAAAATACTTCATACTTTCTTATCTTCTGCCATCTAATCATCTGTTGTTAAACCCACTGGGCAAAGACAACTAAAACCCAGAGAATAAGGAAATCCTTGATGCAGTTCATAGAGGTCGATAGTAGAGAAGGGAAAAAATGGAACTGGAGAGGAAAATGGAAAACATCTCATGTGTACTTTCAGCATATGTTGTGCTCACAGATTAGAAGAATCAACAAATAAAGATTTTTTTTTTTTTTGATGTACATATAGGTTAAGCACAAACCAATAAAATCTCCAGGGAAAATGTTTATTGGAAACTACAACCTGAATTCTAAAATATAGAAGACAAGGTGAACTGGAATAGCTCAATATTCCAATCAATTTCTCTGAAAAAGAAGAAGAAAGTTAAAGCATCCACACTACCTGATATCAATACTCACACAGGAAACTACAAAAATCAAGGTAGTGTGGTATAGACGAAAGGACAATGAAACAGAATGGAGTATAGAAATAGACCCACATGCATAAGTCCTTGGTAAGAGGCTACAGAGTCCTTTTGGCACTAAAATAAATTATTGTGAAATAGTACACAACTGATCAAAACTAAACAAATATTCTGTAGGTTTTCATTATATTAAGTCTTAAAATAACATATTTAATTGAAAACACAGCTTCTAACGAGACAGGAATATCTCTAGTTTTTCCAGTCATTGCATCTATCTGTGGATGAATGTTATTTATTTTCAGAATGAGATAAAATTTCAGTATTAATTCTACTTCTCCCCATCCTTTTTAAAAACAACTCTAATCGCTTAATAAGTTGCTTTCATAAATAAGTAGAAAGAAATGGAACAGGCTTTTCATAGCAGTATAACATGTTTCTTTTACGTTTTCCTAAATTATGTCCAAAACAATATAATTTAATATAAAAAAGTTTATTAGTAAACAATTAGATTAAGTTTTTTTTCAATTTTACTAAAATTATGACTTAGAAATAGCCTAAATTGAAAAGGGATTTGATTAGTTTGATTCTGCCTTATAAATATATCATTGACAGGAATTACCACATTTTTTAGGATTTTACACTGTAGGGCAGAATAACATCATAAATATGGGTAAAATATGTTATTCCCTTGAAAATCAAAACAAAAGTCCTCCTTTGTAAATGATGCCTGAGTAAGGGATACTGGCATAGCCACTAAGCTATGGACCTTTTCTGATGCACATTAACTTTAGAAAATTGGACATTTAAATGTCCCAGTTTAAGACTATTGTTCTAAAGTAGAGTAGAGGGAAAACACTGTATCTACACAGCATATAATGCTTTGATTTCCCCTGATTATAAAATATCCTGAGAGAACCCATTCATCAGTCACACATCTGCTGAAGCTCTTAAATGTCGTTAGTCCTTTAGGGCACTCAAGTTTATAATTAAAAATGAATTATGAAATCAGGATAATTACAAAAGCATACCTTTAACAACGTATTACAATTAATTCCAAAAAGAAAAGAATCTACTTCAATTTGCCAAGAACCAATTGATGTTAAATGCAGCATTTCTTCTAACGTTGTAACTTGAATTTGAGAATACAAAAGAATAAGGACAATGAAAACATATTTTTGTCTTTCCTTCGTTATTCTTCTTTTTTTTTACCAAATGAAGAAAATAAATATATGAGAATGATATATACATTCACACATACACACAGATGCACATTTATATATATATTTTTGTATACTTACAAACCCACAAAGAAGCACACAAACACAAATTTACACATGACGAAAGTCAGTTTAATTATCCCCAAAGGAATGTTATTGTAGAAAGGAATGAAGAAGAAAAGTCATCTAGATTGAGGAGATATTTCTACCCGAGGGACTTACACCTGTCTCTGCTTCTTTCTTTGCTCAGTACTGTGTATGTGAGATCATAGAAATAAAGGTGTCAGCATTTTGCTTTTACTTTTTACCGTTACTATTGTTATTTTACAGTTTTCTTTTTCTTTTTTCTTTAAACATCTCTTTATCTGTGATTATCAGTTTGGGAAACCTTCTAATTTTCTTGATTGTATCTTCCCTAATGGATTCAGTGACCTAGTCCGGGGTCCTCAATGATGTCCAGGAGGGTTTTACCAGCAGCAGACCTGAGACATAGATTCCAGTGAAAGTTACAGATTAAGAAAGTATGCCCTGAAGAAAGCAAAAAGGAAAATAGTAAGACCAAGCTAGAGTAGGAACTTTTTAGGAATGATGGCACACTCACTCTGATCTTACTGGACCATCTAGAGTCCAGATTATATCCAATTGTCTCTTCTTGAGTCAAAGGAGTTGGATTTTATAATCCCACACTAATTAGTGATTGGTTATAAGCTGCAAAGGTTGGGGTTTTCTAAAACTAGCTAATGTATGCAACTATGGAGACAGTTCCAGTGCCAAGGGCCAAATCTCTAAGAGTCATAGGTGCCACCTCTGAGCAGCAAAATGAACAAGACCTGGGGGATGAGTACAGAGAGTCAGTAAAGAGATCTGAATTAGCTGAGCGCGGTGGCCGGCGCCTGTAGTCCCAGCTTCTCGGGAGGCTGAGGCAGGAGAATTGCTTGAACCCGGGAGGCGGAGGTTGCCAAGGGCCGAGAGTGCACCACTGCACCCCAGCCTGGGCAACAGAGACAGACTTGGTTTCAAAAAAAAAAAAAAGAGATCTGAAGGGATTTGAGGGACTTACAGTAGTGTCAGCTCCAGGGCCTGATACAACTGATGTACTCTTTGTACCTATCAAGTGGTTCCATTTCATAAATAAAGGGGGAAAATCTTCTTGGGATAGTTGCCAAATAAACATTCTAGATAACCAAATGTTCTGGTTAGTTATTCATATTTCAAAGGTCTTAAAATAAACGGACACTGTAAAATACTGGGAAGTGCCGCAGCACCATTATGCTTAAAATTATTATAATGTTGTTGCTGTAGTGTAAGAAAATGGTTTTCCTATATTTAAAACTGTGAAAAATCAGATGAATCTTAACCATATCAGCACAACCCAGCAAAAGACAGGCACAGTGGCAAGCACCTGTAGTCCCAGTTACTCTGGAGATTGAGGTGGGATGATTGTGTGAGCCCAGAAGTTTGAGACCAGCTTGGGCAACATAGCAAGACTCCATCTCAAAACAAAAACAAAAACAAAAAAAGTATACATACAAATATATCGGCATATTTTTGGGATCACTTTACTAGTATATATGATAATATGGTATTGGAGGAATACCACTCTACGTTGTGTCATTTCCTGTGTTCAAAAGTAGAATGTAGTTAACAGAGTTACTTATTGACATCAAGTTACTTATTGACATCAAGATGTCAATGAACAAAAGAGAAAAAAAAATTTAAGCAATGGTCTCATCTGAGAGTCATGAAAATAGCATAATGGGTGAAAGTTAGGAATTGGAGTTAGATCGTGTGGTTCCAAATCTTGTGCTGCCACTTACTAGCTAGCTGTGTGACCCTAAACAAGCTAGTTAACCTCTAGATGCTTCCATCTTGTCATCTCTAATTTTGGGATAAACTCTAACTCTTAAATATAGTTGTTATGAACGTTAAATAATTTAATGTAAGTATAGTGATCAGAAAAGAGTCTACCAGATAGGACAATTTTTAGCTGTTATTATTTTTACTCTTAAAAGAAAAGTTTCTAGGCAAAAAACTAAAATTCAAAATGATTTATTCTCATAGCAAAAGTCAGCAAACTTTTCCTCTAAAAGGCCAAACCATAAATAAATGTTGATTTTGCTTGCCATATGGGCTTTGTCACAATTATTCAGCTTTGGTCTTGTAGCTTCTAAACACTCAAAAATAATATATAAATGAATGGGTGTAGCTGTGTCTCTAAAACAAGCATCACATCCAAAACAAGCAGCAGACTGCAATCAACCCGAGAGTTGCAGTTCCTTGAATCCTGTCATAAAGTAACAACTTCCAAATTCTTTTCTTTAACCAAAAATAAAGTTAAAGAGATTCTGTCTCATTTTATAAATATCGTAAATATTTTGTGAATACACCAAAGACAATCTACTTGATGAATGTTAACCTGAACAATTTATTAATCGTAGTCAAGGGAGATCAATTTGAGATTTGATTCAGGGGAGAAAATGAATTGCAAAACTCAAAGAGAACATACTGGCCCTGGTTCAGGAACAGCAAAGATATAAAATATCTGGGACACCAAACACTGAATATTTTTATTAATATGGCACATGGCCCATAGGCAATATGCCAAGAGAAGCCAACAATAAAATAATCTTTTCCCAATTACAAGATTGAATTGACATTACACTACTTGGTTTAATTGAAAGCCCAATACAATGAGGAATGCTATCTTCTTGGATGTTATTATTACAATAGCTAAATGACCCAATCTCAAAGTTTTCTAAAATAGCAGAGGATAAAACTTTAAACAGCCTACAGATGTTAAAAGAAAAAGTAAAAAAAAAAACCCAAAGCCATTTCAGACTTTATATAGAGTATATTTGCTACACAAAAACACCAAACAGAAATAAGACTTTTTAAAGACTTTTTTTCTGAAATGATTTAAAATCTATCTACTAAAATATATGCTTACAACTATACGCATATAGTTTATTTTTCACAGCACTCATTAAACAGACACAAATGCATATACACATACATGTAAACACAGATGACCAAAGAGATTAAGCACTGGAGATATATATATATATATATATGAGATACATGCAATGAAACCCACAGGACACAAGTTTAGCTCTAATAACAATTTTATCTTTCATTCACTATGGAATACTAAGTGTCTTATCCAAAAGTGACAAATGCAAAGTCCTTTTACAATTGTTTTTATTATTTGGTTGCTGTTGTTGTTGTTACCGTTTTTGAGGCGAAGCTTTGCTCTCGTTGCCTGGGCTGGGGTGCAGTGGTGCGATCTTGGTTCACTGCAATCTCCACCTCCTGGGTTCAAGCGATTCTTCTGCCTCAGCCTCCTGAGTAGCTGGGATTACAAGCGTCCGCCAGCATGCCCAGCTAATTTTTTGTGTTTTGAATAGAGACCGGGTTTCACTGTGTTGGCCAGGCTGGTCTCGAATTCCTGATGTCAGGTGATCCACCCTCCTTGGCCTCCCAAACTGCTGGAATTATAGGCATGAGCCACTGTGCCCGGCCTATTGTGTGTTTTAATATTCTGAACATTTTCTATTTATCAAAATAAGCATTTTAATTAGAATAACTTTTTATGATTAATTACTATGTTGGTTGTTATATTTTCTATTAAAATTTTTCATTTAGCTCTTCCTGCTTCTTTTTTGATAGATAACACCATCTATTTTCACCCATTTTATGTCTTAGTAAGAATGGTAAAGGAAAAATTATAAGGAGTTTTTGTATTTAACTTAAAATAATGCATCTATAATTTTGTAGAAGTCGGTCTGTTCACATTTATTGTAATAACTGATGCATGATTTATTTTTCAATTTTTTTCTGTTTTTTTCTCATTTTTCTTTTTCTAATTATTTTCTGGAAGCATCATGGTTCTATTAAATCTCTTTTCTTCTTTTCTATGCATATTTATGGAGATTTTGTTTAATTATTATTCTGTTAAAGTTTACTTTTGCTTTCCTGGTATTCATATTCAAATCTATTTTCTCAACTATTATGTGAAGACAAGGTAATTATTTCCCTCTCGAAGGCACTCTCTTCTTCTAATGCTTTCTTTAAAATAATTTCACTTCCACACATCTCTCCTACCCTCATGAGATTATACCTTTTCTCAATCCTTAATATTAGGCCATATTGTAATAATTAGTATTTTGAGTCCTTGTTTATTACAAAGATTTACTTTGAAACATGTCTCTTGTTGCATTTTTTAAAAGGATTCATGTTAATTTTTAGAAGTCTGTTATTTTATATATAGATCTATTATACATATACAGCAAGGTCTGTGTTTGTTATTGTTTTCTTCTCTTTTAATTTTTCCTGTTTTGAATCTGCAGTTCCTATTCACTTGCCATTTACTATGGGTTTTTTCTTAAGCATTCCCTAGTTCAGAGGTTGCAATTAATCCTTGTGGTTGTCTTTCTATTTTATTTTATTTTATTTTATTTTGTTTTGTTTTATTTTGAGACGGAATCCCACTCTGTAGTCCAGACTGGAGTCCAGTGGCATAATCTCAGCTCACTGCAATCTCTGCCTTCCGGGTTCCAGTCACTCTCCTGCCTCAGCCTCCAGAGTATCTGGGATAACAGGTGCCTGCCACCATGCCTGGTTAATTTTTGTGCTTTTAGTAGAGACACGGTTTCACCATGCTGGCCAGGCTGGTCTTGAACTCCTGACCTCTGGTGATCCGCCTGCCTCGGCCTCCCAAAGTGCTGGGTTTACAGGCGTGAGTCACCACGCTCGGCCTGTTTCTCTTACTTTAAAGATGAATAATTATTTAGTTTTTAAGAGATTCTTGGGTTGTACTCCTTTGCATGTAAACTAATATGTAATACCTAAATTAATATTATTTTAGTGTATTCTGACTTTCAAATATGCAATTGAATATTTAATGTAAATCTGAGTACGTCTTTATTATTCTCATTCCCTATTTTTCTGTATGAAAGCTGTCATGCGCATCCACGTGAAGAGACCACCAAACAGGCTTTGTGTGAGCAGTAAAGCTTGTAATCACCTGGGTGCAGGCAGGCTGAGTCTGAAAAGGGAATCAGGGAAGGGAGATAGGGGTAGGGTCGTTTTATAGGATTTGGGTAAGTCAAGGAAAATTACAGTCAAAGGGGGTTGTTTTCTGGCGGGCAGAGATGGGGGTCACAAGGTGCTCAGTGCGGGGGCTTTTGAGCCAGGATGAGCCAGGAAAAGGAATTTCACAAGGCAATGTCATCAGTTAAGGCAGGAACAGACCATTTTCACTTCTTTTGTGGTGGAATATCATCAGTTAAGGCAGGAAACGGCCATCTGGATGTGTACCTGCAGGTCACAGGGGATGTGATAGCTTAGCTTTGGCTCAGAGGCCTGACAAAAGCTTATGTGTTTTTCTCTTTATCTTTGCAGTTTGGGACTTTACCAGGGCCTGCTTTTTCTGTTACTGGTTGGGTTTTGTCCAGTTTATGGAGTTTTCTTTCCCCATGGCCCTTACACTTTCTGCATATTAGGGATTATTGCCATATTACTGAACACCCTTACTGTTTTCCTCCTGATTTCAATGTCTTCCACACTTTGTTTCTTAAGGGGAAATTTTTTTGCCTATAATCTATTTTAAAATAAACTTTTTTTTTTTAGATAACTGTAAATTCACACGAAGTTGTAAGAAATACAGAGATCTCGGGTACACTTTTCCTTCAATGGTAATAACATTTTACACATTATAGTATTATATCCCAACTAGGATAGTAGTATTAATAAATTACACTGATTTTGTTTGGATTTCCTGGTTTTACATGTATTTATATGCACCTGTATGTTTGTGTATGTGTGTGTGTGTGCATTTGTGCATATTTAGTTTACTGGAATTTCTATCGCATGCATAGGTTTGTATAGCCAAGATAACAGTCATGATCCCTCCTTCAATGTATAACTTACCCAACTTCTCTGCAGCCTTGACAGCATCTGGTTTTGTCACTGTATTTTCTGTTCTCCAATCTACAACATGTGTAGTGATCTTTCGTTGTGGTTTTAGTCTGAATTTCTTTAAGGGCTAATGATAAAGATTTTTCAAGAGCTTATTTGCCCTCTGTATGTACGCTTTGGTGAGAGGTCTGTTCCTATCTTGTGTCTATTTTCTAATTGAATTGCAAGGTTTTTTTTTCATTGTTTTTGTTTTTATTTTATATGGTTGAGTTTTTAGAGTAACTTACATAACCCAGATACTAACTTTTAGGTGCGTACATTGTTTGAAAATATTTTCTCTCCGGCTGTAGCATATCTTTCCATCCTCTTCACATGGTTTTCACAGTTTCACAGTGGAGACTTTTGTTTTGGTTTGGTTTGATGGGATCTAATTTAGCATCTTTTTCTTTTTTTGAATTATGCTTTAAGATCAACTCAGAAAAAATCTTTGCCTCACCCAGATTCTGAAGATTTTCTCCTATGTTTTTTTCAGAAATGTTTGTTTTACTATTAGGTCTGTGATGAATTTTGAGTAAATTTTTTTTATTAGGTGTTGGGCTCGTATTGGGATTATTATTTTTTAAAAATATTGTGTTTTATCTGGACCGTTTGTTGAAAAGTCGATCTTTTCTAATTAAATTGCATTTAAACTATTTTCAAAAATTAGTTGGGCATATGTGTGTGAGTCTGCTTCTGAGTTCTCCATTCTGTTTCATTGATCTGCATGCCTGTTCTTCTGCTGATGATACCGCAGCGTTTTGAGTCCTATAGATATACAGTAAGTCTTACTAGCAGATACAATAATCTGTCCTACTTCATTCTTCTTCCTCAAGATTGCTTTAGGATCTCTTGGGCCTGACCCTTCCATATAAATTTTAAAATAAGGTTGTCTATGTCTACAAAAAAAATTGAAAATAGTTGCATTCCATCTACAGATTAATTTGGAAAAACTGATATCCTCACAAAAGATAAACATAGAATGCCTCTCCATTCACCTAGGTCTTTATTTATTTATTTACTCAGCATTTTGTAATTTTCAGTATACAATTTTGTATGTATTTTGCTAAGTACAAAAGTAAGAATTTTGTTTTCTCTTTTTTTTCCAATCCTTCTAATCAGTGGAAGCATTTCAGTTTCTTTGAAGCAATTTTAAATGTTGTTGAGTTCTAATTTTGGTTTTCCACATGTTTACTGTAAATGTATCATCAGAATGTGACTTGTTTTCTGAATTGCTTTTGTATTCTCTTACCTTACTGAACTCAGTTGTTAGTTTTAGTAAGTTTTTGGTGGATTTTTCTTTCATGTTCTACATAGATAATCAGGTTATATGCAAATTGCTTGTTTGGTTCTTATTTTCCTATTGTCATGCCTTAATTTCTGCCTTATTGTAAGGGCTGGAGCTTTTATACTATATTGAATAATAGTAATAAGAGTAGACATCCTTGATCTTACTGTTCAAGCAATAAGACTGTCCCCATTAGGTATAATATTAGCTGTGGGTGATAGTAGGTGCTTTTTGTCAAGCTGAGACAATTTTCCTCTATGCTTAATTTGCTAAGAACTTTTGTCATACACTTTTATACATCAGTGGTATGATTATATTACTTTTTTAGAGTCCTTAATATTGCAGAATACATTGCTTTATTTGAGAATGATGAACCAACCAATCTTACAAACATAGAAGAAATCAAATTTGGGCAGGGCACGGTGGCTAACTCTTGTAATCTCAGCCCTTTGGGAGGCTGAGGTGGGTGGATCATGAGGTCAGGAGTTTGAAACGAGCCTGTCCAGCATGGTGAAACCCCATCTCTACTAAAAATACGAAAATTAGCCAGGCATGGTGGCGCACGCCTGTAGTCCTAGCTACTAGGGAGGCTGAGGTAGGAGAATCACTTGAACCCAGGAGGTGGAGGTTGTAGTGAGCCGAGATCAGGCCACTGCACTCCAGCCTGGGTGACAGAGCAAGACTCGGTCTGAAAGAAAGAAAGAAAGAAAGAAAGAAAGAAAGAAAGAAAGAAAGAAAGAAAGAAAGAAAGAAAGAAAGAAAGAAAGAAAGAAAG
>NW_012120598.1:10244764-10245066 GCF_000951035.1 Colobus angolensis palliatus | reverse complement strand
AAGAAAGAAAGAAAGAAAGATCAAATTTAGTCATGATGAATACATTTTCATACAATTCCAGAATTTACTTGCTAGTATTTTGGTGAGGATCGTTGTATCAAGTTTTTAAGTAATATTAGTCTGCATTTTTTTGGTTTTCTTCTTTTGTATTTTCTTTGCTTTTTGTGTAAGGGTAAAATAATTTTAAGAAATGGTTATGGCCGGGCACGGTGGCTCAAGCCTGTAATCCCAGCACTTTGGGAGGCCGAGATGGGCGGATCACAAGGTCAGAAGATCGAGACCATCCTGGCTAACACGGTGAA
>NW_012120598.1:10158037-10244714 GCF_000951035.1 Colobus angolensis palliatus | reverse complement strand
TCCCAGCTACTCGGGAGGCTGAGGCAGGAGAATGGCGTAAACCCGGGAGGCAGAGCTTGCAGTGAGCTGAGATCCGGCCACTGCACTCCAGCCTGAGCGACAGAGCCAGACTCCGTCTCAAAAAAAAAAAAAAAGAAATGGTTATGTAAAATTTGTGTTAATTTTTCTTTACATGCCTGGTGGAATTCTCTAGTGAAACAATCTGTTCCTAAAGATTTTTTTGATTATCTTTTTAATTGCAAATTTAATTTTTAATGGTTATAAAATTATTTCGATTTTCTGTTTAGTCGTGGTTGAATTTTGGTAGTTCATGACTTTTGACAAAATAGTGCTTTTCTTCTAGTTTGTCAAATTTATGAGCACAAAGTTGTGTGTAGCGCTATCTTATTATTATTTTGATGTCTGCAGGATTTGTAGTAACATCTCCTATTTCACCTGTTTCATTTCTGACATTGGTGATCTGTGTCTTCTTTTCATTTATATCAGTATTGCTAGTGGTGTGTTAATTTTATTTATTTTCCAAAAAATAGATTTTTATTTAATGGATTTTGAGCCATCTTGATATTTCTCGACAGTAATTAAGTCAGATATAATTACTTATTTGTGAACCATTATTACTGGCATTGACATAACTTATGTACAACTTATAGGTATATAAAGATGCATAAAGAAAAAGGAAAAGCAAAAGCACTGATGACTGAGCCCATTTCAAAGTCTGTCAGAAATTTTTCCTATAGTTTCTTTCAGAAGCTAATGTTCTTCCTTTTCTCAATACTTGTGATGGGTAATTCCTCTTTTTTGTTTGTTCCACATTGAGCACAACTAGATGCAATATGTATTAGTTCATTCTCACACTGATAATAAAGACACGCTCGAGACTGGGTAATTTTAAAGGAAAGGAATTTAATTGACTCGCAGTTCAGCATGGCTGTGGAGGTCCACGAAGCTTACAATCATAGCAGAAGGGAAAGCAAACATGGTAGCAGCAAGGAGAAATGCAAAGCAAAAAGGGGGGAAAACCCCTTATTAAACCATCTGATCTCATGAGAACTAACTATCATAAGAATAGTAACATGGGGATAACCACCTTCATGATTCAATTACCTCTCACCAGGTATCTCCCATGACACGTGAGTATTATGGGAACTACAAGATGAGATTTGGGTGAGGACACAGCCAAACCATATCACAGTGCATCTTCGGCATTTCCATTCCTGGAAGTGGGAGTGTAAACTCTACCTGTGGAAGCATAAGGGTTCAGTGATCGTGTTTAACATCTTGATGAAACTGTGGAAGGAAGACACAATAGTTCATGATGGCCAAAACCTTTAGTATTAAGGACAAGAAAGATTTAGCCAGGCTAGTTAAGTGCTTGTCAAATTTTTACTTAAAAAAAATGGACTAGCTACTCTCTTATGGGATCTTATTCTAAAAGATAAAATTCTGTAATGGATTCTGAATTCTAGTAGAATCTGATATCTCACTTGAACCCCAAAATTTACCTGTTGCAACTTTTGCTTATTTGTAGAGAAGTAGGTATGTGCATTAGAGTTGGAAGAAAAAGGAACCCTGCCTGTATTAATCCATTCTCATGCTGCCATTAAAGATACACCTCAGACTGGGTAATTTCTAAAGAAAAGAAGTTTAATTGACTCACTGTTAAACATGGCTGGGGAGGCCTCAGGAAATGTACAATCATGGTGAAAGGGAAAGCAAATATGTCCTTTTCCACATGGTGTCAGGAAGAAGAAGTGTCAAGCAAAGGGGGAAACGCTCCTTGTAAAACCATCAGATCTCATGAGAACTCACTATCATGAGAACAGCATGGAGATAACCACCCAATAATTTAATTATCTCCCACCAAGTCCCTTCCATGACACTTGAGGATTATGGGAACTACAATTCTAAATGAGATTTAGGTGGAGACATAACCAAACCATGTCACTGCCCAACTCAAGCTACCATCTTCCCATGTGTTCTGTCTGGCAATACTGATTGCAACAGAGATAATCCTGAATTCAATGGGCTTTATGCTTCCCATGAATCATGCTATTTTGAATGCTAGTATAGTTTTCAAAACAGATGCAATTAGATAAATTAGGCACTAGAAAAATTCTTGGACAAAATTTTGTAATGTAACTACCATAAATGATAAAGAGTTTAGGTAACTAGTTCTTTAAGCACAGGGGCTGTTTATGATATGGTAGTTAAAATAATTTGCATAACATTGACTATTTTCTATGACTTCTGATGAAATCAAATAGATGAAGTAAGACTATTTTCATGACAAGTGGGAAAAGCAAACATGTATCCTTGACATTTCATTAACAAATGATTGTTCTCACTCATTCATTAGTTTGTAATTCAAAGTATAAATTGGCAAATACTATCTAAGTATAAAATGATAGCTGTGTTATAACGTATAAAGAAATAATAAGTTTATTCCCTCTAAGTTAAAAAAGCATATTATTTATGTTTTCAGAAATAGAATTCAAAATATTTAAGGTCTATAGTCTTAGAGGATCTAAGACTCTCACATGATATTTAAAGAAAGGAAATACAATCTCATTTAAAAAAAAAAAAAACCTTCAACATTTTGAGGTATGTGATTCAGAAAACAATACACAGCCTTTCTTTAGTACTCCCTTATTAGAGTTGGATATTTGACAAATGTATCCATCTATCCACTGTATCATTGATTTTAGAGGTGATTTCTCACTCTGCAAGGGGTCTTCTCTTGAGTTTGACAGCTTTTGATGAAAATTAGAGAAGAATTATCTGAACTGAGACAGATGAGCCAAATGACATAAGGCACTGAAGATAAGTACCCCAGTCTTGGTCTCAGATTGCTGATTTATTTATCAGAATGCACTGGGGAAAGTAAAGTTTATCACAAGTGATTGAGGAAACAAGCAAAAAAGATAAAAGGACAATAAATAAACAGTGTAACTTGAACATGTTACTCCTGAAATATCCACTAATCCTTAAACAAGATGGAGAAGAAGAACAATGTTATGCACACACATACAAACACACACACACAAACAACAACAACAACAGCACATTATAAGGCATTCTAATGAGAACAAAACAGAATATATAAGTATTTGGTGAAATTGTAGGGTAGATAATAGGTGAAGTGACATGAAATTTGTTAATGAGAAAATAGTTTATTCTGTTAGCAACAAAATAGGGAGCATCCTCTGCAGCACAAATTATTCTTATCAAATTTTAGTAACTTTTAAGTTTAAGTTATGGAAATTATAGATCAAAACCATTAGAAACTTACTACGTGGTTGATATTTTACTTCATTTGGGCTGCTATAACCAAATACCATAAGCTGTGTGGATTATAAACAACAGAAAAGTATTTTTCACCATTCAAGTGACTGGTAAGTCCAAGATTAAGGTGCCAGCACATTTGGAATCTAGTGAGTGCATGCTTCTTAATAAATAGCTGTCTTCTTACTGTGTCCTCACATGGTGAAGGGAGCAAAGAAGCACTCAGGGATCTTTGATGTTGGATTGTATTGAAAACTTTTTCTGCATCTATTGAGATGATCATATGGTTTATGTTTTTAAACACTGTTTACATAGTAAATCACATTTATTGATTTTATGTGTGTGTGCATGATGAAACAACCTTGCATCCTAGGAATAAAGCCTGCTTGATTGTGGTGAATTAACTTTTTGATGTGCTGCTGGATTCAATACTAGAAACAAAATTTTCTAGTATTTTGTTGAGAAATAATAACTATTCTGAGATGTGGAGAGATGGCATCTCATTGTGATTTTGAGCCCATTGCCCAGTTTCAAAGTCACTTCCGAATTTTCAGATATCTTTTCAGCAACACCCCACTCCTGGTACCAATTTACTGTATCAGTCTGTTTTCATGCTGCTGATAAAGACATACCTGAGACTGAGAAGAAAAACTTGTTCAATTGGACTTACAGTTCCACATGGCTGGCTGGGGAGACCTCAGAATCATGGTGGGAAAAAATGAGGAAGAAGTAAATTTGGAAATCCCTGATAAACCTATCACATCTCATGAGACTTATTTGGTATCATGAGACTAGCATGAGAAAGACTGGCCCCCATGATTCAATTACCTCCACCTGGGTCCCTCCCACAACATATTGGAATTCTGGGAGATACAGTTCAAGTTGAGATTTGGGTGGGGACACAGCCAAACCATATCAGTCTCTCCTCTTTGATTTTGAAGAGTAGTTTCAATAGGATTGTGACCAGCTATTTTTTATATGCTTATAGAATTTGACTATGACTGCATTTGGTCCAGGAGGTTTTATATTATTATTATTATTTTGTGTGTAATGGGTTTTTTATTACTGATTCAATTTTAGAGCTCATTACTGCATTTTTGTTTGCTTAGGATTTCAATTTCTTCTTGATACAATCTTGGGCAGTTGTGTTTTTCTATGAATTTATCTATTTTCTCTAGATTGTCTAGTTTGTGTGCATAGTGGCATTCATAATAGTCTCTGAGGATCTCTTGAATTTCTGTGTGGTTGGTTGTAATATCACTTTTGTCATTCCTGATCATGCTTATTTGCACCTATTTTTTCATTGTTAATCTAGCTAGCAGCTTATTAATCTTGTTTATTCTTTCAAAAATCAAACTTTTGGTTTCATTGATCCTTTGTATAATTTTTGGGTCTCAATTTCATTCAGTTCTACTCTAAGTTATTTCATTTCTTCTCCTAGTTCTACAGTTAGTTTTTTCTTGTTTTTCTAGAAGTCTAGGTGTAATATTAGATTGCTAATTTGGGATTTTTCTATCTTATTGACATAAGCATTTAGCACTATAACATTTCCTTTTAACACTGCTGTTGCTACATCCCATAGATTTTGGTATGTTGTGTGATACAATTTGGCTCTATGTCCCCACCCAAATCTCATCTCGAATTGTAATCCCCATGTGTCAGCAAAGGAGTCTGGTGGGAGGTGATTGAAACATGGAGACAGACTTCCCTCTTGCTGTTCTCATGATAGTGAGTTCTCATGACACCTTGTTTTTTGAAAGTGTAGCGCTTCCTTCAAATTCTCACCTGCTCTATCATTGTAAGATGTGCTTGCTTCCTTCCCCTTCACTTTCCACCATGATTGTAAGTTTCTTGAGGCCTCCCAGTCATGCTTCTTGTTAAGTCTGTGGAACTGTGAGCAAACTTTTTTTCTTCATAGATTGCCCAGTCTCCGATAGTTCTTTAGAGCAGTGTGAAAATGAGCTAATACACTCTGTCTGTTTTCTTTTATTTATGAGAATTTTTTATTCTGCCATAATTTTGTCGTTTATTCAAAAGTTGTTCGGGAGTAAGTTGTTTAATTTCCATGTGATTGTGTGGTTTTTAGAGAGCTTCTTAATATTAATTTTTACTTTTATTTATCTGTGGTCTGAGAGTATGCTTGGTATAGAGTTTGATTTTTTTTTAACTTGTTGCAACTTTATGGCCAAGCATGTGGTCAATCTTAGAGTATGTTCCATGTACAAATGAGAAGAACATGCATTCTGTGGTTGTTAGGTGGAGTATTCTGTTGTTGTCTATTAGGTCCAATTGGTCAAGTTATATTGGACATTTAGAATTTCTGTGTTAGTGTTCTGCCTCAGTGATTT
This sequence comes from Colobus angolensis palliatus, assembly GCF_000951035.1. NCBI lineage: Eukaryota > Metazoa > Chordata > Mammalia > Primates > Cercopithecidae > Colobus > Colobus angolensis. Next base: position 10,239,084 of record NW_012120598.1, on the reverse strand, counting down.
GTGTAATACTGTAAGTGGGTGGTTGAAATCCCCCCACTATTATTGTGGGGCAATGTCTTTTTGTAGGTCTGAAATACTTGTTTTCTGAATCTAGGTGCTCCAATGTTGATTGCATATATATTCAGGATAGTTGGGTCTTCTGGTTGAATTAAACCATTTATCATTATTTAATGACCTTTTTTATCCTGTTTTACTGTTTTTGGTTTAAAGTCTGCTTTATTTGATATAATAATAGTGACCTTTGCTCTTTTGTGTTTTCCATTTGCATCATAAATCTTCCTTTAATCCTTTATTTTGAACCTGTAGATGTTGTTACATGTCAGATGGGTTTTTTGAAGACAGCAGACAATTGGGTATTCTTGTCATTGTTTTAATCCAATTTGGTATTCTGTGCCTTTTAAGTGGGGCCTTTAGACCATTCACACTCAAGATTAATATTGATGTGTGAGGTTTTGATCCTGTTGTGATGTTTTTAGCTTGTTGCTCTGTGGTCTTAATTCTATAGTTGCTTTATAAATTATTTTCGCTATGTACTTAAGTGTGTTTTTGTGGTAGCAGGTATTGTTCTTTCATTTCTATGTTTAGAACTCTCATAATTATCCCTTATAAGGCTAGTCTAGTGGTAGCAAATTCCCTTAGTGATTTTTGGGAAAGCATTATATTTCTCTTTCACGTATGAAAGTTATTTTGGTGGGTTATGAAATTATTGGTTGGACTTTCTTTAAGAATGTTGAGGCCATTCATAGTGACTTACACCTGTAATCCTAACACTTTGGGAGGTTGAGGTGAGACGTTCTCAAGGCCAGGAGTAAAGGACCAATCTGGGTAATACGGTGGGACCCTATCTCTCCACAAAATTTTAAAAATTAGCCATGTGTGGTGGTACTCACCTGTGATCCTAGCAGGAGGCTGAGGTGGGAGGATCACTGGAGCCTAAGAGGTCAAGGTTGCATTGAGCCATGATGTGCCACTGTACTACAGCCTAAGTAACAGAGCAAGATCCTACCTGTAAAAGAAAATATAGAGGCCTGCAATCTCTTCTGGCCTGTGAAATTTCTGCTAAGAAGTCTGCTGTTAGCCTGGTGGACTTCTTTTCGAAAGTGATCTGACCCTTTTCTATAGCTGCCTTTAAAATCTTTTCTTTGCATTGACCTTGGACACGCCAGTGACTATGTGCCTTGGTGATGTTCATCTTCTATAATATCTCACAGATGTTCTCTGGATTTTTTGTACCCGAATATCCACCTCTCTAGCAAGATTAAGGAAATTTTTTTGCATTATTCTCCCAAATCTTTCTCAGGTGGATTCCTTTCTCTCCTTTCTCAGAAATGCCAATAATTCGTAGGCTTTGTTATTTAACGTAATCCCATATTTCTCAAAGAGTTTGTTCATTTTTTAAAATTCTTTTTTCTTTAGTCTGACTAGGCTAGTTCAAAAGAGAGATCTTCAAGCTCTAAAATTCTTTCTTCTCTTTGGTCTTGTCTATTGATAGAGTTTTCATTTGTATCTTGAAATATCTTAAGTGAGTTTTTCAATTTCAGAAGCTCTGTTGATTTTTTTTTAAAGATGTTTATCTCCACCTTGATTTCCTAGGTTTCTTTAGTACTTTCTTTGTGTTGATTTTCAACCCTATCTTGGATTTATTAAGCTTCCTTGCAATTAATGTTTTTAATTCTTTATCTATCATTTCTGAGTTTCTACTTTGCTTAGGTTCCATTATTAGAGTACTAGTGTAATTTTTTTTGGTGGTGTCATAAGATTCAGATTTTTCATGATGGCAGAATTCTTATGCTGGTTTCCTCTCATCTGGGAAGTCTGGCACTTCTAACTTTTATAATTATTTTCATGCAGATATGATTTCCTTTATTTTCCATATATATATATATCTTCTTTACCTTTACCTCCCGTCTCTAGGAAGTGTGACTGTAGACTATGTTGGGCAGGATTCTTTGGCTTTGCTGCTACAGCCCTGTCCACTTCTGTCCACAGGTTTTATATTGGGCTGTGGGGTTCCACCTATAGGCTAGTGGTTGGTACTTGCTCATAAGAGCCAGTTGTGGCACAAGCAGACGAATCCATATCTGATCTTTGCTTACTGTGAGGTTCTCTGTTGTCTCAGGTGTTGAGCGGGACAGTGGAGTGGCCAGTGCCCTGAGCTCCTGTTCCTTGGTGATGGGGGAGCACCTCTGGCCTGAGCTGGAGCCCCAGGCTTGCCCACGAACATACCAATGGTGAGCACAAACACCAGTCCTGACAAAGGTGGCTGGGAGGAGCTCCTGCTGAAAGGCACTGAGGTCTCTGCCACAGCATGAAGTCATTGCACTGACTCCCCATCCTAGATAGGAAGTAGCATAATCTGTTTTCCGTCACACCCCAGTTCCGTATGACTTCTCATTCAGATGCACATTGTAGTCTACCTCTGGACCCCAGAGTGGATGAGAGCCACAGAAAACTCTGTTGTGTGACTATCCATGGGCGTGGTTTTAGGGCAGAACCTTGTCAGTCAGTCTAATACAGATACCTTTATAGCTCTCTTGTTTTCTGATGTGGAAGGCTGCTGTTTCATGTAAAAGGAAGGGAGGGAGGTGTCAGTTGTGGTGTCAGCTGCTTGGGTCAGCCTGACCTCAGGCTCTGTTGGAAGTGGTCAGGTGCCAGTAGAGTCGGAATAGGGTATGTACTTTTCCAGTCTCCAGGCCCCTCGATTACCCACTGGACAGCGTGTATGAGTGCTGAAGGGGCTGGACCAGGTTTGGGCTAGCCCAGAGTTCAGGTGCTGGCTGTGATGAGGAGGGGCAGGCTTGTTCCTGAGTTACCAGCTGAAATCTCAGGCAGGCAGAAAGTTTATGTAGTGGGAGCCTAAAAGAAGGTCGCAGACCTGTAGGGTAGGGTTTTCAGAAGGGCTTAGACTTCAGCTGAATTGCTCAGGTCGGGATAGGGTGTTGGAGGTGTGTGAAAGCCTTCAGCTTCTCTGTTCCCTTCCTAGCCTGAGGACAATGGTGGCAGGTGCCTTCCACAGTCACAGCTGCACTGCCCCAAAGAGTTCAGGCAGGGCTGGGGCGGGCACACTGGGAGTCCAAGCCAGTGGGCCCTGCCTGGTGAGGAGGAGGGGTCACACCATCTGCAGTCCGTCTGCTCCCCAGCACCCAGCTGCAGCCTCTGACCTAGGGGTGTGTGAGAGATCTAGTCCTCTCTTGTTGGCAGGTATGTGGCAGCTGGTACTGGGCTGCTCAGGGATCCAGGGCCTGTGGAGCTTCATGTGGGCTTGAGCGGTGCCTCTGCACAGACTCCAGGTGGTTCTTGGTGTTACTCTGGAGGCCTTGGGGTGTTAGGGATGTTCTTCTGAACCCGGCATTGCAAACGTTTGTGGCAGAAGTATGGGCCCCAAGGACTTTCATGCACTCAACCATTCCCCGTGTTACAGAGATTCCCCTGGCTCCACAGCAGTCCCAGGAGGGTGGCTGTCTGGTTTCATTGTGCTCTATTCTCCATAAGTCCTGTCACTTCCTTGGTGAATACCAACGTGATCGCCTAGAAAATCCAATTTAAAAGCTAGCGTTTATTCACCACTCTGTTTCCTCTCCGTGAGAGCCTGATGCCCTGCCTACTTCTAGTCAGCCATCTTGAACCAGAACCTCTGTTTCTTTGTTTGTTTTTTTTTGTTGTTGTTGTTTTCAGCCATCCTGAGGAATTGTCTCAAATTCATTGCTAAAATCAAGGGGAACTATCCATCCATTGGTCATATTTAGTATTAGCAATATTACTTATGGTATGATTTCAAGGGAGCTCGTAGAAAGTAACAGTTCCTTTAAATATTTTTTGTAATGTCATTTTATTTTATTACACTTTCTAGAATATTGTTGAAAATTAATATTGCTAGCAGTTGGTTGTTTCTATAATTTTTTTGTTTTCAACCTCAAGTTTCACTTAAACAAACCTCAGTCTGCTTACTTTCAACTGTTAATGTTAGAGGTACATTTTTAGAAACAACGAAGTATTTGCCCATTCCAAGTTAGATGGTACCGAAAGGAGGGACTGTCCAATTCTGAACGTTAGAATATATACTTATCTTTATGCTACCTTCGCTCCCTTTCCCTCCATGATGTCCCAGAGATTTATGATGATCTGTAGTTAATTAAAATGGCATTGACTTGATTTGAGAGATTTGAATTTAGAGACAATAATCCTCTTTCACTACTCTCCTTCATCACATTTCATTTTTTTCTGTTAACTGCGTTTATTTTACCATTTTTAATTTTAAGATAATTATTTTGAATTAAAAAGTTCTGAACAAAACATAGTCAAATAATGTTCTACATCTGTCCTTTATTAAAAATACAACTCACACCACAGCAGTACATTTTTCAGGCTTTTGATGAGGCCAAACCAGCTGCTTTCCTTTGTCCTTCACTTTCCTCAGAAGTTTTCTTTAATTCTGGGCTTTAACCTTCCTGACTACACATACTCTCTGCTTCTCTTTCAATTGTTATACACTCCTCTCAGTCAATCTTCAATTTATAACATTGTGCCCTTCATGGTTAGATCAGTTTAAATATCCAAGTGAAACATGTAAAGTGTTCAATTTGAATACATAAAACAATGCAGCAGTAGTTAAAATCACATGTACCATATAAAAACTATGAGCCTTAAAGTATCACCCCATTAGGAAAGACCAATTAAAAAGTATGGCGCTTTCACTCTTCCCTGACGGTCATTAGAGCAAAGGTTTGACAGATTCAAAATTTGGTCTGAATTACTTATATTGAATATTTCTTAAAGAACTCTGATTCTTTTTAATCACACTACAACATTCAAACTGATTTCTAAACTATTAATTAAAATTTTATAATTATATAGTCATATACTAATCAAAAATCAAGAAAGGAATCTACACTTTCTATTATTCCATTCTCATGCTGCTATAAAGAACTGCCCAAGACTGGGTAATTTATAAAGATAAGAGGATTAATTGACTGACAGTTCCACAATCCTGGGAAGGCCTCAGGAAACTTACAATCATAGTGGAAGACAAAGGAGAAGCAGGTACCTTCTTCACAGGTGACAAGATGGAGTGAGTGCAAGTAGGGGAAATGCCAGATGCTTATAAAACCATCAGATCTTGTGAGACTCCCTTGCTATCACAAGAATAGCATGGGGTAAACTGTTCCCATGATCTGAGTACCACCACCTGGTCTTGTCCTTAACATGTGGGGATTATGGGGATTACAATTCAAGATGAGATTTTGGGTAGGGACACAGCCAAACCATATAAGTCAGCAACTGGCCCCTTCCAACTCTCATGTCCTCACATTTCAAAACACAATCATGCCCTTCCAACAGTCCTCCAAATTCTTACCTCATTCCAACATTAACCCAAATGTTCAAGTCCAATGTCTTATTTGAGACAAGACAATTCCTTTTGCCTGTCGACCTGTAAAATCAAAAGCAAGTTAGTTACTTTCTAGATAAGATGTGGTTACAGACCTTGGGTATGTAAATATAACCATTCCAAGTAGGAGAAACTGGCCAAAACAAAGGGGCTATAGGACCCATACAAGTCAGAAATCCAGTAGGGCAGTCATTAAACCTTAAAGTTCCAAAATAATCTCTTTTGACTACATGTCTCACATCCAGGTTATGCTGTTGCAAGAGGTGGGCTACCGCAGCTTTGGGCAGCTCTGCCCTGTGGTTTACTGGAGTACAGTAAACCTCCTGGCTGCTTTCATGGGCTGGCATTTAGTGCCTGTGGCTCTTCCAGGTGCGCAGTGCAAGCCATCGGTGGATCTACCATTCTGGGGTTTGGAGGATGGTGGCTCTCTTCTCATAGCTCCCCTAGACCCCAGTGGGGACTCCGTGTGGAGGTTCCAACCCCAGATTTCTCTTCCACACTGCCCTGGCATAGGTTCTTCATGGGGCCTCTGTCCCTGCAGCAAACTTCTACCTGGACACACAGGTATTTCCATAGGTCCTCTTAAATCTAGGCTGAGGTTCTCAAACCTCAATTCTTGACTCCTCTGCACCTGCAGGCTCAACACCATGTGAAAGCTGCCAAGGCTTGAGGCTTGCATCCTCTGAAGCAACAGCCCAAGCTGTATGTTGTCCCCTTTTAGGCACGGGTGGAACTGAAGCAGCTGGGACGCAGGGCACCATGTCCCGAGGCTGCATATAGAAGGGGGGCCCTGGGCCAGGTCCGTGAAACCATTTTTATCTCCTAGGCCTCTGGTTTTGTGATGGGAGGGGCTCCCATGAAGGTCTTCAACATACCCTGGAGACATTTTTCCCACTGTCTTGGTGATTAACATTCGGTTCCTTATTACATATGCAAATTTTTGTGGCTTACTTGAATTTCTTCCCCAGAAAATGGGTTTTTTTTTTTTCTGTCACATTTTCAGGCTGCAAATTTTCTAAGCTTTTATGCTCTGCTTCCTCTTGAACAACTCGCTGCTTAACATTTTCTTTTGCCAGATACCATAAATCGTCTCTGTCAAGTTCAAAGTTCCACAGATATCTAGGGCAGGGGCAAAATGCTGCCAGACTCTTTGCTAAAGCATAGCAAGAATCATCTTTGCTCCAGTTCCCAACCAGTTCCTCATTTCTATCTGAGACCACTTGAGCCCAGACTTCGTTGCCCATATCACTTTCAGCATTTGAGTCAAAACCATTCAAGTCTCTAGGAAGTTCCAAACGTTTCCACATCTTCCTATCTTCTTCTGAGCCCTCCAAACTGTTCCAATTTCTGTCTGTTACCTAGTTCCAAAGTCATTTCCCCATTTTTTGGGTATTTTTGCAGCAGAACCCCACTACCTCAGTACCAATTTACTGTATTAGCCCATTCTCACATTGCTATAGAGAACTGCCCGAGACTAGGTAATTTATAAAGGAAAGGTGTTTAACTGACTCATGGTTCTGCATGTCTGGGGAGCCCTCAGGAAGCTTACAATCATGGTGAAAGGCAAAGGAGAATCAGGCACTTTCTTCACAGCGTGGCAGGATGGAGTGAGTACAAGCTGAGGAAATGCCAGACACTTATAAAATCTTCAGATCTGGTGAGATTCACTCACTATCAAGAGAATAGCATGGGAGAACCTGCCCTGATGCTCTGATTACCTCCACCTGGTCCTGTCCTTGATATGTGGGGATTATTGGGATTATATTTCAAAATGAGATTTTTGGGTGGGGCACAGCCAAACCATATCACACTTCTCTGTGAATGTATCTTCAGAATTCTTAGATTTGCAGCAGCAGCTCTTCCCAGGCCATAGCTTTCTCTTCTCATTTCCACAAATCCCACCATCAACTTTCCAAAGTGAATAGATATTCTCCTTCCAGGCTAGACTCTGTCAGACTGTCATGACTGCTTTAAGACACAACTGTGCTTCTGGTTTTGGAAGCAGACTTTTCTGTGTTTTGATGGAGGATCTTTATATCATGAAGGTTAACTTAGAGGGACCGCAGAAACATCACACAGCATAATGGAAGAAAGAGAAACTGGATGAAGACTGAACTGGAATCTATAAATAAGGGTAGCTGCTGTTATTCTATTTACAAGGCAATAAGAAAAGGCAGGACAAAAAAAAAAAAAAAAAAACAATGAAGGAAGAACAGATGAAGTCAGAATTAAAATTTAACTTTTTGCCAAATGGAGTTCTTAAGGAGAATGAAGCAAAGACGATTAAAACTTTAACGTTTTCAAATCTCTCAGTTTTGCCTAAATCCCATTTCTTACACAGACGCTAGATTCTAGCATGGGTGTCCAATCTTTTGACTTCCCTGGACCACATTGGAAGAAGAAGAATTGTCTTGGCCACACATTAAATACACTAACACTAATGACAGTGGATGACCTAAAAGAATTACCAAAAAAGCCCCAAAAGCTTTAAGAATGGTCCATGGGCAATGGCGTTGGACAAGCTTGTTCTAGACTTTAGAATGGTATTGCCTATCAACAAAGTTCAAATGACATGAATGCTAAACTCCAATCTTTTTAGAAACTCTGTACAATAAGTTGATGTAACTGATATTTAGCACAGGCATCACATCCCATCCATTTCATAATGCTTTTAAAAATTATTTCATGTATGGTTTTTTGTGTGTGATGGAGTTTCACTCTTATCGCTGAGGCTGCAGTGCAGTGGTGCGACCTCAGCTCACTGCAACCTCTGTCTCCTGGGTTCAAGCAATTCTCCTGCCTCAGCCTCCTGAGCAGCTGGGATTACAGGCGCCCACCACCATGCCCGGCTAATTTTTTGTGTTTTAGTAGAGACAGGGTTTCGCCATGTTGGGCAGGCTGGTCTCAAAGTCCTGACTTCAGGTGATCCACCCACCTCGTCCTCCCAAAGTTCTGGGATTACAAGCGTGAGCCACCACACTTGGCCTTAAAAATCATTTTAAAATAATAGTTAAGTTGTGCCTTTGTATAAATTTGAGTGATTGTTACTTTCCTGTGTACCAGGAAAATCAAAATTGGCTGGGTGACTCTCAGAACCTTAAGAAAAGTCTTTCACTTACATGTTCCACTTGAAGTGAAAATCGAAGACATTTGCTTAGCAATAATTATATTGTTTAAGTTTGATCCAGTTTATGATTGTTTGTGCTTATAACCATTTCCTGATTTAGTTTCATGAAATTCCTTTAACAACTTTCATCCTTTCAACAATCAGCTGCCATACAAACAGGTATGTCTGAAAGGCAGTTTCCTCAGAAGCAGACCCTGTGGGAGAGATACTTACATAAGTGATCTTCAGGGGGTACTGGCAGGAAAAACCTACAGGGCAGTGAGAGATACATAAACAGGGAAGGGAAAGAGCCTAAGATAAGATATGGACTTAGGTGAAGAGTAGCCTCATCTGAGCTCATGAGTAGCTTTGGAGCATAAACTCCTATACCAGATTTTCCCAAATATTAGGGAACTGAGCTCAGTAATTGTCTAGAAGCTGCCCTAAGAACTAGAGAAGGGTATAGCTTCCCAGGCATTACCCAAGAAGATTCCTATTGGCTATGGGCAATTTTTGATGAAGAATGCAATTATGAGTTGCTAGTTTCTAACACCTGCAGCAGCCAATGGTGAGAGTCGTAGCTTGGTAAAAAAAAAAAAAAAAAAAAAAATCTGGGTGGAACATCATCAATATTGGCTACAAGGAAGAACAGAAGCAGTGAGCAGTAAATTAAGTTGAGAAAGTCTTCAGAGTTATTTTCCTTAAAGATCGTAATTACTCTAGTGAGCAGTTGAATCTTTGAATTTATAGAAGCAATAATTTGCCACTACAAAAACTCCCAGATGGATTGAACCAAGCATTCCCAGAATCTTGTTTCAAATGATGATTTTTTTTACATTCATTCATGACATTCCCTTTATCCTGCATCATATAATATCATGTAAATGTCGGACAAACAAATCATGCTGTAATTTATCCATAGAACGAGGGGGAAAATGAACAGGGCCAGCTTGTTTCAAATGATGTTTTTTTATTACATTCATTCATGACATTCCCTTTATCCTGCATCCTATAATATCATGCAAATGTCAAACAAACAAATCATGCTGTAATTTCTCCATAGAACTAGGGGAAAAATGAACAGGGCAAGCCTTAGTTATCTAACTATACCTTAATCACCGAAGAAGATAGTAAATACCTTGCAAGGCAAAAGGCAATGCCATGGACTGCAGAGGAAAAAAAAGAAAGAGAAATGCAAATCAAGTTAAATTTGAAATATAGTCTGGTATTACTTGCCCCTTAAGTTGGAGATAAAGTCATTACTAAATAGTCTTCCTTAATCGTAAATAATAATCTATATGCCTTATATATATGGTAATTGTCTTCCAAGAAACCGATTATTTAATAACTGCATGTATTCAAAACTTTACTAATAACTCAAAAAACGAAGTATATAGTCACCTTAGTATAATGAAAAATATACATCAGTATTCAATACAGATAATATATGTAAATGCTAAATTTAGACAAAATATTTATAGACAACACATTATGAAAAGTAACTAACAGTAGAATAATAATTTTTTGTTGTTTAAGTTCTTCTGGGGAAAGTATAGACTATTTTAAGCATGAATCAACAATGAAGTTCATATTTCATTTAAATTTATATACACAACACATGCATGTATGCATATATATATATATATATACATACACATACATACGATTTTTGTTTTTTCGTTTACTTTGTTTTGTTTTGTTTTTGAGATGGAGTCTCTCTCTGTTGCCCAGGCTAGAGTGAAGTGGTGCAATCTTGACTCACTGCACCCTCCACCTTCTGGGTTCAAGCAATTCTCCTACCTCAGCCTCCCGAGTAGCTGGGATTACAGGCGCATGCCACCATTCCTGGCTAATTTTTGTATTTTTAGTAAAGAAAGGGTTTCACCACGTTGGCCAGGCTGGTCTCAAATTCCTGACCCCAAGAGATCCGCCCACCTCAGCCTCCCAAAGTGCTGGGATTACAGGTGTGATCCACCGCGTCCGGCCGTATGCATACATATAGTTTTAAAAGCTGATTTAATCATGTCCCTTCTGTCAAGAGAATGGAATAAATAGACTATGTGTGGAATGTGTTCATGGTATACTTTATTGCTTTGAGGCTGGTTACTCTTATTATGTTATTACTGCTCATTCTTGAATGGGCAATTTAATCAAAGGTTTTTAAAATAAAAGAACACAGCGAAGGTTCTGCATATAGAGTTTTCCCAGTTTCACAACATGGAGCTATTTAGCATAGGTGTTTCTATAACTGTTATAACACTGCCAGCTTTTGATTTTGTTTATAGTGCCGTGGGGATCCACTGCAGCCTGTGGCATCACAGACAAGGCAGCATCTGGCGCCGTGAGATGGGAGAGGAGAATTCTACTTGTAGAGTACTAAAACATTTGCTAGCACAAATCTGCTCAGGATTTCCTTTTCTCCCTCCCCATGGTAATTTTGTTTTTCTCCATTTATACAAATTGTAAATACATCAAAAAGCCATTTATTGAAAAATCACAAACAGCAAAGTGAGAAATCTAACTTAAATGAATAAGCCCATTCTTTGCCCAAACACAATGATTTCCCCTAAAATGTGTTTAGGGGAAATCATTTTTTTGTGTGTTCTTTTTTTTTAATTCATGCAGTTTGGCATTATCTAACATTTGGTTTTTCCTTCATTATACTGAGAAACATTTTAGTAATCTTATATAGTTCTCTGATAATTTCTTTCTTTTTTGTTTTTTTGAGACGGAGTCTTGCTCTGTTGCCCAGGCTGGAGTGCAGTGGCCAGATCTCAGCTCACTGCAAGCTCCGCCTCCCGGGTTTACGCCATTCTCCTGCCTCAGGCTCCCCAGTAGCTGGGACTACAGGCGCCCGCCACCTCGCCCGGCTAGTTTTCTGTAAGTAGAGACGGGGTTTCGTCGTGTTAGCCAGGATGGTCTCGATCTCCTGACCTAGTGATCTGCCCGTCTCGGCCTCCCAAAGTGTTGGGATTACAGGCTTGAGCCACTGAGCCCGGCAGATAATTTCTTTCTTTCAGTGGTCGTATTGAGAAGCTATGCCCTTTTCATCCTTTATAGAAGTAATATTCTTTGAATACACTATTCTTGCTATTCTTCTAATATTTATAAAAATATACAAAAGTGGTAATGAAATATTTATAATAAAACATTGTACTACAAATTTTCATTGGCGTGAAATAGAAGCCTATCTCTAAGTATGATTCCATTGAACAATATGGTCATTATATATATATCTATTTTCTTATATTATTTTGCTCTAATTGTACTATGATTTATTTCTATAATTTCACATACTTAATTCTTCCACATGTAAATTATATATGAGTTACTTTTTATATTTTGAATATTTATAAATAAACACTAATCTGTAATTTTCTTTGACACAAATTTTTTCCAGGTATAAAAACACAAATACTATGAAATAAAGCAGAATCACTTCTGTGCCAGTTCAGTAGATCCTTCTCAGTGGCTGTAAGAGGCATTTTCTTGTTTATTGACACTTCATGGCATAAGTTTTTGGCTTAGATTCTTTATAAAATGGATGCAACTGTCAGTCCAAGAAACATGTCTTTTCTACAGACATGTTTAGTTTGATTTTACAGTGTTTAAAATAGTACAACTAACATTCAAAAGTTGCAAGATTTCACTTAAACATGTAAAAATAAGGCTTCTCTTGAAAAAAAGAATCGGAAATGCTGGTGGTAATAGATCCTGATTTTAACCTGGTAACGCTTAGCTGCAGTTGGATGACAATGTTTACTTTAGTTAGTTGGCAATACCCACCATATTCTCTGGTCACATAGTGAATGCTTGCAAACTTCACCTCAGCCTTTTAAGGGTTTTTAAATTTTTATTTATTTATTTATTTTTCTACTTAAACAAACAACAAGGCCCCAGTAGAGACCTGAGTTTGGGAATCCTGTCCAAACAGATTATGTTTATTATCTTTTTTACTTTTTTTTTGCTTTTGCTTTTACATAGTCTAAGATAAGTGTCCTTCAGTTCAAACAATCAGAGGTATTCTGGTCAAGCTTCCTGAAAAGTTAGATGAAACTTTTATTCATAAGATCATAATTCACTCTATTTTTCTTTAATTTTTATACAATTATTCTTATACAAACCATTCATTAATAAAAAATATACTGTAAAAAATTAAAATTTAAAAATACTGTTTCATTTACAAAGAACATTTTGAGGTAATATATTCCAGATCACTCATATAGGATAAAAAATATTTAAAACAGACTTTTACCAGTCAGTAGCATGCTGATAATATTACATATATATTTATGTATAAATGAATATTTATTTTTTAAAGTGATTATAGTCTAGTGACTAATTTACAACATATGTTTACAATGAAAATATAAGCCCATTCGATGCCAAAAGAATACATGACTACATTATCATTTTAATGGTTATATAATATTCTATTTCATGGATATTAAAAAGAATTATTACTATGGACAACAACGGGTCTTCCATTATGGGCATTCAGATTCCATGGACGTGTTTGCTATTACAAACATTGCTTCCTGGACATCACTAATGCAGAAATTTCCCAGCTGTGCTTAATTATTACCTGGAGATAAATTCTTGGTGAAATTTGGCCAGATGAAAGTATCCATATTTTTAAGACTCTAATGTCTCTTATCACATTGCACTTAGAAATATTATAACGATTCATACTTCTACCAACAGCATATGAGGAAACCAGTTTCTCCTCACCACATAGGGGTATTAGCATTCCATTAACAGAGATGTATTCACTTAATGAGGTTTTAGAATACAGAAAACTAATTTGCAAATAGCAGTCCCAATGTTATTTCAGCACAGGGACGTGTCCATTAAAGTCCATGGTGTCCCATCATTCATTTTGCATCAGTGCTATGGCAGAGTGATCAATGCCCCCTGACCTAGGGTGAGTTCCGGAGACAGTCTGCCTGGATTTAAGTCTAGCGTTACTGCTTACTAGCAGTACTATTTGAATTGCAGACTACTTATTTTGTCTCTTTTTTATGGTTTTAGAAAATGCAAAATATCTTACAATAAGAGTAAGTAAAATGGAAAAATTTTATAAGATTATATTATCATATATCATTTACTTGTCAATGAAGTAGGTAAAGACTAGTGTGCATATCTAAAACAATATCATTCAGAATTATATCATTAGCAAACATGAGCTAGATTCAAACCAAGGTCTCCATGCTTCAGAAGCCGGTTCTATTTTTTTATTTTTTGAGACTGAGTTTCACTCTGTCGCCGAGGCTGGAGTGCAATGATGCAATCTCTGCTCACTGCAACCTCTGCCTCCCAGGTCCAAGCAATTCTCCTGCCTCAGCCTCCCGAGTAGCTGGGATGACAGACATCCACCACAACACCCAGCTAATTTTTGTATTTTTAGAAGAGATGGGGATTCACCATGTTGGCCAGGCTGGCCTCCCAAAACGCTAGACTACAGACATGAGTCACCATGCCCAACTGCCAGTTCTATGTTTTGCATCTGCATTAATGTTTCTCCTTGTAATATTTGGGACTTCATTTTTAAATACATACACAATTTCAACAAAACTAAAGAGAGTTTCAAAAGATTTACAACAGATTTTAAAAGTTCCATCATATGCTGGTAATATCGCCTACTTAATGTTAACCAACAATTAGTGAGTTATTTTGAATTAATTTATAAAAATGTGAAACATTCTTAAGACTTTTTAAAGCAATTGCTTTAAAAATTGCTCTCAGTTTTAAATTTTCAAATACATTCAAATATTTAATTAGACATACTTAGGAACTCTAGGGTCTGAAAAAGAAAGAAAGCAATCGATAGTGCATCTTTGATAAAAAGGAAAAGTTAGTAAATTGAATACAAGATAAAGACTTAGTGGAAGAAAAAGATTATAAGTATTCCTTAGAAATTCACTACCATCATGTTAGCCCCTGATCAGGTTTAGTTTTTTAAATTTACATTTACAATAATTAAAGTTAAATTAAATGAAAGCTTCGTTTCTCAAATTCACTGGCCATATTTTAAGTTCTCAATTGCCATATGTGGCCAGTAAGTACTGCATTGGACAGTGCAATTACAGAATATTTTACATAATTGCAGGCGCATTTTATGAGAACACAAAACAACATTTAATGGGGGAAAAGTATCACACCTCTCATTGTCAAAATGTCATTGCCAAATCATCACTTTTTTCAGAGTTCTTTTCTCAAGAAAAGTGCAAGAAATAAAACAGCGACGTAAATACAAGGCACATTAGAAAAACAGTTCAAGGTGGTATAGATAGGTAGACAGATGATGGGATAGAGATAGACAGGTAGAAATATGAAATTACAGTGTAGAATAGTTTTGATAATTAAATAAAATCAATATAACAGTGCACATAAAATGTAGCTGGTATAATATAGCTATTTAAAAAATGGGAATTCTTTTTAATACTATTTACTGAAAGTGACTAAAATACAATTATTGAGATTCAATTAACTAGATGAAATGAAAGTTAAAAGAAATTTAGGCCTTTATTCTAGGCCTAAAGCTCTATTACCATGTGACAGCAAATGCCATATTTATTTCCATAGTATTTTATGGGTGGAAAATTCAAACCTGTAAGCAAATGTGACTTCTATCAAAGATTCTGTATTGGAAGGATGGAAAGGGCATCCATGGCTCTGACTCACTACTGGTTTCAATGGTAGCATCAATACTGTGGATTAACTAATGTAAACTGGCTTCAGCTAAACATCTAACTTAAAGTCAGAATTAGGCCTAGATCCCAGATTTTCTAACAAGCTCTGACAAATAAATACTCTGATTATATTTTTGGCCTCTACAACATTATGAATAATTTGTCAATTCTACATATATTATTTGTCTAGTATATGATAAGCATTCTGTGGAAATGAAAAATACCTGTCTTTATGGGGCTTATATATTTATGGAGCAGCAGTCAAACTGGTAAGCAAAATTTGTAAATAAATTAATGAGATAATTTTAGATTATAGTCTATAATGCACTTTCAGATATAGTAACATTAGGAACATACAACACTTAACCTAAGGCTAATAAACCTTCAAGGATTTGACTAAGCTCACATGTCATTCAATGGTAGATCTGAGGATCTACCCTGAGAGTTTTAACTGCATGCATGCATGTATGATACTTTTCTTAGTCTGTTATAACAAAATGCCTATACTGAGTGGCTTATGCACAAGAAAAACTTATTTCTCACAGTTCTGGAGGCAAGGAAGTCCAAGATCAGGACTGATCTGGTAGGGCAGATCTGATGTCTGGTGAGGCCACTGTTTCTTTTTCATAGGCTGCACCTTCCAACTGTGTTCTCACATGATGGAAGGGATGGGCTAGCTCCTTGGGGTCTCATTTATAAGGGCACTAATCCTACTCATCAGGGCTTTGTCCTCATTACCTAATCATCTCCCAAAGGCCACACCTCCTAATACCATCATCTTGGTGGTTAGGTTTTAACATGAATTTTGGAGGGACATAAATATTGAATCTATAGCAGTATTCTAGTATGATAATATATTTAATTTCAAGATAAGGCATGTGAAAGAAATCATTAAAGATCCAATTCATATATTAATAGTTTGATTTTCTTTTTTGTTGTTGTTGAGACAGAGTCTCGCTCTGTAGGCCAGGCTGGAGTGCAGTGGTGTGATCTCGCTCACTGCAATCTCTGCCTCCCAGGTTCACGCCATTCTCCTGCCTCAGCCTCCCGAGTAGCTGGGACTATAGGCACCCGCCACCAGGCCCGGCTAATTTTTTGTACTTTTAGTAGAGATGGGGTTTCACCATGTTAGCCAGGATGGTCTCGATCTCCTGACCTCATGATCCGCCTGCCTTGGACTCCCAAAGTGCTGGGATTACAGGTGTGAGCCACCGCGCCTGGCCTAGTTTGATTTTCTTAAAGGAAGATAAATATAAGTTACACAAATCTTTTCTTGTTCAGTGCCTTCAAATCTCCCTAAATGAAGATTTATAATTTAACTGGGTAGTAAACTTTGTGATTTTGCACCTCCAGCATTCAAGGCAATACTATATCTAAGGAAGAAAATCAATTTTAATGTAATTTTATTCTTCTTGCTTATTTCTGAGGTCTTTAGTTGCACAGCACAAAATTGAGAACCAACCCACACTAGGGTTTCGTTTTGTTTTACTAGGTTTTGTGTTTCTTTGACATCGTTGTTTTTTTCTTTCTCCTCTATTCCTGATTTCATCTTTCTTTTCTGAGATATGTCCCAAATGCACTGACGTTTTCTTTCTTCCAAGTCATTTGCTACATACATATATATGTATATATGTATCCTTGAAATAGACATTATTTTTATTAAAAAATACATTCTTGTAGTTATAACTAAATAAAGAGTATTTTGTTCTTCAGTATTCGGCTTAGAGGGGCTTATTTTATTCTAGGTATATTATCTCTAAGAAACACCTAAAATATAAGAAAAACCGTGTCATGGGCAAAAGACAAAACACCCTGCCTCAGTCTGAAGCCCTGAAACTGGATGTACATCCACATCTATTGACAAGGTTCAGTCTTTCGGCGTTTCTGAGAATAACAGAACATACCCAGTTAGCTTCTGTATTAGTTTCCTATTGCTGGCATCACAAATTATTATGTACTCAGTTGCTGAAAATAATGCATATTTATTATTTGTTCCATTCCGGTTCTGTAGGTCAGAATTCTGACACTGGTCTCAGTGTGCTAAAACAAGGTGTCAATAGTGCTGTGTTCCTTTCTGGGGACTCTAGAGAATCTGTTTCTGGTTCTTTCAGGTAGTTGGCAGAATTCAGTTCCTTGAGGCTGTAAACTGCTGGTTGTTCACAGGGTCCAGAAACATCTCACATCCCTTGGCTTATGGTTCCTTTTTCTTTGAAGCCAGCAGAGGTAGGCTGAGTTTATCTCATGCTTAGGATCTCTCTTGCCTCTTATTCTGGGGCATCTCTCTAACTCAAGCTCCAGAAAGTTCTTTGGTTTTTAAGAGTTTTTGTGATTACGTTGGAATCCATTGTATAACCAAGGATAATCACTTCATTCTCAAAATCCCTAATCACATCTGCAGTGTTCCTTTAGCCATATAACACATTCATAGGTGTCAGGGATTAAGGAATTGACATCTTAAGGTTGACGAGTTCATTATTTGGCCTACCAGGGCTGCTCCTTCTTATTTGTTTATTAATAAGTAAACAGACTTTAATTTTTAGAGTAGTTTCGTATTTATGAAAAATTGAGGAGAAAGTACAGAGTTTCCGTACATCCTTCTACACTCTACCCTCCTCCTCCCCAGTTTTTCCTGTTAATGGAAAACAAATTTTCCATTAGTATGGTACATTTGTTAGCATTGATGAACAAATATTGATATTATTAACTAAAACCCATAGTTTAACTTAGAGTAAACTCTTTGTGGTATACAGTGCTATAGGTTTTGACAATTATATAATGTCATGTATATACATTGCAATTATAAAACAGAATAGTTTCATTCCCCTCTGCTCTAACTAGTCATCCCTTCTTTCCTTTTCTCAATGTCTAGCAACTGCTGACCTTTTTATTGTCACTGTAATTGTGCTTTTCCCAGAATCTCATATAGTTAGAAACAAACAGTATGTAGTGTTTTCGAACCTGTTTCTTTCACTTGGCAGTAGGCATTTAAGATTCCTCCATGTATTCTTTGTGGCTGGACTGTTTATTTCTTTTTATGGTTGAATAATATTCCATGAAATGTATGCACCCCAGTTTATCTATTCACCTATTAAAAGACATTTTGATTGCTTCCAAGTTTTGGCAATTATGAACAAAGCTGCCATAAATATTCATAGATAGGCTTTTGTATGGACATAAGTTTTCAAATTATTTGGGTACATACCAAGGAGCACAATTGCTGGATCATATGGTAAGACTATTTTTAGCTTTGTAAAGAACTGCCAAGCTGCCTTACAATGTGGCTGTAGCATTTTGCATTCCCATCAGCAATTAGTGAGAGTTCCTGCTGCCAACATTTGTTATTATCAATGTTTTGGATTTGAGCCATTCTAATAGGTGTGCCATGGTATCTTGTTTTAATTTTCCATTATTTTAAATGTCATGTAATGTTTAACATTTTTTCATATGCTTACTTGACATCTGAGTATATTTTTGCACCGCCTCTTCTTCAAGAAATAAAACAATTCACTTATTTTCTGAAAAATAAGTAAATGTAATTTTATGTGCAGATTAGTCACACATACTTGTTAGAACCTACATGAGGATTTCAAAAAGACAGAATCCTGAATCATACAAACTTCTCCCAAATACATCACGACCAGCTTTAAATCAACAGCAAAGAGTTGCTAGAGGCAAAAGCAGGAAGATTGTGAGGAAGGCTACAAATTTGACAAACTCTACAATAATAGAAGAGAGAGTGACAGGAGAAGATGCATGGAGCACCGAAGAAGAGGGTAGCAATGCCTGGATGGCTGGTGCTGGAATGTTTACTGTACAAAGATCTGCAAGAGAACTCAGCAGGTAGTGTGGCTTCTCTCTACTAAGGCTGGAGGCACTAGCTATTGCACCAAAGCAGACTAGAGAACACACAGGCTCCCTGGCTCATCACTTACCACAGAAGTATATACTTATAAAGTTGATGCTGCTTTATATACTGTTATACAAAAGCTCTGCCTGAAAAGAAACCAGAGATTTGAAGAACAATACCTAAAATAAGTAACCTAAACTTAATAGCAATTACTGAAGGAGACAGGTGGAAATGTTAACAACCATCACTACATAACAACAGCACTGAAGGACAGTCCATTACAGTTTCTTAGACATCTTTTCTAGTACTACAGCAATAAAAGATATGATCATAATTTAAAAGTCCAAAAGAGGAATTGAAAAAGAGAAAACATAAGGACTTGGAAGTTCAGGTGGAAGAAATATATTCAAAACAGAGCCAAGGTATGAAGAGTGAGAAATCTGAAAGAAGAGGAAATATACAAGACTTGGAAGACTTCTTGAGAAGACTTCATATATGTGAATTTTTGTAGATACTAGAAAATAAAGAAGAGAATGAAAAATATAAAATAAAGAAAATGTACGTGTCATCAGTGATGTCAGATCTGCATCTCCAGAGTAAAAGTTCGCATGTGCTGAAAGGCAGAACTGATGAAGTTATACACCTCTTGGCATATTTTGGTAAATCCTCTAATTCAAATTTTACAAACTTTCAGAAGAAAAAAACACAGTATTTGTGAAGGAAAAAGAATTGGACTGGACTTGAACTTCTTAACTAAAATACTGAATGCTATAAACAAGTGGACAATGCTACATATTTTTGTAGTTATGTTTAAATTGAGATGACTAGGCTGATTAATGATGTACCTTATTTGCTAACTTTTCCTAATGGAAAAGATAAGATATATAGGACAAGGAAAACATAGTGATGGTCAATTAAAAGAACTATGCTTCCAAATAAAAAAAACTTTAAAGAGTCTTCTTGGAGTGGGAGTGGGGAAGCTTATACACTTAACTATTCACCTCTAGGCAAACAAAGAAGAGAGTGATAAAAATCATTAGAGAGGCTTAAATGTGACTATTTTTAACCTTAAATATACGTTGTAAATTTAAGCTTGGACACCTTGGTTCAACTGTTATGAAATAAAGCAAATAAAAATACCATGCAAGATATGATTAGCTATATCAGAGAATGAGTAACAACCAGACCTCACGACAACTCACACACTATGACGAGAACAGCAAAGGGGAAATCTGACCCCACAATGCAGTCACCTCTCATGAGACCTCTCCTCCAACACTGGGAATTACAACTCAACATGAGATTTGGGTGGGGACATAGAGCCAACCACATTAGGGCATCTGTCTAAGGACCACAATAATAACAAAATTGTTGGTTCTGTTATTAAGAGACACATGGCAATTGGGTAGACAAGTCATAGCCTCTGCCTTACTCGATATGTAAGAATCCCTTTTAATTAAGACAGAGAATAATAAAGAGTGCCCCAGTTGAAATTTTGGTGGATATATCTCCAGAGAAAATACAATAACAAAATTTAAAAATGAACAATAATTATGCAAGTCTATTAAAACAGTGGTAACTAATTTAAGATAGCTTTCAGTGAATTATGCACAAACAATTAAAAACTGATAAAAATTCATTATTGCGGAAGCTCTGAGTGTAGTCAGAACAACTTTCTGGAGAGCCACGTGGCACTATCTAATGAAGTTAAACAAGGTACAAATCATATTTCCACTGATGATTTGATCCCCTAAGATATAAATCAAATAATATTATGAAGATACATTTACTCCAAAGTTAATCACAGCAATAATATACAATAGTGAAAAATTTGAAAAAAAAATTTATAATTATTAAAAGGGGTTAGTAAATACATATAAAGAAGTCATTGCAAATATGTACATGTACACGCATCTATGCATATCATATCAGATATATAAACTTCTGATTACAGTATACTGTTAAAACAAAGAGTACAAATTGTATATATGATAAGATGCTATATTTCTTTACAATGTAAATTTATGTTTTTATTTATTAGTGAAGAATGTAAGTCTAGAAAGTGTATGTGCCAAAATGTTATTGTCTGATTTTTAAATTTATATTATGTTTGTAACAACGAAGTATAGATATATTCAGGGTAAAATTATGCTTGTTTAATATTCTTGGCATAACACTAGAAGAAATTTACAAAAAGGTAAAAAGATATTTTTCTTCTATTTGAAAAATGTTTCATAATATTTTGTCTTTTTCTTTTTTGGTACTTAAAAAAGAATGTCTTAACCCTAATCTTCTAAGCAATGGAAATAAGCTATCTAAATATAGGAAGACAACTATTTTGGTAAATCAGGCTATCCTGTATTTAAAGGAAAATTAAATAAAGACAAAAACGGTTTTTTTATTTTATATTTAAGTAGATTTTATTTTGTATTAAAATAGTTATACAAAGTTACATTTTCAAAATTGGTGTCTGACAGATAACTATTTTTTCAGAATAATCATATAACTGACATATATTTGATAATCACCTAAATGTTCTATGATTGAAAATTTGAAGACATGGAAAAATAGACTTCAAGTCCAATAATTGTATTTTGAAAGGTATAGAAAAACATAGATCTAAAAATCTTTTTATTTAAAAATATTCTTAATTAATATTTTATGCCTTAGCCTATAATTAGTTGATTTCCCAACTCAAATGACCTACACAACTTTTTTGGTCTAACCCCACATGTGTATCTCTTTCACTGTTTACACTATAGTGTACTGCATTCTTAGTTAACTTACATACAAATTTTACTATAAATATGGCCATAGGCCCTGCTTTAAGCTCTTCTCCACTGAAAAACAACCTATGCTGAAAAAAGAAAACGAAGATTAAAATTTTAGGTAATTCTTTTCTTGTTTTTCATTAGTTTTTTCTAAAATAAATTTTGTTGTGTACATTTAAGATATACATGAAGCTGTGGGATACACATAAAGAGTACAAAGGTGACTATAGTGAAGCAGATTAACATATACATCATTTCACGTAGGAACTCTTTTTGTTTGTTTTTGTGGCAAGACAAGCTAAAATCTAATCATTTAGGATTAATCTCATATACAGTACAATTTTTGTCTGTTCAGACGTTTCTATAATGTGCACAGGTAATACCTTCTTCTGTTTCAAAGTCAACTCTAAAAAGGGTAGACAGTTAATGTCTCCCTGTTCATATCTGCTTGCAAACCACCTGGTTTCCTTCCTTCCTGGGGAATTCAAATTATCCCTTTTTTAAAAAGTAAACTTTCAGACCTATTTTATGCAACAAGGAAACACGCATACATATTTTTTCTCCTCTTTCAAGAAAACAGTATCGTTCACACTGTTCTGCACCTTGGTTGTTAACTTAATATTCATAGGAAATCATTCTATATCAATACCCAAAGGACTTGCTCATTCTTTTTCATAAACACACTTTATCTATGTGAGAATGTATGAAATCTGTTTCACCAGATCCCTAAAAATGACATTTAGTTTGCTCCAATTATTTGGAAGACATATTTGCTTCCATTACAAATAAATGCTACAGTAAATAGTCACATAAATAGTCATTTCCCACATATCTTAGTATATTTATAAGATAAATTTCTGGAAGCAAACTTTCTGAGTCAAAGGATACATTCTTGTTACTTTAAGCTTTAGTATAAATTATCTTAAAAGACAAAAAAAAACTTTACTCTTTTAAATGGAAAAATAATTATTTTCCTTTACCAGCACACGACTTTTATCAACCATTAATGCAAGATAAATGTACACATATCTCATAGCTACTCTCTCAGTTTCACCCTTATTTTACTTCTTGCTTCTTTAAAAACGGAGTCTTGGAATGGATTTTGAAATTTATTTATACATGCACAAATAACTGAATAATCTGATCATGGCTTAAAATTTAGAAGAAAGTCAAGATGGAAGTATCTTTCGACAAGTCAGAAACCTTAAATTAAATAAACCATTTGAATCCATTGCATCTGTAATGCATCATCAAATGACAGAAAATAGTTTGTTTTGGACAAGAAAGAGCAACTGAAGCAGAGTCCTTTTGCCAGACATGAATTCCCAAGGGATGTATTCATTACTTTGTTACTTATAAAAGGCCATAGAAACCAACTCTCCTACAACAAAGATCTTTGCAGCAGGCTCCTGTGAAACATTAGCGTTGCAACGTTTGGCCAAGCTCCCATTCCCTGCTTATAGCTCATATCACACACGCAGTCTTTCAATTATATTTGTTCACGTAATAAATAAGTGAAACACATGCATTTTTCTTTATGTTATTTTTCATTCATAAGAATATTTCTAAGGCATTTATTATTAGTATTTGGTTCCTAATGTTTTACTAATAAGAAATCATGTTGTATTTCGTGAAGCTTCTTTGATTAGCAATTTTATTTCTATTCCAGAGTGTCTATGTCACTTATAACAGAGCTACCCAGTAAATAACCAGATGGAATCATCTGATTATTTGTATATTAACCAGTGTCAGAGTCTTAATAGTAAAATTATTTGCTTGCACAATGTGGCAGTAATAGAGTCAAGCTGTGGCTTAAATAACCTTCCTAATGGAGCTTTCAAGAGAACTGAGAGGATTTTTTAAAATTTAGTTTGTGACATGCCTAATACATGTATTATGTGTGTTGGTCTTTCCACTGCAACAGAAAGGCCAATACATTTCTAAATTGTATATTAAATATTTATAAACTTTTCTAAAGGTGTGAAATAAAAAGTATCTGGTCAGTTCTCTTCACTGTAAATTCAGCTATGTTCCTCTTTATGGTGCTGCTGGAGCACCACAGCCCCAGGTCTCACATTAAGTGCTTACTTGCAGATCCACCTAGGTAGATCCCTGTAGAGGGAAGAGCTTCCCATGGTCTTCTCCACAAGCATTTCTTTCAAAGTCCTGGTGCAGGAGTCACACATGATTGCCAGTGTTCCAGATAGCAAACTTCTTATTTCCATTACCCTTAGAAGGGAATACATTTATCATCCTAAATGATACTAAGTTACTAAATGATACTGAGAACATTTATCATCCTAAATGATATTAACATTAAGCTTCTATAGCAATTTTGTAAAGGTCAGTGGTAGGCATAATTCAGAATATATATGTATACATTTAGGTGTGTCAGTAGAAGGTTTGTGACAATATCGGTTTGATTTAGATGATGCTGATGTGAATCGGGAGATAATAGGAAGAATTGCAGTCATGCATATGTTATTTTCAAGGTTATATTCTAATGCTTCAATTTTGAAAATAGTCACTAGCGTCTGGTAATTCTGCTTTTCATGTTTTATCAACCAACATACATTTAAATTTTACAGAATTATCAGCAACACACAAACACAGACGCGTACAATTAGTGTAAAAACAATGTTGATGGTTCCTGGTAACTCATTTGATGTTAGATCATTTCTTTTCAATTATTCTTCCCTACTTTGACAGTTGCTTTATTTTTACCAGGAAACAACAATAACAACAATTCACTATCAATTGCCCCTTTCTCCTGCCATTTTATTCCCATTTTAAGGAAACTTGCATGGGAAGGAACGGTACAGGTGAAAAACAGAGGAAGAAAAAAAATAAAGGAAGAGAGATAAGGCTTAGAAGGGGCACGAGGAAGAGGGTTATAAGAATAGAAGACAAAAGAGACCAAAAATTTGACATAGGAAATTTTCTACAATCTCCAGGAAGTAGCATATAACTTTTTGTGAGGGGAGGGGTTGCATTATTTTTTAACAGAAAAATTTTGAAAATGTTTAATATAGGAGAAAAAAATACTGAAATAATTCTGCGAGTCTAAAAATAGTTATGAAAATATGGATTTTACAAATTAGTAAAACATCATAATTTAATACTCTGAATAGGAAGATAATCTAATGGAGAACGTAGACATTAAAATGAAAACAACTAAAATAAGGAAATGGTAGAAATGCTTGGGGTTAATGAGAAAGATATTTAACAAATATAAAATAAATTCTGTATGTTGAAGAAAGACATAATTTGCTAAATTATTGATTTATTTAAAGTCAAACAAGATTAATTTCAAGAGAAAACACTTAAATTAATTTAGATAAAATGAATGCATTTAACTGTGCCAAGAATTCACATTTCCCAAGACAGCCTATAAATTCATACGGAAAGAAAAAAAAATGTCTTGGGTTTATCTTCCATCACATAATGTGTCAAAGGACAAAAGAGAAATTACTACATTATTGTGAGAGGAAAGGTTTACGGTGTAAAAATTAAAAACAAAACCACTTTGCTCTTCCCACGTGAAGGTAATCAAATGGTACTCTTTAGATTGCAGATCTCAGAAAATGTATCATCCACATAAATTTCATGAAAAAACATTCCATCCACAAAGTTATATTCCAGTCAAGTAAGGTTTTTTAAAAAAATGAAAACAAAGGCGTAGTATAAAATTACTGTTGGAGAATATTGAAAGCAGCTACATTTATATACAAATACAACATATAAATAATCATTATATATGCCTACAAATGAAAATCCAAAATGCCAGATGTCAACACAACCTTGAAGCTGATAAACTTAATAAACTGGGAAAGACATTTAAATACAGTACCATTTTACCTTTACATAAATGATAGGCAACAAAAACTTTATTGTATTATGTAAATATTTAAAGAAACATAGATTTAAGTACATATTTTTCTTTTTTTGTTTGTTTCATAGAATTTTTTTATTTCCAAAAATAACACATCATCAGGCAAAAATTCAAATACATCATGGTGTGTAAAGACATGGTTAGTAATCTGTCACTCACACTCACATAATTTCACACCCAACCTGTAATAAATACGCATCTATCTTTATATTTTTTTCATAAATGTGTATAAAAAATTGAAAGTGGAAGTCACAAGAATAATCTCATTGGAGTTGATGTTCTCAAATAACACAACAAAATAAATGTTTTATGAACATTAATATATTGGTAGGAATTCTACTCCAAGTGAAGTAAGGTCCAGGAATTTCTCCTCAGTGATATTGAATCAAGCTTGAAAGGCCAAATTGATAACTCTTCTTCATGAGAAGTCTCAAGAGAAATTTAAAAATGTTGTAAACTAAATAAAAATAAAAATATGGGAGTTTTCAAAACGTGTGAGATGCAACAAAACAGTGCTTAGGGAGGAATTTACAGCATTGAATGAACACATTAGAAAAAAGGAAGATCAACATTCAATAACCTAAGATTCTGCCTTAGAGAAGAGAAGGAAAGAAAGAGCAAGTTAGGTTACAGAATACAGAAGAAATAATGTGAAAAAAACAACAGAAATCAATGAAAGTCAAAATAAGAACACCAAAAACTGATTCTTTGAAAATATTTTAAAAATTGATAAAACCCTAGCCCGGCTAACCAGACAAAATGTGAGGAAAAAAAGGAGTCTTTACTCCTTAAGGCATAGCTCGTGCAATGGGACAAGAAAATTAAATTCAAAGTATACAGATTTGAAAAAAAAGAAATAAAATTTTCTTTATTTGTAGATAAAATGATTGTTTACATAAAAATCTTAAAGAATTGCATAAAATCACAAACAAACAAAAAAATCTTGGAAATAATAAGTGAGTATAGCAAGGTTGCAGAAAATAATGTTAATATAACCAAAGTTGATGACTTTCCAATATACCAGCAATGAATAATGGGAATTTTAAATTACAAACAAAACAAACAAATCCAACGGAACTATTAACACTGGCACCAAAAAAGGAAATACTCAGTTGTGAAGCTAACAAAGTATGTACAGAACCTGTATGTGGAAAACCATTATACAAAATTCTGATGAAAGAAACTGTAGAAGATGAGGCCAGGCAGGTTGGTTCATGCCTGTAATCCCAGCACTTTGGGAGGCTGAGGTGGGTGAATCCCTTGAGGCAAGGAGTTTGAGACCAGCCTGGCTAACATGGCAAAACTCTGTTTTTACAAAAAATACAAAAATTAGCTGAGCATGGTGATGTGTGCCTGTAATCCCAGCTACTCGGGAGGCTGAGGCAAGAGAATCGCTTGAACCAGATTGCACTGAGCTGAGAACACACTACTGCACTCCAGCCTGGGTGACACAGAGAGACTAAAAAAAAAAAAAAAAAAAAAGTCAACACTGGCTTGGTCAGGGAGACCCTAACCCAGCGGTGCTGGAGGAATTAAAGACACACACCCAGAAATATAGAGGTGTGAAGTGGGAAATCAGGGGTCTCACAGCCTTCAGAGCTGAGAGTCCTGAACAGAGATTTACCCACACATTTATTAATAGCAAACCAGTCATTAGCATTGTTTCTATAGATATTAAATTAACTAAAAGTGCCCCTTATGGGAAAAGAAGGGATGGGCCGAATTAAAGGAATATGTTGGGCTAGTTAACTGCAACAGGAACATGCCCATAAGGCACAGATCGCTCATGCCATTGTTTATAACTTAAGAATGCCTTTAAGCGGTTTTCCGCCCTGGGTGGGCCAGGTGTTCCTTGCCCCCATTCCCATAAACCCACAACCTTCCAGCATGGGCGTTAGGGCCATTATGAATATGTTACAGTGCTGCAGAGATTTTGTTTATGGACAGTCTTGGGGCCAGTTTATGGTCAGATTTTGGGGGGCTTGCTCCTAACAAAAAAAAAAAAAAGAAAAGAAACTGTAGAAGATTGAAGATGTAGCTACATAAAGATTTTCCATGGAGGTACCTGTTCACATTTCCAAAAACACTATATGTACGAAATGAACAATTAAATAAGTGATAACAGATGGTAGAAGCTGATTTTCTTTATTGGACTTAGAAGTGGCAGGGGCTCGAGTGAGCCATACTGATATAATTTGGTGATGTGTCCTTTCCAAATGTCATATTAATATGTGATCTCTGTCATCTCCAGTGTTAGAGATGGGCCTGGTGAAAGGTGTTTGGGCCAACGGAGGTGGATCTTTCTTGAATGGTTTATTGCTATTGTCATGGTAATCAGTGAGTTTTTCCTCTATGAGTTCGCCTGAAATATGGTTGTTTAAAAGAGCTTGGCACCTCCTCCCTCTCTCTCTTTGTCTCTCTCAATATGTGGTATGCTTGCTCCCCCTTCACCTTCTGCCATGATTGTAAACTTCCTGAGACTTTCCTAGGAGTAGATGCCAGCACCATGCTTCTTGTACAGCCTGCGGAACTCTAAGCCAAAATAAACTTCTTTCCTTTGTCAATTAACCAGCCTCGGGTATTCCTTTAGAGCAACACAAATAGACTAACACACACATGGTGATAAATTATGGTTGGATAAATTACTATGAATCCATTTTAGTTTAATTAGCTGATTTCACATATAAGTATTTATAGATATGTGTATATATGGTTTAATAGAATGTATTTTAAATACTTTTCAATTTTCTGTATGTGATGTTTTGACATCTTAGAAACCTTTTTGGCTGGGGAGAGACTGCTCTTCCCAAGGCTAGCCAATTTCTAAAGTTGACAAAGAGCTTAGCCAGAGCATCTAATTGATAGCAAATTAACCAATGCAGAGACATACCTCCTCTAGCCTGTTCACCTCAGAAGGCAATATTCTTGTCTTAATCATCCCAAGGCAAAATACCAGGCAACTGGGAACCACCTTTAGAGTTTAAAGAAAGCAGAAATCATTCAAACTAGCCAAACCTAACTGTTCATCTTGCCCTGACCTGCCTTGCCCCAATAAAATCAGTGACCTAAACCTTCCTATCACTCCTGTGTCCTGCCTCCTGACCACCTTGGTGTCCTTCCCTTGTTGCCTTGTGTGACATGCCGTGTCTCCTGTTTCGTTGGGTTCATGAGTATAATAAACATTTTTTCCCCAAGTCTCCCCCGTGTTTCTTTTTTTGGCCATACCTGACAGATCATCCCATAAATAAGTACAAAACATATACATGCATCTATTTCATCACTGTCAGCTGAGAGATCCTAGAAACAATGACATCTCAGTAGTCATGAGTACACCCAGCTCCCAGATCATGGTTTGTAATACAACTTTCTAATAAATGAAACCAGGGATCTTCGGAGAAATGGCTGATTCTAGAACTCATAGGATATTAACAAGATGAGCAAGGAGAATCCGATAGTACCAGAAAGTGAGGAAGTGTTCAAAATAGATAAACACATTAAAAATAATAATAATAAAAAAACTACAATAACTGTAATATGTCAAAAGACCAGGAGCCAAATGAAACTGCCTTCAATGGCCAAAAATGAAAAAAAAAATTGAGCAATAAAATAAATGACACTGAATTATAACTCAGAGTATAGAGTATATATGTGAGTCCATACTGACAGTAATACGTAAATAACTGAATATGTAAATTAAATAAAGGAAAATACACAAATCTGTGTGGAAGAATTGCAAGTAACTTATGTAGTTACAGCACCTTCAAGAAGGGGAGTGTAACTGCCCACTTCTTACATGCAGGCTATGGATAGTAACTTCCTTCCAAAGAGTGCAATACTCCTTATAGTGGAGAAATTTCACAAACACTACTTTAGTCATGTTATCAAGTTTAACTTCAGTAATGATAAGTCATATTGAAAATATGTACCTTTTATATATCATGGTAAAATTGCACTTTACCTCTGAGGCCTTCTTCTAAAAAATATATACAACTTTAATTTAATCATGAGAACACCATTAGACAAATACCAATTAAGGCGGTTGCTATAAAATCCTGGCCAGTACACCTCAAAACTGTCAGTGATTCTGGTAGGTTGAATAATTGCTTCGAAATTTGTCCATCTTCTTATTCCAGAAATTTTGACTATGATATCTTACATGGTATAAAGGACCTTGC
This sequence comes from Colobus angolensis palliatus, assembly GCF_000951035.1. Taxonomy (NCBI): domain Eukaryota; kingdom Metazoa; phylum Chordata; class Mammalia; order Primates; family Cercopithecidae; genus Colobus; species Colobus angolensis. The sequence continues at coordinate 10,209,215 of NW_012120598.1, read as the reverse complement.
AAAAAATAAGGATTCTGAGATTGACAGATTATTCTGGATTATGCAATATTTTATATAATTACAAGAGTACTTACACTTATTATATAGCAGTATAATCACAAGAGTTCTTTTTTTGTTTTGTTTGTTGAAATGGAGTCTCACTCTGTTACCTTGGTTGGAGTGCAGTGGCGTGATCTCAGCTCACTGCAGCCTCTGTCTCCCAGGTTCAAGCGATTCTCCTGCCTCAGCCACTGAAGTAGCTGTGATTACAGGCATGCACCACAATGCCGGGTTAATTTTTGTATTTTTAGCACAGACGGGGTTTCACCATGTTGGCCAGGCAGGTCTTGAACTCCTTACCTCAAGTGAGCCGCCCACTTTGGCCTCCCAACGTGCTGGGATTACAGGCATCATCCACTGCACCTGGCCCACAAGAGTTCTTATACGAGAGAGACAGGGTAGTCAAAGTGAGAAATAGGAGATCTGGCAATGGAACTGAAATTGGAGTGATGTGAAGAAGGGGTCATGAGCTGAGGATTATAGGCAACATAGAGGCTGGGAAATGGAAGGAAGGGGAGCCTCCAAGAGGAAATGTGCCTGCTGAAACCTTGACTTTACACCAGTGAGACTAATTTCCAGAACTGAAAGGTTACTTTGCTGAGGTTTGTGGTAGATTGCTACAGCAGCAATAAGAACTTAATACAGTTATAAAACTCAAGAATATCCTGAGACATTGACACAAGCAAGCAGAAGCTAAGGAGATATGAACACTGTGTAATGTAGTATTCTGGATGAGATACTGGTAGAGAACATAAGGACATTAGGTAAAACTAAGGAAATCTGAACAAAGTGTGGACCTTAATAATAATTATAAATATAGGTTCCTTAATTTTAACAAATGTATCATAATATCGTAAGATGTTAATAAATGAGTGTGTGGTGTGTGGGAACTCTGGATAATCTTCATAATTATTTTATAAATTTAAAACTTAAAACATGAATGAAGTGATTCTAAAGCAATATATTCTGATGAATAAGATCTAAAACAAAATGACTGAATGAACAAATTAACCACTAAAAACCAAATAAAAACATAAGTTTATAATAAAAGTCAAACATTAGTAATGTGTCAAAATTGACAGAAATTAATATGCAGGAAAACACGAGTTTTTAAAAATTATAGGACAAAATTTAGGATATCATAGATACAAACTGAAGGAAAACAAGAAGAATTTCATTTGTGTTATTAGGCAAAGAAAATAAATGCATGAAAATAAATGTTACAGAACTTGGGATTTTACATAAAATGCTTTATTTAATAATATTTTGGAGGAAGAAAATTTAAACTTAATGAAAAATATATTTAGAAAATGATCAATCAAAACACTAAATATCAACATTACATATCACTCATGACTTTTAAATTTAAAGTCTTATGTGCAACTTTAAAGTAAATTGTTAAAAATTTAAATGAAGCACATTATTTTTAAAACAGTAGAAATCTCCAATGTTTACTAAAAAGTTAGACAAATTGCTATAGATTGATTTTTTTTTTTTTTTTTGTAATCTGGCAAAGGACTACTTTCAACAAAGTTTCCAGTACTAAGTGCTTTTGTGGGAAGTCATTTCAAACACTTATGGAATAGATACGTTACAGAAATTGTTCCAGAACAAAGATGGGAAATATCCAAGGTCACTTGGAAGCTAGAAAAACTCTGATAATCAAACCTAAAATAGATGAACTAAAAAGAAGATCAACAGACCATTTAACCATTGTCTTCTACGAAGATGAATGTTGTATTGCTTCTCGGCCTTTTGGCTAAGATCAAGTGAGGACGAATGCTGTAATATTTGTGGTAGAATTTTGAGATGGTCCTCAAATTTTCCACTCACCTGCTACACACATAATCCCCAAGACTGTTATCATGATGAATTGTTCCCTCATAATTAGCTAATGTTATATGGCACAAATGTTTAAATATAGATTATACAGGTATTCCTGAGCACATCACAAAATCTCTTTAAAGCAGAAAGGGGTTTTTTTGTTGTTGTTTGTTTGTTTTACTGGTAATAGAAAGGTAAGTCAATGATTTGAAGTATGAGAAGGATCTGACAAACTGAAAATGAGGAAGCACACAGTAAGTGTATTAGTCAGGGTTCTCCAGAGGAACGGAACTAGATGTGCAGTTCTAGAACTAGAACAGATAGATGTATATCGGAAGGGGAGTTTATTAAGGAGTATTGACTTACATGATCACAAGGCAAAGGTCTGCAGTAGGCCATCTGCAAGCTGAGGGGCTAGGAAGCCCTCCCGAGTTCCAAAGCCTCAAAAGTAGGGACGCTAACAGTGCAACCTTCAATCTGTGGCCCAAGGCCTGAGAGCCCTTAGCAAACCACAGGTGTAGGTCCAAGAGTCCAAAAGCTGAAGAACTTGGAGTTCATTGTTGGAGAGCAGGAAGCATCCAGCCCAGGAGAAAGATGGAGGCCAGAACACTCAGCCAGTCTAATCCTCCCACGTTCCTCGGCCTGATTTTATCCTAGCCACGCTGACAGCTGATTAAATTGTCCCCACCTGGATTGACAGTGGGTCTGTCTCTCATAGTCCATGGACTCAAATGTTAATCTCACCCCCACAGACACACCCAGGAACAATGCTTTGCATTTTTCATCCCGCCAAGTTAACACTCAATGTCAGCCATCACAGTAAAGACTCTAGAAGCTAAAAGTGTCTAACAGCTGTCAGCAAGGAAATAGGGACTTCAGTCCTACAAATGCAAGGAACTGAATTCAATCAACAAAAGGAATTAACTTGGCAGATAATTTTTTTCCAAACCCTCAAATGAAAGCTGAGTTTAGCCAACATCTTAATTTCAACCTTATGATATCCTAAAGAGAGAAAACAGATGCAAAATTATTAAGAACAAAGAAGTTTTATGCAGCATGATTAATGAGCTTGGAATGATTAACCTTGATATAAAGTAAAGTATAATTGCAGAAATTCACTTTATATTAGCCACACAGTAAATATGAGCAAATTTTACAGAATTGTCATATACATCAAATCCTATGGTCCCAATGCAATTAAATTAGACTACATTAACAACATGTTAATAAATAAAATGTTCACCCAATTGAAGATTGAATGTTTTTAAAAACCTATGTTCCAATAACTCATGTTATAAATAATGAAATGATTTGAGAACTGATCTTAAAAAAATTTCAGCATACAAATGTTTAGCTAAGAAGGAATATTTAGAACTGACAAGGTTGTATATGTAAACAAGATGTGAAGAAAACTCTGGTGCCATGGAACCCAAATGAGAAAGTGTGGCAACTGATAATCACTCTTAGAAATAGTACTGTATTGTGCAATATCATCAACAAACTTAATGCTTTTTTGTCACCTTAAATTAATTTGTGATGCTTTAGTTCAAATGGGTCTTCAGTGATTTGTGTTTTTTTCCAAAATTAATGTATGTTTATTAAATGGGAAACCTAAAACCCGTGGTTGTAAATTGCTGTTTCTGACTTGAGCTGACATTTAAATCCATACAGTGTATGACATACATGATCTGTTTTCTCTGAAGCATCACTGTGTTACAGGATCTTTGGAGTGTTGGTTATCTGGCTGGAAACCTCAGTGGCCAGTGGTGCCTTTGCCTGAGTTCCTGTCTTGTATCCAGAAAGCAAGATGTACACAGACAAGTGGAGGGTGAGCAAGGTGAAGAGAAGCTTTATTGAGTGTTAAAACAGCTCAGAGGAGACTCTCAGTGGGTAACTCCTCTCTGTAGCCAGTTCATCTTAGCCAGTGTTCAGCTCTCAGGAGAGAGGAGGCCCTGAAGAGGGTAGCTCCTTTCTGCTGCTGGTCATCTCAACATCTGCCCAGCTTCAAACAGAGAAGTGGCCCTGGAATGGGTTGTTCCTCTGTGCAGCTGGTAGACCTACCTCTCTTCAGGTCTCTGAAGCTCTCAGTGAAGGGTAGCTCCTCTCTCCAGCTGGTCATCCCATCTGCTCAGCTCTGGATGATCCTGGAGCTTTTATAGGCCTCAGAGGAGAGAAAGTGCATGCCCATTGGTCCCTGGGTGGCCATGGGAAGGCCTAGAAAGGGCACCACAAATTCTTACATCAACCGTGGGACTGGCAACCCAGCCCCCCACCTTCAGGCCCTCTGTGGCCTGAAGGTGGGGCCTCACTGGGGACCTGCCCACTTCTGTGCAGGAATCTGTTTGCCTCCTGCTGCCTTCATGGTACCAGGGCTTGGCCAGATTTTGCCCCAAGATCAGAGCAGGTGCTGACAGCAGGGAGAAGCCAGGCAGTGGGAACAGGCACTTCACAGCCTGCAAGGGCAGGAGATCCTTCCTGGGCCCCCAAGAGTACAGAGATGTCTGAATCTGCAGCCCTGGTTGGGTGGCTGCAGCTGTGCCTAAGAAGGCAGGGTTCCTGCCTGCTCTGTGGAGCAGGAGGCCTGGGTGTGGAGCTGCAGTTTGGGCAGCTGCAGCGGCACCCAGGGAACTTCTGCCCCAACTCAGAAGGGGCAAGGCTCCTCCTTGTCCCCAGCTCCTGCCGGCTCCATGGAGCCTGCAGCCCTGGCTGTGCCTCCCTGCTATAGCAGGTATGATGGTAGCCAGTAGCTGCTGCCATCAATCGCTCCCAGGAATCTTTATGGTCAATTCAGAAACATTATTCGAATCCTGCAATATATATGATGATTCAAAGCAATCTCAGGCATTTGCTGAAGTCCTTTAATATCACATTCCAATTTCTAACTCATTGGATCTCATTTCCATTTTACAATAGTTTGCCTAAATAGTTACGATCAGGAAATGCCTCTTCAAGCTTCATTTCCATGTATGCCCTGAGCGTTCTTCCCGGCTTTGTTTCTTTTGGGCCAGAAGATGTTCTTTCATATTTTAACATATTTAATTTTCATTATATAAGATCTACACCATAGAATTTCTTTTTAAAATTTCACAAAGTTTTTTTTTTAATCTTCCACCCTTAGATTTTTTCCTTCATTTGTTTTTATTTCAAAGAAAAAAAATAGAATGTACCAATCCTTTTGGACCGAAGTAACTGAAGTGCCTATTTTTCTCATACTTTCTTATGAGTCTTTAAACCCTTAAAATAATTTCAAAATTTATCCTAAAATCCTCTTTGGAATAAAAATTCTTGACAATTTACTAAAATATGTGTTATACACTTGATAAAAGCAGGTTTCCCAATCCATCTCTGACCCTTACGACCAGGTTGTTTACCAAAGTGGCCCAATAACAGAGGTGTAAAAAAGTAGGGTTCATGCCTAGGCATTAACTGGCATGAACCTAGAACCATCCTGGCACTTTTCTCTCTTCTTTATTTTCTACCAGTTTCAGGTGGCTCCTTTTCCTGGATTTAATTTCCAAGCTTTATCCTCTGATATCTTTTTATAATTGAATCAGCCACTAAAGATGACTTCCATCATTCTGAACCCCAGACACTCTATATAATTTTCAGTTTTGCTAGCCACAGCCACCTAGTCAAGTATTTACCAAACATCTACAGTGTACCAGGAATAGTAAAGATACACTACTTTAGTCACAAGTTATGTTTTGTCATGAAAAGTTCTTGTGTATTAATCCACAGTAGCAAAATTCACACACACACACACACACACACAATATTCCTAAGGTGATGAAAGAAAAACTGTAAAATCTTAAATAAAATAATAAGTATATTTTAAGCAGTGTTGCTGGCTGGAATTTCCATACCAAGGAGATGTATACTCTAAAATGTCCAGATATAACTCACAGAAGCTCTTGGTCTACTATTTTCTCTCATTACTTGAGAACCATTTTGCTTCATATTAGAAAAACTATGAGTTCCTATGAATGATCTGAACTGGTTTGCTAAGAAATTTGGTGGAAATTTGCTAAGACTGATTTTCAGAGTATTTTATTGACTGATATTGGTATAATTGGGCAAGAATAGTCTAGAAAAAATTCACCACCCTTGAACAATTTTAGCTCTAAAAATATTTAAACTCTCAGTAAGACTTCTGAGAAAGCAGAGTAAAATGATGTTATAAAGCTCTTACAATGCACTAAGCTAAAATTGTTCTCCGTATGGATAATTATACCCAATTCCTTGCATTTATTATGAAAGTCAAGAAGATATTTGCCTGGGGTTGAAGGCATCGCTATATTATTACCCTTTATCAGAACTTTGGTCATATACTTGGATTTATTTTAGTAAGACAACGAGGTAAAAAATTATCTTAAAAGTCAATGCCTGACTAAAATTTGAGGCATTTTTTATTAATAGGATATCCGTGGCTCAGCCCAAGTTCCAGATGTACACTGAAGAGACTGTTTACACAGAGCCAGCTGATGAAATACACTGATGCTTTTTTAAAAATTAAATGGTGCTAATAAAAGATATTTTTGAGCCACTTCAAAGTAAACAAAACACAATCAGACCATATAAACAGTTCTTTCCTCGTTGTAGGTCACGGTTTTGACAATCTCACTTCTTAATTTTTCTGTCTGTCTAATATTTTTCATCTGGTCAAGAGCATTGCCTCTCCTGTGAATTAGACAAAAAGCAAAAATACTGACAAATGTAATTCCCAGTGTCAATATTTTTTCCTGTATTTCTTTCCTTGAAGTTCTAATCTTTCAGCCTGCTACTGTGAAACTTACTCCTGGATCATTATTTTCTTCCTTTAATTTTGACATTTCCACAGAACAAAGAGTTCAATTCTCATTTCCCACAAATATGACTCAGGCCAGTCCCATATCTATGCTATCACTTTTCAGAAAATATGGACCTACACTTTCAATCACAAAGAAGATTATTTTTGTCCAATTCAATACATATTTTGAGAGTTTCATCCAATAGTGAGTTTCTTTTTTCTGGAATGCTTTAGGGTTAGTTCATCAAATATTTCAACCATTTTAGCCTTCTTTTCATTATCTGTTTATAAATAAGCTAAATTAGGAAAAACACTTGCTGATGGCCGTGGTTTTAGGCCTTCAAGTTAACAACATAGGGAAAGACATCAAGCCAAAAACATCAGCCAATAAAGATTATTTCTCCTGATACTATTTTTAATTTTTAGTGAAGGAAGCATATACATATACATCTATACACACATATGTATATGCATTATATAAATAAGTATACATGTGCATGTATAATTTACATGCAAACAGACTCCTTAAATTCATATGATTCTTATCTTAGACTATTTTTGAATAGAGAAAATGAAAGTAGAAAGATAGGTTTATGGAAACTTTCACAGCAATCAAGACAAAGACATGATTTATTTAAAAGAATTATTTTCTCTTTTATTCTTTTATCCAAAATTATAGTGGACATTTTAAACTGAGTAGAAATATTCACCCAAAGAATATTCTATTGCTTAACACTGGTGCACCCACTTTAATTCGTAGGTATACCAAAGAAATATGGACTTTGGAGTGATGGAAGGGTAATAAAAACAAGAAATAAGCATTTTCCAAAGTGACGTTCTGAGGCCTAAATTTTTAGTTGTTTACTGAAGTTCTTGTTCCATAATATATGGCTTCAAGTGAAAGCCAACAGAATCTTAATAGCCTAAACCCAGCAGTGACTTCCCTATTTATTTTGGACAACAACAAGATTGATCAATTTTTTTGGCCTTTAATATTGTCAAGAAAGAAAAGAAATATTTGGTAGTAAGAAAACGCCTTGAACAAAATTCGTATCCCCAGCTCAACATTTTTCTAATTTTTAATTTAATTTTTAATCTCGTAGTAAAGTATTACATTCTTATGTAAAAGTACAAAAATAATAAATTTTTAGCTCATTTTTCATAAAGAAAACTCAGCTATAAACTATATATAGCTATGTCTATATTATAAACATTAAAATATAGAATGTTATCAACAACCAGAAGACCCCTCAAGCTCCTTCTCAGTCACTATAGCCCTTGACTAGCATCCACTAATCTGTCTTTCCAAATACCATGTTGGTTTGCTTGTCTTAAAACTATATAAATAGAATTATAGAGTAATTTTTGTTTCATTTCTTACTTCCACAAGGTGAAGCCTCCAGATCTGTACATTGTTATTTCATATAGAAATAGTTTGTTAATTTACACTACTGCATATTGATTTCTATGAATTAATATATCCATCAGTGATGGATATTTGATATCTTCCATTTTATAGCTTTTATGAATATTGATTTTATGAACATGTGTATACATATATTGTGGTAAATATACGTACTCATTTCTTTGAGTATATACCTAGAAAGTGGAATTCCTGTGTCCTTCAGTATGATTTTAAAGAAATTGCCAGTTTTTAAAAGAGGTTTTAACAAATTTTTCTCTTCCATCAATAATGTATGAGTGTTCCAGTGGCTTCACAGCCTCCTTAACTTTAGTGTTTTGTGTTTTTTTTTCAGTTTAGTCATTCTGATGGTTGTGAAATGATCATTCATGGTAGAGGATAATGAATTTGGCTATTTTTTAATATTCATATTAAGTATTTTGTTATCTTCTTCTTAAAATGACTTACTAAGTTTTTTCTTTTTTTCTTTTGAGTTGCCTGTATTTTTCTTCAATGATTAGAAGAGTTCTTTCTACAATATGAGTGTTGAGACTTCATAAGTAATGTATAATATAAATATTTTCTCCTATTTAGTGGCTTGCTTTTAACTTAATGGTAGCTTTTCATAATCAGAAGTTTTTAATCTTAATGAAATCCACTATATATATTTGTACTTTTATGAATAGTGATTTCGTGTCTAGTTTTTTAAATTATTGCCTATCTGAAAGCCAGGAAAATATTATCATATATTTTTCTCAAAAATCTTGCTTTCTTTACCTTTCACCTTTAGATGAATGACTCACTTGGAACTGACATTTCTTTATGTGAGTTGGAGTGTCATCTCATTTTTTTCCATATAACTATCCAATTAATCCTTTTTATATAGCTCTACATGCCATCTTGGTCATGAATCAATTTGTGATATATATGTAAATCTATTGATGGATTCTATTCTGCTTCATTAGACTATGAATATGCGTGTACCACACTGCCTTGATTATTTGGCTTTATAAACCTCAATGTCTGAGTTTTCTCAAATTTTCTTCCTTAACCTTTCTTTATTAGTCTTAGAATTGATTATTCTAGGCCAATTGTATTTCCATGTAAATTTTATAATCAGGTTATCAATTTTTACAAGAAACCTACTGGAGTTTTTATTAGGGTTTAATTAAAAATGTGAATCCGTTTTTCGTGAATGGACTTCTTTGCAATGTACATGATATATTCTATGTTTAATTATTCTGCAATTTTTGAAACTAAATTACTTCATCACATTCTGAAGGAAGTCCCCATAGCAGTTTAAATTTCAAATTACCTTACCTAAATTAGAGATCTTAAAAATATATTTCAAATGAATATACATGAGAGATTGGGCTTTCAGGAATCAGGACTATCATATAAGTAGAAAGGCTTTTGCATCCTATTTTGTAGTTTATATGAGAAATATTTGGAAGCTCGCATAAACATGTACAATTCTTTTCCAATTCCATTGTTTAGTTTTATTCTTATCTTGGATTTAATAAGTACATTAATTGCCAATCAAACACCAGGATTCCAAAGAGATATTGAGAGAAGACAGAATATAGGAAAACCATTCAGCTACTTTCCATTGTAGTGGGCTCTAGTTTTTATTAAACTGTATAATTGAACTGTATATGGAGACAAAGGCAAAGTTAGTTATGTCAGAATACAGAGTAATCTATAACACGTTAAGAAAGAAAAAAGAAAACTAATAAATTTTTTGAAAACTGAAACTCCTCTATTCAGTCCAAATCAGTCTCAAGATTTCAGGTCAATATTTCATGTCAACAAATTACACAAAAGATCCCTGGTATAGTAGACTATAAAAAGCAGCCGAGCAAGCCAGTTGTAAAAAACTGGGCTTTTTCTGAAAACTGCTATATTCTCTTTTACTGTTTCATAATGTATTTTGAATAATATTTTCATTGTACTTATATCTTGACAGAGTCTGATAACATATGCATAAATCACTGGTATTGAAATCGGGTATTGTAACTCAACATATCAACCAAAATTGCATCTTTCCTTTTGCTAGGATAAATTGGGCTAAAGAGATCATTTTTAGGTCAAATTTTCACTTGAAAGGGAACAAAATGAACTTTCTAATTATATTTAACATTTTCTTACTTACTTTATTTAGTTCCTTAGATAAACTAGATGCCTGCAGACCAGCTATGAACAGACAAGAACAATGCTGCTCTCTTTCTAAATGATATTATTTGTTTTTTCTCAACTGTGAATGTCCATTGTGAACAATAGAGCCTACTATTAACGGAGGAACTATTTTAAGATCGAATACAGTAACATGAGCGTTGTTGAATGTGACCAACACAATCATGCAGTCAAATGTATGATACCTGATAATCTTATTCAGTCTCTGAACTTGCTCAGCTATTTAAGGGAACATTTTATACTTTTGTATCTTAATTGGCTTACCAAAAAGGCAGATTTTTTCAAAATTAGGTCTTACATTAAAAACATACAAATGGATTTTTCTTAATGTGGTTTCTCTTACTAATATACACCTTAAATATTTCAAATAAGAAAATGTCTCTTCCATGCTTTTTGGAACAAAATATTGGATCTCAGTTATATACTTATTAAATTACTTAGATTTAAATTTCTCTTTTTGAAGAGAAAATAAAATACGTGTCCCATAGTAGTAAGCATCCGTGATGACCATATGTCTAATGATTCTGCCATATGGTTAAGAATAAATCACAAGATTCTAAATCTCCAAAAGTTCGTTTTCTGCCCTACTTAGATCGAAAGCACATTTAGCACTTGAGGCACTTGTTCTCAGGCATCAAAAATGAACATATAGTTACAAATCAACATGGTATAGAGGAAATAGCAACACACAGGGAACCAGAGGATGTGCTGTTTGATCTAGTAGTTTGCGGACAAGGTGCTTAACCTCTCTGAAGAGGCCATATTTGAGCAGAGTGTTGACTGACAGAGCGGAGACAACGAAGGTCTGTGTCAGATGCTGAGGAACTACATCCACTGCCTTCTGTTCCCTCCATGACCACGTGCATGGGATACATAGGACGTGTAGCTCTTATGCTTCGTGGAATTATTAATATGCTGTTTCTTTTTTTATACATCCCTTCAATTCTCAGAACATGATGTTATAAGTAAAAGATATTGGGACCAAATTTAGAGATGTAGAATTATTAATCAGGTTAAAAACACAGTACTTCAAAATTTTGTCTTCCTATACAATGTATTTCTTTTCTTCTTTTTATTTTACTTTAAGTTCTGGGATACGTGTGCAGAATGCGCAGGTTTGTTACATAGGTATACATGTGCTGTGGTACGGTAGTACGATATTACAAAATTTTGTTTACTTTAAATGAAAGTTGTACATAAGCCATCCAGTGTTTGAAGAAAATTCTTATTTCTATATCTCAGAAATCCCATAATAAATCTTATCCTTGTACCCAGCATCATCAGTATAAGGGTTTGCTTATCTAAAGATTCATATATTTCTTTCTCCTTCATGATCTCGAATTCTCTGAATAATCATGAAAATATGGCATTGAGACATTTAAGCCCTGACTCTGAAAAGATCATCGTCTTCCTGAGGACAGAGTTTTTTGAGAAATAATAGCTTATTTACCAAATGGAAAATTTTCACTTTTATTCATCAAACATGTATGTTAGAAAACTATTAGACGAATGCAAAGAAGAGTGAATAGATTATGTAATTTTATTTAGTGCACATTTGTAATTTCTATCAATTTTTTAAAATTAATTGAAAGTTTAAAATAACTTAAAGATCTTAAAATTTAGGTTCTCTTGTACATAGGAAAATATAATGCTATTCCAAGTCTTTAAAATGCTAATTAAAATTTGTGGCTTCTTTTTCCTCCACCTAAAAACCCCATTGAATCTGATGACCCAGCCTAGATTTGCTTGCCAAGAAACTGATAATTTTTAATTTTCATGAGATTAACGAGCAATAGCAGAAAACATATTTATACAGTAGTATGATGAGATATACCAGCTTATAAATAGTTAATTTTTTTATTCATTAAGAAAAATATTGTTTTCCTGTATTCAGAAAAGTGGAAACACACAATATTAAAGTTATAATTTGATCTACATTGTAAAAGGTACAGTAATTACATTTGCCAAAACATAAAAGTGGCTTCAAGAACATTTGTGCAATTCAAGATTTTCAATTCTATTAGCTGTATTGAAAGTTCGCTCAAATCACAAAGTAGAAATTACAAAATTGGCAGAATGACTTTGATTAGGTCAAGTACTTTGTAGATGGGGTAAGATTATAGTGATAAATCCTTTTGAAACAGAACAACCTATTCAATGTTACTTTTAACAAGCCCTTCTTACATCTCACACATGATGATGAACTATAGAAATAAAAAGGTAAATGATGTTAAGACCTTTGCTCTCAAAAGAAAATAACAAAAACAAAAACCTAGAGCCCTTTCTAAGGTTAAAATCAGCTGGTTTTTTTACAGAATTCATTTTGGATTTTCATTCTGAATACTTCCAACCAATAGGTTAGCCTTTTGCCAGAAATTCATTATGGTTGTATACGTAAATATTATTTATATGAGCCAACTGTGCTGTGATCAATTTTAGTAAATTATTTACATACTTTCAATGTTTATTTTTAATTGAAATATGCCAGTGCTTTTAGAGTTTGCTAAATTCTTAAAAAAGTATGCGTGTATACAAGGGAACTTGACTATATCTTATTAATTTAATGAAGTTTGATACAAGGCAGACATTTTTGACCCTAGTCAAAAAGTGTTAGTTACAGAATTAATAAAGCTCCATATTATTACATATTATGTTTCACATGTATATTTTTAAAAATAATGTGAAGTCCCTTTGAAAACAATTTTGTTTTAATTATAAATTTGTTTTAAATGCATTTTGGAAAATGCACACTGGGACGACATTCCAATCATTTTAATGACATTTTTATTTTTAGAATAAAAAATGTGCTGAATCTTGACTAGATCAATATTCACTGTATAAAAAATACTAAATTAAAGTGGCTATATTATGGACCCAAATAAAAAAGGTTAATTTGAAACAGATTTTGACCTCCATATTAGTACCACCACATGAGCCAAAAGCACAACACCAAGGCATAGTTCAGTATTTTATTTTTTTTTCTCAATGTAACAAGCTTTTAAAAAAGAATAACAAAATGGAAGGAACTAGAGTAAGAGTGGGATAATCCCTTTTTTAGCCCAATAGGGTTTCGTCTGGCATGCAAAATATTTCAATTGCTTATGGTAGATAACAATTCAAATATGTGAATAGAGGAGTTATTTACTTAAAGACTGTGAAGACAAAAATGCAAACCCCACTCCAAATTTTACTGATCTCTAGCCTGGAGCTTCTCACACACTTTAATTTTCAAAAGAACATATCAGCCCCACATCTCAGAGCCAACAATAGGTATCTTTATCATGAATGACATTAAAAGGGATGATTTTTTTGTGTGTGTGATCTCTATGAACTCTGTTGTTTGAGGATAGCCTCTTCATTTCTTGGAATGTATAACATGGGCAACTAGCATTTGGGATGCATGTGCTCCCAACATCTCTGTACTATATACATATATACATGTGTGTGTGTGTGTGTGTGTATAGATATATATGTATATCTTAATCACTGCAATATTCTAATTCGGGCCATGCTGATTTAAGAATAAAACTATAATTATATATACCCTATATGGAAATGTAGTGGGTTTTGAAAGATTCCAATAATAAGTACAAATATGGAATTATCTATATAAAAACAAATGCTTAATGCAATACTATGTTAGTAGGAGTTATTCATTGATATGGTTTGCATTTGTGTCATCACCCAAATCTCATGTCAAATTGTAATTCCCAGTGTTGGAGGAGAAGCCTGGTGGGAGGTGACTGGATCTTGGGGGCATATTTCCCCCTTGCTGTTCTCGTGATAGCGTGTAAGTTCTCAGGAGATCTGGTTGGTAAACTCCCCCCTTCTCTCTCTATTCTGGCCTGTTCCTCCTGTTCTGGCCATGTAAGACATGCCTGCTTCTCCTTTGCCTTCTGCCATAGTTGTGAGTTTCCTGAGGCCTCTCCAGCCATGCTTCCTGTAGAGCCTGTGAAACCATGAGTTAATTAAACCTCTTTTCTTCATGAATTACCCAGTTTCAGGTAGTTCTTCGTAGCAGTGCAAGAATGGACTAATAATTCACTATAAAGGAAATATCCAAGAGCCAAATGGAAGCAGACTACAAAGTAAACTGAGGGGGCAGGTTTGTGATAGCAACCAAAAAAAAAAAAAAAGCCAACAACCTGTAGTAACTAAACTTTCCATGGAGAAATGCAGAACAAATAACACTGAAATATGTGTGTGCTGAACACCAGTCTTTGCCACTTGTACTCGTTGACAGTACAGATCACCCCAACTCTTTCTGTATATTGCTCTTTATAAGCCTCCACAACAACAAAACTCTGAACATGCTCCTAATATAAACTAGTCTGGGATTTCCATGAGCTAGAGAGATTTGAAAGATTATTAAATATAGCTGTGCTTTTATTTATGAGCAGCTCTTGGCCCTCTTTTCCCCCTACAATCCAAAACCTCTAATAGGGAAAAGAAAATTCCATATTTCACATCATGGTTTCATTTACAGATAACAATCACTAGATTTGCCCCAAAAACATACATCTAGCTTGCATTTTTGTGATTTATAAAAGCCTCATGGATTTTTTTTTGAAAAGAATTATGTCACTGATATTAAAATTGGCAGACTTAAAGGGATTTCTTTTATTTGACAAAACATATTGTGCTCAAGGTTAATAATACATTTCAGCAATGTACATAGTGCTCTTGGCAGACATGCGCTCCGTTTCATCATTTTGATAGGCAGATCCCATTCTTTTCTTCTTCATAGTAAGTAAAACCCTGCCAAAAGTTAATGCTCTGAATTGCTTTAAAATTCATTTTAATGTAAATTTGGATAGAACTCTCCTTCCTTGCTATCAGACTAGCTTGTCAGTGTAAGAAAACTGGTTGGCTGGAAAGGAAGTTGGTAATTTTAACAGGAAACTCATTACAAAACAATAAGTGGGATAAAATCACACTTCTATGTTTGCTGGGAAAATCTGAAAAGTTTTGTTGCTTTCGGGGAGACAGAAAAAAGACTATTGAGAAGATTATGTCTAAAACCAAATTCCAAGCCACCTTTTATCAATAAAAACATAATACTAAATGTTGATATTTTTAGCAAAAAAATAACAAAGTGCAAGAATTGAGATTCTGAAAGGACATCACACAAGTGTTGTTGAAACATATATATATTAAAACAATCTTACGGTGCTCTGTTACTGGAGTTCATTATAAATATGGTCTCTAAGAGTAATGTTTAGGTCAACCCACAGTTAAAACAACGTAGAATTCCAGCATTTTTTCTTTCATTAAAAAAAAAAATCTAATTGCCCTACTTTGCAAATATTATAAGAGTCTCGTTTTGTTTGGCATCAAAAACTGCAAAAAAAAAAAAAAAGTCTGCTGTAAATTAACAAATTAACAAATATTTATTGAGCCTTTGTGATGTGCCAGCCTCAGCCAGTTATGGGAAAACAGATTCAAATATGTTTCTTGCTATTATGGGTCTTAAAGTATACCTGGAGAGTAAGTCAATGAAAGTAGGATAGCACCTCCTGCTATAATTGTTTGTGTGATTGTTTTGCATAAATTTGGGGGTATAGGCATAGAGGAACTGACAATAGTGACTTTTTCAGAAAATTTTTCTGCAGGCAGTGTGGTTCATAAGGAATACATAGGGATTACCTATACCATTTGAAAAATAGAAAGGAAGGCTTTCTGTTTAGAATGACCAATAGATTTGAAATAATATTAACCTTAGGGTTATGACAATTATGACCATCTCACAAGCCTAGAGCAAATACTACCATTGGAAATTAGATGGAGGAAGCAAGCAAAAATTAGATGATGAATAACTTGTGTGCAAAGCTAATTACTGTGCAAATTGTTATAAATATAGAGAATCATTAAAAGATTATAATGTCAATAAAGTTTTGGTTATTCTTGATGTACTGATTTTTTCAATGGTACATCATTAAAAGTGGAGACAGCTGAAATGCTGGGGGCCCACAACAAAGAAACACATTTGGATGAACAGAATGGAAATATTGATCACAATGGTTTTCCATCTCTCTGTCCCCCTCCCAACACCCCGCTCACTAGTGAGAGTTACTTAAGAAAGAATACAAGACTTGTTCATTTCTAAGTATCAGAAATGGAGAAGACAATCAATAACATTACAAAAAAAAAGTTTGTAGCCTTAAAAATGGCATGTTTTAAATTTCCTAGTATTAGCCAAAGATGTGACTAAATTGATAAAATATTAAATTGTAAGATAAAATATTAAAGGTGTATAAAAATATTTGAAAAGGCAAATAATTATACACACCCAAATTAAAAACATTGAGCAAGAATTAGGAGATCATGCAGAAACTGATCTGTTTTGGCCTTATAAACTCTACATATATTATTTTAAAAGGAGTTAAACTTCCTTTTGTAAACCCTGGAGAGGACATGTGTACTATTGCAATGTTGTATGCAGGTTAGAATATGCTGTCAGGCCTTGAGTTAACTGAGTTGCAACTTCCCAGGGAAGTTGAACCTGTCACTCTGACTCCTGCAAATTATCTAGTGATGCTATCAACTCAGGGCTGGCTAACAGGACACCCTGGCTGAAGAGTTAATGCAGCTTCCTAAAGTGTTTACACTCAGTTTCTCACTGGAAAATCTGGCTCATCACACATCCAGAATGTAGGAAGCAATTTAGATCTACAGACAATAGCCAGATGGGCTGCCTTGAAGAAAAAATGTCTCTTGTTTACAGATAAAATAAGTAGAGAAACGCCACCTAAGACCAAGTGCCCAAAAACTGCCTAGGCAAGCTTCAGGGAGCTAAATTCCCAAACTCAACCTGCTGTCTCCAGAGGGTAGATTTTTGTATTAGAATGTATTACAGAGTTCATGATAATTGATTGTATTCTATTGAAGAGACAACTCATTTTGCATGGATTAGGAAGTCCTTTACAGAGATATGCCATGAGGGAAAAAAATTGCCTTTGATATCACAAAGAAGCAGAATTAACCTTGAAATGAAGATTATAATACATTATAATGCTATGTAGAAAATATCAGAGAAGTCAGAAGTAACTCTGTGCAAACAGTAAAAACCTTTACAAGACTAATTCTTTATCATTTTTTTCCTAGAATAGAGATTTGGTTTTATTTCTCACTTTAAAGGATGTAGGTGTGAAAATAAATCTCATTTTTATATACTTAAAATCATATACTTTTTGTCATTGAATTGAGGCAGGTAGATAACAAGGTATCTTACCCTTGTTTCTTTAGAAAAAAGAAAAACATTAGCATCTTACAAGAGCAGAGATAAAATAATAAATGGCCTAGATGATGACTTGGATTTGAAAAATATTCAAATTTTATCTTGCTTCCTATATAAATCTTTGAATGTACTGCTCCATATCAAATTCTACATTGTTTTCTTCTCTTTCCATTTTAATGCATCTTTTCTAGAAAGTCAAGATCTCTTGAGTTTGGGGAAATGTAATAGACGAAAAACTGTTCAACAGCACAGAACATTGCAACATTTACGGAGTGAAAACACGGCCTGCTGGGATGAGTAGCATCTGTTAAAAAAAAAAAAAAATTAAACTTTGAAAATCCGTAAGTCCTAGCCTGGGGGGTACAAGCATGTGTGTGTGTGTGTGTGTGTGTGTGTGTGTGTGTATTTTTACATATGCAAATATGTCTGTTAAATGTGGCCTATATATCCAAAGTATAAGCTAGGTATAAGCCCTTGGGGTCTATAAATAGGATCTAGTAATGGGTTACAAAATGTAAGATATCACTATTATGAACTTTTCTTTTTTTGAGAAGAAATTGTCTACATCTGAGTGGAGGCTGTGAAATTAATCATTGTAAAAACAACTAGTTAAAAAGCATTTACCTTTAATTCTTTTATTTAAATTTCAACCCATGACTGGTAAAGCAGTGAAGAAAAGGTATTTTAAAGTTAAATTGGATACTATTCCAATCTCATTAGGAAAAATAATCTGCATGCCTTGAGAAGCCTTAATCAGCATGTATTGAGCATTTACCAAATGCAACATTTCTGTTAAGATCCTGTTAAGGATCAACGAAGAAATAAAACAGCATCTCCAGGAAAGGTGGCTCTAAACGTTCCCTGAGCATTAGATTCACCTGGAAAGTCTTTCAAAATACCAATTTAGGTTATCAGTCTAATGATTCTAAATCAGAATCATGTGGGTGTGGAAGTCAAGAATCAGATTCCCCAACTGATGGAGGTACAACCCAGCTAGAAAAACACTGCATCCGAGAGGTTTTTCCCAAATATCAGTGTTCATAAGAATCACTTGGGAATCTTGATAAAATACATCTTCTTATGGAGTAGGTGTGGCTTCCACACAAAATTCTGTGAGAAGCTACATCCTCAATCAGCTCTACATGCTGATTTGAAGCTGGAATTTAAAATTTAGCTGACGGAAGAAACCACAAAGTAACCAAGTTAATTGAAAGTGATTCCAGACTAATAGTGCACTAATATCTGGCAGATGAAATAAACATTCCCGCTGTAGGAATCCACCACTATTTTGGCACTTGAATGATTCCCACAAATAAATTGCTAAATAAAACAAAGACTTCAGGAATAACATTCTTTTAAAGCAGTGATCTCCTTTGCTGAAGTGAGGATAAACTGAGCTTTATTTTATGAACAGACCGTTTTGATGGTATTGGGGAAAAGGAATATTTAAAAATCTAGACTACAAGTCTGAACTGAAAAAATGACACTGGAAACTGTTCATAGTAAATGTTAAGTGAAAAAGAGAAGGCTACAAAACTATATATATATATATATGGCGCAGTCCTATTTGCTTAAAAATACGTATATATAAAAAAGAGGTAAGAGCTAAAAATTAACGCACCAAATGTTAACTTGTCTCCAGGATAAAAAAGCGTGTACTACTTTCAATCAGAAACAAAAACCAGTGTGTTTTCAAAAAGTGGAGAGCTAAGTCCCTGTTCTAACTTCTTGCTATCACTGTTGACAACATGTTTACATTAATTCAGCACATGGATGGCCTCTTAGTCAAGCATATCCTGTTTGTGAAGGCATAATTCATTGTAACGGAAAAGATTATGATGCACTGGCCTGATCTAAGACTTCACTGCATTCATCAGCCACAGGAAACAAAGACGTGCACTTTTTTCCATAATTTTTTTAGTAAAAATTGACAATTAGAGGAAATGAATGGCAGAAAATAATTACGGGCAGACAAGACGGTCAGCAAATCAAACTGGGAAATGCAGTCTCAGCTTTATTCATGCAGTGATTTCAGAACATTACAAAGATATTATTGTTTTGTTCTGTCTACTCCTGAAATCACTGCTTTTACCAGAAGTTTCACAATTCTTTGCTGACAGCAATGACCCCCAATATGTTTTTAAGAATCCAGTAATCCCACATCAAGGTTTTGGTGCTGAACATTTTATGTTTAATAATATTTAGGGTCATTTTGAACTCCTCTCTGCACACATATCCCGTAATAATGTCTGGTGATATTGCGGTAACTCTTCCTGCCTCTTACTAGCTGCAGGCTGCCCAGGCATAAAATCTTAAAAGTTTTATTTTCCATTAAACTTGAAACATCAAAAAAAAAAAAAAAAAAAGAGTCAGGACAGAGACACTGACACATAAAAGACACCAAATTGCATAGGTCACCAGAGGTTCTTAGGAAAACTGTAGATGTTGGAAAATGTCTTTTAGAGCCTACACCTAAAGCCTTTCCTCCGATTCAGTGTCATAGGCAGAGTGCTTTTGCGATTTCACGGATAAAGACTCAAGTAGACAGAATGCAGATGTAGATCCTGAAGCACACATGACTGGGTTTCTCCACTTTTTTTTGAATGGTGTTAACCAAAAATAAGAAATGTATTACACAGGCAAAAACTAGAATGAAAATTAGTTCCATTGCCAGACTTACAACACCAATCTGTGCATTTTGAAGAAGGCTAACAAAAATAAAATAAATCTTACAATAAACTGTTGGCTTTGAGAAAACAAAACATGTGAGTGACCCTACTGCAGTCACTAAATACATTAATATAGATGGTTCTCTTGGGAAATATTCTTATAGATCATATAAACAGAAAGGACTTTGAAGAAAAAGATCAACTTACATTAATAAGCTAAAATTTAAAAATTGAGCAATGGAAGTGCTCAAAGGTAAAATTAGGAGCCTGATTTCTTGTTTTACCCTTAAACTCAGAAAAATACATCTCTAAAAATAAAGGACAATATTTCAAAATTATTGCTGATACAGGTAGACAAATAAAACTTACCATTCCATAGCCTTATCTAAGAGTCAACAGATTATTCCCCTGCTAATAATCCTCAGATGTTTTTATGTCCCAGCCTGTAAATATCATCTCTAACCTTTAATCAGAAAATATTAATTCTTCCCCTGTGAAACTACGCCTAACTTAACAGGAAGGAATCCATCATACAAATAGAATTGCCAGAACAGTGTTCTTATAAACATTTCTATTTTGAAATCCCTATCCAAAACAGGTCATAGCTAATTTTCAAAAGAACTTACCAGTATTTTTGTACCTAAATCAAGCCCAAATTAAAGATTTGAAGTTGATGATGGACTTCTTACAGGCAAAAAATTCTCGCAATATAGGCATGAGTATTTGGGCTGAACACATCTAACTCCAGCTTGACCCGTCTAAACTTCTAACTCAACTCACAGAATAACCTCTTAAACCAGAAGATAATAAAGAAAAACAATAGTTGAACCCTTATTAGTTAAAAGATTAATCAGCCCTTGTACCAGGCCTTGTAACGCTTGAATCTTCCTATTCAAAAACCCCAGTGTGCTCTTCTCAGGTTCTCAACTAGAACTTGTGAGAAGAATTTTAAGTTTTCCTGTAATGTGTGGATTTTATCTAATGTGTGGATGACCTTCTGTAGCATTCTACAATTGTGGTGAGCTCTGAGACTAATTCTATTTTCCTACTTACACTTCCAGCTCAGAAAAGACAAAAGGTTTCTAAAGACAAGTGCACATGTTGTTCAGAGTTCAAACCTAGGCCATAATTTATCTCAAGGACACATTTTTTTCTCTTGAGAGAATATAAACTATTTATAAGTTTTCCAGGCCCAATAACTAAGAGAAAATTTGGAGTATTCTGGCATCTGACTAAAACCTGCAGGCAATGAGGTCCTAGGGTTTTCTGAAATATCCCTAGTACGCTATGACAGCCAAATATTCAGATCCTTAGTGAAACTGTAATACAAGTTGTGATATAGTAAGTGTGGTCTCCATTCTTTCTGATGGAAGCTAACTTGCACTTCGTTTTCTCCCCGAGCTAGCTTCCTATTGGCCACTTTTGTGTGTTCACGCAGTCAAGAGTAGCTCATCCATAGTCACAAAAATCAACGTGAAAGTCTGAACCTAGCTCACTCCTGGACCCCAGAGAGAAAAATAATTTTCTTCCACTTTCAATTTAGTCCTGCCTCAGTGAGCCCTCTGATACTGCCCCAGAATTAAATCTTCCCGGCATGACATATATGTTTGAGAAAATTCTAAACACTCCGCAACCTTAAAGCTCAGTCAAGATAACAATACAATAGTTCAGCACTTCCTTTCTTAAAGTCAGTATTAGGGACTATTTTTTAAATCTCAGGTTATGTATTTATTTGCCCAGACTTTCCTTTATTATAGACCAAAAATGATGTTTACGCATGAATTTGCAATAATTTCCATCCAAATATCACCTCTCTAAATACCTGCTTATGGAATTATACAATTTAAACATTCAAAGTTTTATAGGAACAGGAAAGGCTAGCTCCGGCATTATAATAAAAGTATTTATTTTTTTTCATTTTGTGGGTACATATTAGGTGCATATATTTATGTGGTACAAGAGACGTTTTGATACAGGCATGCAATGTGAAATGAGCACATCACAAAGAATGGAGGTATCCATCCCCTCAAGCATTTATTCTTTAGTTACAAACAGCTACTCGGGAGGATGAGGCAGGAGAATTCCTTGAATTTGGGAGGCGGAAGTTACGGTGAGCTGAGATCATGCCACTGCACTACAGCCTGGGCAACAGAGCAAGACTCCATCTCCATTAAAAATAAATAAATAAATAAATAAATAAAATGGATTTTGACACCCCTCCCCAAAACTGATCTGTTAGAATACCATATACACAAGCTAGGCATTAACCTGAAGGATGGTAAGAGGAAAAAATGATGATGATAGGAGAAGGATATTTTATCAGGGAAGGGAAACCTGTGGAGGATTTGGAAAAAGAGAAGCAGAGAAACATAATAAGCAGATTTTTAAAAATTTACGTATATATATTTTTTTCTTTCTTATTTTTTCCTTCTCTGAATTTAGATTTTGCAAGTTAGGGGGTGCATTGATATTAATAATTGTAACTGTTTTATAAGTCTGAGGGAAATGTCAACATCAGACCGTGCTGTCTGTGCCTACAACATGGACCAGTCAACTGGATGGTGCAAATTCAGACCCAAAGAGTTCAAGCATGAAATCTCAGAGTACATGAAGACACCTTGCCATGGCTTCAGGGAACCCATCTCAGATGGGTACTGTGTGAGAGTCAGAGGATCTCCTGAGCGACCACCATCTGAGGTTGAGTTATATAATAATGTATGCTACTGGGGGATAGTAGCATCAGCAAGTTGGATGGGAACACAGGAGAAATTCAGGATCTGCTTCTGTCAGGGGAGATGAAGTCAAATCAGTAAGCAAAAGTTGCCAGGTTTTGAACCAACTGAATAAAACAAATTAAATTATGAGTTCAGTCAAACATGGATTTCAGCTTGAGCTGGGTATTTTAGACCCAGTCAGGAAGGCATCGGAGAACAATGCAAGGACATTCTGCAGAGCCAAGTGCCCTCTCTTTGCCAAACACCCAACACTTATGTAAAGGACAGAAGCAGGTGCAAGTGTTAGAGAGGTGTAGGTGGTTGAAAGCCTGGATACTTTAGCTAATGAGACAAAGCCTTATATACAAAGACTGTTTAAATTAGTATCTATGATAAACGTCACTAATGAAAACAGCTAGGGCATTTCTGTCTCCATTCCAGTTATGCAGCAGCATGCTGGAATCCAATTAACCATCCAATTGTAGTTTCTGAAGAAATCAATATAACAGGTTATAACAAGTTGAAAATGCTGTTTTCTCCACATATCAGAGTTGTCATGAACAAATTTTGATACCCCTCTCTACATGCTTTCATTATTGTTTTTTTTTCCAACTCCTACAATGAAAAAAGTCTACATAATTTAAATTCTTTGTCGAATTTACTAGTATGTTGCCAGCATTTAAGTAACGACTAAGATACAATGGTACAAAATTAACATTGTTAACTAAAGTAGTCAATATTTATTGAAGATTTTTGCTCCTTCTCTTGTAACTCATTCCATTTAATGCAGATACATTAAATAAAATTCATATTTTTACATTAGAATATGTCTCTTTGGTAGAAAGTCTTCCTTTTTTCTAGCATATGAGCCTTGAAAATCAACCAGAAAAAGAATATTTCCCTTAAAACTAAACACAGAAATGGAATACACGTAAGGACACATATGACTCAAAATAAGTTTTCACAAAATGAATATCAACGGACAAAAATCCACAAATAACTTCTAAATTTGCTCTCTCTATAAATACTAATAAATGAGAAAAATTTCAGGCACTGATAAAACAGGAAAAAATAGGTACTTGAAAAAAAAATAATTTCAACTTTTATTTTAGATTCAAGGAATACACGTGCCGGTTTGTTGATATGGGTATATTTCATGACACTGAGTTTTGGAGGCACAAATAATCCTGTCACCCAGGTAGTGAGCATAGTACCCAATAGATAGTTTTTCAGCTCTTGTCCTCCTTCATCTATTCCCTGTTTAGTAGTCCTCAGTGTCTATTGTTCTCATCTTTATGTCTATGGATACCCAATGCTAACTTTCCACTTATAAGTGCCTCCAAAACTCAGTGTCATGTAGTAGACTCATATTAACAAACCTGCACATGTACTCCTTGAAACATCCACTTATAAGTGTGAGGTTAGCATTGGGTAGCCATAGACATAAAGATGAAAACATGGAGCATTTGATTTTCTGTTCTTGTGTTAATTCCCTTGGAATAATAGTCTGCAGCTGCATCCAGGTTGCTGCAAAGGACGTGGTTTCATGCTTTTTTATGGCTGCAGAGTATTCTGTGATGTGTATTTGCCATATTTTCTTTATGCATCCATAACACATGTTATTTTTAAATCTCAAACAGCTTATAATCTGCACAGTGTACAATATATATGAGTAAACACTTGTGTATTCATAATTATCATTCACAGATTATTTAATACGTGTCCTACATTGTTTGGGACATTCATACATATTTCCTCATTTAATTATTAATATGCTGTGGTTTGTTATTATTACTCCTACTCTTTAGATAGAAGCACTCAACAGTTGAGAGTCAAATAATCTGCTAATATTACAGAGTGTAGAAATTTCACACCTGCTACTCAAACTCAGGCCGTCAGACCTCAGTGCCCCTCCTCTTAAAGTCTACCCCAGGAAATCAAAGAGAAAACTGAAAATCGGCCACGAGCTGGAGGGAGTATTACACACAGTGCAACATTGTCATACGGCTGACTTCTTAGAAGTAATGGAGACTAAAAGATAACAAAATAACATATTTAGAGTTCTAAGAGGTTATTTTGTAATCTGTCAACCCAGAACTTCTATCCAGTGGGACAATCCTTTCAAATGAAGCTAAAACAAAAGCATTTTCAGACAAAAATGCCTGAGAGATTTTGCACTCAACAGATAGGGACTGCAAAAAATGGTCAGTGAGAATCTTCAGAATGAAGGGAAATGATATTTGATGGAATGCAGATCTTCAGAAAAAAAAGATTGCTAGGAAAGTGAAAATTGAGCCTGACTATATATTACCTTTTAATTATACATATATTTTTATGTAAATTATATATTTATTATATATAATTTATGAGTGATTTTATGTGTGTGTATATAAAAATGAAGATGAATTGAAAGGTGAAGAGAAATAATTTAAAATGAATACAAAATAGGTGAAACAAATACATTATTTGTGTATGTTAGATATATGTTCAAATATGTCAATATTTACATTAAAATTAAATATTAAAATAGGTTTAAAATAGATGGCGGAGAATAATAAAGGTAAATTATGTTCATAAAAGATATCAGAAGCAATGCTGGAAAAGGTAAATTGAAAGTCCCCTAAAAGGTAAAATTGTTTCAGTTATAGCTGGATTATCAGGGCAGTGCTATATTGAAATGTGTATAAGGAAAAATGAACTATGAAAAAGGAACTAGGAATTGTAGACTGCTTTTTCTTTTTTTTTATTTTATTATTATACTTTAAGTTCTAGGGTACATGTGCATAACGTGCAGGTTTGTTACATATGTATACTTGTGCCATGTTGGTGTGCTGCACCCATCAACTCGTCAGCACCCATCAATTCATCATTTATATCAGGTATAACTCCCAATGCAATCCCTCCCCCCTCCCCCCCATGATAGGCCCCGATGTATGATGTTCCCCTTCCCGAGTCCAAGTGATGTCATTGTTCAGTTCCCACCTATGAGTGAGAACATGCGGTGTTTGGTTTTCTCTTCTTGTGATAGTTTGCTAAGAATGATGGCTTCCAGCTGCATCCATGTCCCTACAAAGGACGCAAACTCATCCTTTTTTATGGCTGCATAATATTCCATGGTGTATATGTGCCACATTTTCTTAATCCAGTCTGTCACAGATGGACATTTGGGTTGATTCCAAGTCTTTGCTATTGTGAATAGTGCCGCAATAAACATACGTGTGCATGTGTCTTTATAGCAGCATGATTTATAATCCTTTGGGTATATACCCAGTAGTGGGATGGCTGGGTCATATGGTACATCTAGATCTAGATCCTTGAGGAATCACCATACTGTTTTCCATAATGGTTGAACTAGTTTACAATCCCACCAACAGTGTAAAAGTGTTCCTATTTCTCCACATCCTCTCCAGCACCTGTTGTTTCCTGACTTTTTAATGATTGCCATTCTAACTGGTGTGAGATGATATCTCATTGTGGTTTTGATTTGCATTTCTCTGATGGCCAGTGATGATGAGCATTTTTTCATGTGTCTGTTGGCTGTATGCATGTCTTCTTTTGAGAAATGTCTGTTCATATCCTTTGCCCACTTTTTGATGGGGTTGTTTGTTTTTTTCTTGTAAATTTGTTTGAGTTCTTTGTAGATTCTGGATATTAGCCCTTTGTCAGATGAGTAGATTGCAAAAATTTTCTCCCATTCTTTAGGTTGCCTGTTTACTCTGATGGTAGTTTCTTTTGCTGTGTAGAAGCTCTTTAGTTTAATCATATCCCATTTGTCAATTTCGGCTTTTGCTACCGTTGCTTTTGCATTCTTATACACCAGTAACAGACAAGCAGAGAGCCAAATCAGGAATGAACTTCCATTCACAATTGCTTCAGAGAGAATAAAATACCTAGGAATCCAACTTACAAGGGATGTA
Organism: Colobus angolensis palliatus; assembly: GCF_000951035.1. NCBI lineage: Eukaryota > Metazoa > Chordata > Mammalia > Primates > Cercopithecidae > Colobus > Colobus angolensis. The sequence continues at coordinate 10,182,434 of NW_012120598.1, read as the reverse complement.
AAGGACCTCTTCAAGGAGAACTACAAACCACTGCTCAGTGAAATCAAAGAGGACACTAACAAATGGAAGAACATACCATGCTCATGGATAGGAAGAATCAATATCGTGAAAATGGCCATACTGCCCAAAGTTATTTATAGATTCAATGCCATCCCCATCAAGCTACCAATGAGTTTCTTCACAGAATTGGAAAAAACGGCTTTAAAGTTCATATGGAACCAAAAAAGAGCCCTCATTGCCAAGACAATCCTAAGTCAAAAGAACAAAGCTGGAGGCATCACGCTAGCAGACTTCAAACTATACTACAAGGCTACGGTAACCAAAACAGCATGGTACTGGTACCAAAACAGAGATATAGACCAATGGAACAGAGCAGAGTCCTCAGAAATAATACCACACATCTACAGCCATCTGATCTTTGACGAACCTGAGAGAAACAAGAAATGGGGAAAGGACTCCCTATTTAATAAATGGTGCTGGGAAAATTGGCTAGCCATAAGTAGAAAGCTGAAACTGGATCCTTTCCTTACTCCTTATATGAAAATTAATTCAAGATGGATTGGAGACTTAAATGTTAGACCTAATACCATAAAAACCCTAGAAGAAAACCTAGGTGGTACCATTCAGGACATAGGCATGGGCAAGGACTTCATGTCTAAAACACCAAAAGCAATGACTGCTTTTTCAAATAACAGTTTTTTATAATTTTTAGTGGAGAGAATAGAATTAATATAACAATTGAAGGAGATAATATGCTCAAAATAGAACATTTTATAAAGTAAAATTCCCAAATGATTTTATATGTAGATTTATTTTTTTAAAAATCTGGCCACAGTGTCTCACACCTGTAATCCCAGCACTTTGAGATGGTATAGCTGGGAGCATCACTTAAGCCCAAGAGTTTGAGACCAGCCTGGGCAACATGGAGAGATCCTGTCTCTACAAAAAATAAAAATTATCTGAGGATGGTGACACACACCTGTATTCCCAGCTACTTGAGAGGCTGAGACAGGAGAGTCCTTTGAGTTCCAGAGTTCAAGGCTGACATGGCTATAATCAAGCTACTGTACTCCAGCCTGGGCAACAGAACAAGGCAATGTCTTAAAAAAGAAAAAAAAAAATATTGGAAAATGAGTAATTGGATATACAAATATTGAAGTAGTAATAATTGCTGAAATAAATGATTAAAAAGTACAAGATTCTTTACAATGAAAACTATGTGTAGAAGAGATTTAACTTGCTGATAGTTGAAATATTTCTTTATGTTAGCAGCATAAAGACAGGTAAAAAATAATCATTCATTTGGAAGTGGAAGAGAGGAATTCAGAGAGGTTTGATCCTAGTTTCTTAGTCATGAGATATTGGGTCATCTGCTGAGAAGTTTTGAGCAGAGGCAAAAGGGGAAAACCTTGAGGTTATGGGAGGGATCAGTTTAGAAGCACTATTTTGACATGGGAGCAGCAGCTGTGCAAAATCATATAACAGAAATGACAGATAGAGAGAGAGAGAATGAGAGAGAGAAGCAGGCTGTAGGAAAAAAGCTAAAGACTATCCTTTAGAAATTGTGTCCGTTATTCAACCTTCCAAAACTAAGGAAAACTATAGATAGAAGTGTCATCTAAACAATCATTTAAAATTTTTATTTGGATTTTGTCAAGAAATATCAATATCTGTAAGAAGGATTATAAAATGGACAGATTTCAACACTTTTTTTGTCCCTTCATCATCTTATGTTACAAATGTCACAAATGTTAGAGTTCTAGCAATACTTTAGTCCAAAATGGATTTTCTTTTATCACAAAGAATATCATCCTAAAGGAGGTGTGTGTGTAATATAAATTACATATGTATTTCATTTTCAATATGTTTAAATATGCTGAAACAATTCTTTGAAACAGTTACAATTAAACCCTACTAGGCCAAGCTTGAGCCTGTAATCCCAGAACTTTGGAAGGCCGTGTCAGGTGGATCACTTGAGCTCAGGAGTTCACGACCAGCCTTGGCAACATGTTGAGACCCCCTAAACCCCGTCTTTACAAAAAGTAAAAAATTAGTTGGGTGTGGTGTTGCGTGCCCGTAGTCTCGGCTACTGGGAAGGCTGAGGTGGGAGGATCGCTCGAGCCCAGGAGGTTAAGACCACGTTGAGCCATGATTGTGCCACTGCACTCAAACGTGGACAACAGAGTGAGACCCTGTCTTATAAAAAAAACAGTAACAACTACAACAAAACACAATTAAACCTCACTTGAAGAAAAAGGAAAATGGAGCATAGAAAGGTTGAACGGTTTATACAAGTTAACTAGAAAATAAGTAGTGGATTCAAGGTTTTGAACTCAAGACTCAAGGTTGGGAGAGCCAGAATACAGGGTCTCTCTCTCTCTGAGTCATAGGCTTTTACCCAGACTTTCCCTTAAACCAGGCTGCTGGGAGAGAAAGCACCATCTACTGGCATTTTGGGCAGATTAAGTCTTCCTTGTGCCAGATTGTTTCATGCCTTGCAGAGTGTGTAACATCCCACTATATTTCAGAACCACCCTCTTACTCACTGTGAAAAAGACCTGAACATTTTCTAAATTCTCTCCTTTTGGTGATATTGCCACAGGCAGAAAATTATTCCAAATGTTTCTATAGCCCAGGGCCCTCTGCCCTCAGGTACATTCCTGAAGGCAGAGGAAGAAACAAGCCCCACTGAACCCGAACTTCTTAATTTACCCTACTCTCATTCACACATTTCTTTTTCGTATCTTCTGCTTTCTTGAGGTGGCTTTTACACTCTTCCCCAGAAGGTAATTACAGAGCATGCCAGAGGAAACAACCAATAAAGGGATTCAAAAATATTATCCATATGGATACGGGTCTGTCAAATCATTGGTCATCCAATTGAAATATAATCTCCCCTACAAGAGTCTGGAAACATGTATGCCTCCATTCAATTCCTTATTATTACAAGTTGTACCAAGTATAGGCAAAATTACAAATGCTAAATATATGTAAGGCAAGAATGTTTTGCACATTCTGTGACATGCTGCCTGATTTTCATACTATTCCATGAAATACTCTATTTTGAGTTTTATATTTTCTTACTAGCTGCCTTTTAAACATCTGTCCTTGTAGTTCATACTGAAGGTTTTAAATTGAGGAACTAGTAACACAGTAATTGGGGACAAAACGACATTTCCTACATGGAGCATAAAATAGAATTCCTGGTTCCCTGTGCAGTACATTTTGATATCCATTCCACTCAACACAGGCAGACATATACAGGCCATACAAATTGATGCACTCACCCTTTGGCCAAACAAAATCAGTTAATATTGTCCATTTCTCCACTGTTCAACATGCACTACACACTAATTTTTATGTGTCATACTCACCAGATTGTTTCTATTAGATCTACAGTGCCTAAGAAACCACAAAAATAGGACCTTGTATGAAAATGTCTTGTTGCAATAGTAATTGCAGTTTTTGCCACTATTTTTAATGATGGAAACCGCAACGGCTTTGCACCAACCTAGTAACAACCATTGTAATGTGTTGGCAATTTTATGGACCAGAAATCTGTGCAAACCACCACAGAGAAGACTCAGCTCGGTCCCACAATGACTGAGCTTACGTGGTTCAAACAAGTGGAAATGACTGTCATGGCTTACTGAGGGCCATATATGTGAAGTCTTAGTTTTGGCTGTCTGTTGATTCAAAATGTCTATTCAATCACATGACTGACATCTGGGCTAGACTAGCTGGACTAGTGGAGGTTGCCTGGGCACCTTTTTCTCTTTGAACAGTACAATAACCTCAAGGTTTTTCGACTCTTTACATCACAAGGTTCTCCCAGCAGCAGCATTCCAAGAGGCTTGGGTAGAAGCTCCAAGGCTTCTTTTTTTGTTTTTCGTTTTTCGAGACGGAGTCTCTCTTTCTCGCCCAGACTGGAGTGCAGTGGCCCGATCTTGGCTCACTGCAACCTCCGCCTCCTGGGTTCAAGCGATTCTGCTGCCTCAGCCTCCTCAGTAGCTGGGACTACAGGTGCCCGCCACCACGCATGACTAATTTTTGTATTTTTAGTAGAAACAGGGTTTCACCATATTGGCCAGGCTGATCTCGAACTCCTGGCCTCGAGATCTGCCCAACTCGGCCTCCCAAAGTGCTGGGATTACAGGTGTGAGCCACTTCACCCAGGCTATAAGACTTCTTATAAAGCAGCTTTGGAAATCTCAGAATGTCCTTTTCCACAAATTCAATTAATCAAGTAAACAAGGCAAACCCAGATTCAAAGGGAGTAGAATTAGACTCCACCTCTTGATGGGAGAAGTAGCAATAATTTGAGGCCATCTGCAACATCCGTGGCAGACTCTGATGTGTCTAACTGGCTCAGAACACACAGTGTTGAAGAAAAATATAATCAGCTTGATTACACAGCTGTCATAGTTTAATTCATGCAAATCATACTAAAATACTTCCACAGGTTGGCTCCTTTTCTAGTCCCTGATTCCACCCTGGGTTTTGTGTTATCAAATTACTCACATCAGTCAACAATTAAAATTTTTCCCCTCCTCTCACTCCTCACTATTAAACAGATTTTATCTCATGTAAAACTGGTAGTTAAATGTAATTCATTTTTATTGTAACTTTACACCCAGGGTTTTATAGGCACTATGTCTTTGAAACTATTAGTAGACATATACGATTTTCCTAAATTCCCGTCAAACGCTATTCCTATATCGTATCGCTTTCCTTCTTAATAAAATGGAAGAGATGCATAAGGTCTCAATGAAAATGACAAAATTTAAGAGGCTGTAGGAAAATAAAAGCAAACACAGAAGCAGGAGAAAAAGAATGAGATAAATAAAGGAGTGATGTTGGGTGTTATGTTCTGTCATTACATGTCAATTTAACTAATTGGTTCAAAAAGGATTATTTTAATATCAACTAATTAAATGTATTCTGTGTATAGGACTCAGTTGCTCTAATTTTAAAAATGCATAGAGACAAAATTTTTAAGAAACCATATTTTACAATTTTAACAGATTATAAAATACAAGCTCTTTTAAATGTTATTGTGAGATTACCTGCTTTTTAAAATCATCCAATTTCTTAATTTAAATTCCTCTGGGTGGAATTTAATGTATTAATAGCCAATTGATGGAAAGAGAAAACAAACGGAGCAAAGGCAGTGCAACATATTTTCCATTTAAATTTAAGAAAAGTTTTACTTAGAGTTGTTATCAAGGTAATACTCCACAGACTTGTTAAACAATTATGGCAAAACAATTTGAGTAGCAGAAGAAGTGTATCCAGGATACTGAAAAACAAATTATATGGCTTTCCTATTGAGAATATATTAATAGGTTTAGAAGTGGTAAGCTCTAGATATATTGGGGCAAAAAGAAAAAAAATCATGATAATGATATTCATCCTCATGCACTTTAATATTTCATTTTGTAGAGATCAAAATGAATAAGTATAACCTAAAATTTATTTTATGAGTATTTCTTACATTACCAATTGATAAATGTCAAAATTATATAATTCAATATTTAGCTATTGCATAAGTTTTCTGGTAGTTTTTTCATTGGGAATTCAGTATTGATGTGCTCTTGGTCCATTTAACCCATATTTTATCATATAAAGGTAAAAAAATCAGAGAATATATGAAAAACAATACTAATTTGATAAATTGTCTTTCTCACTAGTAGAACAAAATGCATTTGATTCATAAACATGCAAAGGAATACAGATAGAGACAAATATGCATACACACATATCCATAGTTACATAACTAGGTAGAACTGATTATTATATCTTGCAATTTTTAAGTGATGAGAAAAGCGCTATAATAATGTGCACAACAGGTAAGAGATTCTTGTTTTGCTTTTTCTACTGTGAAATAAAAGACGGATATTTTTCAGCATAATACAATTCTTCCATTTACTTAACAATTTTCAGTTATTAGAAGCAGATGGTGTTTTGGTGGTAAACACAATTAATTTACATTTTAGAGAATTTACTTAATTAGAATTGGACTCCATGTCTCTCATGCATTGGATTTCATCGTTACACATACTGTTCATAATTTTGCCAGCTGTCTTAAATGTATACTTATTTTTTTGATTCATAAAAATATAACTTCCAAAAAGGAGATAACTATCCATTTTCCTGTACCTGAAAATAAAATACATTGTTTCAAAATTTCATTTTAAAAGATGTTTAAGCCATCAATTTATCTTGTTTCAAAATACATGATGAATTCAAAGTATGTACAAATTTAAATACATATCTCCATTTTGCATTCCTTCAATGTTAATGTATCTTTTTCATTTCTAAAATGTTAACTGAAATATTTCATACTTTACAGATCTATAAAAATACTATTGATGACAAAAACATATGCTTATTGAACCATGAAAACATTTCCAACTTATTCAGTTTATTTCCCCAAAATGTTACCAAAGTGAATTGATATGGTCTGATCAAAAGTAAACACTCTACTCAATTTCAGATGTTGGTCCTACATAATGTTATTCATTGAAATGACTGATGTTTTACACTTTTGTTTTTTCTTTTTTGAGACTGAGTCTCACTCTGTTGCCCTGGCTGGAGTGCAGTGGTGCAATCTCAGCTCACTGCAACCTCCGCCTCCTGGGTTGAAGTGATTCTCCTGTCTCAGCCTCCCAAGTAGCTGGGATTACAGGAGTGCACCACCACTCCCAGTTAATTTTTGTGTTTTTAGTAGAGACAGGGTTTCACCATGTTGGCCAGGAAGGTCTGAAACTCCTGACTTCAGGTGATCCATCTGCCTCGACCTCCCAAACTGCTGGGATTACAGGTGTGAGCCACCACACCCAACCGATATTTTACACTTTGGATGTGCATGCATGTATGTGCATGCTCATGCATGTGTCTCCTCCTAATTACATTTGGTATTCTAATATTAATCCTAAAATAAATCATTCATGATTGATTGATTTATTTAAAATAAATCATGATTGATTGATTTAAAATAAACTATGATTTATATATTTATTTAAAATAAATCAGGGGCTGGGCATGGTGGCTCAAGCCTGTAATCCCAGCACTTTGGGAAGCCGAGACAGGCGGATCACAAGGTCAGGAGATCGAGACCATCCTGGCTAACCCGGTGAAACCCCGTCTCTACTAAAAAATACAAAAACCGAGCCGGGTGAGGTGGCGGGCGGCTGTAGTCCCAGCTACTCGGGAGCCTGAGGCAGGAGAATGGCCTAAACCCGGGAGGTGGAGCTTGCAGTGAGCTGAGATTCCGCCACTGCACTCCAGCCTGGGAGACAGAGCGAGACTCCGTCTCAAAAATAAAATAAAATAAAATAAAATAAAATAAAATAAATCATTCTTTAGAATAAATCTATGATAACTTTTATTTTATAACCTTCTCATGGTTATAAGTTTCCTTTTACCTGTCATGCAACATCAGCAAAAGGTTATTTTAATACTTTGAGCATAGTATTATTTTGCTTCATGTAAATGCAATTAATAGTTTATCTTGAATAATTTCCTTTAATAATGATCTCTACTTAGCAAAAAAGTCTATGGTCAAGAGTATGTCCCTAAAAGTAATTTTTTAAGAGACATCATCTTGTTTTGTTGCCCAGGCTGGAATTGAACTCCTGGGCTCAAGCAATCCTCCCAACTCAGCACTCCAAGCAGTTGGGACTACAAGCGTTTGCCACTGTGCCCCAAAGAGTTATGTATTTTTAATCTAATTAGAATCAAATTCTAAAGAGTATTTTGAATTTGTTTAAAACAGCTTAAACTTAATATGTTCTTAGAAACTGTTCTTAACAAGTTTCAGGGCTTAGGATTAGATTTGATTTTTACTTATCTTACATCTAAAAAATTAATTCTACATCATCTTTAAAAATGATGTCCAGACATTATGAATAATAATTTAGGGTCCAAAAGTAATAGTTAAGTAGTCTGTCAACTTCCCTCAATAGTAAGATGTTATAATCAATAGGCTTATATTTTACATCTTGTTAGTAGGTTTTATTGAAATACCAATAAAGCATCAGTAAAAATAAATTGTCTTTGTCAGTGATTATTTACTTGGCTCTGTTATGTTAATATTTCAGACATCAGCTTTACATTTTTACCCCCATTTAGTGGAAAGCTTTTTAATTTTCAGAAAAAAATATGCCATCTATCTTTCCACTGAATATTAGGAAAGCTATCAAGTAAATATATTTGAGGTAATAATTAGTAATAAACTTTTTTTCCTACTGCATGAAGTATTTTAGATTTGGGAGAAAGAGTATTTAGATGTCTATTTCAATATTCAGCTCCAGCTCACCCTACCTCTAACATTGTTAAACTTGTTATCTTCTCAGATTTATCATTTATCTATTCTGATATCTCTAAACAGTCAAACTGCAAATCTATAAGGACTTGAATTTTGAAAAGTGTCACCATACCTCTGTCAATCTAAAGTGTGGAATGCATGTATTGGACTGTACACACACCCAGAGAAGACCCAGAAAAGAGAAAGGCACTAGGCACTGACTTCTGGCTGCAAAAGTAGGAAGTAAAATCTAAGGCTGTGTTGTAAAGTGTCTGCAGTTTGAATGTGTGCCTTCTTGGTCCCCTTGTCAAAGGATGAAGAACATATCAACAAGGCATTTAAAGAAATCTGGCCAATCATCAGTCAGCTAATATATCATACTTTCCAGATGGGAATGCAAGGATGGTAAATTCAAAAAAAAAAAAGTACTTTAAGAAAAGTAGCAGAGATCTCATTGATCACACAATACAGACAATACACATCATTCCAGAAAAATTGTTAAACAAACACTCAGCAGCCAGGACAAAAATAATCTCTAAGGATGGAGGAATAAATAATGGTTGTTGCAATACATTATTTTAAATTGACAATGTCTAGCTTTTAAAAATAAATTATGTGGTATGCAAATAAATAGGAAATTGTGTAAATCTGCAGGGAGAAAAGGAGATAATTGAAAGTTTCTCTGAGGAAAGTTTCCCAGATTTTGGAGTTAACAGGCAAATAATTTAAATCATCAATATAAATGTGTTCAAAGAATAAAGGAAATCATTTAAAAAATGAAGAAATAAAAGAAAGTATGAAAGCATTTCTATCACCAAGTAGGAAATATCAATAAACAGAAATTACAAAAATGAGTCAAATAAAAATTGTACAATAGTTAATTTAAAAAAATGAGTGATCACTAGAGGAACTCAATGGTAGATTTGTGCTAGAAGAAAGAATCAATAAACATCAAAGTAGATCAATAGAATTTACCCTGACTGAGGAGCAGAAAGAAAATGATGAAAGATAAATACAGCTTCACAAAACTGTGGGACGTATTGACTGTACCAACATATGCACGATGAGAATCCCAGAAGGTGATGAGGAAGCGGCATGGATTATGATGGAAAACTACCTGTATTTGATAGGAAATATAAATCTACATATTCAAAAAATTCAGTGAGTTCCAAGGAGGATAAAAACAAATAGACCCACTCATAACCCCCATACTCAAATTTTTACAAAGACAGGAACATTTTTAAGGCAGTAGGACTAAAACGACTCATCAGTATAAGAGAACTCCAGTAAGACTGAGAGATGGCTTTTCTTGAGAAACTGTAGGATAGAATACAATAGAGTGATACTTTCAAAATATTGAACAAAAATAATGTCAAGCCAACATTTAGTTGTCAACAACTAAATTCTTCTTCTTCAAAAAAATGAAGGATATATTAAAACTTTTCCAGATACACAAAAATGGAGAAAATGTGTTGCCAAGAGACTTTTCATACAAGAAATGGACAAGGAAGTTTTTTTTTTTAATTTTAGATGGAATCTTGCTCTGTTGGCCAGGCTGGAGTGTAGTGGAGCAATCTCAGCTCACTGCCTCCTCTGCCTTCCAGGTACAAGTGATTCCCCTGCCTCAGTCTCCTGAGTAGCTGGGATTACAGATGCCCACCACCACTACCAGCTAATTTTTGTATTTTTAGTACAGATGGGGTTTCACCATATTGCCCAGGTTGGTCTCAAACTCCTGACCTTAGATGATCCACCCACCTCAGGCTTCCAAAGTGCTGGGATTACTGGCATAAGCCACCACTCCTGGCTAGACAAGGGAGTTCTTTTGGCTGCAATAAAAGTAAACCAGACAGTAACTCAAGTCCATGTGAAGAAATAAAGAGCAGCAATAAAGCCATCTTCATAGGTATTAAAAAAGACAATATAAATATTTTTGAGTGTAACTACTTTTTCTTTACACTGTAAATACAACTGCATGAACAATTGTTATAAAAGTTTATTGATAGGCTTATAATGTTTACAGATGTATTTTATCTGATAGTAACAGTGCAATGGATGAAGAGTCCAACACAAGACCACAGCAGAATACACATTCATGTAAGTGTATATGGAATGCTCTGTTGGATAGACTGTGTGTTTGAGTATAACATCAGCTTCAATCAATAAATTAAAAAAGAGTGTGGTCTATGATCATAGTGGAATTAAGCTGGAAAACAGCAAGATGAAGGAATTTAGTAAACTCACAGATAAGTGAAACTAAGCAGTTAACTCCTAAGTAACCAATGGATCAAAGAAGAAGTCACAAGGGACATTAGAGAATACTTTGAGATAAATGAAAATAAAAACACAACATGAAATTCAAAAACAAAATAAACTAAAACTAAAGGGATTTAGCTAAAACAATGCTTAGAGGGAAATGTGTAACTGTAAATTCCACAGTTAAAAAAGAAAAAAACAATCTGAAATAAATAACCGTGCATTTCACTGGGAAAAAGATAGGATAAGAAAATCAGCACAAGTATAAGGAAGAAAATAAAAACTTTATTAAATAATAAAATAAATGAAATACAGAAAAGAAAAATAATTTTAAAAAATCAACAAAACTGAAGTTGTTGGAAGATCAACAAAATTAATGAATATCTAGGAAAACTGATCAAGAAAAAGAGAAAGATTCAAATTTATAAAATCATAACATAAAAAAGAAAACATTATTATTGGCCATATAGAAATAAAAATGGTTACAAGGAAATTTTATGAACAAGTACGTATCGGAAAATTAGATAACTAGATGAAAAGGATAAGGTTTAGACACAAAATACTAAAAGTAACTTAAAGAAATACAAAAACTGAAAATACTTTTAAAAAGTAAAGACAAAAAAAAAAGTAAAGACATTAAATTAGTAATCAAAAACTTCTCACAAAAACAAAAGCCAGGAAAAGATGGATTCACAAGTGAATTCTACCAAACATTTAAAGCGAATTAACAGCAAACTTTCTCAAACTATTTCAAACCATAGAGAAGGAAGCAACATTTTCTAAATATGTCGGGGCAGTATCACTCTGATACTCAAATGCAACAAGCACATCAAAAGAAAAGAAAAATGTCAACTGATATTGTTATATAAATAAACCTTGGGCGTATGTTGCTTTTTTACAGCCAGTTAGAACCATGAGTTAGTTCAGACATCCACTGGCAACAAACTCAAGTTTTTACCTGTCCAATTGCTTTACATATAACCTCAATAAGCAGATTTTTATCCATTTAGGGTCTACCTGTTTTGCACACTCCAAAAAACTACACCCCAAATCTGATATCCATAGATAAGAAAAACCCTGGGGCCATAAAAGACCACAAGCCACTGCTGCTCTTAGGAGTTCTCTGACTCAGAGACTCCCATCATGCTGTCCATGACATCACTTTAACATGTAAGGCCCTGCCTGTTCCCTTGTCTCTGAGGTACATTTTCTTTCTTCTCCTTCACAGTGGTGGCCTTGCACTTTTGTGTCTGAAAGGACTCATGCTGTGAGGGACTTACCTTGTCAAAAGTGCCATCCAAGGAAAACTCATTGTGTGCTACCGCCTCCTCGTGACCTTATCCATTTCCTTGATCAGCCCTGAAATCTCAAACACCCTCTACTTAAGAATATAGATGCAAAAGTTCCTTACAAAATATTAATAAACCAATTTTATCAATATATTGAAAGGCTTATACCCCATGAATACATGGGTTTTATCTCCAGAATACATGAGAAAGAGGTTCAACATTTTAAAAAAATACATTTAATAGAGCAGTTTAATAAAATAAAGGATAGAAATGCTTTATCATTTCAATTGAAGCAGAAATAACATTTGAAAAATCCAGCACATTTTCATTAAAAAAAATAAAACACCCAACAAACGAGAAATAAAATGACACTTCCTCAGTCTAGGGTCATACATAAAAATCCCACACCTAACATCATACTCAATGGTAAAAGACGGAACACTCTCTCCCTAAAATCAGGGATAGAGCAAGGATAAAATTGATGGCTTTGAACTTTTGTCACTTAAATGTACATTAAGGTTAAACATAAATTTATATAATTTTATGTAACAATCATTGCTTATTAAAATTCTAGTACACAGAACTTTATGCAGAAACAACAAAAGGATATAAAGGAAGAATACATGTAAGATTGAAAACCAAAGGGTAGATTAAATAGAATAGAGATGTTTTTGAGTTGTTTAATAACATTTCTTGAAAAGTGATCCTTGTAATAATACATCAATAAGCTTTATAAAGTTTATTTGCATAAGTGTTGATTTTTAAATGAATAACAATTTGTAATGCTAACTGATCTGATTTTCTATAAGCCTATATCTCCAGCAAATGAGGATATTTTGAATCTGAGGAATTTTATTTAGCAAGGTAGTATCAGTTACACTTGGGATTGAAAATATGTTTCCAAATCATTAATAGATTTAATATCCAAAGAACTACAATATTACCTCAGGAAAAAAATATCAAAATTTCTGTGGCCATTTATACATTTTCTTTTCTGTTTTTATATGCATGGAAAACTGAAGGCTGAGAGATAAGAAATAAGAGAAAAATAATAAAATAGACAAAGAGATAAACAACTATTAAAATGTAAAATATATACCAGTCAACTAACTAAAAGAAAAATTATTTATGTCCTTTCAATGTATGGACTCTAATACACTGTTTTCACTGTTTTATGCATATCAAATAAAATAGCAGTATTTTTATGTGTGTCTGGGTGTGTGTGTGTTAATGAACAAACAAAAGAAAAATTATCTGAATTATAAGCCATTTTAACTACATGATTTTGAACTTACTAAAATAGTGTATTTTTGAATTCTTATTGATTTTGTCTCTGAAGAGGCCACTGAACCTATCATGCATGAAGAAATTGCTTCGGAGGGCAACAGATTTGTCTGGGCAATTACTATATTGACTAAGGAACCAGGGAGGCCAAGTCCCTTCTTAACACGATTGTTATTTCATTGACTAGCGTTACATGAGAGACAAGGAGAGTCAGAGCCCCAGGACACAGGAACAATGATGGTCTCCTGGGAACGAAGCGTGATGCTCCATAGAGACTTGAATTCTAGAATAAATCACTGGAATTGTGTTGGCAGCAGTATGGATCCATTGTTGGAAAGTAAATTCATCACAGTGGTTGCCATACTGACTGAATTAAATGCCCGGCAATATACAAATGCAACCATTGTTCCCCAATGGGAATTATTTTAGTCATGGTTGGTGTGTTTTTTGTTGCTTACATTATATCTGGAAATGCAACTGATAATTGGGAGGCAATTAATATCACAGACAACAAGAAGTTGATTTAACAGTGTTTTAGTTTTTCTTTCTAGTAATAATTTACTTTAAATGTAATACCATGGCCCATAAAAAACTTACATAAGTTTCAAGTTTAAATTGTGTGATAAGCCCTATTTCTCAAAAAGAAAATAACCATTATTAGAAGTTACATTCACTGCAGCAACTAATCTCAATGAGAAAAGTCACACATATGCTGGTGTTTAAATATTCAGTGTAAATATGTGTTGTCTACTTATTCTTTTTACTTGATGAATACTAAGGGAAAAATAAGCCTGAGGGAAGAAATAAAGACTTCTTATGGGTTAAAAACTACAAAATTGGTCAGGCACAGTGGCTCATACCTGTAATCCCAGCACTTTGAGAGGTTGAGGCAGGCAGATCACCCGAGGTCGGGAGCTCGAGACCAGCCTACCCAACATGGAGAAACGCCGTCTCTACTAAAAATACAAAAAATTAGCTGGGCGTGGTGGCTGACGCCTGTAATCCCACCTACTCAAGAGGCTGAGGCAGAAGAGTCCCTTGAATCTGGGAGTCGGAAGTTGCAGTGAGCCAAGATGATACCACTGCACTCCAGCCTGGGTGACAGAGAGAAACTCCATCTCAAAAAACAAACAAACAAAAAAGCAAACAAAAACACTACAAAATTAGCTTTGTTTTCATGTATTCCTTTCTCAGGTACTGTATATGGGACCTACTTGTTTCTTTCTTCTCGCTATCATAATTCATCCTTTGCCCTGAGTCTTGAGAGAGAACCATTCAGGTTCCCATTGCCCTCTTCCATAAAAATGACTCAAAATATGGCCCCTAAACCTACCCTCTTGATGTAAAGGTTAATGCTAAAAAAACACAGAAAAGATATAAGCTTAATGCCTTTCTCCATTTATTATTTGCATTCACTTAATAATTATTTATTGAGTACCTGTATGTGTTAAGAAATGAACATACAATGACAGACACATTATGTGAAAGAACTTCTAAGTGCTTACGTAAACTTACTTATTTGCCAAACATCCCTACATTCATTTTAATTTAACTGTAAAGTAAACCAAAACACTTTGACACACACATACACACAATGTTTTTAAAAGTGGTCATTGTTTCAACCTGCATAGTTATTAATAACTATATTAGCAGGAGTAGCTGAAAATGGTGACAGCTGGTTTGATTACAGGTTTACTTGCAATTAGGGTAGAAATTTGACAATGTTTAAAAGATGAAATTATTTTAGTAGGTGATCACAAAGAATTAAGTCAAATAAACATAAATGTAGAAATGAAGAGTACATACTTTTACTGATGTATCTTTAACAGTTTTGTATTTTAATCCTTAGAAATATTCATATAAACCAAAATATTTTGGCTTAAAATGCTACAGTTTGACAAATGTTTGAGGACTTTTCATGGACTCTAATGTGGTTTAAATTATGTCTCCTCCGTGTATTTATCTCATAATCTTATGCAAAGTAGTCAAATGTCTAAGCCTCAGATACATTACCTGCAAAATAGAAATAACAATACCTATGGGCATATTTATTATAAAGATTAAGATAACATAGGCAAAGTAATGAGCATAAGTGTCTAGCACACATTAATATCAATAAGTGGTAGTTGTCATTTGAGAGCATATTTAGCAATAGACCATCTTCCTTCCCACAAGTGAAGTACCTCCCAGTAAGCAAACGATGGAGATGTAATTCCTAAAGTCACATTTCTAAACCTTATGGCGTTAACACCAGATTTGGAAAATTCTTGAATACACATAGATTTGGAAGTGGAGAAATGAAAAGTATTCTCAGAATTAGACAATGTTTCCTTGGAATTGCTTTTATCACTTCAAGACTTCTCTCAGCTATGAGATATCATTTATCTACAGTTTTCCTGGAGTGTAATTCTTACTGTTCACTTCTAGATTGCAATAAATCTTTTGTTTCTATAGTAATGATATGAAATATATTTTAACATAATTTTCGGTACTCAAAAATCTTACATATTTTAAGTTTTAATATCCTATATCAAAGCAAAATGTACGTAATTAACTCCTATATTCCAGGAAACCATTCCTTTATTAATTACATTGATAGGTGTGATTTTCTTCATTAAATTATATTTTACTTAAGGCTCAAATCAGTCCTATTTTTTATATTAGTGAATTTTCCCTACTCATTAATGTGAAACGTTTGCTCAAAGACATAATAGGGCACTGCTAGTGGAAAGAATTTCAGAGAAGTGTGAACCATTTACAGTTAGGTAATACCAATCATGGTGAGAAAGAAGTTTCAGAAAAAGTAACAGTGTTTAAGTGTATCATGGTGCCTGCAATCCCAGAACTTTGGGAGGCCAAGGCGGGCGGATCACCTAAGGTCAGAAGTTTGAGACCAGCCTGGCCAACATAGTGAAACGCTGTCTCAACTAAAAATGTAAAAATTAGGCAGGGATGGTGGTTCACGCCTGTAATCCCAGCTACTCAGGAGACTGGGGTGAGAGAATCACCTGAACCCAGGAGGCAGAGGCTGCACTGAGCTGAGATTACACCACTGTACTCCAGCCTGGATAAAGGAGGGAGACAAATTTTAAAAGATTGTATTTATTGGCACTTATGCCAATACATGCCAGGTAGTTTGCTGAAATCATTGCATATACCAACTGATTTGACACCAAGCATACTGTGACATCGGACTTGCTATTATTTCCATTTTATAAGTAAGAAAACGAGTCCAGAGAGAAAAAGACACTTCCCAAAGGCTCCCTGACAGTTAAGGGGGAAGAGCCAGGATTCAAGTAGAGTCTAAGAGCAAGTGCTTATAAACTACACGCTAAATACATTAAAATATCATGTTTTACATTTTTCAGTAGGGCTTTTAGGCCAGACGATATAAACTCACATTGATTCCTGTTCCACTGGGGGCAGGCCTGTGCAAACCTATCCCAAAGTCCAAGGAAGCTAAGAGGACAGGGAAGAAAGAGGCTGACATATCCAGTTTCTCAGAAAGAAATATTGAAAAAAGCCATGTCTGTGTCTCGGGCAGCAGTGAAGACAAGATGATGAATCCTTGTGTCATCAGCCCCCAGACTCAGGGCTTCTATACCATAGAGAAAGGTCATACATGATTAAGAAGAGATATGTAGTGCAATTGAAGTATGATGAAATCAAGGTTGTTTTGACCTGAGGGCAGGATTTGCATATCTGCTTTTACCTAAGGAACAATAGGTAAGCTGGATATCTTAGACCTTCCTTAAACTAGGGTTAATTAGGCATCAGTATAGCAAATTAGTATCCAAGCAAATTAGAATTACTTTAGACTCCACAGTTCCATTATATCAACAGCCCTAGCATAGGCCCTTATTTATAAGTACCTAGTGCTATATTGTAAAATAACATTATAACCAGTCTTTTCATTAAAAAACTATTTTAATCATTCTTCCAAACAGAGGTTGCAAGATTTTAAAATGATTGTATGTTTATACAGATATGCAAGTAGAATAAGAAGAGTACTTTCATATAGCACTATTAGTATAAAAGCAGTAGATACAATTATTAAAAGTATAAAAATGTAAAAAATCTTTAAAGGATACACTGTTACCCTTTAAATTATATCTAACTGCCATGTTTGTATGGAAGAAATAAAGAGTACATAATTACTTATTTCTTCGCCAAAAAAAAAAAGCCTGTGATTATACAAAGGATATCTAATTAGGGAAAAAGTGTAATCATAGCACTTAAAATTAAATTAAATATAACCTGAGTTTCAGTACCAGCTCTGTTGCTAAGAAGCTGTGAGACCTGTGAAAAATCATTTAACTTCTCTGAACCTCAGTGTGTTGATCGGTACTAAAGGGAATAGGAATCACAAATTGATCTCTGCGGTCCCCTCAGACTCTGATAAGCTATGATGATATGAAATTAGCAGAGTTTGAGTAGAATGAAGTCAATAGAGGTAAACATGCCAATTACTGCATACTAATTTAGTGCTGCTCTCTCTGAAAGGCTTGCATTTAAAAAGACACATACAGGAAATAGAAAAGATTTATGTAGAGATACTCAAACTATTTACTACCGTATTTTACTTGCAGAAAAATATTTCGCAGATCAAGCATCTTAATACATTTGAAATTGAATAATGAAAGAATTAACTCTAGTAATTTAAAGAGAGATTTGGGGTTATGTAAAAATTACTTCATATCTATATGCAATAGAAAGAATACTCCACTACAAGCTGTATGCATGACTGTATTTGTGATGTAGCCTTTTCACTAATTTCCCTTGCATATGCTATTCAAACAGCTGTTTTTTCTTAGATAAACATTATTATATCTATTACATTCCTTTGCTCTATATTTAAACAAACTTATATGCCACTAAATTCTAATATCATACATTGGAATTTGATTGATATTGTAAGTATGTCTCTGATGTTTATAACTTTTTTGAAATTTTTTAAAAATGTATTGAATATTTTTCTAAGAACAAGTAGGAGCTATATTTTAAATGGAAACACGTTTCTTTTAATAGCAAAAGAGACTCTCCTTCTAGTATTCATCTCTCAAATTCAATGACAAATTATGATCAATTCAAATAGGAGACAACTGTCCTTTCAGAAGAAAACCTCTAAAATATTTTGGGATGCTTTTCCTCTATGTCAAAAAAGATTATATTAGATTACAATTCTGGAAACGATGACACAAATGGGGAAGCAATGAGTGCTTCTATGAAAGAAAAGACTGGCCGGGCGCGGTGGCTCACGCCTGTAATCCCAGCACTTTGGGAGGCCGAGGCAGGCGGATCACGAGGTCAGGAGATCGAGACCATCCTGGCTAACACAGTGAAACCCCGTCTCTACTAAAAAATACAAAAATTAGCCGGGCGTGGTGGCCGCGCCCGTAGTCCCAGCTACTCAGGAGGTTGAGGCAGGAGAATGGCGGGAACCTGGGAGGCAGAACTTGCAGTGAGCTGAGATCCGGCCACTGCACTCCAGCCTGGGCGACAGAGCAAGACTCCATCTCAAAAAAAAAAAAAAAAAAAATCAAAACGTAATGGTGGATACCTTTAATATGTCTTGTGAGACAGAGGGGCAGAGGGGTTGGTTCTTCCATCTTTCAGCCTGGCCAACACCTGGGTCCTCATTTTCCTAGGTGTTGAAATAGAAAGCAAGCATGGAGGGAGCACAGCTCTGCATAAAAGGCTTTGCCTCCAAATACAAAATATAACTTTTGCTTGAATTCCTTTGATTACAAGACGTTTATATGGTCATTTCAATTGGCCTTGCAATGAAGCCAACTGCAAGGACAACTAGGAAATATCTGGGTGCTCACAAAAACAGAGCAAAGAAAATTTTGATTAGCAGTTAGAGACTCAAACGTATCTATGGTTTTTGTATTGTGTTTGTGTTGAGCTACTATCAGTTAATTCTAACTTTTAGGTTATAATGCAGCATATTCAATGTCCTCGAATTAACTTCCCAAAACTTTGATGATAAAATATTAACATATTTTTCCAGAAAACGTAAATATTCTAGCTAATAAAATTATAATTGAGTAATTACTGCTATTTAAATATTTTTAAACACTTAAAATTGGGAAAAACTTATTAAACATTACAAAAATATTTGTATGTCTTAAAATGAATTGCCAGGCCGGGTGCAGTGGCTCACTCCTGTAATCCCAGCACTTTGGGAGGCTGAGGTCGGCGGATCACCTGAGGTCGGGAATTCAAGACCACCTTAGCCAACATAGTGAAACCCCGTCTCCACTAAAAATACAAAAAGTTAGCTGGGCGTAGTGGCATATGCCTGTAATCCCAGCTACTCAGCAGGCTGAGGCAGGAGAATCGCTTGAACCTGGGAGGCGGAGGTTGCAGTGAGTCAATGGCGCCACTGCACTCCAGCCTGGGTGACAAAACCAAGACTCCAACTCCAAAAAATAAATAAATAAATAAAAAGGAATTGACAAATGTAGTAGCAGTTATGTAAATACCTAAACACATGCTTATTGCTTTATGTAACACAAACCTTTATTACATTGATTGAAGTTTTTTCTGAGCTATATGAAACAATAGAAGGCCAGAAAACTTACAAAATCATTATTTTGAAGTAAAGAAAAACTAAACTGTGGAATCATTGCTTCTTTTAGATAAAGTTACTGAAGTGACTCAAGATGCTAAATTCAAAATTTCTTCAGTTACCATTGTACTTGTGGAAAAATATTGTCAAAAAGTGTCATTGTTCATACAGGAAAACTTTCTTTAAAGTTTAGAGTAAGACAATAGTTTGTAACCTTAATTACATATACAGATAAAATGACTGTTTCATTTTGAGAGGTGACACAAGCTGGACTTCCTGAGTGGAGTGGTGACTTGGAGAACTTTTCTGTCTTACAAGAGGATTGTAAAATGCACCAATCAGCATTCTGTAACTAGCAAGAGGATTGTAAAATGCACTGATCAGTGCTCTGTAAACCGCACCAATCAGTGTTCTGTAAAATGCACCAATCAGCAGGAGTCTAAAAGTAGCCAATCACATGGAGAATTGAAAAACGGGCACTCTGATAGGGCAAAAACTGAACATGGAGGTTGGGCCTGGTGGCTCTCGCCTCTAATACCAGCACTTTGGGAGGCTGAGGCGGGCAGGTCATGAGGTCAGGAGATTGAGACCATCCTGGCTAACAGGGTGAAACCCAGTCTCTACTAAAAGTACAACAAATTAGCTAGGGGTGGTGGCAGGTGCCTGTAGTCCCAGCTACTCGGGAGGCTGAGGCAGAAGGATGGCGGGAACCCGGGAGGTGGAGCTTGCAGTGAGCCAAGATCACACCACTGTATTCCAACCTGGGAGACAGAGCAAGACTCCATCTTAAAAAAAAAAAAAAAAACAGAACATGGGAGAGGACAAATAAGGGAATAAATAAAAGCTGGCCACCCCAGGCAGCATCAGCAACCACTCAGGTCCCCTTCTATGCTGTGGAAGCTTTGTTCTTTTGCTCTTCACAATAAATCTTGCTGCTGCTCACTCCTTGGGTCCATGCAGTCTTTAAGAGCTGTAACACTCACCACTAAAGTCTGCGGCTACATTGCTAAAATCAGCTAGACCACGAACACACACCGGAAGGAACCAGCTCTGGACGCAGTTTAACATATTTTACTATATGTAGAAGAAAAATATACAGAACAATAACATAAATGCTGGGCCAAGAGGTAAAGGGAGTCATATTATTCTCGTTTTGTTATGATTTACCCGAAGTGGTACAACATTAATTCTTAGCAGACACTTGTAGACTATGCCTATTTAGATTTCAAGAGCAGTGACTTCCCAAACAAAATGAAAAGCAGTATTGCTAGAAATCAAATAGAGGAAATAAATGGAAAATATTTAGAAGTATTTAAGTAACTCAAGACAGGAAAAAGAAAAAAACAGAACAAACAAAAGTGGAAAGGGCAAGGTAAAAATGTTTTTAGATGGCATTTAAACATAAACCAACTATAAAAGACAGAAATTGGCAGCTTTTATGTAAAAAGCAATACTTAACTACGTGCTATATTGAAATTTCGTTTGAAAAAATCAATCAATGCAATTTACACCAGTAACCTAATAGAGAAGAAAACATATCATTATTCCCATTGATGAAGAAAAACATCTTGACAAAATATATTATTTAAACCACTCAGCAAATTAGAAAGAGAAGAAAGTTTCCTCAGTCTGAGAAAGGGCATCAATGAAAAACAGCTAATACCACATTTAATGGTGAATGACAGCATGAAATTCCCCTGAGATGAGAACAAAGGCAATAAGGTTTATTATCATCACTTCTATTCAACAATGTAATTATGGACCATAGTCAATGAAATAAGGCAAAAATATGTATAAGAATTGAAAGGAAGAAATAAGTGTATTCAGACATAATATGTTTGGATACACAGAAAATAGTAAGGAATATGCCACAATTAATGAAATTCATATGTAAATTTTTCAAGGCCATGTACTACAAGGCACATATTGCATTCCTATATACTACCAAAAAAAAAAGAAAAGGAAAATAAAATTAAGAACGCAATGCCATTTAAAATATCATCAACTTTCTTAAAATACAAATAAGTTTAGATAGATAGGTAATAGATAACAGTTGATGATAGATAGAAAGATAGCTATAGTTACAGATATTATAGGCTAAAAAGTATAAAACATTTTAGTAAATAATTTAAGATGACTTTTAGAAGTTAAGTTATATCATAGAATCATGGGTGGAAAGATTCAATATTATTAAAAAGTACATCTCCATTAGTATATAGAGTCAATTCAGTCAAAATAAAATTTCCACAACTTTTATAGCTTCGCTCTAGTTATTGACAAGTTGTTTCCAAACTTACTGAAGAAATGCAAAGCAACAAAGTCAAAATAAACTGTAAACGAGATTTGCTTTTTTCTGATACGAAGTCTCACTCTGTCTCCCAGGCGAGAGTGCAGTGGAGCAATCTAAGCTCACTGCAATTTCTGCCTCCCAGGTTGAAGCGATTCTTCTGATTCAGTCCCCCAAATAGCTGGGATTACAGGCACACACCAACATGCCTGACTAATTTTTGTATTTTTACTAGAGATGGGGTTTCATCATATTGGTCAGATTGGTCTTCACCTCCTGACCTTGTGAACCGCCCGCCTTGGCTTCCCAAAGTACTGGGACAACAGGTGTGGGTCACCCCACAAGGCCAAAAAAAATTTGTAAATGAAAAATTTGGAGGACATTAACGTCTGATTTCACAAATTATAATAATAATACAATAATTAAGAAAGTGGTATACTAGTGATAGAAAAGGTAAACATTCCAATGGAAAGGTAGAGCTGATATATATATATATATATAAAGTGTATGTATAAAAATATATATAAATGTATGTGTTTATATACACATATATATATCAGGGAGAGTGTGGGTATATGTGTGTGTGTGTGTGTATACCTGGGAGGGTGTGTGCACATATATATACACACACATATATATATCCGGGAGGGTGTGTGTGTGTGTGTATATATATGGGAAAGAATATATGTATACATATATACACAGGGGATGGTGTATATATATACACACACAAACATATATACACAGGAGAGGGTATTATATAGAGAGAGCGGAGGGTGTATATATATATATATATATATAAGGGAGGCTGTATATAAATATATACACACACAATGAGAGGGGGTGTATATATAGATATAGATATATACACACATCTAGGGTGTATATATGTGTATATATATTACCAGGAGGTCGTGTGTGTGTGTCTGTGTATATATATACCTGGAAGGGTATATGTATATATGTATACACCTGGGAGGGTGTATATGTATGTATATGTTTACCCACTAACCGGTAGTGGGTATATATACCCAGGGGCAGGTGTATATACATATGTAACTGGTAGTGGGTAAATATATATATATATGTGTATATATATATATATATATCTGTGCACAGGTGTAAACTCACTAGTGGGTAAATATTTGGGTGTATATTCATATATACCCGGTAGTGGGTAAATATATGTACCCATTGGTGTGTTTATATACATAAATACCTGGTAGCGGTCAGGTGTATATACATATATACCTGGTAGTGGGTAAATGTATATATACACACCCAGGTTCGGGTGTATATACATATCTGGTAGTGAGTAAATATATATACCCAGGTTTGGGTATATATACCTGGTAGTGGGTAAACATACATATATACCCAGATTCACACTCTCATTCACATTCACACTCACAAACTCACACTCACATGCACACACTCACCAGGATATTTACACACACACTCTCATACAGTCACACACACTCAATTACACTAACACACACTCACACTCACTCACACACACACTCATACACACTCACACATTCATACAAATCCACTCACACACACTCACACTGACACACGCACTCACAATCACACTCACACATACACTCACACACTCACACTGACACATGCACACTCACTGACACACACTTGACACACACACTGACACACACTCACACATTCTCACACACACATACTGACACACACTCATACTCACACACTCACACTCACACACATACACTCCACACACACTCCTCACACTCACACACAGACACATACGGACACACACACTCACACTCACACTCACACACTCACACTCACACACTGACACACACTAACACACACTCACACTCACTCACACACACACTCATACACACTCACACATTCATACAAATCCACTCACACACACTCACACTGACACACACACTCACAATCACACTCACACATACACTCACACACTCACACTGACACATGCACACTCACTGACACACACTTGACACACACACTGACACACACTCACACATTCTCACACACACACACATACTGACACACACTCATACTCACACACTCACACTCACACACATACACACACTAACACACACTCACACTCACACTCAGGCACTCACATGCACACACTCACCAGGATATTTACACACACACTCTCATACAGTCACACACACACTCAATTACACTAACACACACTCACACTCACTCACACACACACTCATACACACTCACACATTCATACAAATCCACTCACACACACACTCACACTGACACACACACTCACACACTCACAATCACACTCTCACACATACACTCACACACTCACACTGACACATGCACACTCACTGACACACACTTGACACACACACTGACACACACTCACACATTCTCACACA
>NW_012120598.1:10151475-10155397 GCF_000951035.1 Colobus angolensis palliatus | reverse complement strand
TTGGGCAACATAACAAGACCTTGCCTATACAAAAAACTTAAAAATTAGCTGGGTATGGTGGTGCACACCTGTAGTCCCAGTGACTTGGGAGGCCGTGGCAGGCAGATCACCTGAGGTCAGGAGTTCAAGACCAGCCTGGCCAACATGATGAAACCCCGTCTCTACTAAAAATACAAAAATTAGCCTAATGTGGTGGCATGCACCTGTAATCCCAGCTACTCAGGAGTCTGAGGCAGGAGAATCACTTGAACCCGGGATGTGGAGGCTGCAGTGAGCCAAGATCACACCATTGCACTTCAGCCTGGGCGACAAGAGCAAGACTTCATCTCAATAAAAATAAAAATGAAAATAAAGAAAATATATCTTTCAGGAAGTGACAATTGAGCAGACACCTGAGGAAATGAGGACTCCAGGAAGGGGCCTACACAGTTCTTGGGGTGGGGGAGTCCGCAACCTCTGTTGCCTCCCTGGTCTTCTCCCTTCAGTCCCTCACGGCCTCCAAGTAAAGTGGAAAAGCTGCAGAGCCCCATTGCATGTCACTCAGAGTCAGAACAGCCATGGACCACTCAACTCCTATAAACCCAGCTGTGCCGGGGGCTGACACCAGCCCTTAGGGAGGTCCTAGCTGCCAATTCCCTCCCAGTCTTGAGCCACGCACAGCCTCCCTGGCTGAGCACAGAGGAAGCTGTGGGCTCATGTTCATTAAACACCAGAATCATACTCCTGGCGGTGAGGTGCCATATTGACAGGATTCTGACACATAGTTGCTCCCCCACCTTTCCGGATGGCCTGTTGGTGACCCACCAGAGCCCCTAGCCCTCCTGTCCCCTGTCCTCCCCTCCCCCCATCCCAGCCTCCTCTGCAGTGGACCTCATGAATTCCTTAAGCATGCCTGGTCGTCAGGCCTGTGATGGGGCTACTGGCCTCTCTGATGTTGCTTTCTCGCCTGTGGGAGAGGCCAGCAATGCAGGAGACACCTTTCTCGCCTTCATCCGTAATACGTAAATGGTAGGCAGGGCTCGCCAGACACTTGAGAAAAACCAGAACCACCAAAACAAAAGGCTAAGGTTAACAGGCAATCAAAGCAAAAGAAGAGAATCTTTTAAAAACTCAGAGTATCCTCACAGACCTTTAAGAAGTGGCTGCGTTCACAGAACAGAACATCTTCTGAGAAAAAGGAGCAATCTGAGGAGTAGAGAGTTTGTTCAACTTTTTAAAAAGTTGTGAAATGCAATCTATTTAGAGATGAAAGGCATAAAACAGGTGTGCTACTCAACAAATGATTGCAATAAAAAAGCCCCCTGGGAACCACCACCCAGGACCAGAAATAGATTACTGTGACCCTCAGAGTCCCGAATGCCTCTGCCCAGTCCTACCCCAAGTTGAATAAAGTGGCTGGAAACATAAAACAAGGAATTCTGCCAGAGTGCAGAGAAAGAAATATAAAGACATGGAAAAGATGAACAGATGTTGAGAGACCGAGAGAAGCAATTAGAGGCCCAATTTCCCCCAAACTGGAGAAGAATGGAACAGAGAGAGCAAGGGGGAGAAATAATCTGTAAGAACAGAGGAAGAGATTAAGAAACAGTTAAGACGTGGGTCTTCAGACTGAAAGGCTTTCCAAGCACTATGGGCACTGTGGGAAAACTGAGGGAAAAACACACCAGAAAAATGTTCATGAAATTTTAGAATGCCAGCGACAAATAGAAGTCTCTGAAATTTTCCAGGGGCAAGGGAAAGGAAGTTGAGAGCTACCCATGAAGACACAAAAATCAGAACCAGGCTAACACCAAGCTTTTCACGGGCAATGTGATTGTGAACCTCGAATTCTATACCTGGCCAAACTCTATCTGTGAGAGCAAAATAAGGACGTTCTTTGGACCCCCAAAGCAGACATTCTTCCTCTGCTCATATGTTACATCCCACAGGAGCCTTTTCTGCCGCTGGCCCACAGAACTCTTGGTCTCCACACAGATTCTTCCCAGTTGATGACTTTGTGTCTTTACTTCTTTGCTGCCTGTTGCTTCACTAAATGTAAGTCCTGTGAAGGCGGGCAGTCTGCTTCTCTTGCTTCTGCTCTATCTGAAGAGATATGGCACATTCTCAACAAATGGTTGTTAAGTGAACAGTGTTTTTGTTGCAGGGGAAACTCAGAACAGTGCGAACACAGAGGGAAATGTTTAGTGTCTTTCTCAACCTAGGCCAGATCACAACACAGACACAACACATCAAAACAAAAGCAAGTCAATAAGCAAAACCACCATCTTCTAAACTATTCATAGGACAGAAAGACAATAAAAACCGCAGTTACAGACACACGATTGCAAACAATGATAATAGCAAAGGTACAAATGATAACTTAAAGGATCAGCCAAACTTGGAGGTAAAGCAAAATTCATGAATGTTCCGCATATGTTTTAAGCACCTTAAAAAACATTTTTTTAAAAAAGAGACAGGCTCTTGCTCTGTCACCTAGAACGGAGTGCAGTTGCTACAATGATAGCTCACTGCAGCCTCAAACTCCTGAATGCAATTGATCCTCCCACCTCAGTCTTCTGAGTAGCTGGGACTACAGGTGCGCATCACCACACCTGGCTATTTTTTGTATTTTTTTTGTAGAGACAGGGTCTCACTATGTTGCCCTGGCCCATCTTAAACTCCTGGCCTCAAGCAATCCTCCCTTGACCTCCCAAAGTGCTGGGATAACAGGCATAAGCCACCACACCTGGTCTTTTCACCCATTTAAAGTGTGCAATTCAATGTATTTTTGTGTATTCATAGAGTTTTGCAGCCATTATCACAATCTAATTTTAGAACATTTCATTACCCCCAAAAGAAACCCCCAAGCCCATTAGCAAACACTCCCCATTCTCTCCCAGTGAGCCTTCTCCCAGTGCCAGGCAATCACACATTTATTGTCTCTATAGATTTACCTGTTCTGGACATCTCATATAGATTGAACTGTACAATACACGATCTTTTGTTGAAGGGGTGGCCTGCCCCTCCACACCTGTGGGCGTTTCTCATCCGGTTGCGACTAGAGTCTGAGAAAAGAAATAAGAGACAGAGACAAAGTATAGAGAAAGAAAAGTGGGCCCAGGGGACCGGCGCTCAGCCCCAGGGGACCCGTGCCGGCACCTGGTCTCTGAGTTCCCTCAGTATTTATTGATCATTATCTCTACCATCTTGGAGAGGGGGATGTGGCAGGACAATAGGGTAATGGTGGGGAGAGGGTCAGCAGGAAATCGTGTGTACAAAGGTCTCTATGTCATTAATAAGTTTAAGGAAAGGTGCTGTGCCTTGATGTGCAGGTACACAAACATCTCTGTGCATTAAAGAGCAGTATTGTTGCTAGCATGTGTCACCTCCAGCCCTAAGGCGGTTTTCTCCTATCTCAGTAAATAGAACATACAATCGAGTTTTACACTGAGACATTCTATTCCCAGGGACCAGCAGGAGACAGATGCCTTCCTCTTATCTCAACTGTAAAAAGACCTTCCTCTTTCACCAATCCTCCTCAGCACAGACCCTTTATGGGTGTCAGGCTGGGGGATGGTCAGGTCTTTCCCCTCCCACAAGGCCATATCTCAGGCTGTCACATGAGCAGAAACCTTGGACAATGCCTGGCTTTCCTAGGCAGAGGTCCCTGCGCCTTCCGCAGTGTATTGCGTCCCTGGGTACTTGAGATTAGAGAATGGTGATGACTTTTAACAAGCATACTGCCTTCAAGCACTTTTCTAACAAAGCAGATCCTGCATAGCCCTAAATCCATTAAACCTTGAGTCAACACAGCACAGTCTCTGCAAGCACAGGGTTGGGGTTAGGGTTACAGATTAACAGCATCTCAAGGCAGAAGAATTTCTCTTAGTACAGAACAAGATGGAGTCTCTTATGTCTACTTCTTTCTACATAGACACAGTAA
>NW_012120598.1:10149587-10150765 GCF_000951035.1 Colobus angolensis palliatus | reverse complement strand
GGCCTCTTAAAGTGCTGGGATTACAGGTGTGAGCCACTGTGCCCGGCCCAGAAAACAGTTCTTAATTCAAGGTCATGAAGAATTACTACTATAAACTCTTCTAAGAGTTTTATAGTCTTAGTTCTTACATTTACATATGCAATGGTAAAATACTGAAAGCTTTTACTCTAAGACCAGGAGAAAGTTAAGAATGCCTGCTTTTGCTACTTTTATTCAACACAGTACTGGAAGTTCTAGCCAGAGCAATTAGGCAACAAAAAGGAATGAAAGGTATGCAAATTGGAAAAAAGCATAAAATTATCTGTCTGCAGGTGATATAACTGTGAATGTAGAAAACCTTTAAGATTCCACATATACATAAAAAACTGGTAGAACTAATAAATGAATTTAGAAAAGCTGCAGAATGCAAAGTCAGCATACAAAAATCAGTTGCATTTCTTTACACTAAAAATCAACAGTCTGAAAAGAAAATTAAGAAAACACTTTCATTTACAACAGTATCAAAAATAATAAAATACTTAGAAATTAACTTAACCAAGAAAGTGAAAACATTCTACAATGAAATCTATAAAATATTTCTGAAAGAAAGGAGACATAAATCCCATGTTCATGGATTAGATATCTTAATATTGTTAAGATGTCAATACTACCTAAAGATTCAATGCAACCACTGTCAAAATCCCAATGAGTTTTTGAAACCCATTCTAAAATTTATATGGAATCTCAAAGAACTGAAAGTAGCCAAAACAATCCTTAAAAAGAACAAAGCTGAAGGATTCACACTTTCTGATGTCAAAACTAACTACAAAGCTACAGTAATTAAAGCAGTGTGATATTGGCATAAAGACAGATATATATATAAACCAATGAAATAGAATAGAGCCCAGAAATAAACTCTCACATGTATGGTCAAATGATTTTTGACAAGGGTGCCGATACCATTTAGTGGGGAAAAGACAATCTTTCAAAAATGGTGCTGGGAAAACTAGATATCAACATGCAAAAGAATGAAGTTGGATCCTCGGCTAAGAGCATATTCAAAAACTAACCAAACTAAGGACCTAAAAGGAAAACCTAAAACTATAAGACTTATAGAATAATACACAGGGCAAAGGTTTTATGACATTGGATTTTGTAAGGATTTTTTTGGATATGACACCAAAAGTACAGGCAGCAAA
>NW_012120598.1:10146826-10149196 GCF_000951035.1 Colobus angolensis palliatus | reverse complement strand
CTGTCAAAATCCCAATGAGTTTTTGAAACCCATTCTAAAATTTATATGGAATCTCAAAGAACTGAAAGTAGCCAAAACAATCCTGAAAAAGAACAAAGCGGAAGGATTCACACTTTCTGATGTCAAAATTAACTACAAAGCTACAGTAATTAAAGCAGTGTGGTATTGGCATAAAGACAGATATATATATATAAACAAATGAAATAGAATAGAGCCCAGAAATAAATTCTCACATGTATGGTCAAATGATTTTTGACAAGGGTGCGGATACCATTTAGTGGGGAAAAGACAATCTTTCAAAAATGGTGCTGGGAAAACTAGACATCAACATGCAAAAGAATGAAGTTGGATCCTTAGCTAAGAGCATATTCAAAAACTAACCAAACTAAGCACCTAAAAGGAAAACTTAAAACTGTAAGACTTATAGAATAATACACAGGGCAAAGGTTTTATGACATTGGATTTTGTAAGGATTTTTTTGGATATGACACCAAAAGTACAGGCAGCAAAAAACAAAACAAAGCAACAAACAAGTGGGACTTTCTAAAAATAAAAAAATGTGCATCTTAAGACATTATCAACAAAGTGAAAAGAAAACCCACAGAATGGAAGAAAATATTTGCAAGTCCTATATCTGATAAGAGATTAATGTCCAAAATGTACAGAAAACTCTTAAAACTCAACAACAACCTGATTAAAAAATGGGCAAAGGACTTCTAGACATTTCTCCAGAGAAGATATACGCATGGCCAATAAGCCCATGAAAAGATGTTCAACATCACTGAACGTTAGGGAAATGCAAAATAAAACTACAAAATGACAATGAGATACTGCTTCATGCCCATTCAGATGGCTATTATAAAAACTAAACAAAATTAAACGAAATTTTTAAAGATAGCATATGTTGGTAAGATTGTGGAGAAATGAGAAAACTTGCATACTGTTGGTGGGAATATAAAATGGTTAAGCTGCTGCAGAAAACAGCATAGCCGTTTCCTCAAAAATTAAACAGAATTATATATGATCTAGCAATTCCACTTCTAAGGATACATTTTAAAAATTGAAAGCCAAATCTCAAAGAGATATTTCTACACTTCTAAACCAACAAGTATCTGAGACAGGTCTCAATCAATTTAGAAGTTGATTGGAAGTTAAGAAGTTAAATTGTTGTTTACTTGTTAACTTGTTTAGAAGTTAAGTTTTTGTTTAGTCTCTAGCCAGCTGTCCATGGAACCACAGCCAAGCCTCTTTGAATGCTGCCTGCTGGTGCCAGCCCTTGCTCTGTCCTTGCCGACGGGCTGCCCCTGGCCCCATGAGATCCCTGCCCAGGGGATAGGTTACCCTCATGTAATTAGTAGAACAAGGTGAGTTGATGTTAAAAAGAGGCATGGCTGGGCGCTGTGGCTCATGCCTGTAATCCTAGCACTTTGGGAGGCTGAGGGGGGCGGATTGCCTGATCTCAGGAGTTCGAGACCAGCCTGGGCAACACGGTGAAACCATCTCTGTTAAAATACAAAAAATTAGCTGGGTGCAGCGGTGTGTGCCTATAATCCCAGCTACTCGGGAGGCTGAGGCAGGAGAATTGCTTGAACCCAGGAGGCGGAGGTTGCCGTGAGCTGAGATCATGTCACTGCACTCCAGCCTGGGCGACAGAGCACAAAAGACAGGCATGATTTTGTACTTATGGCTCAGCTTTATAACCACTGGGGGCCCAAATGCTCACTTGGATTCTAACTTTGTTGACATCTGGGCCGAAAAGCCCTGATGCAGGTGAGCAATGTGCCTGCTGTCCAGGGCTCTGTGCCTGGTGGGCTCTGTGCACCTGGTGGGCTCTGTGCCTGCTGAGCTCTGTGTGTCTGGTAGGCTCTGTGCACCTGGTGGACTCTGTAAGCCTTGTGGGCTCTGTGTGCCTGGTGGGCCCTGTGTGCTCCTGCTTTTGGCCTCCTGCCTCCCACCCTGGTTTGTTGCGGATGCTGTTTCAGGAATTGCAGGTGTGCAGTTTCTCTGGACAGATGTTGACCGGGATAGATAGTGAATGGACGCCTCTGGTTACACTGCGTCTGGGCTGGAGGGTTTATGTGTGTGTGGTGAGAACATGGGAATATTAGCATGATGGGGTGTGTATGTCACATGCACAGGAGTGGCGAGTCTGGCCTGGAGTGTGGGACCCAAACCCTTGGATATCCCCAGCTCTGGTGAACCCCTGGCAATGAAACTTCAGCTCACAAAGTATGGTGCTTATGATTTTTTTTTTTTTGAGATGCAGTCTCACTCTATTGCCTATACTGGAGTGTAGTGGTGCAGTCTTGGCTCACTGCAATCTCTGCCTCCAGGGTTCAAATGATCCTCCGGCCTCAGCCTCCCAAGTAG
>NW_012120598.1:10146261-10146662 GCF_000951035.1 Colobus angolensis palliatus | reverse complement strand
ACACTTCTCCACACACACGCAGACACATGCCTTGCCGTGCCCCAAGGGGTCCAGACGGTGCACTTGAGGCCCCTTTCTCTGGAATTCAGCTGTCAGTCGCATCAGTGGCCTTTTCGCACAGCGGGGAGTTTGCTAATGTGTGTGCAGCCAAACGAACTTGGATAAAACCCCAGACAGCCGGGTACCTCCAGCCACCACAATCTCTCTGCAGAGTAATCATGAGAAATTAACTGGAAGGGTTTTCAGCGGCAGGTTCTCCATGCTGGAGTACCCACCTCCACTCCAGACCTTGGGCAGACCTTGGTGTGGGCACTGGAAGGCCAGGCATGTCTAGCCTCTCAGGTGCTGACTTCACTGTGGTCAATCCCCTCACCCTGTGTTCCCTGAGTGTGGTGAGCTTG
>NW_012120598.1:10139593-10146091 GCF_000951035.1 Colobus angolensis palliatus | reverse complement strand
CTTCTCCACACACACGCAGACACATGCCTTGCCGTGCCCCAAGGGGTCCAGACGGTGCACTTGAGGCCCCTTTCTCTGGAATTCAGCTGTCAATCGCATCAGTGGCCTTTTCGCACAGCGGGGAGTTTGCTAATGTGTGTGCAGCCGAACGAACTTGGATAAAACCCCAGACAGCCGGGTACCTCCAGCCACCACAATCTCTCTGCAGAGTATTCATGAGAAATTACCCGGAAGGGTTTTCAGCGGCAGGTTCTCCATGCTGGAGTACCCACCTCCACTCCAGACCTCGGGCAGACCTTGGTATGGGCACTGGAAGGCCAGGCATGTCTAGCCTCTCAGGTGCTGACTTCACTGTGGTCAATCCCCTCACCCTGTGTTCCCTGAGTGTGGTGAGCTTGGCCTGGGGGACTCACCAGCCTTGCACCTCACTCGCGTGTGGAGTCCTGTAAGTGAGGAACCTGGTGAGCCAAGGTTGAAGCCTTGTTTTTAGTCCTGGAGTGCTGAGTCGTCTACACCAGAGTTCCCCACCTGGCACTGAGGACATGGGTACAGCACAGGTGTCCACGTGAACAGGACAGACGAAGCTGAGCTGCGGCCAGATGTCTTTGTTGACCTCGAGGCTTGGTCCATCACCAGAGGATGCTCAGCCCACAGCCTCTCTTAGTACAAAGCCTGTCACCTCCACTGCACAACCTGTGTTTTTAGAGACAAGGTCTCACTGTGTGGCCCAGGCTGGAGTGCAGTGCCAGGATCACAGCTCACTGCATCTTTGACCTCCAAGCCTCAGCCTCCCAGGTAGCTGGGACCACAGACACCTGCCACCATGCCTGGCTCCTGCAACTTTTAAAAATAATTATTTTTATTTTTTGTAGAGACAAGGTCTCACTGTGTTACCCAGGCCGGCCTCCGACTCCTGGGCTCAAGTGATCCTCCTGCCTTGGGCTTCCAAAGTGCTGAGAGTACAGGTGTGAGCCACCGTGTTCAGCCCTACTGCAACTTTTTAAAAAGTCAGTGGGAGCAAGCGGGTTCTTGACCTCATGAATGTGTTCGGGGTGGTTTTCCTTTAACTGGGAGGCTCTTGGATGTTGCCTTAGTGAACTGGATCCTGGCCCAGCCTGGAGATGAACTGGAGATCAGACGTTGATGAGGTCACATCCTGACTGTGGATCAACCCCGCTGTCCCGACCTGCACCTCCCCAGCTGTTGACCTGTCAGAGTCCATGTGGATGTTCCATGGGTGTCTGCGGCACCATCACACTTTATGGCCAAACAAGGCAGGGGGGTCCCACTGTCAGCTTATGAAGGTGACTGACCCCCATGTGTGACCCACGGTCCCTCTCTCCCTCTCACTAATCGTATCATGTGCTGGGCCCCAGCAGACACTATGGCCCCTGCCAACGGGGGCCTGTGGAGAGCTTATCATGAGAACCTGCAGAAGCTGCAGGGCCACCGGAAGGACAGGATGAGGCAGTTGCCTCTGTCTTCTTGCTCTCATTGGACAAAAGCAACCAAAACTGAGGCTCCAGGAGACTGCTGAAGCCACCCCTGCAGGCAGCACACAGGATGCAGAGGGGCTGAGGGAGGGTCAGGAGGCCAATGGGGGGCATCCTGCTTGGTCACCCCAGGACAGGCCAGAGGTGCTCAGCAGCCCCATCAGGTGAGTGGGCAGCCCTTTGCCCACCCCAGCACTTGCACTCCTACAGGGAGGCTTTGGGTTTTTGGTAGGAGCTATCAGTGGCCAGTGCCTGGGGAGTGCCTGGGCCCATCACCCCTCTGCAGGCAAGCTCACTCCTAAGAGTCTGTAGGGAAAACAAGGAGGCCGGGGGAGCCCCATCCCCCACTGGGTGTGTGTCGGGGAAGGGGAGTCGGAGGGAGTCCCATGGACCATGCCTGAGGAAGGAGTGGAAGGGCTGCACAGCACATCAGCGCTTCCCCATGGGTGTTCACTGTAGGCTGATGTCATAATGTCATAGGTATGGTGGGTTTAGTGGCCTCTAATTTGTCTATTTGTTTTCAGTTTACATTGAGTTTATATCAGTATATATTTGTTATATGATTAAAAACAACTTAGCTTGGCATTAGTAAGTTGTGAGAATTTTTTTTGTTTAGAAATTGTCCATGCATGATTCATGCAAGAAACATTGGCCTTGCATGACACAGGACCCATGTCGCTGGCTCTGTAGTGCAGGGGGTGCTAATCAGGATGTGCTGCACTTTGCTGTGAAGACCAGTACCCCACCTCACCGGGATCTTGGGAAAGGTGTTTTTCTTTCCGGGGCTCTGTTCCTGCCCTTCCTGCATCTCAAGGATGTGGTAAGGATGAAATGTGTGGAAGTGCTTAGGAATCTGCATGAGAGACACACTCCAGCCCCTCATCTGTCAATCTATCCATCCATTTGCCAAATCTCTATTGAACCCTCTTAATCCCTCTGCTAGAGGCAGGCCCATTCACACTTAGAGATGCCCACAGATCCCTGAAAATCACATTATTCCTCATGTACAGATTAATAAATGGAGCTTGAAGAGGTTAAGAGGCTTCCCCAAGGTCACCCAGCTGCCAAGCAGGCACCAGACTGCCCACGTGTTGTGACAGGCACTGGAGTGATGGATGTTAAGAGCAGGTGCCCTGTGGGATGGAAAAGGGGTGGGATGGGCAGGCATTGGCTTCTCCATTTGCCTCTGCAGGGCTTGCCTTCCCCCTAATGCATGGACCTCATTTGAGATGTTCTGCTCTACTGCACATGGCCCGGGGGCCCTGAGTAATGCTGGAGGAGCTGGGCCCTGGGGAGAGAGGGATCGTCTTTCAAGGAAGACTGGCCACATCAGCTGGAAGTACTGTAAGTGTAGCCTCACAATGAGTGAAATTAAAAAAATACAAAATGAAATTTTATTAACCCCCTCTGAAAGTGGGTACATCGTCTGCCACATGAGGAGCTGTGTACAGATGCAGAGCAAAGTAAATGGAATTTACGGTTGGCGGTGGTGATGCTGTGTTGGTGGTGATGGTGAGATGAAGATGATATGAGGCTGCTCCTGATGATAGTGGTGGTGACGGTGATGATCACAATGATGATGAAGGTGATGATGGGGGTGGCAATGGTGAGGATTATGATATGAGGATGATGAGAATGGTGGTGGTGATGACTGGGAGAATGATGCTGATAATGATATTGATGATCACTACCACTTATTGCTACTTTGGACCAGACTCTGCGTGGGGCATCAGACTGGAGTGCAGTGGCGCCATCAGAGCTCACTTGCAGCCTCCACCTCCCTGGGCTCAGGCGATCGTTCCACCTCAGCCTCCCGAGTAGCTGGGACTACAGGCAGGCATGACCACGCCCAGCTAATTTTTGTATTTTTTTGTAGAGACCAGGTTTTGCCATGTTGCCCAGGCCGGTGTATGGGGCATCTTAAAGCAGATATTATTGCTGACAATTTTACAGATGAGGAAATGAGTAACACATGAAAAAATACTTAAAAGTAGAGATGAGAAAAGCCTTGACAGGAATGCATAAATTTGTTTTTTATGCACTAGGACAAGATGAATATCAAATGATTTCTATTACAATAAATACATATGAAAATGCAGTCACAGTCCTCAACAATTTACTCTCTTTCTATCCAAGTACAAAAGTTCACCCCTAACTTCAAGTTAAGTCTGAATACGGAAGACACAAAGGTTGAGGGGATGCAAAACGTAAGTTCAACATTTTGAACATTATTTTTGGTAATTTAATGTTGTATGTTACCCTTTTCATATTTTGGAGGGATATATTTATTTAGATATTCCTCACTAAAATTTCTCTGAAAAGTGCTGTATTTGTTAGGGTTCTCCAGAGAAATTGTGTGTGTGTGTGTATGTATCTATATCTATATTTATATCTCTATATATACAGAGAGATATTTATTTTAAGGAATTGGCTCATGCAGTTGTGGAGACTGGGAAGTTCAAAATCTGCAAGATAAGCCAGCAGGCTGGAGTCGAGGGAAGAGTCGATGCTGGAGTCGAGGGAAGAGTCTGAAGGAAGAATTCCCTGTTCCTTCGGGGAGGTCAGTCTTTTTTCCATTAGGGCCTGTAACCGACTGGACTAGGCCCTGCCACATTATGAAAGGTCATTTTCTTTACTCAAGGTCTGTTGATTTAAATCATATCTTTAAAAATACCTCTACAGAAACATCTAGAATAATGTTTAATTGAATATCTGGGAACTGTGGCTTAATCAAGTTGACACATAACATTAACCATCACAAATACCTTTCATTTAATTAGAAGAAATCACATTTAGTGATTTAAAATTCTTTAAAAGCAGAACTTGCATCTAATCAAGTATTTAGAGCTAAATTCGACTCTGCAGGAAGCACAGGGGTTAGTTAGAAGGGCCAGCTAAATGTAGTCATATCTGGATGAAGGAGTTTTGTGGGATGACTGACTCAGTCTTCTCTGCATGTCAGTAACAGGACAAATCCACACACATACAAAGGGTGGAAGCGGGCTGGGAGAGGCGTCTGTGATAGTAAGAGGTTAAGAGCCACAGGAACAAAATACAGTGTGTGAACCTTGTTTGAATCCTGATGGGAATCAAAACAACTGTGAAAACATTTTCTTTTTTAGACAATATGAAAAGTTTGATGGTACAGCTCACATTTAAAAATTAGGGTTTTTCATAGGTGTTAAAACGGCATTGTGGTTATACAGAAAATGTGTTTTTTTAAAATTTGAGATGCAACTGATATTTCTACTGGTGAAACTGCAAAATGTTTGCAATCTACTTTAAAATTACTCCAGCAAAAAGAAAGGTAAGAATCTATAAAACAAATATGGCAGAATGCTTTTATTGTTGAACCTAGGTGATGTATATTAGGTTCACTGCAATTTCTATTTTTGTGTATGTTTGGACATTTTCATCAATAAAAATATAAAATAAGTAAATATATTAAATATTGAAATTTGTATATTTATATATAAATGGATATTGATAAATCTATTAAAATATTTACTGATTTTCCTTATAAAAATCTTATATAACAATTTGAATTTATTAGTATAATTGTATTTGTTGAAATTCTTTGAGGAATTATTCAATTGTACCTTTCACCTTCTTTTTATCCAAGAATTAAAGTCATATACTGACTATTTTCTTACATAATAAGCCCAACTGTTCTCTTCATATTCTCATTTCTCTACTAAGATATAAATTTCATGAGGACATCATGGATTGTGATGTCCTCCTAAGATATTCGTTTGTTCAATGATGTATTTCAGCACCTGACAGTGACTGTAACATATTTGTTTGTTGAATGACTGACTGACTTTTTTTTTCCAGAGAGTACTCTAGATTGCACATAGACATTTCATAAATTTGAATTAAGTTTCCATCTGATGTAGTTTGGTGGGGAACCAATATATCTCTCCAGCAATGAATGACTGAATATGGCATTAGTTCTGTATTTGTTTAAGAATTTCTTTTTTAGAGTCTATACATTTTATAATAAGCTAGATAATATAATATAATCATATATTAAGATTGCTGGTAGAAGATTACATATGATTCATATTAAATTGTTTTTAAACAGTGTTGTGTTTCGGAAGGAATGTTTATGAAACTCAGCAGAAAACATTTTAAAACGTTGTACTTTGCTCAAGAACAACCTGATGCACAGTAGGGCTCAACAGGGAGGGGTGGACTGGGTACAGCCCCTAAGCAGTCAGGTAGGGCTTCTCTTGGAGGTGATGTCTGAGAAAGGGAGTCAATTTGGGTTCTTAACCAAGTGGGTCTACTCCTCGGTATTTCATTCATGAAATGGTGTCAGGAAGTGGGTTATAGCACTGCAAAACCCAAAGGGGCATCAGACAAAAACTGGCTTCAGAGTGTATTTTTTGAACAAGATTCCTGACTGACTTCTCGGGTGCCTGACTTTCACCCCACACCTGACAGCTCCCAGCCCCAGTCGACCTGGACTTTCTCATCTTTTTTTCTAGCCTCTGTCCCTTTTGGATTGTGATGTCCTCCTTCAATCCGAATCCCATTTGCATCTGATATTTTAGAAATTCTAAAGGAGTTATGAACCTGTTTACTGGAAGATTTTAAAAGGAAAATCTTCAGTTGAATTAAATTATATATACCCAGGGGCAGGTGTATACATATATATATATATATAACTGGTAGTGGGTAGATATATATATGTATATATACACCCATGCACGGGTGTAAACCCAGTAGTGGGTAAATATATATATATATACCCGGGTTAAGGTGTATATTCATATATACCCGGTAGTGGGTAAATATATATACCAATTGGTGTGCGTATATACATAAATACCTGGTAGTGGTCAGGTGTATATATATATATACCGGGTAGTGGGTAAATATATATATACTCGTGTTTGGGTGTACATACATACCTAGTAGTGAGTAAAAATATATATACCCGGGTAAATACATATATACCCGGGTTCTGGTGTATATATGTACCCGGTAGTGGGTAAACATA
>NW_012120598.1:10138027-10138838 GCF_000951035.1 Colobus angolensis palliatus | reverse complement strand
TGGTAGTGGTTGGGTGTATATATGTACATACCCAATAGTTGGTAAATATATATACTGGGGGCGGGTGTATATACATACATACCCGGTAGTGGTTATGTATATATATTGTTATGTTATTGTTATGTTAATATATATACACACATACACACACACACACACACACCCTGGGT
Organism: Colobus angolensis palliatus; assembly: GCF_000951035.1. Taxonomy (NCBI): domain Eukaryota; kingdom Metazoa; phylum Chordata; class Mammalia; order Primates; family Cercopithecidae; genus Colobus; species Colobus angolensis. The sequence continues at coordinate 10,138,668 of NW_012120598.1, read as the reverse complement.
CGGGTGTATATACATGTGTACCTGGTGGTGGTTAAATATATATATACCCATAGGCAGGTGTATATACATATATGCCTGGTGGTGGGTGTATAAACATATATAGCCTGTGGTGAATAATATATATATACCTATGGGCTGGTGTATATACATATATACATGGGTAAATATATATACCTGAGGGTACATATATACCCGCAGGTGGTTGTATATACATATATGCCAGGAGTGGGTATATATACATCCAGTAGTGGGTAAATATATATACCCAGGAATGGGTGAATATATATGTCTGGGTGCAGGTGTGTGTATATATATATATATACACCTGGGAGGGGTATATATACATATATATACACACACATACCCTGGATGGGAGGGTAACCAGGATGGGGGTATATATAAATGTGAGAGGGGAGGGTGTATATATAAATACCCTTAAGGGGGTATATATATACTTTGGGTGTATATATACTGGTATATATATACATGGGAGGGGAAGTGATACATATATACCCACTCAGTAGTGGGTATATCTATATGTATATATTTACCTGGGGGCATATGGTGTATACATATATAAATATATATACCCGGGAGGGGCATATATATATTTCCCTGAGAGAGGAGGGTATATATATATA
>NW_012120598.1:10137538-10137977 GCF_000951035.1 Colobus angolensis palliatus | reverse complement strand
CCCTGAGGGTTTATATATATATGTATATATTTATTTATCTTTTATGGTGTGTGTATATATATACCAGTGAGGGTGTGCATGTGTGTATATATATACACACCCAAGAGGTGGTGTGTATATATATATTCACAGAAGGGGAGGGTATGTATATATATATATACACACACACACACACACCTGGGAGGGGGTATATATGTATGTATGGGTGTGTGTGTGTGTATATATATATATATATATGTAAATCTGGGAAGGGAGGCTACGTGTATATACATATATATACACACACACTCAAGAGGTGGTATATATATACACACACACATATATATATATTCATGGGAGGGGATGGTTTATAAATATATATATATACACCTGGGAGGGGTATATATACATATATATACACACACATACCCTGGATGGGAGGGTAACCAGGATGGGGGTA
>NW_012120598.1:10136645-10137229 GCF_000951035.1 Colobus angolensis palliatus | reverse complement strand
AATAATTAATTGTAGTTATAATACTATTATATAATATTATAGTATTAGAAAACATTTTGATGGTTGCATAGCATAATTAATATTTATAATAATATAATACTAAAATAGTGATTAGTAATAATAATTAATAAAATTAATTAGTGTGTTAGTGTTGAAGAGGACACTTAACTTTGAAATCTAGAACCCTAAAAATTCCTGGAAAAATATTTCTGACTTTTAGATGAGCCAATATGACAATTTTGCAGAGAATACAAACATTTCTTAAAATGATCAATTGGACTTCATCTAAGTCAAAAATATATTTGCAAAACAACACTGGAGAGGGAGAGGGAGAAAGAGAGAAAGAGTGAGAGAGACATTTTAAAAGAAAGTCACTCCTTAAAGGGAGAGGAAATATTCACTATATATATATATGTAACAAATGAGTTGAATGGAAAATCCATAATATAATGAATAAATAACTATGAGGCAAAAAAAAAATGGTTAAGGTCTTGAACAGACATTTCACAAAAAAAGTTATAAAAATTACACTTAATTAGCTATCAGGAAAGTGCAAATTAAAACCATAATAAAAAGTACCTTTT
>NW_012120598.1:10127218-10136020 GCF_000951035.1 Colobus angolensis palliatus | reverse complement strand
TGAAATCTAGAACCCTAAAAATTCCTGGAAAAATATTTCTGACTTTTAGATGAGCCAATATGACAATTTTGCGGAGAATACAAACATTTCTTCAAATGATCAATTGGACTTCATCTAAGTCAAAAATATATTTGCAAAACAACACTGGAGAGGGAGAGGAAGAAAGAGAGAAAGAGTGAGAGAGACATTTTAAAAGAAAGTCACTCCTTAAAGGGAGAGGAAATATTCACTATATATATATATATGTAACAAATGAGTTGAATGGAAAATCCATAATATAATGAATAATTAACTATGAGGCAAAAAAAAAAATGGTTAAATCTTGAACAGACATTTCACAAAAAAAGTTATAAAAATTACACTTAATTAGCTATCAGGAAAGTGCAAATTAAAACCATAATAAAAAGTACCTTTTTTAACTTTTCTATGTTTATATATATTTAGATACATAAATGCTTATCATTGTATTACAGTTTTCCATAGTATTTCATAGAAGTAACATGCTATACAGGTTTGTAACCTAGGAGCAATAGCATAGGCCATAAAGATCAGGTTAGTACAGGAGGCTGTATCATCGAGGTTTTTGTAAGTATGCCCTATGAGGTTCACATAAAAACAAAATCACTTACTGATACATTTCTCAGAACATATTCCCCTCATTAAGTGATACATTACTGTATTGTTGTTGAAATGTCTAATTTTTACTTCAATTCTTTCAGTTTCTATTTTATGTCTTTTGTAGATTTGTTGTTCAGTACATATATGCTAACGATTGCTACATCTTTCTGATGGACTGACCCTTTATAATTAGGAAATGTCCCTCTAGTAATATGTTTTTCTTTAAAGACTATGTTGTCTGATAGCTTTTCTGGCTTTTTTAATGATGTTTGCAGAGTATTTCCTTTTTAATACTTTCACTTTCAACCTATTTGTGTTATTTACATTTCAAATATATCTTCTTTAGAAAGCCTATAGTTGAATCTTATTTTATTCAACCTGACAGTCTTCACTTTCGATTGGATTATTTAATCCATTCATATGCTGTAATTGATAGGATTTCCTTTATATTTTACATTTAGCTTTTTTTAAAATACATCTTGTATTTTAAAATTTCTCTATTTGTTCTTTCTTGTATCCTTTTGCATTAAATATTTTCCAGTGTAGCACTTTAATTCAATTAATATTTGATTTTTTGAGTTTTTTTAGTGGTTATACTAAAAAAGGGATTATGATATGAATCTTAACTGATTATACTCCAGTTTTATAATGACTTAGTTACAGTGAGATGTTAAAATATTCCACCTATATTGTTCATTTCCTTCTCCACTTTTTTATGCAGTTACTGGTGTATAGACGGTTTATATTTGATATAGACCTAAAAGTACATGGTTATACATATTACTTTGTATTACCTTATGTATTTTAAAGAAGCTAACAAAAGAAGAAAAAGACTTATTTATAGATTTTGTTATACTAACCCCTTTATTTACTATTTCTTGCTCTCTTCACTTCTTGTGGATTTGAACTACTAATTAGTGCCATTTTTTTATGCCAATACAGCTTTTTTTTTCACTCAACTGTTTTATGCTGCTATTGGCAAATGTATTATATTTCTGAAAGTTATAGGTTCAGCACTGAAATACATACATATACTTTGAGACAATTGCTTTTTAAATCAGTAAAGATAAGAAAGGAGGAAACAAAATGCAATTATACAGTCGTTTGTAACTACCAACATAATTAGCTTTACCAGCACTCATTGTTTTTTATTCTAATCTAATGTCTCACTTTTATTTTGAAGAACTTCCTTTAGAATTTCTTGTGAGGTATGTCTTTAAGCAATGATTTCGAAGCCAAAATTGTCTTTATTTTTGATAATTTTTGGAACTTAGTTACAATTAGCAAAACATGAATATAAGAATCTTGATTTGCAATTGTTTTGTTTTCCTACTTTCATCTCTTTGAATCTGTTGTAGCATTCTGAAATTCATTGTTTAGATAAGAAGTCAGCCAACAGTCTTATTGGGATGCAAACATGCATAATGAGTTATTTCTCTATTGATGCTTTAAAAATTCTCTCTGTCTTTGACTTACACCATTTGATTATGACGTGTCCGAGTGTAGATCTCTTTGTGGTAATCCTCTTTGGAGTTTGTTATATTTTTGAGTGAGCAGATTAAATTTTTATCAAATCTGGAAGTCTTTCAGTCCTTATTCCTCTGTGTTGTTTCTTCTTCTTTCTCTCCCTTCTCCTTCTAGTTTATTTACACATACTTTCCGGGATAAATGTGTATCACATCCTTTCAGGAACTATTTTTCTTTCATTGCTCTTTGATTGGTGCTTCAGATTATATAATCTCTATTGATCTGTCTTTAAGTTTGATCATTCTTTTATTCTCCCAATTCAAAACTGTTTTTAAATTCCTCTGGTGAATGTCTAATTTGGGTTATTGCGTTTTTCCAACTGAAGAATTTCCATTTCATTATTTATAATAATTTCTATGTTTTTATTAATACTCTGTATTTAATAAGACTTTCATTTTATCTTCTTTTTTTTTGGCATAGTTTTCTTTCCTTTTTGAACATATTTGCAGTAGCTACTTTGGGTTCATGATGGCTGATTTTATGGTGAACTTTACTGAGACAGGAAGAGCCAAAATCGTTATTTCTAGGAGTGTCTTTGAGAGTTTTCTGTATGAAATTAGTATTTGAATCAGTGGATTCAGTAAATTAGATGCATCTCCTCCAAATGTGCATGGGTATTGTTTAATCTTGTGAGGACCTGCATGAAATAAAAAGAAGGAGGAATGAGCAATTTGCCCTTTTTTTCTTCCTGCTTCCCTCCATAAACTAGGACCTCAGTCTTCCGCCCTCTTTTGGGACTTACATCAGCTTCTCTGGTTCTCAGTCCTGTTGAAACAGCCTCGTTGTCTGAGTGTCTCTTGAAGTTCTTTGTCTCACAGCCCAGAAAATCGAGGAAATGGACATTCCAAGTGTGAGGTTAGAGCAGAAGTTTAATAAGTGAAAGAGAGAAAGTTTTCTGCTGCAACCCTCCAAAAGGTTGCTGTTATTGCAGTTGAATGCAAAGGCTCTTATAAACAACCATTGAGGGCTGGGTGTCTCATTTGCATAAGGAGCAAATTTCTGAAAACTCCACCCCAACCTGTTATGCATATAGGCCCTTAGCTTGAGTTACTCCGTATTGCTTTGTTCCCCTTACTGTGCCTGTGTTCAGGGATGGAATTTTCCACTGTGGGCCTGTCTGGGCAAGTCACATGTGTAGCCTTTCTTATCTGTGTGGCTGTGGGCATGTCTTAGGCAAGTCCCTCTGTGCAAGTTCCTGTATCTATGCCTGCAGCTTGAATTTTTAGGCTGTTCTTTGGTTTAAAAGAATTTAACCAAGGACCCAACCTAACTGACTGCCTGACCAGTTTCTTCCTTTCTCCTCTCTCATTGTTGACTCAGATACCACTAGCTTTCCTGAGTCTCAAGCTTGCAGATGGCAGACTGTGGGACTTCTCAGCCATCATAATTGTATGAGCCATTCCTCATAATATATTTTCCTATCTATATATCTATATGCATCTATTATCTACCTATCATCTATCTCCTACTGGCTTTGTCTCTCTGGAGAACCTTGACTAATATGAGGTTTCGTCATCTGGGCCCCTTCAAAGACAGATTCTATTTCCTGCTTTTAGTTTTTGAGTGTCCGTACACTTACTTGTTTGTTTGTTTGTTTTTAGAAAACTGGCCATTTCTGATGATACAGCATGGCAACGCTCCATCCTGAGAGTCCCTTCCCAAAGGTTGCTGTTGTTGTTTGTTGCTTGGTCACTTTTTATTTGCTTGTTTGTTTCTTTATAGATTTTACTGAACTAATCCCGTAAAATTCCTTTTCTTTGCATTTGACAGCCTCCAATATTTCTGGTCAAATTATTTTCCCCTTATTTTTATCTTTGAGCTGAACTTCCCATGAATCAGTGGGTTCAGTCACTCTTGAGTTGGCCTAAACTGTTTATTTTATTTTACAAAGGGTTTATATAAGGCATCTGGGCTATTTAGATTTTACTGTTTGCTGTTAGATGACTCTATATGTGTGTGTCTGTGTGTGTGTCTGTGTCTGTATGTCTCTGTGTGTGACTTTTTGTGTTCTAAGTTTCAGCTAGACACCACTAGTTTGAAGTCACCCTATTTTATCACTCCTAAGTGAATTTGGTCTTGGGATGCACGCAGTGTTCTGGAATGCCAGGAATTAGGTTATTTTGTTTTAATCCTAACTGTCTGGAATCACTCATGGTACCCAGTAGCTTTCTATTCAATTAGAGGTTTTATTTAAGCCTTTACGTCATGGATCTTTTATCCTCTGTTGATGAGTCTGTTTGTGGCTTGTGGATACATTCAAGTCAACCCCACATCTTGCTCTGATTGCTCCTGAGTGGCTGCAAACTAGTACATGTTACAAACTAGTACACAAGCTCCCTAAATCCCAGGGTATCTCTCACCCCAGAAGGCCTATTCTTGACTTTCTTATTCCTCGTTTCTCTCTATTAAACTTCTTATGGATCTACCAACTCCCTCTTATTTTTTCTTTAACAAGATCTCTTTCATTGTTTTTAACATCATCCTTTGGCATGAAGTTTTCCATTTTCTGTTACAAATGAAATGGAGGGGAAACAAAACTTCACCTTGATCCTCTCAGGGTTCCAACTGGGTCAAATAATTACGTTGCTCTAAGATATAGATTAATAGAGAAAAAGCCTAACGCAAGTTTTATGCAGCATTGGAGCCCTCATAAAGAAATGAAGACTCCAAAGAAACAAAGTCAGTTACTTATTTACTGAATTGGACAAATAGTCAACTTGAAAATGTGATAAGGCAAAGGGTCTTGGGTTAACATAGTTAACTGGGTAGAGAAATAGCTAAAAAGATAAGGGTTGGCTTGAGTCTCAACTTTCTTGTCCTTGCTTAGAATGTTTTTCTCTAGTATAGGGAGGGTATCCTTTACATGAGAATTTCCTCTGCTTTTTTTTTTGAGACGGAGTCTAGCTCAGTCGCCCAGGCTGGAGTGCAGTGGTGTGATCTCTGCTCACTGCAAGCTCCACCTCCTGGGTTCACGCCATTCTCCTGCCTCAGCCTCCTGAGTAAGTGGGACTACAGATGCCCACCACCATGCCTGGCTAATTTTTTGTATTTTTAGTAGAGATGAGGTTTCACTGTTTTAGCCAGGATAGTCTAGATTTCCTGACCTTGTGATCTACCCACCTCAGCCTCCCAAACTGTTGGGATTACAGGCATGAGTCACTGCACCAGGCCCGGAATTTCCTCTGCTTTTAAGACATAGCATGAAGGTCAGAATGATCTTCTTGCACCTGCTGTTTTTTCGTGTGCTTTTAATTTACTTTATATGCCAGGGTAGTATATTTTTAACTCCTTCAAAAGTCAGTCCCCTCAAGCAGAGCTTTTCCTGGAGACTCTCACTGCCTCTACAATGTAGGGTTTTTTTTAAACTACATTAAAATATTGCTAAGTACTTTCTTATTATGTAGAAGCAAATTGAATTTAAAAATTCATCTCAGATGAGTGTTAGCCATATGTTTTGTTTTGTTTTAGCCTACTTAGTGAGATATTTTAAAATCTGTACATTATTTGATCTTTTTTGGCTTTTGCAATTGCATAGTGCATTTTTGAGGGATATTTAACATTACCTGCTACTACTCACTAAATGTCAGTAGTACTATACCAATCATTGTGACTATCAAAATACTCTAGCAAATTTAGAATGTATACACTTTTATAAGAAAGTGGCCATGCCAGATATATAATCCATAGAGTGTTTATGACTATATCTTTGACAAAATTTAATTTCAGTTTGTGAAGATCTACCTCATTTTTAACTATTTAGTTTCAATATTATGTATATATTTTATTTTTCTATTCCAAAACTAATATTAGGTTGCCCTTTGTTAAAATTTTCCAGGTGGATTTGATTCCAAAGGCTCTTATTTAAAAACCTTTAAAAGTATTTTCTTTCAGATTAATTCATTGTCATCATAGTTAGACCAAACAAAAATTATTTTAAAATATATCATGTCTTTTAGCTTAAATTTTACTTTTCACAAACATGATTTATTTTAATTTTCACAACCTACTAAGATTCTATTATCATATGTTGTAGAGGAAAAAATGAGGATCAAAAGGGCTACACAATTTTGAAATGATTGAGCAAGATTAACAGTCAGAGGGAAATTTAATACTAGGTGGTTATGGCTCTTCTTTTCCACTCTAAGGCAGGGCCACTCTCCTATGTCTGATTTAACCACTTCACACTTCTACTAACAGTCTTGAATTCTGGTCTTTTAAAATATTTCTTCCTTTATCCAGCTTTCCTGAGTAGGACCTAGTGTGTAAATTGAAATGTCTCTTCGAAAGAAAGCCTATAAGCAATGAAATTGTTTAGAAATTGTGGAAATGTCTGTTACCTTGCCTACAAGATCCTATTCCGTTTATCAATTGCAATCGCCTAGATCAAAGCTGAAGGGCACATGAAATTCACTATGAAGCCTGCAAACTGCAGAACATGTGGCATTTATTTCTTTAGCTTGTTTCAGTACAAAACCTTGAAATTTGCCCTTGTATTCTGAACAGATTTTTAACAAGCATTATTGCTATTGTGTGTCTAATATCAAAGAATAAACAAAGATAATTCCCTTGAAAAAATTATGCTAATTGAAAAACATCAAAAACGTTTACAATTATTTAAATGAGCAGATAATTCTGCATTTTTTTGGAAATACAAGCATTTTCTGACATAGAAATATGCCAGATCTCTACTTATTATATTTTTCTTATATTTTTCTCTAAGTCAATATTATGAATGCTATGCTTTTATTGCTACACATACATTATTTTATCTCTAGTTGACAATGAAAAACAACAAACTAGCCAATTATATAAAAGGGTCATAGGAGAAAATATATTTTCATTTGCTGGAAATTATATTTCTCCAAAATCTCATCTTCATCATAGAGTCTACAAATTCATTTTCCTTAGATTAAAATTGATTTCAGACAAAAAATCCAGAATGATAATTGGAGTATTATCTTCCTAGTTGGAAGTCAAAAATAGGTACAATTTTTTTCTTCTATTTAGGTAATAATAGTTCTCATCCAAAATAGGAATCCGGCAAAGCAAATGAAGGGGAAAGAGTTGCATGGCTTGAATTTCTTCGATTTTTTTTTCATGTAATAATCAGGAGATTATTCTGATTACACGCATCATCTGGTACGAGAATAACGCCCATTCAATTGAACCTCTTCATCTCTAAAGGCCATTTTACCCTCAACTGTATAGTCACCTTTCTTGTCTACAGTCGCAATAATTAACTCTGTAAGTTTAAAGATATTATGGGAAGTTAAGGGATCTAAAGAGCATGTGAATAGGCTGACACTGTATCAGGGAAAATAAAACAAAACAAAAACAAAATAGCCCGTCATTTATGGAAGAACATTTTGGGCTCTTTAATGTGAGTTATGAAGAACATATTATACCTCTCAAAATAGGGTGTTATTAATTGTCAAAAATATGCTACTAAAATAGAATCAAGCTGGAGAAAACCGCCCACTACGAGAAATGCGGTTTGAAAATATAAAAGTACTCACACTGAAAAAGTCTTAAGAATGTTAGATATGTGGTAATGTCTTTAGTTGTTCCAGTTCTGTTTGATGACATCAAATAATCCATTCTGGAGAAAAACTTTATGAATTTTTGGGATGTGGGAATGCCTTTATTTCTCTCACATCCATTCAAAGACACATGATAATGCCTATGGGAGATGGACCTTGAAAATATACGAATGCACACCTAACTGAAACCCAAGTAGTATGGAAAGTACTGAAAAACTCTCCATTTCAACACTTATTTTAAATGTCACATGAAAACTACTAGAATGAAATTCTACAAATATAAGTAATATGGAAATCCTGAAAGAAATAAATTATTGTACAGTGCTTGAGAAAATTCAAAACATGAATGAAATAGTATATGAGTCACACATATATTGTGTTTATCAGTGGTTCATCATTAAAGAGGGTCTCTGCACTAAAATTCTCACTGCTTTTGCAAGGGAACATGAGGTGAGAATGATAATCAACAGTATGAGTTTAACGGGCAGTGGTTTTTTTAAGCCAGTTAAAGTATTTTTCTATCCATTTTCAAGTGTGTTGAATCTTAGAGTGAACTAAAATGTATTCCTAATATATAGGTAGGTTTAATTTTTGTATAGTTGTTTAATTCTTCTGTGATTAATAGGCCATTGAAAAATGAGTATTTGATTATTGTTGAGATTTTTCTTATTCACCTTAGCTGGAAGGTTCTGAATATACTTACCCATTTTGTATATTCCACCTTTTATTCAGATGGGAAAACCTTTTCTTTTTTGGTGTAAAAATATTTATCTTATATTCTTTGCTAATAAAGAGTTGGGGTTAATCTGTAAGGATATAAAGTTTATCATGGAGTATAGTCTCATGTGAAATATTATTTTCATATATTGCCCTTCACTACTTGTTATTATTTCTGCTTATTTGGATATTTCACTTCAATTAAAGAGAGCACAGTGATAGAACAATATATTGTGTCTAATCTGAGAGAGAAAGCATCCAGTCTCACCCTCAAGTGTAATGGTAGATCTGGGTTTTTAATAACTGCCTTAATGAAGGTTAAAAAAAAGAAAATACTGTCACAAGTTTATTCATTTAGATATTTAGGAAGATAAAAATATGTTAGATATTCTGGAGATAA
>NW_012120598.1:10095973-10125502 GCF_000951035.1 Colobus angolensis palliatus | reverse complement strand
AAAAAAAAGAAAAGAAAAAATAGATTTTACAACAAATCCATTTTAAATTGTGTAGTACTACTTACATGTTAAATGTATTGTCCATCAAAATCAATGCTTTAAAGATTTTAAAATATTTTAAATATGATTGTCATAGTTAAATAGAATTTGACTATGTTAAGCAATTTGTCCAAATGATTGTATGTTTTGGATTAAAAGTAAGTCTGCAGCAAACTTTTATTTCAAAATACCAACATCTGTGTTTATCTAAACCAAAAAAGTGATAAAGGTCTATTTCAAAAAATAAAATAAAATGTTCAGAATATATAAAGTGGAAAATAAAAGACTTCCTTAATTTTAACCTTATGTATACTTGCCATTAGTTTATAATATATGGACTATCTAAGTTAAACATTGGCATTTGTAATAAAAGTTAGGTGCTGTATATGTGTGTGTGTGTGTGTATGTGTGTACGTATGTCTCTCTGTCTCTGTATATATGTATGTGTGTGTGTTAGAATTAAAAAGGAATCAAGAAGCTGAGGTGGGAGAGTAGCTTGAGCCCAGGAGTTTGAGGCTACAGTTACATGCTCACACTCCTGCACTCTAGCCTGGGCAACAGAGTGAGACCATGTCTCAAAAAAATAAAAATAGAAAAAGGAATCATTGCATGTGAGAATACATGAAACTCTTTTTGTGTTCATTAGCTACAGAATGTTTTCTTGTTTGAAGTCCCATAAAGTGAAATAAGTTAATTAGTCTGCAAAAACTCTATAGTATTAACTAAAAATACATAATTTAAAAACAAATCGACAAAGAAAAAATGTGTAAGGGCCAGTATAGCAGAGCATATTTGTTAAAGGACTTTTTAACATATTATAATTGGCTGTTAGATAAACTACAACAAACATTCTTTTGAAGTCACTATTATGCTCAAAATCGTTAAAAGAACATCCTATGGGCCTTAGGAAAAAAATATATAAACAGCTGAGACGGATCAGGTTGCTCCCAGAACATATAAACTTATCATTCATAGGGTGTGCAGAGAAAATGCTAATGCCAGAGTGAAACAAAGGCAGTGAGTCTATGAGATATTCCAAAGTTCCAAAATGGAGCTAAACCCGAAAGGACTTCTTTAAGTCAAGATCCAATAAGAGGGAATGCTCAATTGCTTATATGACATAGACGTTATTTCTCTCCCACATAGCAGTCCATGGGTGAATGCTCCAATATTGGCAGAGCTTCTCCTCTGTAAAATTATCCAGGACCATAAAAAGGTAGATTGGTATTAGTCATATGAAGCTTATGACTTCCATCACCAGGTCTACAGTTTAATACTGTAGAAGCCATTTCTGTCCATATGATTCGTAAAGATGGCAAAAAAGATTTATCAGTTGACATGTACTTTTGAATAAATTCTGCATATTTGAATTGGCAATATGTAACAATATTTGACACATGCATACATCTTTGGTACAATGATTCTGCTAAGAATTTTATTATAGAGAAATTAATAGATGTGTACAAATATGTGAACAGTAGTGTAGTATAGCATTGATTATATAATTAAACTATGTAATCTGTATTTTTTAAAAAAATTTATGGGTTCCTGGTGATTTAAAATAGCCTTGTTTTTCAGACCTTAGTTAATAAACATAAAAGAATAAGGAGAGATTTCTGAAATGTAATTTTAAGAAGACCATATTTTAAAATGTTTAAAAGTGGAAGAATTTATTTTATCTTCCTTTCCAGATGTTAAAAAGCCAGAATCCCCCAAATTAAAATGCATAATATTGCATATTATATATTTGTGTAAATTGATTATATTTGCATATATATACATGTGTATAAATATATATATATATATACACACACATATGTATGTCACTAAATGAAGTTACTAGAAATCTGAACTAATGAAAATAATAGATAGTGTTAGAGAAAGGAGATGGGCTTGGAGAAACATTTATCTCAGTTTGATTCCCACCTCTACTATCTGTGAGATTTTCAACAAATTATTGATTTTCCCTCATTTTCAATTTCATCAGTCCAACGAAGACTTTATTTGTGTAACCATGGACACTAGAGGAAGCAGTGTTTGTAAAGTATTCAGTACAATGCTAAGAAGTAAGTGCTCAATGATGTTAGTTTTATTCTGTTTTGGTTATCATTATTGTTACTGACATACATATTTATTAAAGCTATTTCTGAAGTCATCTATGTCAATAATTGTGCACATACCATTTTTAAAGAGGTTAACCAGGCTCTGCTACAGTATTTCCAGGGACAGGGACAACATTATATTTTAAAAGATCCCACAACCTGTAAGTGTTATAATTGTATATAACTGTTGCTATGCAAAATATACCCCAGTATATGTTAGTAAAATATATAACTTTAATATTTTAAATATATATCCAAAATTTTTGTGTTTTCCTAAAAATTTATGAGCAAGTAATTCATATATTGAAGGTATTTTATTATTTAGAATAAATTCAAATATAATTATAAAGGATAACTGCATATAATCAATTAGATAGGACAATATGCAATTATGGATTTCCTTTGAAAGTCAATTAAAAAAACATGTATTGAAGATGGAAGGCTTATACCTTGCAAAACAAGGCTTGTATCTTAAGCCATTCTTGAAAAATAATGTTTAATATTTAGGAAAATGGCAGACTTATACCCTTCCATATTTCTATTAAAATAGACCTATTTTGAAAATTGGGTTTTGCTTATTAACATTTTAAGTTTCATTTTGCTGAGGGAGGGGGATTAGTGAGTTTAAAGCAATAACTACCTAGGCGCCTTAAGAAAGCACTCATATAGAGGAAGGCTTTGATTTTAGTTTTCTTAAATACAGATCACTGAGATTGCTTTCTTCTTGCACATAGCTAGAATGTAATTAAAATAGATAATTAAAGAAAGTAATTACTGAGTACTTCTTTCATTCCTTGCGCATTCATTAAGGATTATATGTAAATCTAAATTAGCCTGAAATGTACAGTAGTTGACAGTTTGAAAACTATCTTGAAGTATAACATTAAGAACAGTCATTTTTTCTCATAAATGTATGTGTTTAACTTGGAACTATGCACAGATCTATTAATTTGTATAATTGGAGTTTTAAAATGATGCAAAGTAGTAAATGATGGACTAGCAGAAAAATCTAAATTTCTATTTTATATTTATTTTAAATATAAAAAAAAGAGATTTTCTTGTTCCATTTTACTTATCTATAATTTTATGTCCCCAACGTTTTGCTGAGTCATTATTACTTCTTTTCTTTTCTTTTTTATTTATTTATTTTTTTTGAGACGGGGCCTCACTCTGTTGCCCAGGCTGGAGTGCAGTAGCATGATCTTGGCTGACTGCAACCTCCTCCTCCCAGGTTCAAGCAGTTCTCCTGCCTCAGCCTCCCGAGTAGCTGGGGCTACAGGTGTGCACCACCACGCCCGGCTGATTTGTTTTATTTTTAGTAGAGATGGGGTTTCACCATATTGGTCAGGATGGTCTCAATCTCCTCACCTCCTGATCTGCCCACCTCAGCCTCCCAAAGTGATGGGACTACAGGTGTGAGCCACCGCGTATAGGTTGAGTCATTATTATTTCCATAAGATAAACTCTATGCAAATTGATAGCTTTTCCAACTTAATTGTCCTGTTCAAAATATGAGCTAAGGTCATTTTTTCTTTTTAAATTAAAAACAAAGGAGAACCAAACAATGTAAATTGTTACTGCATTATAGTCTTTGGTGTCTCCTGCTGGGAGTAAACTCCAAATATGTTAATTGTATAGAATTCCAACCCAAATAAAGAATCATAGAAGAGTCCCTAGTGTTACTAGATATTAATATTTGCAATCTTGAGTATATTAGATTATGATATGAATTGAATGAATTTACAGGCAAACCTTGTTATATTGCACTTCCCTTTTTTGCCCTTTGCAGATACTGTCTTTTTTCACAGATTGAAGATTTGTGGCAACCCTGCATCCAGCAAGCCTATTACCAATATTTTTTCAACAGCATATGCTCACATCATGTGTCTGTGTCACAATTTGGTAATTCTCATAATATTTCAAACTTAATATTGATTATTATTAAATCTATTTTGGTGATCTGTGATCACTGATCTTTGATGTTACTATTATAATCGTTTTGGGGAACCCCGAACCAAACTTGTAACAGACAGCTAACTTAACTGATAGCTGGTGTGTGCATTCTGACTGCTCTACTGACCACCTTGTCACTGTCTTCTCACCTTCTCTTAGGGTCTCTCTGTTGCTGGAGACAAAACATTATTGAAATTTGGCCAATTAATAACCATACTGGAGCCTCTACGTGTCCAAGTGAAAGGAAAAGCTGCATATCTCACATTTTAAATCAAAAGCGTATCTCACATTTTAAATCAAAAGCTAGAAATGATTATGTTTAGTGAGGAAGACATGTCAAAAACCAAGAAAGGCCCAAATTAGGCCTCTCGCACCAGCTAGCCAAGTTATGAAAACAAAGAAAAGGTTCTTAAAGGAAATTAAGAAGTGCTATTTCAATGAATACATAAAGAATAAGCAAAACAGCTTTATTGCTGGTATAAAGAAAGCTTCAGTGATCTGGGTAGATGATCAAACCAACCACAATATTCCCTTCAGAAAAAACCTAATCGAGAGCCAGTATTAACTCTATTGAATTCTAGGAAAGTCGAGAAAGGTAAAGAAGCTACAAAAGAAAATCTGAAGCTAAGAGTAATTAGTTCATGAGGTTTAAGGAAAGAAGCTGTTTTTATAACATAAATGTTCAAGATGTAATAGCAAGTGCTGATGTAGAAGTTGCAGCCAGTTATCCACAAGATCTAGCTAAGAAAATCAGTGAGGGGGGCTACACTAAACAATACATTTTCAGTGTACATCAAGCAGCTTTCTCTTAGAAGAATAAGTCACCTAGGAGCTTTAGAGCTAGAGAGAAGTCAATGCCTGGCTTCAAAGCTTCAAAAACTAGGTGGCAAGATGGTGGAATAGTAAGCCACCAAGGGCTATAACTCTCTGTGACTCCAAGTGAAGTTGAAACACATTCTAGGCCATAAGAACTGCAACTCTTAGGTGAGTCCTCCTGCTGAACTAGGCCCAGAGAAGGGTAACTGGGGAGTCACATGACGTACTGAGATAGAAGCTGGGGTAGCCAAAGGAGTTCTGGCAAGGGAGTTCACCTAACCTCAGGCTGCACACCTTAGAGCTCCAAAAACGACTCTTCCCTTCTGCATGAGGGAAGCAAAGGGAAGAGCGGATAGGACTTTGTCTTGCATTTTGGATACTAGTTCAGCCACAGAAGAATAAGGCACCAGGTAGAGTTGTGAGGCCCCTGTTCCAAGCCCTAGCTCCCAGATGACGTTTCTAGACATACCCTGGGCCAAAGGGAACCTGCTGCCTTGAAGAAAAGAAGCCAGTCCTGGCATCTTTCATCACTTGATAGTTAAAGAGCCCTTGGACCCTGAATAACCAGCAGTGATACCCAAGTACCACATCAAGGGTGTTTGTGAGCCTCTGAGACTTGCTGGCTTAAGGTGAGATGCAGCATTCTACCATCTGCGGTGGCTACAGGGCAAAACTCCTTCAGCTTGAGAAAAGCACAGCAAAAATTAAAGTGGACTTTGTCTTTCACCTTTAGGTATCAGCATGCCCACAGCAGGGTAGAGCACCAAGCAGGCTGTTGGGATCCCTGATTCTAGGGCTAAACTCTTAGATGGTATTTCTGGACCTGTTCTGGGCCAGACGGGAGCCAACTTCCCAGAAGGGTAAGTACCAGGCCAGGCAGCATTCAGGACAAGCTGACTTAATAGACCTTGGGCCTTAAGGGAATATTGGTGGTATTCTGAAAGTGCTCTTTGTGACCTGGGGCGGTGGTGACTCTCGGGTGAGGCTCCTCAGCCATTGGCAAAAAACAGGGAAGAGGGGGAAGGACTGCATCTTGTGGTTGGAGTACCAGCTCAACTGCAATACAATAGAATACCAAGTAGACTTCTAAATTTTTTGACTCTAGTCTCTGATTACTGGACTGTACTTCTGAACTTACCCAGGGTCTGGTGGACCTCACCATCCTGAAGGGAATGACATGAACCTGGCTAGCTTTGCTGTCTACTGATGGTCGAGTCTCAGGGCCTTGAGCTAATATAGGTGGTCGCCAGGGAGTGGTTACAGCAGGCCTTGGGCTAGACCTAGTGCTGTGTTGGCTTCAGATTAGACCCAGCACAGTTATAGTGGTGGTGGCCACAGGGGTGCTTGTGTCACTCCATCCCCAGCTTCAGGTAACTCAGAACAGTGAGTGAGTGAGAGAGAGAGAGAAAGAGAGAGAGAGAGATTCTGTATGTTTGGGAGATCATAAGGGAAGATATCTGCCTGATAATCCAGGGAATTCTCCCAGATCTTGTCTAAGACCTTCCAAGGTGGTATGGTACCTCTACGAATCTGCAAGAACCACAGTATTACTGGGATTTGGGTACCCTGAGCTGATGGAGATTAGATCACAACACCCAAGTCATTTCAAATACCCAGAAAGCTTTCCCAAGAAGGACAGCTACAGATAAGCCTAGACAGTGATGACTACAATAAATACCCAACTCTTCAATGCCCAGATACCAAAGAACATCTACTAGCATCAACACCATCCAGGAAAACATGGCCTCAACAAATGGACTAAATAAGGCATCAGGGACCAATCCTGGAGAAACAGAGATAAATGACATTTCTGATAGATAATTCAAAATAGCTGTTTTGAGGAAACTCAAAGAAATGTATGATAACACAGAAAAAGAATTCAGAATCCTATCAGATAAATCTAATAAACAAATTGAAATAAATATAATCAAGCAGAAATTCTAAAGCTGAAAAATGCAGTTTCCATACTGAAAAAAGAGTCCTTGAATAGAAGAATTGATAAAGCAAAAGAAAGAATTTGTGAGCTTGAAGACAGGTTATTTGAAAATACACAGTTGAGGAGACCAAAAGAAAAAGAATAAAAAACAATGAAGCATGCCTACAAGATGTAGAAAACAGCTTCAAAAGGGCAAATCTGCAATTTACTGACCTTAAAGAGGAGGTAGAGAAAGAGATAGGAGCAGAAAGTTCATTCAAAGGGATAATAACAGAGAACTTCCCAAACCTAGAGCAAGATATCAATATACAAGTACAAGAACACTATAGAAGACCAAGCAGATTTAGCTTGAAAAAGCGTACCTCCAGGCACTTAATAATCAAACTCCCAACGGTCAAAGATAAAGAAAGTATCCTAAAAGCAGCAAGAGAAAAGAAACAAATAACATTTAATGGAGCTCCAACACATCTGGCAGCTGACTTGTCAGTGGAAACTTTACAGGTCAGGAGAGAGTGGTATAACGTGTATAAAGTGCTGAAGAAAAATTACACTTATTATAGAAGAGTATATCTGGTGAAAATATATTTCAAACATGAAGAAGAAATGAAGACTTCCCCAGACAAGTAAAAGGTGAGGGATTTAATTAATACCAGACCTTTTCAACAAGATATGTTGAAAGAAAGAAAAGAACATTAGTAAGCAATAAATAATCACCTGAAGATGCAAAACTCATTGATAATAGTAAGGTAGAAAACTCACCGGAAATAGAATATTATAACACTGTAACTGTGGTGTGAAAGCTACTTTTATTATAAGTAGGAAGACTAAAGGATGAACCAATCTAAAATAATAAAAACAACTTTGCAAAACATATTCACTACAAACAATATAAATAGAAACACCAAAAGTTAAAAAGTGGGGGGATGAAGTTAAAATAGATTATTTTTACTAGTTTTCTTTTTGCTTATTTGTTTGTTTATGCAAATGGAGTTATCAGGTTAAAATAATTTGTTATAATATAGTATTTGCAAGATTCCTAGTAACCTCAAACCAAAACACATACAATGGACACACAAAAAATATTATATCACCAGAGAAAATCACCGTCACTAGAGAAAGACAGGAAGGAAATAAGGAAGGAAAAAAATAAAGAAAACGGAAAACAAATAACAAAATGGCAGAGGTAAGTCCTTACTTATTAATAGCATTGAATGTAAATGAACTAAACTCTTCAATCAAAAGAATAGACTGGATGAATGGATGAAAAACATAAGACCCATTGATCTGTTGCCTACCAGAAGCACATTTCACCTATAAAGACACACATAGAGTGAAAATAAAGAGATAGAAAAAGATATTTCATGCCAATGAAAACCAAAAATATCAGGAGTCACTTTGCTTATATTAATCAAAATAGACTTCAAAACAAAAACTATAAGAAGAGACAAAGAAATTCACTATATAATGATAAATGAGTCAATCCAGCAAGAGGGTGTAACAATCTTAAATATACATGCACTCAGCACTGGAGGACTCGGATATAAAAAGGAAATATTATTAGAGCTAAAGAGATAGATAGGCCCCAATACAATAATAACCAGATACTTCAACACCCCACTTTCAGCATCGGACAGACCTTCCAGACCGAAAATAAACAAAGAAACATCAGACTTAATTGGCTCTATAGACCAAATGGATCTAATGGATATTCACAGAATATTTCACCTAATGGCTGCAGAATACACATTCTTTTCTTTAGCACATGGATTATTCTAAAGAATAGACCATAATTTAGGTCACAAAACAAGTCCTAAAAAATTCCAAAAAATTACAATCATACCAAGCATCTTCTGTGACCACAGTGGAATACAACTAGAAATTAACAACATGAGGAATTTTGGAAACTATACAAATATACCAAAATTAAACAATATCTTCCTGAATCACTAGTGAGAACATGAATCAATAAAGAAGAGATTTGAAAACATTTTTGAAACAAATGATAATGGAAACACAACTTACCACACCTATGGGATACAGCAAAAGCAGTACTAAGAGAAAAGTTCACAGCTATAAGCGCCCACATCAAAAAAGAGAAAAAAACTTCAAATGAACAATCTAATGGTGCATCTTAGAAACCAGAAAAGCAAGGACAAACCAAACCCAAAATTAGTAGAAAAAAATGCATAATAAAGATCAGAGCAGAAAAAAAATGAAATTGAAATTTCTTTAAAAAGATCAGTGAAAAAAATTGCTTTTTTGAAAAGTTAAACTAAATTGACAAATCTCAGTAAGGTTAAGAAAAAAAGAGAGAAAATCCAAATAACTAAAATCAGAAATTTAAAAAGAGACATTAAGCTGATACTGCAGAAATTCAAAAGATTATTAGTGGCTACTTTGAGCAACTATATGCCAATAACTTAAAAAATCTAGAAGAAATGGACAAATTCCTAGACATATACAACCTGCCTAGATTGAATCAGGAAGAAATCCAAAACCTGATTAGACCGATAACAAGTAACAAGATCAAAGTCACAATAAAAATGGACAAATCTAAAAGGACATCAAGCTAAAAAATCTTCTGTAAAGGAAAAGATATAATCAACAGAGTGAAAAGAGAACTCACAGAATGGGAGAAAATATTTACAAACTACCCATCTGACAAGAGATTAATAAACAGAATATATAAGGGGCTCAAACAACTCTATGTGAAAAAATCTAATAATCCAATCAAAAGATGAGCAAAAAGTGTGTATAGACTTTTCTCAAAAGAAGACAAACAAATGGCAACAGGCATATGGAAAGGTGTTCAACATCATTGATCATCATAGAAATGCAAAGCAAAACCATAAGATATCATCTCACCCCAATTTAAATGATTTATATACAAAAGACAGGCACTAAGAAATGCTGGAGAGGTTGTGGAGAAAAGGGATTCCTTGTGCACTGTTGGTAGGAATACACATTAATACAACAACCGTGGAGAACAGTTTAGAGGTTCTTATAAAACTTAAAATTGAGCTGTTGTATGATCCAGTCATCTCTCCACTGGACATATACCCAAAAGAATGGAAATCACCATATTTAAGAGATAGTTGCACTTCTATGTTTGTTGTAGCACTGTTTACAATAGCTAAGATTTGGAAGCAACCTAAGTGTCCATCAAAAGACAAGAGGATAAAGAAAATGTATGTATACACAATGAAGTACTATTTAGTCATATAAAAGAATGAGATCCAGCCATTTTCAACAACTTGGATGGAGCTGGGGATCATTATGTTAAGGTCATCCAAACTGGAAATTAAGAAGTCAAATTATCCTTGTTTGCTAATGATATGTTCTTATATTTGGAAAAACCTAAATACTCCCCAGGAAAACTATTAGAACTGACCAACTGATTACAGATTTATTTCACAAACATAGTGGTCTCCATTCCACCCATGTCGTTAACAATGACTAGATCTTACATGACAAACATCACATGTTCTCACTTATGTATGGGGTTTAAAAATCACAACAATTGAACCCATGGACATAAAGTAGAAGGATGGTTACCAGTGACTGGAAAAGGTAGCGGAGGGTTGGGGGGAGGTGGGGATGATTAATGAATACAAAATTAGTTAGAAAGAATGAATAAGGCCTACTTTTAATAGCACAAGAGGGTGACTGTACTCAATAATCACTTAATTGTACATTTTAAAATAACTTGAATAGTGTAACTAGATTGTTTGTAATTCAAAAGATAAATCCTAGAGGGGATGGAAACCCCACTCTCCACGATGTGTTTATTTCACATTGTATGCTTGTATCAAAACAATTCATGTACCCCATAAATACATACATCTACTATGTACTCACAAACATAAAATAATAAAATAAAATAAAATAAAAACTAATTTAAAAAAGCTTCAAAAAACAGGCTGATTTTCTTGGTAGGGGCAAATGTAGCTGATGGCTTTAAATTGAAGCCTATGCTCATTTACCATTCTGAAGTATTTAGGACCCTTAAGAATGATGGCAAATCTACGCTGCCTGTCCTGTAGAAATGGAACAACAAAGCCTGAATGACAGCACATCTGTTTATAGCCTGGTTTCCTGAGTATTTTGAGCCCACAGTTGAGACCTACTGCTTAGAAAAAAAAATTCTTTCATAATATTACCTCTCACTGACCATGTATCAGGTCACCTAAGAGCTCTGACGGAGATGTACAAGGCGATTAATGATGTTTTCATGCCTATTAACAAAACATCCATTCTGCAGCCCACAGATCAAAAAGACATTTTGATATTCAACTCTTCTTGTTTAAGAAATACATTTTGTAAGGCTATAGCTGCCATAAATACTGATTCCTCTGATGGATCTGGGAAAAGTAAATTGAAAACCTCCTGGACAGAATTTATAATTGTAGATGCCTTTAAGCACATTTGTAATTCACTGGAGGAAGTCAAAATATCTACATTAACAGGCATTTGGAAGAAGTTGACTCCAGCCTTCACTGATGACTTTGAGGGATCAGGACTTCAAGGGAAAACAAAACTACATATGTGGCAGAAATAGCAAGATAATTAGTATCAGAGATGAAGCCTAAAGATGTGACTGAATTGCTTAAATCTAATGATAAGCTTGAATGAATGAGAAGTTCTTTTTATAGATGATAAAAGAAAGTTGCTTTTTTTTTCATTGTTTAGGTCAGGGTCTTGCTGTCACCCAGGCTACTGTGCAATGGCAAGATATAGCTCATTGCAACCTAGAACTCCCAAACTTAAGCAATCCTTCTACCTCAACCTTCCAAGTGGCTAGGCCTACATGTATGCACCACCATACCCAGATAACTTTTCTTATTATTATTACTATTAGTTTGTAGAAACAAGAACCCACTGTGTTGCCCAGTCTGGTCTCAAACTCCTGGCCTTAAGTAATCTGCCTCAGCCTCCCAAAGGGCTGGGATTACAGATATGAGCCACCACACCCAGGTAAAAATTGGTTTTTGAGATGGAATCTACTCCTGATGAAGATGCTCTAAATATTGATGAAATTACAGCAAAGAATTTAAAATTTTATTTCAACTTAGTTGTTAAAAAAACGTAGCAGGGTTTGAGAGAGTTGACTCCAATGCTGAAATAATTTCTACCTTGAGGAAAATGATATCAAACAGCATCATATTATACAGAGGAATCTTTCCTGAAAGGAAGAGTCACTCCAGCAAACTTCATGGCTGTCTTATTTTAAGTAATTGCCACAGCTACTTCAATTCTCAGTGTCCATAACCCTGATCGGTCTGGATCCCTTAACATCAAGAATGAGACTCTCCATCAGAAAAAATATTACAACTCACTGAATGCTCAGATAATTGTTAGCATTCATTTTCAACAATTTTTTTTTTTCTTTTTTGAGATGGAGTCTTGCTCTGTCATCAAGCTGGAGTACAGTGGTGCGATCTCAGCTCACTGCAGCCTCCACCTCCCGGGTTCAAAGATTCTCCTGCCTCAGTCTCTCGAGTAGCTGGGAGTACAGCCATGTGCCACCATGCCCAGCTAATATTTTTGTGTTTTTAGTAGAGACGAGGTTTCACCATGTTGGCCAGGATGGCCTCGATCTCCTGACCTCATGATGTGCCCGCCTTCACCTCCCAAAGTGCTGGGATTACAGGCAACAAAATATTTTAAAATTAAGCTGTATTCATTGGTTTTGTAAGACATAATGCTATGGGACATTTGATAGACTGTAAAATAACATAAACATAATGTCTATATGGACTGGAAAACTGAAAAGTTCATGTGACTTGTTTTATTGCACTATTTACTTTATTGCTGTGGTCTGGAACTGAACCTTTAATATCCCTAAGGTATGTCTGTAATTTTATAATTACAGTATTTCCTTTTTCCTCCCTTTATCCTACTCATACATGCCTGCCTCATATTGCTTATGTATTCAAGGACCATAAACAACTTATTTTTCCATCAAATGTCATATATTTTATAGAAAAAAAGAATGTAGAAACTAAACAAGTATGTTAAAAGTATTAAAAAATAAGATTTAGTTTTTCCAGGCATGTTTTATTGTAGATAAATCAGTTCTGAGCAACATATACTAGATAGTTTCATATTGTAAGGGCAGTAGGTACACACACATACATATGTATATAGACACATACATATATATTTACAAATACATATATGCATGTGTATATATATAAGCAAATTAAGGTACACAAAATAAATTTTAAATTTTTCCCTTGGTTACCTAAATTTCAATATTTCTTCAGTGTTGTCAAATATTAAACCACAGTAAATTTTATGTTAATCACTCAAGTAGAGAAAATGTAAAGAAATAGAAGATTTGAAAGACATTCAGGAAGAGAGGTAGAAAGAAGAAGTTTGCCCCACAAGATATTGGAAAATTGTATACCTATAGTATTTGACGTTTTCCACATTCTCCAACTGTTGCTCCAGTGACCCTTTGACCTGGATTCGAGCCCCATGATGGACGTCACTTGCTGAGACCAGCTCGGTCGGGAAGAGCATAACCTAGCGGCACTAGAGGAATTAAAGACACACACACAGAAATATAGAGGTGTGAAGTGAGAAATCAAGGGTTTTACAGCCTTCAGAGCTGAGAGCCCTGAACAGAGATTTACCCACATATTTATTAACAGCAAGCCAGTCATTAGTATTATTTCTATAGATATTAAATTAAAAATATCCCTTATGGGAAACCAAGGGATGGGCTGAATTAAAGGAATAGGTTGAGCTAGTTAACTGCAGCAGGAGCTTATCCTTAAGGCACAGATTGCTCATGTTATTGTTTGTGGCTTAAGAACGCCTTTAAGTGTTTTATCGCCCTGGGCAGGCCAGGTGTTCCTTGCCCTTATTCCAGTAAGTCCACAACCTTCCAGCATAGGCGTTATGGCCATCATGAACATGTCACAGTGCTGCGGAGATTCTGTTTATAGCCAGTTTTAGGGCCAGTTTATGGCCAGATTTTGAAGGACTTGTTCCCAACACCTACAGTATCTCATATGGTTTGACTCTGTGTCCCTCACTAAATCTCATCTCTAGCTGTAATCATCACATGTCAAGAGAGGGAGGTGATTGGATCATGGAGGCAATTTCCCCCATGCTATTCTTGTGATAGTGAGTGAGTTCTCAGATCTGATGGTTTTGTATTTGGAAGTGCTTCCTTTTTTTTGTTTTCCATGGTGCCTTGTAAAGAAGGTGCCTGCTTCCCCTTCTACCATAATTGTAAATTTCCTGAATCTTCCCTAGCCATGCAGAATTGTGAGTCAATTAAACCACCTTTGTTTGTAAACATGTCCAGAACATGTTAGAGACTTTCCCAGCAGCCCCTCCCATCATAGGCCCAGAGTGCTAGAAGGGAAAAATGGTTTTGTAGGCAGGGCCCAGTGCCCTGACACTGTGTGCAGCCTCAGAATGTGGTGCTCTACATCCCAGCTGCTCCAGCTCCATGGTACGGCTCAGGCCATTGCTTCAGAGGGTGCAAACCCCAAGCCTTGATGGCTTCCACATCATGAGGGCCTGTGGGTGCACAGAAGTCAAGTATTGAGGTTTGGAAAACCCTGCCTAGATTTCAGAGGCTATATCAAAACACCTGGATGTCCAGGCAAAAGTTTGCTGCAGGGACAGAGCCCTCATGGAGAACGTCTGCTAGGGCAGTGTAGAAGGGAAATATGGGGTTGGAGCCCCTATAAAGATTTCCCACTAGGATACTGCCTAGTGGAGCTGTGAGAAGAAGGTTACTGTCGTCCAAACCCCAGAATGATAGATCCACTGACAACTTGCACTATGGGCCTGGAAAAGCCACAGGCACTCAATGTCAGGAATAATACATGTTTATCTAGAGTTTTCCTTCCCCATTAGTTGACATATTATCATAGGTATTTACCTATGAATGTGACCAAATGCACTTAAATATAATAGCAATTTTCCAACTGAAGAAGAGTTTAAACAGAAATCTGGGATTAGTAGAACTTTGTGCAACAAGAAGTTTAATTTTAAGAAGATGATTTATTTGAGTCATAATGCATTATTTCCCTTTCACTATCTCCTAATCACAATGAAATATGTATTTATAGGGAAGAAATAGGCTGACCTATATATTAAGCACTCTTAAGATTCAGAGGACCAGAAAATGGGTTATGTCTGGTCAGACTTCAGCTGAGCCTTAAGGAACAGATAGTAGATGCAGTACTATAAGAGAATGGAAAACAGTCTGCTGAAAATGAAATCAAGGATATAGGAAGCAGGACTAATTTAAAAGAGGAGAGCCAGATAAAGATTTTAATTTAAGTAAAAAGAAGATTCTCTGTTATTAATTCAGTCTAAAAATATTTTTGAGCATCACCTTCTTTTCGGGAGATGATTTTCCGTAGCTCCTTCTGTTTCTGAACATCTTGCAAGCAGAGGTACTGACAGCTTTTTTTTCCCAGACTGTAGTTTTCAAAGATGTCTATATAGCAAACCTTCGAAAAAGATACAGATAATATCTTTCTCTAGAGCCGAGAGATTTGTTTGCTGGACACAAGTAAAAAAGTTGGTCTTCCTCTGAGGCAAAGGTTGGGCAGGTTTGAATGTATCGCCTGACAGAAAACTGGCATTTTCTGAAGCTGAAATTTTTTGTATTTGAGAAAAACATTGCAAGTGCTTCATCCATCTAGACCAATCTGAATCATTGTCATGAGACCCTAGAGGCACAGAGAGCCAGAGCAAACATGAAACTCATGGTATCTGTTTTGCTGTGAATTAGAAAACAACAACAAAAAATCACCTTTATATCTGATGTCTGATGCAGGGGACTTGGGTTAGCAAAAGAAGAATAAAATATCAGCCCATGTAGTTTTTGACACCTACTATGTAGCAGGAATATTTTTAGGCATTGGAGAACATGAGTGAATAAAAGAGAAAATGATTTCTGCTTTACTAGAACTTGTACTCTAGGAATGCAAAATTTTAATTTCTAGGGTTAAAAAATTTTTTAAATAAGTAAAATACAAAGTAAGTAAATATTTAAAATTTTAATAAAATAGAATTGAGCCTGGGACCAAATTTTGTATAAGGTAGTTGCCTGAGAAAATGTAACAGCAGGCTAAGGCTGAAAAAATGCTGTTTAGTACACAACGATGATAAATGCATTATGACTACAGTCTAAAATGAATAAATTAGTGTACATTTTGTAGCCAACTAGAGATGCCTTGTAGGCTTATATTTTGAAATTATTAGTCATAGTGGAGATAAAAAAACAGTAATCATTTGTGTTTCAGGGAAAGTGATGTAATTCTAATTGTAGCATTCACTGTAGAAAGGGGCTAATATAAGATTTTAAAAATAATTGTTAGTCTGAAGTTGACAGAATCAGAAAACTAGACAGGATAGCCATGAAGATAAAACTATGGTCTTGAAAATGAGTAATATGGAAATTGATAACATGAATGAGAGAGGAAAACTTATCAAGAAGGAACTTCACTTCTATTTTAGGCACCTTGAGTTTGAGATGATAGAAAGACCACCAAGTGTAAGGGCTCATGAGACAGTTGAAAATTTGGCCCATGAATTTAGAAAAAAATTTAAATATGAGGCAAGATTTTGGAATCATTCCTGTGGTGTAGATTTCCAACACCTTGAGACTAGACAAGCTCCAAAAGATGGTATAAAAATGGAAGAACAGATGACTAATGACCTAATGCTGAATCACACTCACTGTCAGAGATGTATAAAACACCCAACTCAACAGAAGTAGAAGAGGAGAAAGAGAGCAGGAAGGAGAAGAGAAGATTCAAGATAGTACAGATCTGTGAATATCAGGAGAGGTATCTTTGCATCAGCAAAGAGGGCATGACCACATTGCAGAGTGACAAAGGATTTCAGCTCCAGAGAAGAAAAAGCATAGGTGACCTTCAATTTTGTAAAAGTAGAGTTTACAGAATTCATAGATAAGAAAGCAAGATAGTTTTCAAACAATTAGTTTAAATATTATCTATGATTGTTAATTTTTTAAAAATAATATCATAATTCTCTATTTTAATTATTTGAATAATAGAAATAATTGTATTACATGAGATGTTTGATATATAAAGTAACATTTAAGCAAAACTTATTCTTCCATATGTGTAATGTTCCAATATTAAAACTAATAATGATAATATTTAACTATAATTTTCTTTATTTTCAACAAGTCCTTTATTCGTTATCATTGCTGAGTTTGGCAGAATATTTATGAGGTTCTTTCATCTGTTCAGCTTATATGAATAAGTGGATAAAATGATGAAATCAGTCAGTATGAGCAGGGACTATCACACTGGAATAGCAATACAAATATTTGGTATTTTTTCTTCACTTTTAAAATTTCATTGACTTACTGGGTATCTTTGGGAAAAAATCTATTTCCACTTCAATTTTTAGATTTTTGATATAGGGATAATAATAAAACCGGCTATAAACTTATCTAAAATTGTAGAATTGATTTCTAAGCAAGTGGAAAAAAAAAAGAGACCAGGAGAATATAATTTAAAGTTTCAGGAATGTTTAAATAGTTGTGAGGAATTCCTGACTGTATTGTTTGGTTTAGCAGCACCACCTTACTATATTAAGCAGTAACATAAAAATATATATGTTTACCTAAAATACATGTAAATCCCTAAGTCTCTATCTCTCTAACCTAATTCTGTCTAGGTTTATGAATAACCACTGAGTTCATTAGAAACTACTGATGTGTGCAAAATAATTTGATAGTTCATAACTTCATATATTTAGATTTATGAAAAAATACTGTAAATTCTACTAGATTTGATGCCACTTATATGTGGCTAACACCTTTTGCATCAACTGGAATGAAAATTAATGCAGTGCTTTGTTAGAATTCTAATTTTTACAACTTCTTGAAAAGGCTTCAGTAGACTACTATATACTCCTTGTTGGAGAAAAGAAAACAAAATAACAGTACAGATTATTTATGGTGATTTATGCCACCAGGTTGACATCATAAGCCTCGTAAAAACCTAGCCATTTCACCTTCTTCTCTTTTTAATTTTTATTTTCATATTTTTGTGAGAAATAATTATGTACAGACAAGAAAAATGGCACTAAGAAAATAGCAGAAAGATATTCCAAAATTCTATTTAAAGCAAAGATAACAAAAATAGATCAACGTATACATGCTACCACCTACAACTTACAAGTTAGCATAAAATTTCAAGGACTATCAATCAATTCTGGACATAAAGTATTGCCCTATGGTCGCAGTAAGAAATATAACACCTGAATTTTATTTCTGTGTAGATGGAGATGGATGTTTTGTCTATTATTAGGACTAAAATGCTAGATTTCGAAGCATGGGATGCTACTTAAAATTAAAATAATTATAAGCTACAAACTCCCAATAAATTGGGAGTTGACTATATTCCAAGCACTATCTTTACATGCAGGTTTTTATTTAATTCTTAAAATACCTCCATATCCTTGGTATTATTATCTCCATATCTAAATGAAAAGAAAGAAAGAAGAGAAGGATAAAAAATGAGGGAAGGGATAGGCTTAAGAGCATACAAAAGAATCATGACATAATTGTAATATCATTCATTACATGAATTAAAAATGCATATTAATTGTTCCTAGTTGTATGTTGCCTAAAATAGCACTGTTAACTGTAATACACAAAGTAAGCAAATAAATACTTCTATGTTTTTTAAGAATTATAGTGAACATTCTCATGTAAATTCCAACATTAATTGGAAAATCCTATTTTTTAATAAAAATAGGTTTTATTCTTGAATGATATAAATTGTAAGTACTTTTTTTCCTCTACCATTACTGTCCTCAGTACTAGCCTTATTTCAACAAACACTTGTATTTTCCTTCCCTTTCATCAGTTACATACTTCAACTGTAGATAGCTAGATTATATAATGAAAAAATATAAATCAGTTTATGCTTGAACGGAGTTTTCATTTCATTAAAATAATATAGATAATAATCAATATAAACAAGCTTGGTCAGTACCGAAATATCCTTCCATGTCACTCACTTAGATTCACTCAGTCAGTCATCTTTCCAAACTTTAAATCCAAGATTATCTTTTAGGCATCACCACTGTCACAGGTATGCATATACTTAATTATTAAATCTCCATATTCTAACCTAGCATTATTTTACAACCAATTTATGTTTGATAGCCTGACTTAAAAAAAATCTTATAACCATGTGTCCGTATTGGGAATTACAATTGAACATGAGATTTTGATGGGAACAAAAATCCAAACCCTATCATTCCACTCCTGGTCACTCCCAAATCTCATGTCCTCCTCACATTTCAAAATACAATCATGTTTCCCAACATTCCCCCTAAGTCTTAGCTTATTTTAGGATTAACTGAAAAGTCCACAGTCCAAAGTCTAATCTGGCACAAGGCAAGTCCCTTCTGCTTATGAGCCTGTGAAACCAAAAACAAGTTAGTTCCTCCCAAGATACAATAGAGGTATAGGTATTGGGTAAATACTTCTGTTCCAAAAGGAGAAATTGGCCAAAAGGAAGGGGCTACAATCCCCATGTAAGTCCAAAACTCAGAAGGGTGGTCATTAAACCTCAAAGCTCCAAAATAATCTCCTTTGATTTTTATGTCTCACACCCAGTGCATGCTGGTGCAAGAGGCAGGTTCCCAAGGTCTTAGACAGCAGAGCTCTGTGGCTTTATAGGGTTCAGCCTCTTGCAGCTGCTTTCATAGGCTGCCACTGAGTGCCTGCCGCTTTTCCAGGCTCAGAGTACAAGCTACCAGTGGATCTACATTTCTGGGGTCTAGAAGATTGTAGCTCTCTTCTCACAGCTCCACAAAGCAGTTCCAAAGTAGGGATTCTATATGAGGGCTCTAATTCCACATTTCCCCTCAGCAGTGCCCTACTAGGGGATTTCCATGAGGGTTCTGCCCCAAAGAGTCTTCTGTTTGGACATCTAGTGTTTTCCATATATCATCTGAAATCTACACAAAGGCCCCCAAGCCTCAACTCTTCCCTTTTGCACACCTGCAGGCTTACCCTGACATAGAAGCCACCAAGGCTTACAACTTGCACCCTCCAAAGCAGCAACCCAAGCTGTACCCGGACCCCTTTTAGTCACAGCAGAAACTAGAGTGGCTGGAATTCAGGGAGCATTTTCTGCAGTTGTACAGGGCAGCAAGACCTTGGGCCTGGCCCAGCAAACTATTCAGTCCTCCTAGGCCTCCAGGTATGTGATGGGAGGGGCTGCTGCAAAGGTCTCTGAAATGCCTTCAAGGCTTACTCCCGATTGTCTTGTCTTGGCTAACAGCACTTGCCTTCCTTTCAGTTATGTAAATTTCTGCAGCCAGTTTGCATTGCTCCCCGAAAATGGACTTTTCTTTTCTACCACTTGACCAGGCTGCAAATTCCCCAAACTTTTACACTCTGCTTCCCTTTTAAGTATAAGTTCCAGTCTCAGGTCATTTATTTGCTTATGCTTATGAAACAGGTTGTTAGAAGCAGCCAAGCCACATCTTGAAATCTCATAGAAGTTTCTTCCACCAGATACCCTAAATCATCCCTCTCAAGTTCAAAGTTTCACAAATCCCTAGAGCAGGGACACAGCACAGCCAAGTTCTTCGCTAAGGCATAGCAAAAGTTACCTTTACTCTAGTTCCAATAAGTTCCTTATTTTCATCTGAGACCTCTTCAACCTGACCACCTCTGTCCATATCATTATCAGCATTTTAGTCACAACCATTCAACAAGTTTTTAGGAAGTTCCAAACTTTCTCTCATATTCCTGTATTCTTCTGAGCCCTCCACACTCTTCCAACTTCTGCCTGTTACCCAGTTTGAAAGCTGATTCCACAGTTTCAGGTATCATTATAGCAATGCCTACTTCTCTGTACCAATTTTCAGTATTAGTCCATTCTTTCATTGCTATAAGGAAATACCTGAGACTGAGAGGTTTAATTGGTTCATGGTTCATATGGCTGTACAGAAAGCATGATGCTGGCATCTATTCCGCATCTGGGGAGACCTCAAGAAACTTATAATCATGGTGGAAAGCAAAGTGGGAGCAAGGTGTCTTACATGGTATGAGCAAAAGCAAGAGAGAGAAGGTGGAGGTGCCACACACTTTTAAACAACCAGATTTCTTTTTTTTTTTTTTGAAACAGAGTCTTGCTGTCACCCAGGCCGGAGGGCAATGGCTTGATCTTGGCTCACTGCAACCTCCACCTCCTGGGTTCAAGCGATTCTCCTGCCTCAGCCCCCTGAGTAGCTGGGATTACAGGCACATGCGCCACTACGCCTGGCTAATTTTTGTATTTTTAGTAGAGATGGGGCTTCACCATGTTGGTCAGGCTGGTCTTGAACTCCTGACCTCGTGATCTGCCCGCCTCAGCCCTCCAAAGTGCTGAGATTACAGGCGTGAGCCACCACCCAGCTAAACAAACAGATTTCATGATAACTCTATCATGAGCACAGCACCAAAGGGATGGTGCCAAACCATTCATGAAGGATCTGCCACCATGATTCAATCGCTTCCCACCAGACCCCACCTCCAAAATTTAGGATTACAATTTAACATGAGATTTGGAAGGGGCAATAGATCCAAACCATATTATCATATTACAAATACCTTGAAAACCATACATATTCAATAAGTATTTGGTATTGGATTTCCAAGTATTTTGCTTAGAGAGTGTATTTGTTCATTCTTGCATTGCTATAAATTACCTGATAATTACTGGATAATTTATAAAGGAAAAAGGTCTAAGTGGCTCAAAGTTCCACAGGCTGTACAGAAAGCACGGCTGGGAAGGCCTCAGGAAACTTACAATCACGGCATGAAGAAGGAAGCACATCTCACATGGTGAGAGCAGGAGAAAGACAGTGAAGCGGGAGGTGCTACACACTTTTAAAGAACCAGATTTCATAATAACTCTATCACAAGACAGCACTAGGGGGATGGTACTATACCTTTAAAAACTACACTATGATCCAATCACCTCCCACCAGGCTCCACCTCCAACACTGGGGATTACAATTTAACATAAGATTTGGGTGGAAACACAGCCAAACCATATCAGAGAGGAAATGGACACCACTCATCCGCCACTGTTGCTTCTTCTACTTGCTTTTTATTTTACAAAGCTAGAAGAATAATTCAGCCTCTGATTGAACTGAGACATCCCAAGGAATATAAGAAGTATAATAATAAAAATGTTGAAATACTCCTAAGTTTCTTATGTTGTATATGCAAATTACTACTCCTTTTGGATTTAATTCTATGACACAGTTTATTTATGGCACTACTCCATTACCTTCCAATGGGCTAATCAGAGGATTTGGCACTTATTACATGTAAACTCAATACTTCTTTGTATACAAAGCCAAAAAAACATGTATTGTATTAGAAAACCCTTGATGTCAATGTTTTCATTGATATTCTTTTTTTATTTTTAATAATTTCCATTTTATTTTGGTATCAGAGTCAGGTTTTTCTCCTGCTCTTAGATCCAGTCAGGCTTCCATTGCATACACAGGCCTTAAACAGTGTGAATTCATTAGTTTTTTTTAAACTAAAAATAGGTATTTTTCTCTCCTATGTTAATTTGTAAAATATTTTAATAGTTTTATTCATACGCTATAGGTACATTATTGTTACATAATGTGATGAATTGGATTTTCTATCTCTGGGTTTCTTATTTCATAGTTGTAAATGCCAAATAGCTTTTTATTTATATCAGAGGACTGCACATTTTGCTGTGCTGACATACATCTCTTTTGGACTACAAATATATTTCAGCATGATTCACTGAGGAGCAACAGCAACTTACAGGAGGAAGACAAAACAAAACAGAGTATATGGTGATAGCAAGGAAAGTATGTGAAACAAAAAGATTCACCAACGTAATCAGAAGAGAAAAGAGGAGAGATACTAGGAGGCTATGTACACAAGGAAAAGACAAAGAGGAAGGTTTCCCTAAAGGAAAGGAAGAACAAGAAAAGTGGAAGAAATTACATATTTATATAAAATCTCCTAAAAAGGTTCTTGATGTTTCTGCTAATAACCAATATTTATTACATATCATCCAAATCCAAATCAAATTTACATGATCCAACTTAAAACAGATCTTCAACAATGAATATTTGAGTTTCAATACAATTAACTCAAGAGTTTTTAGTTAAGAAGTTTTTAATGTATCTTCTGCTGATTGACATGTCTCATGACAATAATGAATGTGTACCAGGAATGCCTCATAAGTCTGCTGATATTTTTTTTTAAACTCAAGGTGTCATCAAAGTTTAAGTTTTTTATTTTAAGAAGTAATTTGACTCTAAATACTCTTTTATTTTTTGTTTGTAACAAACAGTCTAAAAGCAGAACAGACCAACTTGAGCCAACTGTGAGCCACAAGGGACCTATCAGTATCTATTGGTAGCAATCACTACTTCAGATGTGAGAAGAGTAATCAGTTTTTATATTTTAAGTGCATATACTTTATATGTCAAGAGATGAGTTGAAAGAGAACATTCTATATCCACTATAAAATAAATAAAATAAAGGAATTTGGATTAATGTGTTCTTTATAAATCCTAAACATTTAAATTAACCTTTGCATTTCAAATCAGATGAATGTTTGAAAGTTTGCATTTTTAATGATGCTACCAAAAAAGTAATAGCATCTCAGCTACATCACACCTAGTGCATTCAATTTCAGCCAATCTCCTTATGGATGGATACAGGTAAGAGGTTTATAGACATGACTGTCTGAGTTGGCCTTAAAGAAACAAAATACAAATTTATACAAGTAAAATCTCAGCACACATATATGGAAAAATGCAACTCTAAAACTCTGTACCTGAATTTAATGCCAACATGAGTGCCAACTCTTCTTGGTATTTTTAAAAGGATCTATGTTAGTTCCATGTAAATAAAAGAATAGTCAAACAAAGGTTTTCTCAGTCAACTTAGCATTTCCTCATCTGTTTCTTCCAACAGTAGGTAACAATTGTGAAAAAGCACATGCATGTCAATACATAAACAGAAAATCATCATTTCACTCTATGTTTATATATAGAGACATACATGGTGGGGACATCATGTAATCTGGTTCTAACATTGTCATTTAAATCCAATAACACTAATCGCTTCTTGGCCTTTGGGCTAAGATGAAGTGTAGTATCTGTTCTTATCAGTGAATCCAGTAGCATTCACTGAGACATCTGGCTCAGATATGACGTCTTATGGTCAATCTTCTATTTGCTACAGCAATTTTCCTACTCAAACTGTGAGGTCTCTTCAAGTACCACTCTTTGCCATATGTCTCCCTAACTTAGGGATCTTTTGATTTCAGGTAACAGAATAATTATTAAAAAGAGAGTTAAAGAAGGGAGGTTTACTTTTACATATAATAATAAGTACAGGAGGCTGAGTGTGGTGGTTCGTGCTTGCATTCCTAGCACGTGGAGGGGGCCAAGGGGAGTGGATCGCTTGAGCACAGAAGTTCGAGACAAGCTTAGACAATGTGGCAAAAACCCTTCTCTACAAAAGATACAAAAATTAGCCAGGCATGGTGGTCAGCACCTGCAGAAACAAGTACTAGATAGGCCAAGGTGGGAGAATTGCTTGAGCCCATGAGGTTGAGGCTGCAGTGAGCCATTAGCATGCCACTGCACTCCAGCCTGGGTGACAGAGCCAGACGCTGTTTAAAAAAAAAAAGGGGGGGAGTATAGGAATAACTTGTTCTACAATTAACTCATTAAAATGACAATGTCAAGGCTCTGGGTGACTTCACTGTTCTGGTCCTCTCCTTGTGTCCACAAGCTGGATGTTATAATTTCAAATATTATCTGATCTCATAATGCTAGTAACTGAAAAGTGTCTACCATAAGGACTTGATTGAGACACAATAAGTTGTGCTTAACGAGCATCCCATTGTCTTTCATCTATTATACACCACTACAGATG
The DNA here is from genome assembly GCF_000951035.1 of Colobus angolensis palliatus. Classification (NCBI taxonomy): domain Eukaryota; kingdom Metazoa; phylum Chordata; class Mammalia; order Primates; family Cercopithecidae; genus Colobus; species Colobus angolensis. Next base: position 10,100,694 of record NW_012120598.1, on the reverse strand, counting down.
TATTATTTCACCTTTTCTCTAAAATATGAAATTACTCATTAGGAAAATGTAAAAGTAAAAACCATATAGAAGGACCTCATAAGCCCTAAGAAAATGGCCAAATTTGGAAATACTGACCTTGAGAAAAATGAACACAGATATATGCAAAAAGTCAGAGAGAGAACACTCATACTTACAGGCTTATAGAGTAAATTTTTTTCATAGTAACCCAAATGACACAACCCAAATGTCCATCCATCCATAGGATGAGACAAGGGATAAACTGAGTTATATACAAATACATTGGAATACTACTGAATCATCAAAAGGGGGAAAACACTACTTACTATATTTCCAACCACATGGATGATTCTAAACAACATCTAAGCAAAAATTGCTAGAGGAAAAAAAAATACATGCAGCATAATTTCATCCATGGGAAGTAAAAAGGTAGGGTTAAAAAACAAATAATACTTGGTTAGGGGATGCTGAAGGTAAAGATTGACTAGGAAAAGGTGTAAGAGGTCTTTCCATCTGAGATGATGTAACTCTTATATATCTGATACCAGGGTGGGTCATTCAGGTACGTGCAAATGTAAAAAAGTGATGTCTCACTATGTTGCCCAGGCTGACCTTGAACACCTTGGCTCAAGCAATCCTCCTGTCTCAGACCCCCAAGTAGCTGGGATTACAGGCATGACCCTGCCTGGCTGTAAATTTCACCCTAACTACAGTAATGTAAATATACATACACACACACACATTTATATAGCTACAGAACTGTAATTTTCCTGAAGATATTCCACACATTTTTTTGACATTAGACATACATTGGTTGAGGTAGGCTGTAAACAATATCTTGTGTTACCTAAAGTAAAACAAGGAGTTTCAATATGAGTCAAAAAAAAAAAAAAAAGAAAAAGATAAGGGTTATACAAAAGTTTTTCCTGCAAACAAAACGGAAAATGTCTCTGAACTTTAGTGTTATTTCAGATCTGTATCAGGATATGCAGAAAGTTTTCCACCATCTTACCTAATAACTAACACCTTATCATATCTAACAAAAGCTAATTGCCGTGGGTACAATTTGTTCATAAGTATTTTTGATAATTCATGGTTTCATTCTATTAAATTGTATTCATTGGACGTTTTGTCCTATTGTAATTAACAGATATGAATATGTAATTAGGGTATGAAAACATTAGTGAGCAATCCATGATTAAACCTAAACAATATACAATATAACTTGAAAAGTGACTTATTTTGATATCAGAATTGTCTTTCTATTATCAATCTCTATCATATTATAATTGCTTCACATAATAAAATTTTAAAACAAAAATTCAGGTAACTTCAAAAATTAATCAATTCAACATTATATTAACAATATAGAAATTTGATTTATTTGTATAATACTTAGACATATTTTAGCAAAGATTTATCTATGGTTGAGGGAGACACAGTATTTTTAGACTACTTTAGAAAACAAGAAAGTAATCCATTTATAATGATTCTTACTACTAAATCAAATGCTTATATGGTTCTACCTGTAAAGTAGTATATACTGTTTCATTTTAACAACTTGCCTTTAATTTAATGAGCCTGTATACATTTAATTGAAAAGTACACATTTTTTTATACACATAATAGTTTTTTTAAAAAAGTCTAGACAAAATCCACTATGACTCAAATTATCTCTCTTTATTGCAGTATTTTCACATTTTTTCTCTATTTTTCTTTCAGTTTCAAACAATCCATATGAAGATTAAATGTAGAAACATGATGAAAGATTAAAGAGAGAAGCAAAATAACTTTAAAGACAATACAATCAGATTATTTAATTAATGTACTTTATTAAATATATGACTTGTTTTAAATTTACCTTCTCATTTTAAGATAATAAAAATAAATATGTTCCCAAATTCTCCAAAAATACTTAATCCAAAATATTTTTCTGTGCTTCATTTATCAATTTACCTTAAACAAGCATAACATTTATTTTATCAGGATGTAGGAGTAGTTATCTATTGTCTAATGGTGTGATTAAACAGATCCATAATTTTCTTAGAAAAATCATCCACTAGGTGATATTCCTATGTATTCTTGTAACATTTTGTAAGATTTTAAATAAATATTTCATAATGAATGTATTATACTATATTTAAGTCACCTATTTACTTATATTTCTATCTACTAAATGATAAGCTTCCTAAATCTAGGAACTATAGCTCATTCATTACTGTATTATCAATAACATAGGTAATAATGTAACTGCCCAACGGGTTCATTTTGCCCACTGTCCAGACAGGGCCGATTCATCAAGACAGAAATTGCACTAGAAAAAGAGTTTAATTCATGCAGAGCCAGCTGAACAAGAGACCAGAGTTTCATTATGACTCAAATCAGTCTCCCTGAAAATTCAGAGTGGAGTTTCTAAGAATAATTTGGTGGACAGGGGATCGGGAAGTGGGGAGTGCTGATTGGTTGGTTAGGAGATGAAATCATAGGGAGTCAAAGCTCATCTCTTGCATTGAGTCCTTTCCTGGATGGGGACCATGAGACCACGTGAGCCAGTTTATCCATCTTGGTGGTGCCAGCTTATCCATCAATTTCAGAACCTGAAAAATATCTCGGGCACCAGTCTTAGGTTTTCCAACAGTGATGTTTTCCCTAGAAAATATTGGGGAAGTTTTCAGTCTTGAGGTCTCTATCTTCATGACTCCTAAACCATAATTTCTAATCTTGTGGCTAACTTGTTAGTCTTACAAAGGTAGTCTGATCCTCAGACAAGAAGGGGGTTTGTTTCAGAAAGGGGATGGTATCATCTTTGTTTCAAAGTTAAACTATGAACTAAGTTCCTCTCAAAGTCAGTTTGGCATACACCCAAGAATGAACAAGGACAGCTCGGAGTTAGAAGTAAGATGGGATTGGTTAGGTTAGGTGTCTGTCACTGTCATAATTTTCTCATTGTTATAATTTTTGCAAAGGCGGTTTCAATAGCCAATAAATATTTGGTGATTAAGAAGTATTCTTTACTCAAAACATTTCCTAGTTACCAAAATTGTCTTTTTTAACTTAATTTGGTAATCTTAGTCCAAATATTATCAGTTTTTATTTGAGTTCACATGTTTGCTAGTTTATAAAATAAATAACCTGAAAGTTTAAAGTACAGTCAGTTTTGTAGAGCTTTTTTCTCTTCTAACATACTTTTTTCTAACATCTTTAGGTAAATAAAAACAGAAGTAAAAATGGACATCTTTAGTAAGTATATGGTGATGGAGGAAAAAAAGGTTCTTTTGAAATACGTATAAATTTGGGGAGAAGCGGCTTTTGTAAGGCCAATTTACTGAGTTAGAAAGTTGAGAGTACACAGTAACTAAGGGAAATAGAAGTTTGTGATAGAGAAATAGATTACCCAAGATGAACATCTTCTATTTGACATTTTTGCCAGGAAATGGGAAGCTGTTCTCATTCCCTTCTACCTCTTTTACTTCCTGACTGACTCTCTACATCCATATGTATATTTCTTTCCTCATATCCATTTGTTTTTCATTTTTTACAATGAAGCTCAGTCCAAATTCTAGCTACTACACATGCTTTAATATTGTAAAAGAGGATACATAAATCTAAACTCTCATAAGGATTGTTAGAAGTATGTGTGTTTCAATACCACATTTTCAAGTTTAATGTGGTATTTCTTTTAGGGCTTCCCTGAAACTGTTTTTCATATCTAGCTACTCATTCATACAGCCTAGAGAGATTTTAAAATACACAGAGTCACACATCAGTGTATATATTTAAAGCACCCCTAGTGATTCGAATGCATGGCTATAGAATATCTGGCAGCTCCGAGCTGTCAAACATTGACTAAAACAATTGATGCACTTAGGGAATCTTTCATATAGAACAGATAATGTCTTCAAAATCAGGCAAGAAAATGATGTGTTAGAATGTTTTCCATATATAAGCTGAGATACAAGTGTTTGCCATGTTTACCCAAAAAGAAGAGTAAAAATACCAATTTCTAAGATGAAAGTGCCAGAAAAGTCAGAAAAGTAACTTTGAAATGCATTGTTTGCTCCCTTTTTTTTCTTTTTCTCGCCCAGGCTGGATTGCAGTGGTGTGATGTCAGCTCACTGCAACCCTCGCCTCCAGGGTTCAAGCGATTCCCCTGCCTCAGCCTCCTGAGTAGCTGGGATTACAGTGGCACGCAACTACACATGGCTAATTTTTGTATTTTTAGTAGCAACGGGGTTTCACCGTGTTGGCCAGGATGGTCTCGATCTCTTGATCTTGTGATCCACCCACCTTTGCTTCCCAAAGTGCTGGGATTACAAGCATGAGCCACCGTACCCGGCCTTGCTTCCTCCTTTTTTTTTTTTAAAATTTACTTTTAAAATCAAAGACATTTGCACTCTCCCTCTCTATTTTTTCTTTTGCCATAACACAGCACAGGAGTTACCAGACCAACAATCTATTTTTACTTTTCTATTTGTAGAATCCTTTAAAAGAAAGCATGACCCATAAGAAAAGTGGTACTTAATGTGGCACAGCAATTCTTTGAATAAATGCAATATTTGAACTCAGTAACTTAAATTTGAAAACTAAGTTTTATTTTGAAATGCTTTAAAAACGAAATAAATTTGATAAGTTTAATTTCCAAAGAAACAGAAATTAATAAGAAAAAAGTGCTTATAAAAATGAATACAACATGGAAATGCATATATATATACACATATATA
>NW_012120598.1:10044171-10094003 GCF_000951035.1 Colobus angolensis palliatus | reverse complement strand
GATTGCTTGAATGACTTTAATTGCAGGGAGGCAGAATCTGGATAAGCACATACCAACTGCTTTGGTAAGAATACACGAATCTGATTTAGACCAGACCTAGTCATTTGTTCCTCAAACAGATTCAACTATAAGGAAGAGAGAGTGTGTATGTATCTAAGCTTCTAAGTATCTGTGGACTTAGTTTCTCAGCTAGGAGCACAAAAACACGTTCCATTTTGGAGTTTGTTACAATATTGGCAAGTGCATTCAAACTAGCATCCCTCAAGCTGCTTATTCTTTATATTAATTTGAACTATTTCCAGGGCCTGTTTTGGGCTAAATACTTATATCACCTCAACATTTGTAAGTTATAGCTCTACCCCCCAATGTGATGGTAATTAGGAGGTGGAATATTTGCACAGGGATTAGGTTATGAATGTGTGCGGTGGGGGTCATAGTGGAATTAGTGGCCTTATGAAAAGTGGAAAAGACATCAGAGCCCACTCTCCCCACTTACACTGAAGAAAGGTCATATGAGCATACAGTGAGAAGACGGCCGACTGGAAGCCAGGAAGAGATCCCTCACCAGAGCCTGACCATGTTGGCATACTGCACTTTGGAGTTTCAGCCTCCAGAACTGCTGTGAGAAAATAAGTATCTATTGTTTAAGACACCTACTCTATGTCAGTTTCTTATGGTAGCACAAGGAGTCTAACACGGGGCCAAAAAAAGGGACTGTGAATAAGCTAGCCTCCTGTGTCCATGTGACTTTTTGATAGGCAACAAACTGTTTCCTAGTTAACTAACTACATAAACTCTGAATATGGCTTTAAGAAGCAGACATCAAAACTCTTTCATCACCCATGAAAGGGAAAGGTCATGCATTTTATAAACAGAAAAAAAAAATTAAAGAAATAGAACATGTGATATTATTTAGTTGAAGTACATAAATAGCTTGTTGAAATTATTGTAAATTAAAGACAAACATTTTAAGACATATTTATAATAATATGAAAATCAATTTTGCTCAAGAAACTAAGAAAGTCTGGGGTAATTTGAATAAAAATGTTGATTATTAAGGTCAAAAATGAATGAAAGAAAGAAATAATAAAATGAAAATAAAATACTGTTGTATACTCTTCACTTGGCTTAAATGAAGACATCTGAGCATGTATAGTGTTGGAATGGCTGTGAATAAAGAATTTTCACAAATTTCTCTTGAATGTGTCAACTGATAAAACTACTTTGAAACCAACAACTTGGATATTGTAAGATTAAACAGATATATAAAGATACATGTATCTATATATGTATATATGCATCTATATATAGACAGATCTTATGATACAATAATTTCATACTTCTATATGCCCAAGATAATCTTTTATAGATATAAAAGTTTATATAATTTTTATAAATGCATATATATCTTTAATATACATATATATGTTTGTGTATATATATGGCTGGAGGCATTTCAAGAATATGGTTCCTGGTTGTTATAGTGATATACTCAATATATTCAAACTAACCAAGACATTAATCCAATGGGGAATGAGTAAACATATTACAAAATATCACACAATTAAATATTACACAATAGTAAAAATGAAGAGACTATGTAAATAAATATCAGTAACAAATGCTGAGTCAAGAAAGCAAGTCCTAGAAGACCATAGGAGACAATTTTATATAAAATTTGAATATAAGTAAAATATTACATTTTAGATAATATATATATAAATAAAAAAGAAAGATGTGATAAACCCCAAAGTCAAAGTAGGAATTAATTCTATGAATGATAAAATAGAGAAGTGCTTAAAAAATTGTTTAATGATATTAAGTCACCAGGCTGACTTTATTCGGGATCATTGTAATAGGTATAGAAATAGCTGCAATGGGATTTTCCAGTGGGAAAGAGAGATTGGGCTTAACTCTGAATACAACATGGGGAAGTGGGAATTTATAGCCAAGGAGGTGGGTAGGGGTTAGTGGATAGAAAATCACTAACAGGAAACATCGGGAATACGGGGGATTCTGGCTAAACAGACCTTAAGGATTTGGACATCTCTTGGGAGATGGTAGAGGATGACAAATCTGATCAGATATTGAGAGTGATCTGTTATAAAGGAGAGAAGGTTCTTGGTAAACTGACTTAGCAGGGTTCTTTGCTAAAACGAGAATTTACAAGGAAATTCATAGATTGACCTATAAGAAAGTGCAGGAGCATGACTCAAGCTTGGCCCAAGACTCCTTTGTCATTAGGAGTATACGGAGAGACAGGAGTTGTTGGCATTCACTAATCCTTATCTTTGGCAATGTGTTTGTGGATGTTCATCATATTATTAAAATAAATATTTAAAAATAGATTAATAATAAAAGCCCACACATGAAGTTAATGTGTAATACATTAAATAATTTTAATCTGTTCAGGTTTTTGCACTTGAATTCTAAAGAGTAGGAGTTTGAGTACACATATAAACAAAAGGAAACCAAAAAAATGGAAGACTTGCAATTAGCTAGGCAGAAGATGGATGATGCAATGATAAATGAGGAGTGTTCCACAGGAAGAGAACATTTGACTAAAAAATAGGCAGGGCACGGTGGCTCACGCCTGTAATCCCAGCACTTTGGGACGCCGAGGCAGGTGGATCACGAGGTCAGGAGACAGCCAGTATCTTGGCCAACATGGTGAAACTCATCTGTACTAAAAATACAAAAATTAGTCAGGCGTCGTGGCGTGCACTGTGGTCCCAGCTACTCTAGAGGCTGAGGCAGGAGAATCACTTGAACCCAGGAGAAGGAGGTGGCAGTGAGCCGAGATTGCGCCAATACACTCCAGGCTGGGTGACAAGAGCAAAACTCCATCTCAAATAATAATAATAATAAATAATAAACAATGCACAATACATGCCTCAGCTTCTTTGTGTCAGACACTAACTTATACACATTATATATACCCACACAATTATATATATACATTATATATACACATATATGCATTACATGTATTTTATATATATATACACACACACACACATATAAACTCACACTTCTCACAACAACCTTTTCCTCATTTTACCTAAGCAAATTTTCACATAGAAAAGTCACATAACTAAGAAGTGGAAAAGGACATGCACTTCACCAATACACCGTTTTGTGACTGCCAGAATGGGTAATGGAAAAAAGTCTTAGCCAAGGAACAAAGAAAAAGTAGAAGGAAAGAAAGTACTAATACCCAGAAAATTGTGCTAGCCCTCCATAAAAAGACAAATGAGAAACAGGTTCAAATAAAAAACCCTGAGCAAACTCTCTCTCCTAAAATAATTAGGCGAGGAACAGAAGACGAGCAAAAGAGAAAGGTAAGAGCCTGCCCCCTGTCTTTCATCAGTTCAGGCTGCTAAAACAAAATGTCGCAATGTCGCGGCCGGGCGCGGTGGCTCAAGCCTGTAATCCCAGCACTTTGGGAGGCCCAGACGGGTGGATCACGAGGTCAGGAGATAGAGACCATCCTGGCTAATACGGTGAAACCCCATCTCCACTATAAAAAATACAAAAAACTAGCCGGGCGAGGTGGCAGGCACCTGTAGTCCCAGCTACTCGGGAGGCTGAGGCAGGAGAACGGCATAATCCCGGGAGGCGGAGCTTGCAGTGAGCTGAGATCCGGCCACTGCACTCCAGCCTGGGCCACAGAGCCAGACTCCATCTCAAAACAACAACAACAACAACAACAACAACAAAACCAAAATGTCATAAAATGGATTGCTTCTAAACAAAAGAAATTTATTTCTCACAGTTCTGGAGGCTACAAGTCTGAGATCAGAGTGCCAGTATAGTCAGATTCTGGTGAAGAACCTATTCTGGGTTCAACCTATCAACTTCTCCTTATATCCTCTTATTGTGGAAGCAGCAAGTCAACGCTCTCGGATCTCTTTTATAGGGGCACTAATCCCATTTATGAGGGCTCCACATTCATGATCTAACCACCTCCTAAAGGCCTCACCTCCTAATACTATCATCATTGAGGTTAAGATTTCAACATATGAAATGTCAAAACATGTTTTGGGGAGCACATAGCTATGCTGTCCATAACATCTCCTGACTTCAGATAAATATTGCTGTCATAGAAGCACAGATACTCAGTCCCTCAAAACTTCAATAATCAGGAATGACCATGTGTTACAAAAAACACTAGTTTATAGAAAAGGGTGCATGCAAAGGTATTAATGCTCCCTCTGCAATCTCCCAGAGGCTCAGACTCCAGGAGCCACAGTTCAGGAAACCACAGAGGCAGTTTCTTAAAAACTGCTTAATTTTCATATATTTGTAGATATCCCACATTTTCTCTCTGTTATTGATTTCTGATTTGATTTCATTGTGGTTGGAGAAGATATTTTGTATGATTTCAGTTCTCTTAATTTTACTGGGACTTATTTTATGACTTACTATATGTCCTAGCATGGAGAATACTCCATGTGTACCAGATAAATAAATGTTTTGAAATAACTAGGGTTTCTAGGGTAAAGAGTTTCATACTAAGACACAGAGATAAAGCCTAAAATACCAACTATCAAGAGACAAGAGGACTGGGGGAGCTGTGTCACTCAACAAAGCCATACCCACTGAAGACCAAGGACCAGGAGTACAGGGCTCCATGGGGAAGGGTGACTTAGAAGGTTTTGGATTTGCTACAGATTTGTTGACTTTTCAAGAAGGCACTGATGTATTCAGTCCCTCTCTCTGAGAGAGAAGACACCCCCTCTCCTACTTGATAATTGGATGATGCCATAGTTACTGCTTGATGTTCAATTTCTTCAAATAGAGAGGAAGTACACTGGCCACAATCTCTGAACAACAGACTTAGAGGACTGACTTACAGGGAAAGCTAAAATGTTCACTTTCTCATGGAGCTCTCACTGAACCTCTGCTATTGTATTAGGCAACAGAAATGAGGATCAAGACTAAACAATGAGTGCTAAGTCTCAATCCATTTGGGGAACCTGCTATAGTAGCAGAGGTTTTGGTAATTTTTAAATGTAATGCATAAAGATTGATTCTAAGATGGTCTTGTATGTTGCACTCTTAAAGATACTAATAAATGAAGCACACTAAACACTTAGTTTGAACCGACGGAACTGAACTAGGGAAGGAACCAGGGCCAACAAGCTTTACTGGCTTTGAATGGCTCCAAGGAAGACACGAAAGATTCTGCAATTACTGAATTAACCACAAATCTACCAAGGCCGTGGCTACTATTTGGAAAGCAGTTTCATGAGAAGTGGAAGCCAAGTGCTCTGACATTATGCTGGCTTCTGCAAAGGGAGATTACCACATTCTGGTGAATCATAGGTTTTTTATTAAGCCCAATGCATTAAGAAAGAAACCCTGGGGAATGATAAGAGGTATCACCATTTTCATGGCTTCAAGTTGTCATTGCTGGCATTCCCATGAATAATTTTCATGATCTCTTTCCTCACTTCTTCCCCTGAGGGTAATATCTTTGGCTCTACATCCACTAATTTCAGTAAGTTGAAAGTACAGTCACCTTACTGGTACCTAAAGCAATAGTGTTGTAAATCATGGTCACACTCAATTCTTAACTTCTAAATTAATATTTTTAACCTAATTCTTTGAGTGATATGATATTTAAATTACTATATGACCCAGCAATTTCACTTCTGGGTACATAACCAAAACAATCGGAAGCAGGGACACAAACATATATTTGCATCTCAAGTCATTGCACCAGCATTCACAATAGCCCAAAAGTGGATGCAACCTGAGTATCTCTCTGTGGATACATGGATAAACAAGACATGATACATATGTATAGAACAGAATAGAATAGAATAGAATAGAATAGAATAGAATAGAATAATTATTCTGCCTTAAAATAGAAGGATAGGATCTTGACACATGGTACAACATGGAAGAACCTTGCTCTAAGTGAACTTAGGGGTAAGGGAAAGAAGCAAGTCACAAAAGGACAAATACTTTATGATTTTATTCATTTGATGTACTTAATATAGTCAAATTCAAAGAGCTGGAAAGTAGAATGGTTCTTGCCAGGATCTGGGCATGGGGAAGCAGGCAATGGGGAGCTATTGTTCAACGGGATAAAAGTTTCAGTCTTGGAAGATGAAAAACCTTCTGGAGGTGGATGGAGGTGATGGTTGCACAGCAATATAAATGTACTTAATGCCCCTGAACTGTACACTTGAAAATAGTTAAAATTATAAATTTCATTATGCATATTTCACCAGAAAAGTTAGTTAATTTACAAAATCTTATTGGATAATGCAATTCTAGAATATTAATATTATGCATGCAACACTGCTCTAAAATCATGTCTTTGAAGCTTCTGTTGTTAACTTCTATATGTGCATCCAAGTGTGGTGGTTTTCTTATTAGATCTTTCACCAAAAATGCTTTTTGATGGTTAAGTCCTTTGTCAGGCTGGGACTTTATTGTCTTTTTTTCTTAATCACAGCTACTTAAGCAAGGAAAAAAAAAATGAAAACTTTGGTTTGATTTGTGTGTTTATTTTCTGTAATCAGCATAATCAAATAATTTGCACATTAAAATATTTCTGCCAAGTTAACTTCTTAAAGTACTTTCAAGTGTAAGTCTAGATGATTTACACCTAAGTAAAAATGAAATAAATAAGCTCCTTGGAAATGGTCTCATGTTCTACCCCTCACACAAGTTTTACTTCAAAATATACATGTATTTCTCTGATCAGAATTGGGTCAAACACAGTCAAATAAACTACCAGCAGTATTTTTCAAAATAAATCCACAGGTTAGGCAACTACCAAAAGATTAGTTTGATGAGAACGAAACTAAACCAAGAACATGTCAAATTAATTATTAATAAGAGTAGTAAATGAAATTTAGTTTTTTTTTAAACCTCATGAAAACTTTGAAGTGAACAAAGGAAGATGTTTGATAGAATGAAATGTTGCACACTCCAAAACCACATTATAACTTTAAAAGCATTATTTCTGTGTCTATATGTATTTATGTGTAATAATGCATGTGTGTGTATCCATCCTTGAAATTTAATCCCAAGTTATAATCTTTCTTTTTTTTTCTTTATAGCTGAAGAGCATTGACCAAGTTATTATCTTCAACTCTCTCAAAGGGTGAAGAGAGAGAAGCAACATTGAGTCAACTGGCTGGTTTTTCATCCCTTTCACTTCTTCAGTTGTGGGCTGGAGAGAGATATAATTCCAAGGACATTGGCAAGCCTTTTGTTATGTGGATATGCTTTACACAACTACAGTTTATCCATCAGAATGAAATACAGACAAAAGCTGAGGAAATCAGTCTTCTTAATAGATGGAAAGTGATCCTTTCTGGCTCCAAATAAAATTGAATTGTAACATTCTTCATATTTCTCTGGGTACACATCTGGTTTAAAAATTAGAAGTTAAATTTTAAAAGTAGGCAGAAGTTTGCATTTAAAGAAAGACATTTTCACTGTAATAGTGATGATTATTTTAATGCTTATAAAAAGTCCAAAGATAAATGTCAAAATCATAACTGAATATATTGTGTGCTGTGTGAGAGATGAAATACATAGAGAAAATCCACTTTAAATGGTAAAAAAAAGAAAAAACATATTATGGCTTTTTTCCTAGGGAATATTCTGTAATGAGAATGGCAAAGCTGTGCATTAAAGAGCCAAATGCAAGGAGGTGAATAAATAGTGGAATCCTTTTATTTGTTTTCTGCTTTTTTCAACCAATGTTTCACTGAGTATGATTAATAGTACCATTTACTATTACTAGAAGACTAAATTGGTTGGGTGCATCTGTGGCTCATACTGGTTTAATCCTAGTGTTTTGGGAGGTCAACACAGGAGGATTGCTTGACAGCAGAAGTTTGAGACCAGCCTAGGCAACATAGTGAGACCTTGTCTCTATAAAAAAAAAAAAAAAAAAAAAAATTGCTTGGAGTCTTGGCACAGGCATGTAATCCTCACTTCTCAGGAGGCTAAGGTCGGAAGATTGCTTGATCCCAGGATTTTGAGGCTGCAATGAGCTGTGACCACACCACTGCACTATTAAGTAAAAGTAATCAAAATGTTTGAGAGCTTGCATGTATCAAGAACTTTATGATATCATATTTAATATTGATATTAGTATTCTAATATAGATAATATTATTCCCCTTTTCCACTCGACAACAACAGCAAACTAACACAAGAACCAGAAAACCAGACACCACATGTTCTCACTCGTAAGTGGGAGTTGAACAATGAGAACACATGGACACAGGGAGGGGAATATCACACACTGGGGCCTGTTGGGGGATGCAGGGCTAAGGGGAGGGACAGCATTAGGAGAAATACCTAATGTAGATGACGGGTTGATGGGTGCAGCAAACCACCATGGCACGTGTATACCTATGTAACAAACCTGCATGTTCTGCACATATACCCCGGAACTTAAACTGTAATAATAAAAAAGAGGTTACATAATTTGCAAGAGGTATATAACTTAACAATATTCACACAAACTGCTGGCTTTATTTACTGGTTCTCATCCCCGTCTTGAAAGAATAAGGTTTAAAAAAAAATGCTGTTGGATATGTATTTGATGAAGTAACATTTGGCTCTGATACTGAACTCAGCTGGGAAAAGGTACAGGAAAAATGCATGCAAAACAAAGAGATTTCAGAATACTGGCCAAAGGTCTCTGTTTGTTGAATTTTTGGTCTTAGCGAAATTGTGGCTGAGCAAGCAGTAATGCACGGGAGTTCAATTGAGTTTAAAAAGGACCATATGGGTCAATGCCGGGGAGCTTAAAGACAATTCCTCTGAGAACCTGTGTGACTAGGAACCTGGATTCACACAGTTAATGGAAAAACAGAACTTTGTAGGAATGTGTTGAGAAAAATGAAATTAGATCATATGGGGATGATGAAGTTATGTAAATCAAAGGCACTGTTTGAGGGCTCTGCCATCTGCAGGTCACGTTGACCTTCCTGGCCAGGGGTCTCATTATGTATATGTGTTGTGAACAGGTTTTGAGCATTCTGCTGGAAAAGAGTTTGAGGAAAACTAACTCATCCCAATGTTTAGAGTCATATGAGAGGCCGCAAAGTTGTAAAATATGATGAAAGAAATAAATCTAGTAGGAAGCAGAAGTTTTAAAAAGTCTTGGAAGAAATAGAAGAGAATCAAGGTCATTGTCAGGATGTAAGATGTGGTAGAAAGAGGGATGTGGTGCCCAGATGCCTCGTCAAGGAAGATCTTGCTGCTCCACTCTAAGGAGTGCAGTCAGAAGTCTTTCCCCCTTCTATTAGCTGGTGTTGGTTCGTATTAAATGTCATTCATACCAAATTCTGTCTCAGAATTTGCTTCTGGAAGATCCAATCTGAAAAATATAAAGTTGTTAAATCAAATAATGTGTGTCAAAAAAGGAACAAAAAGAAAAGATAATATGTTTCCACTAGAGAGATGCAGTGTTTACAGAGGCTCTAAAATAAAGGTCAATCTTGAAAAAATAATGAAATCTCCATTTGCGTATGAAGATCTCAGGAAACCTTTAGTCCTCTTCAATGGAGAAAACAATGAAACTGGAAAGAGAAGACTAAATCTAGTCTTCTAGATTCTATCATTTGTTTAGTTAAATAAACTTGAGACAGCCACTTATTATCAGTGAGCCCCAACTTCCTATTTGGTAAAATAGTCCACTACATAGCTAATCAGAGTGCATGCTCTCTTCTTCCTTTGGGCATTTATTATAGCTCCAATATCCTTTGTTAATTGCACTAGAATGTCCTAGCAACTAGAAGAAAGGATAGGTATGCAATAAATAATTGAGATGTATTATATAAAAAATATGACTTTTTGAAGCACCTGATGAGTAACACTTCTGTTGTATTTCAGAATAAATATACAACAATAAATTTAAATTTATTCTGTATTTCAGAATAAATATAAAGCTGCTCCCCAAATTCCTTAATTTTACCTTTAATAATTTTGATATATTTCAAAGAGCTTCTTGTGTAAATTAACTTTTTTCTTCTAATTGAATTTAGGTCATTGGGACAGAATGGGGTTTATTTAGAAAGCAAAAGAAAACATTCCCTACCTCAACGCAGATTTTTTGAAAACCCCATGAGAATTATTCTTTTAAGGTATGTGTGATAGGTCGCTCACATTATGATGATGTTTTCAAGCTTCATGAATAAAACTATTCCTTGCTTTTCCCTTCCAGTGTATTAGGACTGCAATTACTTTTGTACCAACCTAATACACGTGCATTTTTATATGTTTCTCTCAGATAGACTACGAAACCCCAAAAGCAATGACTACTTGGGTTTTATATCCCCAGCAGTTTTCAAGTATTTGACATATACTAAGGACAAAAAAATATATATAATAATAAACCAGTTATGAGTGACTTATGTATATACTGCAATAAACATGTTCAAATTGTTCTTAGCTGAGTTACTTATTTTCTAAGATGGCAAGAGAGAATGGAGGATTATTCTCTGTTCTTAATCTAACCATAAAATGATCATAAGTAGTTTAGACCAGTAAGAACACTGGTTCATTACATATTTATGCAAATACTGTATTATACTTCTACCACATTCCCACAGTGTGATCTCATAAAACCTTTATGAACTTCAAGGACTTTGTCTTTGCAATGGGTATAGTAACTTCTACCTAAAAAATGTAGTTTTAAAGAATAAATAAGATAACGAATGCAAAGTCTTAATGTGTTACCTGGCTACTGTTAGTATACCACAGCGATTTTCTTTTCTTACTATCCACGGCCCAAAAAGAGTTGCCTCATGTGGTGAGTTTGCTCCAAAGTATTAGAAGATGGTGTAGCTACCAATATCACTTTATTGATAGAATCTTGGATTTGAGATTGTAACCCTTAAATAAAGAGTTCATGGCTGGGCGCGGTGGCTCAAGCCTGTAATCCCAGCACTTTAGGAGGCTGAGACGGGCGGATCACGAGGTCAGGAGATCGAGACCATCCTGGCTAACAGGGTGAAACCCCGTCTCTACTAAAAAAATACAAAAACCTAGCCGGGCGAGGTGGCGGGCGCCTGTAGTCCCAGCTACTGGGGAGGCTGAGGCAGGAGAATGGCATGAACTCGGGAGGCGGAGCTTGCAGTGAGCTGAGATCCGGCCACTGCACTCCAGCCTGGGAGGCAGAGCGAGACTCCGTCTCAAAAAAAAAAAAAAAAAAGTTCATTCTGGCTCTCAGAATCAGGCAATGTATTAATGTTATGATGTTTGTCACATCATGGAAGCTACAATATGGACTTCTGCAGAACTCATGCATCCATTATTCTTATTAAGACTCAGAAAATAAAAATAAGTACTTAGCCTAATGTAATATTGATGGCTGTGGTAGCCCATCTGGAGCAGCTGCTGCCACAATGCCTGCTGCAGTGAGGGAGGTTCGGCCAGGACTGTGTGCTCTGTGGAGCCTGTGGAAGGCAGGAGCGGGCAGGAGCCATGCTGCCTTCTGAGTTAAAGGGTCGGGATCCCTTCCCTCCGGGAGCAGCTGTAGCTGCCCAGCTGCGGCTGCAGACCCAGGCATTCCTGTGGTCTCCAGGGCCCAGGAAGTTTGCTTGCCCCCACAGTTTTGGAAGTGCCTGCTCTTGTTGCCTGGCCTCTCCCTGCTCCTGGTGCCCACTCCAATTTCAGAGCAAAGTGGTGGCTGAGCCCAGGCACTGTTGCTACCTGGTCGAGTGCACGCTCACTTGGGGCAGCGCTAACTCTCCAGCCCCCTGCTGCCTCAGACCCCTCCGAACTTTAGGCTTCAACAAGCACAGGAGGGAAGTCAAGCAGGGGCAGAGTACAGCTCAGCGTGGGCCTACAGATGACCCTCAGCACTAACAGCTGGGACACCATGGGCACCATGGATGGCAGGTTGATGGTGGCAGGAGGCAGACAGGCTTCTGGGCAGAAAGGGGTGGGTCCTGGTGAAGCCCCAAATTCAAGACAGGGACAGCCTGAAGCCTGGGGGCTGGGCTGCCAGTTCTGTGGACCAGAGTGGGAACTTATGGTGCTTTTTTTGGGCCCACCCATAGCTGCCCATGGACCAATCAGCATGCATTTTCTTCCCTCTAAAGTCCATAAAATCCCTGGATTCAGCCTGACTTGGACAATGCGATGACCTGTCTACAGATAGGAGCTATTCACTGTGGTTCTCCTCTCTACTGAGAGCTCTGCAGATGATGCGATGAACTGCCTGCAGAAAGGAGCTACCCACTCTGGGTCTCCTCACTGAGGGCTACACAGACATTGGGACTACCAGTTTCAGGAAGGAGCTACACACTGCCGGTCTCCTGAGAATTGTTCTGCCACTCATTGAGGTTCCTCTCTGCCTTGCTCACTCTCCAGTTATCTGCATATCTCATTCTTCCTGGATGTGAGACAAGAACTTGGGACCCACTGAATGGTGGGACTGAAAGAGCTGTAACACACACAAGGCTGGACAAATACTCCCTGATCACCACATTGTGGGCAATGAGAAGGCGAGAAGAACTAAGGCCCTTTGTGAAGGCGAGACCTAGGGGCTCCCCAAGACAGAGCTGTGACATTCTCTTTGAGGTTTTGCGGTTCCTGGAATCTCCAAGCTTCTGGCACCACCATGCTCTCTTTGTCCAGCCATGGGTGCCCCCGGTGGAAGTCACATGCCGTACATATGGCCCAGCCACGGCCATGCATGGAGCCAGCACTTGTGCTGGTGCCTGGAGCCGCCTGCCCTGCCACAGCAGTCAGAGTGCCTGGCTGTGCGCAGTGGCTGAACCCCACGCTCATTCACCCACACACCCCTCTCCACTCTGTGCCTGGCTCACACTTGGCAGATGTGGGATCTGGGCTGGTAATGGGAGCCAAGCTCAGCCTGTCAGGGCAAGTGGGTGATGAGCCCAGGGGGCATGAACAATACTCAGGCAGAAGGTACAGCTGGCCACAGACGTTTCTGGCTGGCAAAGTGGCAGCCTATGGATCCTGTGACAATATTTCCCTTACTCTGTTCACTTTTAACTCCATTCTAATAAAGTAATTAGCAAGTCTTCCACCACAAAGTTAGATAATAATTCAGGAATGCTTTCAAGTTTCTCATTTTCTTGCTATGTACTCATTTTATCCTCCATCAATAGTGACTCAGAGATTCCATTTCCTCATCTGAAATTATGATAAGACTAACTTTACAGGAATTTGTGGAAATTAAATGAGTCCAAGGTTCTTAATAAACTAGAAATAATTTATTCCATCTGTATGTTTAATACTATTATATTATTACTGGGACCCTTACTATTGATTTTATTTACCTACACTTTCCACCTATATGAAACAGAAATAAAATTAAATTACATCAATTTTATATGCCAGCATGAAAAGAAGCAATGTATAACAGCAACAGAAAATCATATTAAAAATAAAATATCTACATTTATACAGTCATATCTTCCTTTATTGTGCTTCACTTCATTGTGTTTTGCAGATATTGCAGTTTTTTACAAATTAAAGGTTTGTGGCAACCCTGCATCCAACCAGTCTATTGTTATCATTTTTTTCCAATACCATGTACACACTTTTTGTCTCTGTGTTATATTTTGGTAATTCTCACAATATTTCAGACTGTTTCATTATCATTATATCTGTTATGGTGATGTATCATCCGTGATCTTTGATGTTACTATTGTAATTGTTTTAGAGTGCCAAGGTCTGTGCCCCAAAAAAGGTGGCTAACATATTCAGTAAATAAAATCCAGATAGACCAAAAGCCTCTTATGCCAAACAGATAAACACATTGTGAACAAAAAGAAAAGTTATTGAAGGAAATTAAAAGTGCTACTCCAAGGAATACATGAATAATAGCAAATCAAAATTGCCTTTTTTGCTGATATAAGAGAGTTTGAGTAATCTGGAGAGAATATAACCAGCCACATCATTTCCATGATCTAAAGCTTGATCATGAGCATGAGTCACTCTTCCATCCTATGAACGCCGAGAGAAGTAAAAAAAGCTGCAGAGGAAAGGTTGGAAGCTAGTAGAGGTTGTTTTATGAGATTTAAAGTAAGAAATCATCTCTATAACATAGAAGTGCAAGGTGAAGCACCAAACACTGGTGTAGAAGCTGCAGCAAGTTGTTCAAAATACCTAGCTAGGATAATTGATTAAGATGGCTACTCTAAAAAATAAATTTTCAATGTAGATGAAACAGCCTTCTATTACAAAAGAATGCCATCCAGGACTCTCATAGCTAGAAAGAAGTCAATTTCCTGGGATCAAAGCTTTAAAGAAATGGCTGGCTCTCTTGTTAGGCTTTAATGCAGCTGATAACGAAGTTGAAGCCAATGCTTATTGACTATTCATAAAATTCTCGGACCTTTAAGAATTATACTAATTATTAAATGGAACAACAAAACCTAGATGATAGCATATCTGTTTACATCATGGCTTACTGAATATTTTAAACCCACTGTTGAGACCTGTCGCTCAGGATAAAAGATTTCTGTTAAAATATTACTGTTCATTGGCAATGCAGCCAGTCACCAAGAACTCTAATGGAGATGTACAAATTTAATGTTGTTTCATGCCTGCTAACACAACATCCATTTTGTAACCCTTGGACCAAGGAGTAATTTCAAATTTCAAGTCTTATTATTTAACAAATACATTATGTAAGGCTATAACTGGTATAGGTAGTGATTTCTCTGATGGATCTGGGCAAAGTACAGTGAAAATCTTCTGAAAATAATCTACAATTCTAGATATAATTAAAAACACTCATGACTCATGGGAAGAGAGCAGAATATCAACATTAGGAGGAGTTTGGAAGAAGTTGACTCCAGCTCTCATGGATGACCTTCAGGGGTTTAAGATTTTAGTGGAGGAAGGAAATACAGATGTGGTGAACACAGTAAGAGAACTAGAATTAGAAGTGAAACCTGAAGATGTGACTGAATTACTGCAATTTCATTATAACAATTTAATGAATGAGGAATTGCTTCCTATGAATGAGCCACAAAAATGTTTTTTTGAGATGGAATCTACTCCTAGTGAAGATGCTGTGAACATTGCTGAACATGACACATTTAGAATATTACATAACTTATTTGATAAGCAGTGGTAGGGCTTGAAAGGATTGACTCCAGCATTGAAAAAAGTTCTACTATGCGTAAAATGCCATCAAACAACATGGCATTTTACAAAAAAAAAAAAAAAAAAAAACAAATCTCTGTTGAAAGAAATAGTCAATCGATGCAGCTGACTTCATTGTTGTCTTATTTTATGAAATTGCCACAGCCACCCCAACCCTCAGCAACCACTATCTTGGTCAGTCAGCAGCCATTAAAATTCAGGCAAACGCTTCCCTCAACAAAAAGACTACAGCTTGCTAAAGGCTCAGAAAATAGGATATTTTAGTAACAAGTATTTTTGAATTAAGTACTTGTTTTTACTATTGCAAACTAGCAGACTACATTATAGTGCAAACATAACTTTTATGTGAACTGGAAAACAAAAAATAAATGAGTGATTCACTTTATTGCACTGTTTTATGGTGGTGATCTGAAATAGAACCTACCATGTCTCTGAGGTATGCCCGTGCCACTGCACAACTATTAGAATGGTCAAAATCCAGAACACACATAACACTGAATGCTGGAGAGCATGCAGGGCAACAGGAAATCTCATTCATTGTTGATGGGAATGCACTGGTGTAGCCACTTTGGAAAACAATTCGGCAGCTTCTTACAGAAGTAATCATACTCTTAACCTATGATCCAGAAATTGAGCTCGTTAATATACCCAAAAGAATGTAAAATAGGCATCTGCACACCAAAATCTGCACTCTGATGTTTATATAACGATAGCAAGTCTATTCATAATTGCCAAAACTTGGAAGCAATCAAGATATTCTTCTGCAGATAAATGGATAAATAAATTTTGGTATGAACCAACAATAAAATATTGTTCAGCACTAAAAGAAAAGTGCTCTCAAGCCATGAAAATATATAGGAGTAACTTAGATACTAATCACTAAACAAAATAAGCCAATTTGAAAAGGCCACCTACCATATAATTCTGACAATATGACATTTTGGAAAAAGCAAAACTGTGGAGCCAGAACAAAGATGAGTAGTTGGTAAGGGTTGGAGAGAAGGAGGGATGAATAGGTAGGCCACAGAGGATGTTTAAGACAGTGAAACTACTCTCCAAGATTAAAAAGAAAAATGTGGTGGAAAAATGTCATTATAAATTGTTCCAAATGCATAGAACGCACAATTCCAAGAATGAACCCTAAGGTAAAGTACAGATTTTGAGTGATATTGATGTGTCAATATAGGTTCATTGATTGTAACAATGGTACCACTCTGTTGAGAGATGTTGATAAAGGAGATGCTGCATGTGTGGAAGCAGGGAATATATGGGAAATCTTTACCTTCCTCTCCAACTTGAATCACAAGCAATTATGCATGAAATTTGAGAACATAAAGAGAATATAAAGTCACATTATGATACCTCCTGTCAATTGCAGATATAAGGAACATGAAATGTCCAATATTAAATTTGTTTTTGAATGCATTTTATTTGGATTTTGTTTTGCATTTCCTCTATTCCATTTAAGCCAAAATTCCTTGCAGGTAAGTTCTTCTACGTATTAGACTTAAACCTTGTATCAATTCTGTCTTCTAAAATAAAACACAGAATAAGTCAATATTCAAGAAAAAAAAAGCAAAAAAGCCATATTTGTATTTTAAGACAGTAGCTTTTCCTTTTACACATTTCTATTGTATTCTCTTCTACCATCTATGTACCCAAATATTTTTTAGGTTGATTTTAACGGAATGCAAAATAATACAATATGACTTACCTCCCAATATGTGCAGCTCAGCAAAAAAAAAAAAAAAAAAAAACAGAACATACTCTTCAATTATGTTTTTTTCTTTTTTTTTTTTTTTAATTTGAGACGGAGTCTTGCCCTGTCACCCAGACTGGAGTGCAGTAGTGCGATCTGGGCTCACTGCAAGCTCTGCCTCCCGGGTTCAAGCAATTCTCCTGCCTCAGCCTCTGGAGTAGCTGGTACTACAGGCGCCGCCACCACGCCTGGCTAATTTTTGTATTTTTAGTAGAGATGGGGTTTCACCACGTTGTTCAGAGGGGTCTCGGCGGGGCGCTATGGCTCATGCCTGTAATCCCAGCATTTTGGGAGGCCAACGCGGGTGGACCATGAGGTCAAAATAAGGACTTGATGACCAACTGGCAGAAATTGTGCAGTGAAAATTTCTACATGAGACATGAGTTAAAACTGAGTAAAATCTTCAAAGTGCTTTCTTTTTCTTATACTTTTCAAAACAAAACTTTTTCATCTTTATGGATTGTAACACGTATTTTGACCTACAATATACAGATACTGTATAAAATATATAGATGTATTTGGTTTTATTTTACAACATTTGGTTTGGTAATTAGTTTATTCATCAACAAATCGATTAACAGAAGAACAAAAAAGAGAGAAAAGTTGTTTAGCTATTTATTTATTCGTTATCTGTAAAATATAAACAGTTCAAAGCCTACAGAATCTTTCTTTAATAAATCATGCATATATTTTTGAAGAGGTTTGATTGATGGAAACATAATGCATGTACATATTTGTGGAGTACCTGTGATAATTTGATAAATTCATATAATCAAATCAGGACAATTGAGATATCCATCACCTCAAATATTTATCTTTACTTTACACTAGAAACAGTCCAATTATTCTCCTTTAGCTTTTTTGAAATGTTTTTATTATAATTAATAATTGATTATTGTTAAATATAGTCACCCTACTGATCTGTTGACTAAAAAAGTTGAACAAAATACCAAATAAAAACATGAAATAACCAAGAAGGATAGATTTCTTTAAAATCTGGTTATTCAGTAAACTTTACTTTTATTGCTTTCACGGTCACCTTATCTACATCTTGTATGGCAGCATTTTATTAATGACTCACTTTTTAAGAGTAAATCATGTATTTTAACTTTAGTAGAATATATTACTCTTTCACAAGCAGTTTTCATTAGTTTATCAAACTATTCATTTAAACTAAATCAGAAATTACAAAAACAAATATCACCATCAAGGCCATGAAAAATGTTGATTAATCCTAATAGTTGTTTCAGTTTAGTCTGACTGAGAGAGCTCTTCTAGTCTGTAGACAGTACCATGTGTAACATCTACCTTGGTGATTTATTAATGGGCTATATTTCTGTATACAAGAAATACTGTCCTATTTGTAATAGATGTAAGTCTTCATTATTTTATTTTCACACAATTCACTATGAGATCATGGTTTTAATGATTCTCCCATAATTAAATAAGACTTTACAGAGGAGACATTTTTGTGTAGCAGTAAATAGCATTTTTAAAAAAGAGTAGTGAAGCTTCCTAAAAGTTTCTTCCCCAGGCAGATATAGAACATTATATCCATACTAATATTGTCAGTGATTTCACCTCATAGACATTATTATTTCCATATTACAGATGAGGATATTGAAGGCTTATTCACTAAAGTTCCCCTGAAATAATTTGTATGAACATTTTTCATATAAAGTAAATGGAATATTTTCACTTCATTATTGAAAATGATAAATATAAATTTCCTTTTTGAGTTTATGTTCTCTACTCTTGAGCTATCCTTATCATGTTCAATCCTGTCTCCACTTTATCTCTGAAAGACCACTGTCTCAGGATCAACTATAATAAACTGTCTTTAATCTCTATGGGCTTGCATCAGTTAAGTTATATTACTTAGAGTTAGATTAAATTGTGTCCTTATTCATGCAAAATATGTAGATTTTTTTCCAGAAATGGTTATGTTATTTTCAAGTATTATACATGTTTTATTTCTCTGAAATAATACATTTATGATATTTTGACAAAGAAATACAAAGATATAAATAGTCAATGAAAATATATTATTTACACTGATCTTAAAAATACATTTCAAAGTAAGAAGATATATTATTTGTAGTGTACAAGTGAACAGCCTTAAAAGATGGTGTAGTTTACTAGAAAGAACATAAGACTGATTATGAAACTTTTTGGATTCTGTTCCTAGTTCTGCTGTTGCTTAGCTTTGGTAAGGTTTAAAATATAGCCAACTCTTCACTTACTTCTTGCATAGGAACTAAATTAAATGATTCCCCTCCCACCCATATGGTAGTATTTCTGCACAGATGCAGTTAGTATTACATGCTGTGCAAAATCCCAGCTGTAAACTGAAAACAGGGCTTTCATTTATTTTCTATTGTTTTAAAGTAGATTTTTTTTGAAAATATGTGTAAAAAGCAAATGAAAAACGGAAAACAGAAACAATGCATCGGTTAGGTCCACAATTAGTGATGGAAGATAGAAAGAACTGGAAACAAAAAGGAATAATACAAAGACATTTAAGTGAAAAGTATGTTCAATATGGGGAAAATTCACATTTGTAAGTTTCTTAAAATATATGTTCTTCAGAAGAAATGTCCTTCAAGAGAAATACTCAGTAGCCACAAATGTCCTCCAAAGTTCTACTGAAGAAATAAGTTATTGGATAAAATTCTTATGCTCCATTTTATTCCAAGGAGTATAAAAATCTGAAAGGGAGGTAGAGAATTTGTAGTAGCTCACTTGTGTATCAAACAGTATTTAATTAAAGCCATGGGCAATTCTGCTTTAATACGAAGTTCTAATACAGGTATGTTTAATATAAATTGTTTGCTAGAATTTAAGACTTCTTATGATACATTTTTGTCTAGAATGTTCTTTGGTTCCAGATTCTTATAGGCTTCTCAGTAGAGAAGCAGATTTATAATTCTTCAAGCTAAAGCCCACTTGAATATTTGGAAGGATTCAGCATTGAGGTGTATGTGTATGCATAATAAGCAAAAACAGAAAAATGTTTGATTATGCACGTTAACTTTCTAAAATAATGTGTATAAAAACTTTCTAAAATAATGTGTATGTGTATGCATAATAAGCAAAAACAGAAAAATGTTTGATTATGCACGTTAACTTTCTAAAATAATGTGTATAAAAACTATAGAATTCAGCATCATTTTTATGATAAAATCATTTTTAAGTATCTATATGTAGGTAACTAGTTTAGCACTGGTTACAGTCTAACTGTCTCTACCTCTCTCTGTTAGTTGAAGTCACCTAGGTAAGTGTCCAGAGTAATTTTTACTAGTGGCAAATACTCTGGACTGCAGAGTGTTAAGACACTTTATTTAGCTCAAAGTACTCCATCAGTATATAATAATGCAACTTTGATGAAAATAATAAGATTTCCAAAAAGTTCATATCCCTTTCAGTTCAGCCTCTTAACTTTACCATAATAGTAAATAACATCAGGCAAAATTCCAACAAACAAGGTGTGACGTTTGCTGTTTACTCTCATCAGTCTCATAAGTAATTATCCTTAAAATAGATATAGATATTTTGTGTCATGTGATATATCTTACAAGGCAATTTATTCTTTAAGAAGTCTTAGTTATATTTATATTGTGCATATTTCCCAGAGGAAGAATCTTACATATCCTTGCCAATGTTCAGTATCCTTACATCAAATAATGGAGACGTATTTCAAGTATATAAAATATATATAGAAAATGTCATTCAAAAGAAAAATTTCAACTAATTTTAGTTATACTTCAGTCACAGCAATGGAAAAAATATTCTAACTAACAAAAGGCATGCTGTATATCACTGAATTGCATTACGTTTACAGAATGTTGTATGACGTAATGATTTCTCTTCTGATTATCTATAGCTGTATAGGTAACAACCTCAAGAGTTAGTGGCACAAACCAAAAACAGTTAATTACTTTGATTGCTAATCTGCAATTCCAGAGGGCTTGAATGGGATAGCTCCTCTCTGCTCTCAACTGGTATGGCTAGACGTAGGCTGGAGAATCCACTTCCAGGATGGCTCACTTTTATTAGTGCAGTGTAAGCCAGAGTTGCCAGCCCAGGATCCTAGCTTCACTCCTAATGAGCATCTTCTCAAAGCTGCCTGGAGCTCATCCCAGAACCTGGCTGGGTTTTAGGAGAGATTATTCCAAAAGATAGAAAGTGAGAATTGCCACTTTCCTAAGACCTGAACCTAGAAACTGTCACAGCATTATCTCTGACATATACTGTCTGTCAAAGCAGTCACAAAAACCTCCTGTATTCAAGAAAGGACATCAACTCAACTCCACCTCTTGGTGTGAAGTGTCAAAGAATTTGTGACCAGCTATACTTTTCCACAGCTAATAACAAAGCTAAAAATGACAAATATAGATTAAAAAAAGTGAGTTCAATTTGAAATGTTCATTCATTATAGATCTTTATCCTACAAACTGTCTTTCTAATTGGTGCACTCCAGTTTTATGTGAGTATATAATTTTTCAAGCAACTCCAAAATACACATGCATCTTTGTAAATAATTGATTTTAACTAATAGAAAATAATTTAATTTAAAATAGTTAATATAATAATTACTATTTACCTCCTCAAGTAGAGCTAAATTATTCAGCATTTAAATAGCTACTGGTTTATGGTATCTAACATTCACATAATTATAAATATGTTAATTATTATTTACTAATATTAGAACCTGTAACCGTTATAATTAACATTACTTTTAATTAACTTACTTCATCTTAGACTGTCACAAACTTAATTTGTATTTTAGTTTAATAAAATAAAAACATCAATTTAAAATACAATATTATTTAGTCCTTATGTAGCAAGACTAAAAGTTAACCATATATTGCTTCTAGAATTTAAAGTTTATGGTTCTTTTAACTGTTTATAAAAATAAGTGTAATAACTTGGCAAACTAATGTCTGACTGTCAAAAATACTGTGGTCAGCTGGTCAGCCATGATCAAGGCCACTTTGGGTCCAAATGGGCCAGAAGGAAATATCATTAAAGTATGAAACTTTTGCAGCCAACACTTACTTTTTGGAAGGGATAAGTCTCTGCTAGCTGAATGGTGTAAATGTCACAAAGTCCACTGGTTTTTTGTGGTTGTTGTTGTTGTTCATGTTTCTGGTCTGTTTGATGTTTGTATTCTACATGGGATACAATCTTATCTCTTTCTCACTCATGAAGCTACTAAAGAGATACCAGGGAGCTGTTTCCACTCACACACATCCTTATCTGCTGTGTCCCTTGTGTCCCTTATTTGCTGGAACAGTGGTAAACTGCAATGACAGCAATTTCAGCCGAGTTTGAGTTGCCATTCTTGCTAGTCTTTGAACCCTGTTTAGGTTTTGCAGTCCAGATCACAAACTGACAGTGCTATCAAAGGCAAGTATTCCATATTTGGAACACCAGTGAAACAATAGGATGCTGCAAGACACAAGATATTTTTTTTTTTTCCTGTGACAGAGTCTTGCTCTGTCATCAGGCTGGAGTGCAGTGGCATGATCCCAGCTCACTTCAATCTCTGCCTCCTGGGTTCAAGTGATCCTCCTGCCTCAGCCTCCCAAGTAGCTGTGACTATGGGTGCATGCCACCACACTCAGCTAATTTTTTATATTTTTAGTAGAGACAAGGTTTCACCATGTTGGACAGGATGGTCTTGTTCCCTTGACCTCGTGATCTGCCAGCCTCAGCCTCTCAAAATGCTGGGATTACAGGCGTGAGCCACTGTGCCTGGCCTAGAAATAGGATATCTTAAGATGTCATATAATCATAATCCAAAGGGCAAATATCATTCCCTCTAATGTCCACACTATCTCTGAAATACATCTTCTTTAATACATAGAAAAATGATATACTTATTTGAATGATAGACTTGACTCCTTAAAGTGGAAGAGATATTCAGTGCTGGAAATTATTAAGCTCACACCTTACAAATGAGGAAAATACTAAGAAGTTTAGGAACCTTCTTGGGCCATGAGGTTCACTGGGAGCAGAATAAGAATTGGGACCTACGTTTCTGGGTCTCTGGTACAGAGCATTCTTTATGGTTATCATAAGTTAGTATTTTCTACTAAAATATGTTCTCAGTATAAATAGTGTGAAAAACTGTTTTAAATTTTTGTTTTATTAACAATTACATAAAAAATCTCTTTTATTGATTACCAGTATTATCCCCCCAAAAGTAGTACACATTAGTTTAAAAAGTGTGGAGTAAATATTTGGGTTATAAAATAGACGGAGGGCTCTGGTTTTGTCATGAAAACATACAGATTCTGAATATAATATGTAAAATATGTATGATACACAATAGGTAATTCATATATTTATTACATACATCTAGAGAGAGTGCTATTTCCCTGCTATGAAAGCACACAAATGCCGATTACAATATAGAATATTCCTTAGGCCGTTTGTGTCACAGTAACAAAATACCTGTGACTGGGTAATTTATAAAGAGCAGAAATGTATTTCTCACATTTCTGAAGGCTGAGAAGTTTAAGATCTAGACACCAATATTTGGTGAAGGCCTTCTTGTTGCATCCTCATGTAGTAGAAAGCAGAAGCTCAAAAAGCAGATCAACGCTACATTCTTAAATGGCAGAATAGAAGAGGGTGAACCATGAACTTATTCTTGCAAGTCATATTTATAAGGGTGCTAAGCTATGCATGAGGAAAGAACCTCCCAGAGGTCCCATCTTCCAGTACCACCACTTTGGTGGTTAGGTTTCAACATGAATTTCAGAGCGGACACTACATTTAAACCAAAGCAGATATCTGTGTATGTGTGTACATGTGTGCATGTCTGTCTATTGTGTGTATATATATATGCATAGGTATATATATATTTATAGGTATACATACATACACACACATATATAATATATATTATATATATGTAACAATAGACACAGAGAGAGAGAGAGATTGAGTCAAGAAATGGGCCAGGTGTGGTGGCTCACTCCTGTAATCCCAGCACTTTGGGAGGCCGAGGTGGGTGCATCAACTGAGGTCAGGAGTTCCAGACCAGCTTGACCAATATAGTGAAACCCTGTCTCTACTAAATATAAAAAGTTCGTTGGGTATAGTGGCTATAGTGGCATATGCCTGTAATCCCAGCTACTGGGGAGGCTGGAGCAGGAGAATCGCTTGAACCTGGGAGGCGGAGGTTGCAGTGAGCCAAGATTGCTCTATTGCACTCCAGCCTGGTCAACAAGAGCACAACTCCATCTCAAAATAATAATAATAATAATAATGATAATAATAATAAAGAAATGGAGATGTTCAATGAATATGCAAATGAGGTAGAAGATGTGTGCATATGTGTTAGGTGTCCTAATTTGCCTGGGATGCTCCATTACATGCCTATTGTACTGGTAATTAAAAGCACCCCTTATACTCTGGGAGACGTTTTCTGGGTTGTGTAAAAAGTTATCTGGTCACTGTAGATACGAGGCTGTGGAAATCAAATGTGCTGGGCAATGCCCATGAATTGACGGTGGAGACAAGGCCACAGGTCATGACAAAACCGTAAGAAATAATCCTATCCATGAATGGGGAAGGCACTGCCAATGGGGAAGTTCTTCCCAGGAAGCAGACTGACAGGAGAGATTGAGCTGAGAGAGTGACAACTATAAGTAAACAGAAGTCTAATCCTGAAGCCCATGGTTTCTGGATGATAAAACATCTATCTGAAAAACTAACGTAAAAATTACTCAGACTCAAAGTATTTCTTTGGGGATTTGTATCAGTCTTAGTTTCACCGGGAAAACCAAGTCAATTTAATAAAATAATTTGTTTAATAAATGCATTGGGTTTATATGTTTGTAGGGAGAGCTGGGGAAGCTACAGTCAGAGAAATTGTCATCAAATGCAAGATACTTGTAGGTGGGAGAAAAGAAAATGACAAAGTATTCATGTTAAGCACTAAATTAGGTGGTTTTCAAAAAGTTGACTGGCTAGTTAATAACTCTTAACTGTCTCCTCAGCCGAATAAAATGAGTGCCTCTCACACGTTTATTTAAAACCTGATGTGCCTGTAATCCCAGCACTTTGGGAGGCCGAGGTGGGCGGATCACGAGGTCAGGAGATCGAGGCCATCACGGCGAACATGGTGAAACCCCGTCTCTACTAAAAAATACAAAAAAAATTAGCCGGGCGCGGTGGCGGCGCCTGCAGTCCCAGCTACTGGGAGGCTGAGGCAGGAGAATGGTGTGAACCCGGGAAGCGGAGCTTGCACTGATCGCGCCACCGCACTCCAGCCTGGGCGACAGAGAGACTCCGTCTCAAAAAAAAAAAAAAAAAAAAAAAAAAACAACCTGATGTGATGCTTCAATCTGCCCATGAGACTGGAAGAAAATACCTTCTAAATATTGCAGGAGTTTTTTCTTAATGGTAAACTATAATCCAGAGGTTTGTAGGAAAAAAGATTCTGGAAAAGGAAGTTTCCCGCTTCTCCTTGATAGTGCAGAGGACACCTCAAAAGGGGTGGAGAGGTTGATGTCAAGTTGATATTAGACTACCCAACACAGTTCCCAGCAGAGATGAATGCACACTCATTCCCCACAGATACTTCTTCAACTCAGAGTCACATGAGATTTCTTCTAAAGACAATGCATTTGAAGAATTGTTCACACAGAAAATGACAAACCAGAGAAATACTTCATTTCCTCTGAAAGTGAGTTAGCAGAAAAAAGGGAAAATTCACACCCCCAAATCTATACATACATAAGCCAGAAATTTATTTTACAAAAAAAAATAGCCAAAGTATTCAAAGAGACAAAGGAGAACTAGATAGTGCACCTAGAACATTTAAAAAATGCATAAATTCCAGAAAAGATGAATATTGCCGTTTAAATTGAGAAGGGATCAATTACAGAGCAAATTAGTTAGGTTGTTAATTACTTATTTGGCGAATAGATCTGAAGAAATTACTAAGGCTATATCATAGTGAATTTACGATGAAGATTGTGCTAGCCAGACAGAATAGAAATGTAGATATATGTCTAAAGGAACATCGGAGGATGAGAAAAAAAAAGGAGAGGCTATCTTTAAATAGAAAATAAATTTTCTCCTGAAATATAGAAAAAAGTGTTCTCTAACTGCAAAAGCACAATGAATTTTGAGTAGCAAAGTAAAGTAATCTCCATTTTCAGAACATCATAGGTAAAGAAATAGTACTTCCATTTACTTCTATGTGTACACATGGAATTGTGGTAATATTTGAACAATTTAGATGCATAGTAACATCTAAAGTCCCTTCCAACTATACCAGCTATCAATTTGATCTGATTAAGATGAGTCTTAGATACTACCTGAAAATTAAGAATAACTATTGATTCTAACTGCATCAGAGGGACGTGTTCAATACAAAAGCAAGCATAATATTTTCTAGTTAAGTAAGAAACTTTAGAGGAATATGCAAATATGAGCTGCTTGCTATCTCCGTCACTGGTTTGAACTCTGAAGGCATCGTTGTGTATCTTTCACTTAATTATTGTTTCAAAGTTTATTGAAAATGTTTACTAACATGAAAAAATAAAACCAGAAAATAAAACATTGGAATGTGATGATAGTTATCTAGGGAAAAAATTGTAAGACAGGATAGATGAAAAATTTTTAAAATTCTCATTTCCATTAAAGCATCCTAACTATATCCAAATGATGTCATTGTAGGAATTAAATTGCTGCAATGAGCATAGAAATTCAAGGTCAAAAACTGCTTTCAAATATAAGAATTACTAATGATGAAGATTGATGACTTGGGGTTGTTCTGACCTCCTTAGAATTAGATCTAAACAGACAAATCTTCCAGCTTTGGAGACACCATATTAAACTGTCACTTTTCAAGACTGAACTGAGCTATATAGGGGGAAATATGTGGAATAGTAACTGTATTAATGTAAACATTTACAGAAGGTTTTTTTTTAAGAAAGAAGATTTGGAAAATCAAGATTAAACACAAAGTCTTCTTGATAATAGTTTTATAAGTCACTCTCAATCTTAGGAAACTGACATTTATTAGTGAATCAATAAATAAAGTATGTAGTAGCAAACTTCAAATTTTAAAAATGGAAGAGGGAAAGATATAAATTGTCTTTGAGTTTGTTGTTTGGTTTATAATTTTTATATTACAAAGTGAAAACATGTATTTTATAAAATACAGCATATATTATTTGTAGAAAACATTTCAGAAAAAATCAATGTCTATAATACAGTGATTTCTCAAAAAAACAGATTCTTTTAAGACTAAATTATTTCATTCAAGTATAGAATGAATTTTCATAATGAAAACAGTTGTCTGTATGAGAACTTTTATGATATAAAGTCATCAGTAGCTTTTTGCCCGAAGAGGTCAAAATAAATTGGCATCACTTGAATCAAGGTTATGACTTCCTGAGGCTTACCTTCTGATAGATTCATTTTCTATAATCTTTTTTTTTTTTCTTGAGTTAGCAACTATTGTCTGGGAAATTTCTGCTTCATTTTATTCCCCTGTCTATGAATCAAAAAATGATTTAATAATTATTTGCACTTTTTAAAAGTCTATATTCAATTAAAATTGATTCATGGTTAAATATAAATTATAGCTTTTAAATTTCTGGTTTACGGGTGGCAGTCTAGTAAGCTTTAATGATGCTGTCTGACTGGAGCTGGCAAGCAGGGAGTATGACTGGTATCGGAAAGGAGAGAGAAAAATCAATTTCTGTGGGCTGCTATTATCCAGAAGAAAAGGAGATCTCCCAATGACCAGGCATTCCACCGAGCAGCAGGGCTTACTTGCCTCTGCTGTCATTGAAAACAATACAGAGCATGCAACACTTTGCTCACTCCAAAACTTTATGATTTTGTTCAATTTCAGGCAATGCTGACTCAATAAAATACAACCAAAACAACTTGTTGATGAGACAAAGCTGAGTTTATTTTTTTACCATGGTAAAAGTGAACGCTACCTCAGTGGAGGGGGAAAAAATATGTTTTGAGATTTTGAAGTCTGGTGCAAATTTTTCAGTGTGGGAGCTTGGTTAAGATGAGGCCAGCATCATAATGTAGTTGTTTAGAATTGGGAATACAGGGAGGAGAGATTTTTGAGGCAAGTAATTCAAGGGGTCTTGACATACACCATTCAGTAAGTTGCTGGAATGAAAAATAAAGTCATTTGCAATTTTAATATTCTTGGGCAAGAATTTGCTGTAATACTAAAGTTAAGTTGATGAAGTCAGTGGAGGAGGAAAAACATGTTAATGTAGACGGTAAGAGCTGTGAATGTAGATAGTTTCAGCTCTCAGCAGGGAGTCCCAACATAACAATATCAAGACTGACAAAGCAAGACTGAAGAAAGCACACACCATAACAAAGAAACAGCAGGCTCAATGAAGAGAAACGTTTAGACATAAAGAAACTGTTAAAAGATTGGATTTTAAAATAAGTATGGCTTTAAACATACCTACACATACAAGCACAGTAACATCATAAAATAAAAGTAGAATTTTTTAATATGAACATAGTCTCAACACACAGGTTAAAGAGTACAATGGGAATTGTTGAAAAGTAAACTAATGAACAGGTGTGTTTAATTGAGCTTTACTCTCAAAGGGAAAGGGGACTGGAAGGCCCGAAGGAAGAGGAAGACTTGGGGAGATCATGTAACCCAACACCCAAATTGAAGGAGTGCAAGAAAAAAAATACAAAGAAAACTGAGGCGTCAATGACATATAAAATAGTTATGTGTGAGCATGTCCTAAGACAAGAGTTAATCACGCATTTGTATCCTAACCACGTAATTTGTTTTTAATATAGAATGAAAAAAAAAATTTTGTGCTTCACAGAGTATTACCCTGCTATTGAGAAAGCCAGAAAAAAAAAAAAAAATGTAGCTGCAGAAGATCCCCTGAAATCACATGATTTGATAGTCCTAGAAAGTGCCTCTTACTTATGCAACGTGTAGTATTTTGGGTCAGGAAGGGTTAGTCCACCCGTGGAGCTGATAGATGCAGGAGGCAGATAAGAAGGGGTCCCCCAGAGAAGCTCCAACTGGCCTGAGCACTGGGAGAATGGGGTGGAGCCACTGGAAGTTCTCTCAGCTTGTAGAGGGGAGGAGCTTGGCCTCTTTAGTTCCTGTGGGTGGCCTGGAATCAATCTGTGAGGTAGGGGGCCTGTTAGCAGGACTCCCTCTTGCTCTGCTGGAAGTGTTTTTCTTCTTTGCCTTTTTGCCCAATAAATTCCATTCCCCTAACCCTTTGATGCGCCTAACTTTTCCTAATGATTTTTTTTCATTCTATATCAAAAACAAATTACTTGGTTAGGATACAAATACATGATTAACTCTGTCTTAGGACATGCTCAGATATGACTAATTTATATCTCATTGACTCTTCCGTTTTCTTTGTGTTTTATTTCTAGCACTCCTGCAATTTGAATGTTGAGTTACATGATCTCCTCAAGTCTCTTACTTCTTCTTCCTTGCTTTCCAGTCCCCTTTCCCTTTGAGAGTAAAGGGGACAAAAACCCCATTTAAGCTGAACTAAGGATCAAATCTCTACATCAGAACAGATAGCTCTTTCTTGGTAAACATTTTCTTGCGGTCACAAATGCTGGGAACTTGATGAAAGCTTTTGAGGGACCAGAAATACTTGTGATGGAAAAGTCTGTATCTTGGCACATGCAACTTCTTCTATTTCCTTGAATTCTCTTTGCTATGAGTAGCACAAAGTAGATCAATGGCACATTGCTTGCCTCCAAACTTTTCTTAGCTTCTTTTACTGGACTCTAATCGGGCAGCCTTTCTAACTTCTAGCAACCAGTCTCCCCTGCCCTTCCCACACTATAGCTCCAGTCCTTTTTAGTCTCCTCCTACCCACCTACCCACCAAAATCTACAAATTTTCTATTTTATGAGTCATTTGGTGGTTTAGTTAATAAGATTTTTCTACCAAAATCCATGTTTTCCTTTACACAAAATACATTGTTACATACCTTTTATTTCCACATCTGAATGTAAAGTTGTTTGAACAAGACACTATCAAAATGAATCCATTTTATTTAAAAAGGTATTCATGTTTCCTCAAAGGGTTTATTCAGAAAAATAAGTGCCACCTGTCAACTGCTCATCAAAAATGACACAAGATAGTCATAATGCTATTGTGGCCCAGGAACCACAATTTCATCTTTGAGCAGCTAAGAAAAAAAAATCTTTCAGAAATAATCTTCTATTACCAGCTTTGCTCTCTCTTTAGGTTCATAAGGACTGCTAACTATATTAAAAGAGCAAAGGGAAGCATCCTACCTTTCTCTGATAGCCACCATTTATAGCCAGGCTTCGGGGACACCTGCTGTGGTATTCATTATGCTTTTCAGCACTAATATTAAAGTGTCTTCATAAACTTTATCATAGAGGTTACACACTAATGGGAATGCAGATGTTGTGTTTTCATTTTTTCTTTATCACTGTCAAATAAAAAAACAAATCTGGATTAAGTAAAGAGAGACTATTTGGAAGGATTATTGCAAGAGAGGAAAGGACTACTGCAATATGGGAGGAGAATTATTCCCATGGAAAGAACACTCTGATCATTAGATCTGTAAGCACCTTAAGGGCTAGGCAAAAAGAGTTTTGCTTTTATAGAGAGACATGAACAAAGTAAGAAAGAAATGACTGTCATCAAATAAGAGATAAGAGACTATTTTACCTTGAGAACAGACAATTCTCAGGAAAAGCTGTTAAGGAGGATTTGCATGCTGGGTGACAAAGCCCTGGGAAAGAACAGAAACTTAACCACATTTATTGTTGGTGTTGTTGGGTTGTGTTTTAACCATCATTTTGTGTTGATTGATCAGTGATGACAAGGACTATAGCTAATAATTTATGAAGCAAAGAATGATTATTTGAAGGGTCAGTATGATTTGTAATAGGTAACAACGGGGACATTCATGAATCTATAATCTGAGTGATTTGGGAAGGGTGATTTATTGCAGTAGACCTTTTCAGGGAACATAAAAGGTCAGGGGAATTCCTTAACCTTCAGTGTTTACTAGGATCACAGGGTTCAGGTAAAATTCAACAGTCATAAAGAGCATTGTGGATAGTCATCAGAGATACTGAAAATTTTGTCTTGAAATTTTAAAGCAAAATGTCCACAGTCACCCAGCGATGTTAGAAGTGAAATATTTAGAGGTTCCTTTGTGAGCAGGGGCTGGATCTGGATGCTGCATTTATTGTTTCTCCTAGGTGGCACATGCATACATTAAAAAACAAAGAATGTTGTCTCTTTGTATGTGGACACTTTAAACTGGAAGACTTCTATCTACACAATTAGTAATGTTTTTACAGAGTAACTACCATTCGAACTTTGTCAACATAGAATGGAAAATTCATATTTTATTTTGATTTAGAAAATAGCCAGAATAAGTATTCTGAGCTTCTACTTTCTCACTCAAAGTATAAAAAAGAGGAGATAATTACTCCAAAGTAATATGTAGATTATAATTCAAAAACAACTATATAATATAGACTGTAACTATTCTATAATAAAAATTCCAAAGTAATGCACATCAGATTTTGAGTGAGACCTGACTTCAAATGCTGATTTTGCAGTTTATTGCAGTCATTTTTTCACTTTGGCTAGTTATTAACTTCTATGTGCCTCATTTTCTTCATCTGTAAATTGATTATATCAATACCTACTAACTTAAATGAGAATAGGTGGAGGGGGCTACAACTGAGACTGGGCTTCCTCTGGATCTGTGGTATGGGAAAGGTTAGATGAAATTCAGTGTCTCTTCATGATGAAAACTCTCAACAAATTAGATAAAGAAGAAATATACCTCAACACAATAAAGCTTATTTTGCAAACCCACTCCTAACATCACCCTGAATGGGGTAAGTTAAAAACATTTTTTCCTCTTTGCATTCTTGTCTGAAAGAAGACAAGGTTGCCCATTTTCACCACTTTTGCTTAACATAGCATTGAAAGTACTAGCCAGAGCAATTAGGCAAGAGAAATAAATAAAAAGCATCCAGACTGAAAAAGAGGAAGTCGAATTGTTTCTACTTGCAGACATCATGATCTTATAAAAGAAAACCCTCAAGATCCCACTGAAAAACTGTCAGAACTAATAAACACATTTAGTAAAGTTGCAGGATACAAAATCAACATGCAAAAATCAGTAGCATTTCTGTAAAACAGTTGTGAACTATCTGAAAAAGAAATCAAGAAAGCAATTCCATTCACAATAGCTACCAATATAATCTTAAAATACTTAGAAATAAATTAATCAAGGCAGTTAAAGATCTCTATGATGAAAACTACAAAACATCGATGAAAGGAATTAAAGAGGAAAAATTCTCAAAATTGCTAATTTTTAGGGAAATGCAAATAAAATACAATGAGATAATGTCTCATCCCTGTTAGAAAAGCTGTTATCAAAAAGATAAAAATAACATATCCTGGCAAGCTTATGGAGAAAGAGGGACTCTAAAACACTGAGGTGGGAATGTAAATTAGTACAGTCACTATGGAAAACAGTATGGAGGTTCCCAAAAAAATTAAAAATAGAAATACCATATGATCCAGCAATCCAACTGCCAGGTATATTTCAAAAGGAAGGAAAATCAGTATGTTGAAGTTATATCTGCACTCCCATGTTTATTGTAGCGCCATTCACAATAGTCCAGTGATGCAATAAGTATAAATGTCCATCAACAGATGAATGGATGAAAAAAACATGATGTAACTTCACAACAATATTCTATTCAGCCATAAGAAAGAATGAAATCCTGTCATTTGCGTCGTTCGCAGCAACATGGATTAGCCTGTAGAACATTTGGTAAGTGAAAAAATTCAGGCACAGAAAGACAAATACTGCATGATTGCACTTATATGTGGAATCAAAAAAAATAGATCTCACAGAGTAGAGAGTAGAATTGTAGTTACTAGAGGTGAGGAAAGGCAGCAGGGAGGAGAGATAGCAAAAGCTGATCAAAGAGGACAAAGTTGCAGTTAAGAGGAATAAAGTATGGCATTCAATTTCACAACAGGGTGACTGCAGTTAATAATGATAATAAATTGTATATTAAAAATAGCTAGAAGAGAGGATTTGGAATGTCCTCACCACTAAGAAATGATAAATTTCCAAGATAATGAATATGCTAATTATGCTAATTTTATTACTGTACATTATATACATGTATCAAAACATGACACTGTATACCATAAATGTACAATTTATTTTTTGTGAGACCAAGTCTCATTCTGTAACCCAGGCTGGAGTGCAATGGCATGATCTCGGCTCACTGCAACCTCCGCCTCCCAGGTTCAAGTGATTCTCCTGCCTCAGCCTCCTGAATAGTTGGAATTACAGGTGCCCACCACCACATCTGGCTAATTTTTGTATTTTTTTTTTTTAGTAGAGATGGGGTTTCGCCATGTTGGTCAGGCTGGTCTCGAACTCCTCACCTCAGGTAATCCACCCGCCTTGGCCTCCCAAAGTGCTGGGATTTCAGGCGTGAGCCACTGCATCCAGCCCCATAGATGTACAATTATGATGTGTCAATTAATTTTAAAAAATGAGTATAGGCATGTGAAATGCATTTCCTGAATGTAGATTAAAGTCCCAGTAAAACCAAATAGCAAAATATAAGGAAGGCAAAAACACTTTAATTTGACAAATTATCTTATGAATGAATTTTGGTAATATAAATAATCAATACACAATATTTCTATATATGAACTGACTGACTTTATCTGGCAAAAGTGCTACAATTCTGAATTTATTCACTTTCTGAACTCTCTCCTTGGTCTGCCCATATACCATATAAAACAGTCTTACCCTTAATAATTTTTTTCATAGAACAAAAATCCAAAACCGTTCTATGCTTATTTTTTATAACCTTGTAGAAATATTTCTTCTACCAGCACTAAAATATGTGATAGATGAAGTTTCAAAAGCAAATCATTTTCATGTTGCACCCCTAGAGTTTCCTCAACTGGCATAACAATAACTGGGTCATTATTCCTCTGAGAACTGAAAATGAATGTTCATAATAATTGAATTTTTAAAAGCCATAATAACAAGGACTTTTAAATGTCACATTTACTTACCAAGTTCACCTTTTGTTCTGCCATGTAATTTTAATATATCTTTATATGTATGTACATGATTCCACTCTGTGGCATTATCTCTAAAGAATAGTAGGATTTCCATAACTCAGTCAGCAAGACAAATCTAGAGGAATCTTTGAGATTTTTAATTGTGTAAGAAGGCACGGTGATTCAATGTTGGGGAATTTTTCATCTTTATGAACATCCTTGATAATAATATCACACTGCTTAATAAGAGTGTCAGAAAGCAGTGGGGTGAACCTATAATCATTTAAGAGCAATTAGCAAGAAAATTTTTGTGGCTTATTTCTTCCTTTTATGTCTGTTTTCGTCAGGGAGATTTCATTACTACAGTATAGCGCATCTTTTTGGCACCAATGATATGAGTCTGCTAAAAAGTAAATTGGGCCATAACACACAGAGAAAATGGGGCTATTCCAGAGCTCCATGCAATCATCTGAGGGCCCTAAGGAGAACAAATTGGAGCATCTGCTGCTAAGGGAAGAATCAGCAGTTGATGCCTACCTATATGCAGTGAAAAATCAACCAAATAACATGAGCAAACATTTCCATAGAGCATCCACTCTGGAACTTCGGCTCACTTTGCATTTAACCTGGACAAAAACCATGGAGTCCAAAAAACCCAAATCTCTGTTAAAATTGTGTAAGACGAAGTAACAAATTTGTGATCTAGAGCCCTTAATATTGCTTATTTTAGCGACTCTGCTATTTTTTTTTCTGCCTTGTCTTCCAAAAAGAGAGTGAGAACAATAAAATAAAACAAAACAGTAAAAGGAAATGTAGTAGAATTTATTTCCCCAAAGTCATTTTTTCTACCTATGTAGGCAACAGGCACCTCCTCATCAGTTGTCATTTAAACACATATTTATTGGATGTTTATTTACACATACTTTGTGGATAGGGAAAAACGAAATAACAAAAACCAAATCATTATATTTTAAG
Organism: Colobus angolensis palliatus; assembly: GCF_000951035.1. Taxonomy (NCBI): domain Eukaryota; kingdom Metazoa; phylum Chordata; class Mammalia; order Primates; family Cercopithecidae; genus Colobus; species Colobus angolensis. The sequence continues at coordinate 10,059,028 of NW_012120598.1, read as the reverse complement.
CCAAATTTTTTTTTGGGATAAATTTAAGGAGTACAAGTGCAGTTTTACTACATGGATATCTGATCCACATCTTTACTGAATTATTGTTGTAGTTCCTAACATCAATTTCAAATGCTTAAAACATGCACATACACACACAGTTGATTTTTTCCCTCTTGAATGCATAAGACAGAATTTATATCTTAAACAACAGAATTCCAGCCTATTGTCATTTTTCTGATGAGTAATGCCAAGGTTCAAAGAGGTTAAGTGAATTTTCAGAGTTACAACACTAACACTACAAAAGTTTCAGGTCTCGAATACAGAGAGTCTGGTTCTAGCGGCATTTCATTAATATTCTGTGTTGCAGGGATCAAAAATGCCAGTTTCAACAGGCGCCTAGCAAATAACGTAAGTAGAAGGCTGTGTTGAGTTGAGCCACTGGTGAGCTAAAGGGTCTTGTCCTTCAAAAGGGACTGCTACTCAGCTGAAGCCAACTGACTCCAGCGGGTAACCACCTCAGCATTTCCAATACTTCTGATATTTTTTCAAGGGAAGCTAAAAATTCTCATTTTAATGTGGATGCTTCCCATTATAAATGCAGACAGCTAATTTCATATAGAGAAAACACTGCTTCAAACGCAACAATCTGCAAGGTGGAAGTTTGCTGTAGTCAAACACTCTGCCTGAATATGGGGTCACTTTAAATCAGAAACAGCCTTAATTCTCAGCCCTTAAGAGAATGCAAAGTATCTCAACAAGGATAAAGATCAGAAATCTAAACTCCTGTGTATTTTCTTGTTCCACAGACAGAGTGCCAAGAAACTTAAATCATGGTTTCAGTTTAGTATAAGCAATAAAATCCACACTAAAAAAACTTTTCTCCACTCATCCTTATTATCCTTTTGATGATGGAGAGGATGCTATTAATAGCCTATTTTTTAAATGAAGGTCAAGAGGTAAGTGGGTAGATTCTGCATCTGCACTAAGGATACTAGTGGGACTATGTCAATGCTTATTAAGCATTGGGGTGACGGTGTTGCTACAAAAAGTGGCTTAGGGCTATGTGTGGTGGTCTTTAGTTTCCCAGAGTTTTTCTCTTTGCAGCAAAATCACTCCAAAATTAAACACATATATGCGAGCTATTTTAACGATAGGGATATTTTTGAAATATATTTTAGAGACTAGATTAAATTTTAGAATGATTTTAGAAGATATTAGAAATTAATAAGATTAGATAGGTTGAAAATATTGGGAAAAGTACCATTTTATGGTTATATTCAATGTAAGTGAAAAATAGTTTGCTTGGGTTGAGACAGAAGCAGAGAAAAAAATTTGTGGAGACAATGGGAATCATATTTAGGATGAAAACTGCATTGGGGGCAGTGCACGGTGGCTCATACTTGTAATCCCAGCACTTTGGGAGGCCGAGGTAGGTGGATCACAGAGTCAAGAGACAGATACCATCCTGGCCAACATGGTGAAACACCATCTCTACTAAAAAGACAAAAATCAGTTGGGCGTGGTGCTGCACACCTGTAGTCCCAGCTACTCAGGAGGCTGAGGCAGGGGAATCCCTTGAACCCGGGAGGCAAAGGTTGCAGTGAGCCGAGATTGCGCCACTGCACTCCAGCCTGGCAATGGAGCGAGACTCCATCCCAAAAATAAAAATAAAAAAAAAACAGAAAATTGCATTGGGATAGCTGATTCATATGTAATTATTATATTGTATTTTTAAATAATTCAATAACTAAATAAAGTAGATAACACATGAACGAGAGATTGAAAATGTGCTCTGAAACCAAATTAGGATTAATTTGCTTTTGTGCAACTGTAGAAAAAATATAAATCTCACAGTAGCATAGAGCAGGTGGGCTTATTATAGAAACAATTTCAGTCCATACTCCTGTCCTCCACTTCTGTCTAGACACTGTCCCTAATTTCCTTCCTTCATGAGATTCTGTTGCCAGTAGGGAGACTAGGATAGTGGAAATACATCCATAGTCACATACTGTTTGCATTTTTAGTTTCCAAGAACACATTTCTTCAAACACAAGGAATAAAATATATTTTCCACTTGGAACAGCCAGCTAAAACTTACTGTGCTTTTCCCCTACACTGAATCACATAAGTTTATTCGTTCCACAAGCACACACCTCTCCTCCAAAATAGAGTCGCTAAGACCCAACTCACCTGTTAAAAAATGTCTCTACTTAAAAAAGAACAGATAATCGTCACAAGAAGACACAGAGCTCAACCTTTGAGCAAGATATCACTGTATCAGAAACCCAGGTACAAGACACATTAGCCCTGTGATCATGGATAATTTACTGCACCTCTCTGCTTCACTGCAAAATATCAGTGACGACATTGCCCTGCAGAGTTGTTGTGGTGTAGCAGAATTCTGAGACTGGATTGTATTTCTCCTAGGGATTTAATGTACCTGACTACATTTAGGTCTAAAGCTCTTTAAAATGACCGAATGGATTAAAAAAAAATACCATTATCAGCCAAAGTATGCTACTGCAAATTATAGATTAAATGTACTACAGATAACTTAAGTAGAAAATAAAATCACTGGAAAGATAATAGAAAGATCACAGAATGGATGGAAATCTGAGAGAAATCTAGAAATAAAAGCTAATCAGGAGAGTGGTTCAGTAATAAGAAGCAAATCCAAGGACACAACCCAGAAACAATTGGTTGAGAGGTCATGTCAGTGATATTACTGTACAACACCTGATATTGCCACTACTGACCTCATGGTGCCATCATCTCTGATGTGTACATCCAATTTATTGAGACTTGGTCAGATGCCCACATGAGATTAGCTTGGCTCTTGTAAGTCTGTAGTGAGAGAGCAAGACCCATGCTCTCCTGAAGACTTACACAATAGAAACACTACTAAAGTAGGAAGTGTCAAGGCAGTGCAAAAACAGCAAAATTTACCATGATGTTGTATAATATGATATCTTTGTTTATAAATATATTTATATACCAAAATACATACTAAAATAGCAACTGAATCAATTGGACTATAAGACTGTAAATGAGTTTACTTGTTTTCAGTTTGTATCTTTGCATCTTAATAACAATAAATAATTGGATTAATTATAAAAGATGAGAATTTATTGTTTTAGATTATTCATTCACTCATTCTTTTATTCACTGATTTATTTAGTGAGTGTTTATTGAATACCATGTTTTAAAGGCAATGTCAAAAACTGGATGGTACATTTCAATGAACAAAGTGATGAGCTCTTCCCCTTTATGAACTACATAGTCAATTATTAGGAGATAATTTTTTTATTTTTATTTTTTTTTGAGACAGAGTCTCGCTCTGTCCTCCTGGCTGGACTGCAGTGGTGCAATCTCGGCTCACTGCAAGCTCCACCTCCCAGGTTGACGCCATTCTCCTGCCTCAGCCTCCGGAGTAGCTGGGACTACAGGCGCCCGCCACCATGCCTGGCTAATTTTTTGTATTTTTAGTAGAAATGGGGTTTCATCGTGTTAGCCAGGATGGTCTTGATCTCCTGACCCCGTGATCCACCCACCTTGGCCTCCCAAAGTGCTAGGACTACAGGTATGAGCCACCGTGCTCAGCCAATTAGGAGATAATCTTTTATACAAGTTCATAAAGAAATACAAATTTTGATAGGAAGAGAGACCATAATTTAATCTGTGACATAAAAGATAAGACGTGAAGAATACAATATGATTTAGTTTGTATCTTTGTCCCCACAGAGATCTCATGTTGGATTGTAATCCCCGGTGCTAGAGGTGGAGCCTGGTTGTGGGGGTGTTTGGATCATGAAGGCAGATCCCTCATGGCTTGGTGGTGTCTTCATAATAGTGTCTTCTCATGAGATCTGGTAACTGTAAACTGTGTGGCACCTCCCTGCTTCTACTATGTCTCTCTCTTATTCCTGCTTTCACCATGTGATGTGTCTGCTCCTGCTTTGCCTTCTGATATGATCGAAAACTCCCTGAGGCTTCACCAGGGGCTGAGCAGATTCTAGCACTATGCTTCCTACAAAGCCTGCAGAATCAAAAGCCAATTAAATCTTTCTTTAAAAATGAATTACCCAGTCTCTGATATTTATTTAAAGGAATGCAAGAATGGCCTAATACAGAGAATTGGTACCAAGCAGGGGAACATTGCTATAAAAATACCTGAAAATGTGGAAGCAGCTTTGTAGCTGGGTAACGGGCAGAGGTTGGAAGGGTTTGGAGGGCTCAGAAGAAGACAGAAAAAAAAATGAGGGAAAGTTGGGAAAGTTTGGAACTTCCTAGAAACTGGTTAAATTGTTGTGACCAAAATTCTAATACTGATAGGCAGTGATGTCCAGGCTGCCAAGGTCTCAGATGGAAATGAAAAAATTATTGGGAACTGGAGCACAGGTCACATGTGTTTAGCCTTAGCAAAGAGACTAGCTGAGTTGTGTTAACACACTAGGGATCTGTGAAGTTAGAACTTCAGAGTGATCACTTAGGGTGTCTTAAGCAGCAAAACATTCAAGAAGTTACCTGGCTGCTTCTAAGAGCCTACATTCAGAAAGAGGAGCAAAGAAGTGACTTAAAGTTTGAAAAATTCGTAGCCTGAGCATATGGCAAAGAAAGAAAAAGGTTTTGTGGGCGGGTAGGGTAGGGGAGAGGAATTCAAGCAGACTATGGAACAACAACTTGCTAGAGCTATTTGTATAATTAAAAGGGAGCCAAGTGCTAATATCCAAGACAATGGGGAAAAAAAACTTGAAGGCATTTCAGATACTGTCACAGGAGCACCTCCTTATCACAGGCCTAGAGGCCTAGAAGTACAGAATGCTTTTGTAGACCAGGGCCAGGGCCAGGGCCCTGCTATCCTGCATAGACTTGGTACACTTCTCCCCACACCCTGGTTGCTCCAGCTCTAGCCATGGTTCAAAGGGGCCCAGGTACAGCTCTGGCTGCAGCTCTAGAGGGAGCAAGCTATAAGCCAGGTGGCTTCCACATGGTGTTAAGCCTGTAAGTGTGCAGAATGCAAGGGTGAAGAATACTTGGCAACCTCCATCTAGATTTCAGAGGATTTATGAGAAAGTCTGGGTGACAAGGAAGAAGGCTGCTGCAGGATCAGAACAAGCTCTTACAAAGGACCTCTACCAGGGCAGTGCCAAAAGGAAATGTGGTTTTGGAGCACTTAAGTAGTCCTCAATGGAGAACTGCTTAATGGAGCTGTGAGAAGAGGACCATCTATGCCTGGAAAAGTCACAGGCACTCAACAGCCTGTGGAGAGTAGCCACAGAGGCTGAACCCTTTAAAGCCACAGGAGTAAAGCACCTTGCAAGTCACACGGCAGAGCTGCCCAAGGCCTTGGGGGCTCACCTCTTGCACCATGTGCCTTTGATATAAGACAGAGAGTCAAAGGAAATTATTCTGGAGCTTTGAGATTTAATGACAGCCCTGCTGGGTTTTGAATTTGAATGCGGTCTGTAGCCCCTTTCTTTTGGCCAATTTCTGCCTTTTGGAATGTGAATGTTTACCTAATACCTATAGTTTTTTTGTATCTTGGAAGTAAATAATTTGTTTTGATTCTGCAGACTCATAGGTGGAAGGAACTCATCTCCAGAAGAGAGACCTTGGACTTGGACTTGTGTATTAGAGGACTGCTGAGTTAATGCTAGAATGAGTTAAGACCTTGGGGGACTGATGGGAAGGCATGATTGTGTTTTGCAATGTAAGAAGGACATGAGATTTGGGATGGGCCAGTGGCAGAATGATATAGTTTGGACATCTGTCCATGTCCAAGTCTCATGTTGAATTGTAATCTCCAATACTGGAGGTAGAACCTGTTGGGAGGTGTTTGGATCATTGAGGTGGATTGTTCATGGCTTGGTGCTGTCTTTGTGATAATGAGTTCATGAGAGATCTGATCATTTAGAAGTGTGAGCAGCCCCCACCCCCACTTACCCTCATTCCAGCTTTTGCCATGCTACGTGTCTGATCCCCACTCATCTTCCACTATGACTGAAAGCTCCCTAAGGCTTCATCAGAAGTTGAGCAAATGCTAGCACCATGCTTTTTGTAAAGCCTGCAGAACCATGAGCCAATTAATCTTTTATTTATAAATTATCTGTATATTTCTTTGTATCGAAGCAAGAACAGTCTAAAACACAATAGTTAGCTAAAAAATTTAGAGGTAGACCAGTCTAGGTCAGGAAGACATGCTCTTGTCTGTAAAGGGCCACGTTGTAAATATTTTCAACCCTGCAAGGCATATGTTCTTTGTTGCAAGTACCCTAGTCTACTGTTGCTGGAGAAATGCAGCCACAGAGAAAACAGACAGCAGGCCAGATTTGACCCATGGGCAGTAGTTAGCTGCCCCCAAGCTAGGCAAAGAGCAATTTAGGTATATGTGAAAACCTGGATGAACAAAATACACATGTGTTGTTTATGAAAACACACCATGTTCATTTAGCACTGCATCTGAAACTGAAAATATATTTAAATTTATTTTCTCATTCAATCCTTTCAATGATTTGATTGAGTAGGTAATATTATTATTTCCATTTTACATATAAGAAAACAGAGGCACAGAAATGTTAAGAAAATTGCCACAAGTTACATATTTGTAGATGACAATGATGGGACTCAGGCAGTTTGACTCCAGAGAGCACACTTGTAAGAGATGTTCCAAAGAAAATACAGCTTTAGTAATTCTAATTGAAATACTAAAGTCTCTGTTAATTTTGAATAATTGATATTATTACACTACTTCTTTCCACCCAGGAACACATTTTCTTGCAGTTTTTTGTGTCTTATTTTATATGTTACCATATTACTTCACAGATTTCTTCATATGAGACTTAAAATTTTTATTTTTTATTTTCGTATTTTAAAATTCTGTTATGGTTTTTATCATGAATATAAAGCAACTATTTCTTTGCACATTCAATTTAAATGTTTATTGCTAAAGTAAGTTTAATTGTTGAATTCAATAAAATGTTTATATTTTTCCACTATTTAGGATATTCTTTGCTATTCTATTTTGTCACTTTAGCTTTCTTTTAAAACTTTTATTTTGCTTAGTGTTTAAGAATGTGTGTTGTAGTTTATCATTTTTGTAGCAATTATTACTAGAAGCATACCTTCTTAACTCCTTTAAAACTTAGATTAAATAAATAATGTTGATTTGCTAATGATAAAGTGTCATTGCCTTTCTATAATAAATCTTCTTCGTCATAGTGCACCATTATTTCGATATATCATTGTTGTTACAAACATGATTTGATTTGAGATATTTGAAATTATACTCACATATCATATTGGCTTAAAATTAGTTTAAAATAAATTATTTCAGACTCTGTCTTATAGGCTTGTGGGTTTTGCAAATTAAGTGGAAATAACTGCTATTTTAAAGTAAAAAATACTATAAATGAACTTAAAATAATATATTATTTTAAAAGTAGAAAAAGTCTGTTTTTCCATCTTGTTCTCATATCTTGTTTTATTTTTTTCCCAAGGAGAATTATAATTACCTCTTCAATATCTTCCATTTTTTAATTGTTCCTCCTAAGTCAAGATGAAAATTTTCTATTTTGTCAGGAAACATTCAATTTCCTATTGTTTTTTAAATTTATTGTAATAGAATTTTAGGTGTTATTTGCTTATATTGTCTATGAAATTGTCCTCTTTTTATGGTTGCATTTTTTTTCTATTTTACAATCTTGTATATTTTGCTACCCCATCACAGAAACACACAGTCATATATTTCTTTAAGCTTATGATAGAAGTTTTTGAATTTATTTCTTTCCACAGAATTAGTTGTTGTTTATTATCCTTCAATAATTTATTTTATTAATTTTATATTTTATGCTTAATTCATTTTTAAAATTTACATTTTAAAATACTGTAGAAAGAAATGTTCTTTCAATTTTTCTTCTTTAGTAATAATGGCATTTAAGGTAATACATTTCTTCTAAGTACAGCTTTAACTATTTCTCATAGGGTTTTATTGTGAAAAGGTTTAATTTTTATTGCTTGCTAGATAATGTTATATCCCTTTCTGACCTAAACTAGAATATGAATCTTAATTTCTAAGTAGTTATGATCACATCATGACCTTTTAAAATTTATTTCTAACTTTATTGGATTGTAGTCAAAGAATACTACTTATAAAACTTTTACTGTTTTGAATTTATAAAGTATTTCTTTGTGGTAATTGTTACAAAAGTTGCATGGACATATGAAAGATTTTTGAGGGATATACTGTTTAATGATATTCATTAAATCAAGATTATTATTAATTAATAGCTTCTTTTTTATACTAGCTTTGGCCAATTCTTAGAGTGGTTTATTAAAATCTCACAATCAAACTAAATTTAAGTCAAGTTCTTGTGTTTATGAATAATTCCCTAACTTTAGCTGATTCCCTATTTTTATGCATTTATGACTATTATATATTTTCTACTAATTGTATCTTTTATCATATATAATGCCTTATTTTATTTTGATTAGCATATTTCTATTTAAATTCCACTTTAAATTATACTAATAGTCATGGTTCTTTATTTTTATTTACATTTATCTAATATCTCTTTTCACATCTTTATTTTTATTATTTCATTTTTTTAAGTATGTTTATTTTTAAAAGGTAGCATTTTTACTTATTTTTAACGTGCTTTTTCTATATCTGTCTTTTATGGGGATGATTCATTTCATTTCAATTAGTATAATTAACTGGTATATCAGATTCTTATCACTTTCTCTACATTAAAACTATTTCACATTGCTTCTTCTCTTTGTCTTTTCTCTAGCTTATATTTATTCTAGTTTCAAAATACATACTTTCTTATTTTTCTTTGATCTTTAAGAAAAATTATTTTTAAAAATTTTATTAAAAGTTCCTATTTTTCCTTACTTTGCTCTCTTCATCCAATTCAGACTTTTTTATATGAGAAAAAATTAAAAGAAATGAAAGAACCAGATAACCTGAGAAATAATTTTCCCAACCTAACTCCCCTATTTCCTCTTTACAATAAGACCTCCTGCTCTAAAATTAAAGCACACATTTTGCCTTTCTCCTGCTTCTGCTTTCCATCCTATTGTAATTATCTCATGAGAACATGAAAATTTGGTAAAAGCTTTGCTAACTCTTCATCTCCAACCCAAGCCTGTTTTCTAGGTTAGGTTGAAATCATTAAATACTTTTACTGCTATTACAATGACCTCTAAGTATATCCTTTTAGTTTCAAGGCTCTGTATATTTAACCCTTATATTTATATTCTTTTAATATACTTCTCACGTTCTCACTATTTCCTCTTCCTCTTTTCTTATTTTGAGTTTGTGTTCTTGCACATTTTGGGCATAGTATAATAATTTCTCATGTGTTTTTCTTACATGCGCTATTGATGTTATGCTTCCTCAATCTCCGCTTATCCTCAAATACTCATGAGTTAGCTCTGATGGGTAATTGCTGTTTTGATGACCATTCAACTCTTGATTGTATCTTTTTTCTCAGTACTCTTTAGAAGTAATTTCTTTTGTTTTCATTGACACTTAATGAAGTAAATGTCAATTCTGTTCACTGAGACTTTTCTTCCCTTTTTGATGCTTTTTTCTTTCTATGCAAGTTACTATTTAATTTCAGAGAGTCATTAGATGTTGCAATTGAGTAGCTATCACCTCTTTATTCATGTTAGTGCCCATCTTCCCTAACAACTTCACTTTTCTGTGGACATTATTTGTTTATACAGATTGATCTTTCTCTCTGATACAAGATCCTCTGAGATAGTTAACTTATTTTGTTTTATAGTAGTTTATGTTTTTCAAGCCCTTATATTATATTTCATGCCTAATTGCTGCATTGCCTTCAAAGGCAGCATAGTTAGTTGGTGACTATGGTTTCTTCTACATGGGCTGTGGTGGACAGGAAACCAAGGAATTTAGCTCCTTGAAGAGGAATGTATAAGAAGGCCCTGGCACCTCATATTCCTAGTTCAAGATCTTCTTCTGTAGGTAGAACTTGGCCTACTCTTCAGCAGCCTCTTCAACTGTTATATAATAGAAATGATGCAATTCGGTGACATCATCGTAGACTTCGTTACCTCCAAATCTGAAGTCAACACATCTGTTATAATGAAACTCTGCTAGACCTACGCATCTCTAGGTTTTGCCCTGGGGTCCTCAATGCCACTATCTAGGTCTTCATCTGGCCATTAGATACTAAAGTCTCACATATTTTTCCTTCAAAGGGTTCTTAGTAGTGTCCAAAGATTCCACTGTACTTAGACGACTACACGTCCAGCATCTATATTTAGAAGAAAAAGATAACTTGGAGATAGGAAAGAAGAGCAATAGATTTGAATTTAGGTGTTTCTACGTTCAGATTTCTCCTTCTTAGAAAGACTGATGTGAACATTTAAAATAAAATTACAGTAATTTAAATGTTGATAATATTGCGATTTAAGTGTGCCCCTAGTTTTTAAGATATTCAATTCCAACAAAGTCTGAGATGCAGAAGTAAGAATAGATATAATGATGAATATCTAATATTATATGATGGCTAACATTATTGAGCACTTATATAATGATAATTAATTTACATTTCCAATTTGTATTACTATTCACAAAACCCCCATGAGGTTGGTTCTACTACTTTCTTCATTTTATAGATAAAAAAAGAGAAACATAACTGGTAGAGAACTAAGCAAGTTACACAATGAGTAAGTGGATTAGTAGATTAGTAGAAACTTCAACTAATGCCTGAAGATTTTCTGATCTGTGGTCCCCCAGCACAGCACGACCCAAACTAATTAATATAATCTAAGTAAGATAATTCAAAGAGAATGAGCAAGAAATCCTCTTTCCTAAGATATTTCAGCTTTTATAGTTATTATTTCTACTTTGCTTTTTCCTTACTTTAAAATTTCCTCAAAAACATTTGAGCAAATTAATGATGAACTACATATCAAAGGCAGTATTATTCTTTAATTAACAAAATTCCTTAGACTTTATTAACATATATTATAGTTATGACAGATTGCATAAAGGAAACTTTAATTCCAAAAGGCTCATCTATCTTTCATGTCTTCAGAAATTCTACTTGCTTACAATTGCAATGGATATAATGTGGCTTAGTTTTTGAACAACATTTTTTAGTCCTTAATAATAGAGGGTGATGTAATAATTATATGACAATTAAAGCAGGTACAGTGTTATAGTATTTTACCAAATAATTAAACAAGAGTTTTTCTCCTCTTATGTTCTTTGATTGGACATCGTTTGTATTTTATAGGAAGACTTTCACTTATTTGATCTAGTCTATGTATAGACGATACCTGGGAGATAGAAATTTTGGCTATATGATAGAAACTATGGTATTTAAACTTAATGGTGCACTTAGAAGCAACAAAAAAAAACTTCTTAGAAGGTTCTGTTTTTCTAGAAGAAATATGAAGCTAAATATGCCACTTATTTTGAGGTATTCTAATGTGTTCTAATAATATCTCCAAATTGGAGGTGATTTTCTATATTCCTATGAGCTCTCCATTTTATCTATTTTTTTTGGAGAAGAGTAAATACTCCACACCTATAATGCTAAGTAGTTCCTAACTTACATTTTATTTATTATCTTTCTTATGGTTAGAGGCTATGTTTATAGGAATATTTTATTTTTGTGGCTCATTTCTGTCATTAAAACAGATAACGTAACCACAAAAAGGAATATGATTGAAAGAGAATTGTTTCTTTAAGGTGAGTTCACAGAGATATTTTTGAGCCTTTTTTATTGGTTTTCTTAGACGGAACGAAGTAGTGAAGAAGATTGTGTGGGGTTTCTGCTAATAAAATGATATAGTAGTCATTAGTTGTTTTATGGTCATTCAGTTGAAATCAGGTATACTACAGATTTATACTTTGAAGCACATGAAAATAAAAACGTGAGGTTAAATATCAATAGTCACTCCAACATCTGAAGGACAGGGATAATTTGAATTAGTTTGTGAATCTACAAAAGACACTATTTTCAGAAGTAGTTTAGGTGCAGAATTACAGAACTTGTTGAATAGAATGACAGATGAGAGAGTAGCAGTGTCAACTTTAAGCTTTTTGGTTTAGATATCTGAGTCACTACTACCTCCCCTTAGAAAGATAGGGAGAGTCCAACTTTAAATAGATTCTGGATGAGAGAAAATTGGCTTAGTTGTGGATTTTATCAGTGAGTGTGACTTTTGGGTGTTCATACAGGAATATCAGGTAAAAACTTCAAAAGGAATGTGGAACTCAGGAAGAATTATATTTTTTTCAAAGAGACCATGATCAACATCCAGAATTCAGATAAGATAAAAACTAGAAATAAGTAGCTGGTTTCAATGAGTCACATGTGGAGTGTGAGAGAAGAGGAGTTTAGAATGCTCTTAGCTGAAGTTCGGTAGTGAAGGAAAGAAAAAAGCAAAACCTAATTTTAAAGGTACAAGAAACAAAGACAGTAAAGATGAAATAATATCTCCTAGATGGGGAGAAAAGAAATATGGTTTAAGATTTCAACAGAAAAACTAAGAAGTTACAGCAAACAAACAAAACAAAAACCAGATAAATGAGAAAAAGGAGGTCTTAGTGGTGAACTTTGATTTAAAATGGGAAGGCGCTGTTAATTTCCAATTTTTAGCCTAGTAGTAATTGTTTATGAACAATGACAGGCAAGTTAGAGTATGCATTAGGAAGGTGGTAATAGTTTTAAAATTTGCATTGGAAAAGAGAAGAGAGGACATTAGAAATGATTGGTATTCACAGCTCATCCGAATAAGCAATCATAAATTTCCAATAGATTCAATGCTGTCCTGTAGCTTTATCCAGTACATTTCCAACTAAGAAGAGCTGTTTTATTGATCCAAAGTCATTATATTGATCCAAAGTCAACAAAAGCAAACCAGGGAAACTTGCATAGGCATGACAATTAAGCTCACTGTCAAGAGAATGACTGTCATGAAAACTCTAATAGGTAACAGATTCTTAAAGAACAGGGAGGATGTCAAAGTAAAGGATATTACAATGAGTTTGAGGAGGGTTCTCTTAGGAATAAACAAAGTGTATTCCATACATAAAGGAGGCCACACAGTGTGTATTTGTCTTTCTGGGTCTGGTGGTTGCCAGGGACTGGAGGGAGGTAGTAATGAAGAAGTGTTGGTCAAAGGGCACAAATTTCCTGCTATAATATTAATAAAATCTGTGGATATAATATATAGCATAGTGACTATAGTTAAAAATAATACTGTTTACTTGAAATTTGCCACAATAGTAAATCTTAAGGGTCCTCACCACACATAGACATACATAAAAGAGGATAACTATGTGTGGTGATGGATGTGTTTATGAATTTAATTGTGGTAATATTGAACAATGTATACATATATCAAATCACCACATATGAATCATGAATATATATAATTTTCATTTGTCAATTATACCTCAATAATGCTGGAAACAAAAAATAAAAGAAAGAGAAAGGCAGAAACAAAAAATGATTAAATTAGAGGAAAAGATGGAATATTTGGAACAGTTAAAGTTCTGGTAAAGTATACGCAGAAAATTACCTAAAGATATGAATGATATGAATTTGAAACCATTAATGGTATTTTGTTCAGCACATTGTTATGAAAAATTCCAAACATACAGCAAAGTTGAAATAATCTTACCATGAATATCTATACCATCCATATAGGAATTTTCAGTTAACATTTTATTATACTGCTCATCACATATGTCTTTATCCATCTTGCTATTCATTTACTAATTGGTCTCAGTGTTTCAGGAATCTCAAAGGATATTTCAGGCAACATACTCCTTTTCTCTAAAAACTTTAGGTACCTATACTGAATTTCTCATAATATTTTGTACACTTATTCTAGATTTCTTCTACGTATCAGTAACTTTGTTTTATTACTGACATTTTTAAAAGATGTAAAAAAGACCTTTGATAAAATTCAACTGCCATCCGAGTGAAAAAAATCTTAGAAAAATAGGATTAGAAACAATATTTGTGTGTGTGTGATAAAAGATACCAACAAAAATCATACAGCAAATATTATATTATGGTGAAATATTGGAGGCATGCCTCTTGAAATTGATAAAAAGAAAAGTTCACTTGTTGCCATTACTTCAATTCAACATTGTACTAGATGTCCTTGCCAGTAGAATAAGAACAAAGAAATAAACATACAAGGATTGAATGGCAAGAAATAAAACTTACTGCTTTGCCGGATTGCAAAATTGTACAGAAATTCCTAAATAATCAATAGATAAGCAATTGAAATTGATAAAATAATTTAGCAAAATCTTTGGCTTCATGGTCAATTTGTAAGTATTAATTTTGTTTCCATATTACCAACAAAAAAATCAGAAAATAAAATAAAATTACTATTTGCAATAACATCAACAACTTGTAAAAGACAGAAATAATTCTAAATGGTAGGCAAAAACTTGCTACAGAAAATATTTAAAAATTGACAGTAATAAAAATTTCAAATAATTATATATATTTTAATGGATTGATATACTTAGCATTTTAAGTTACTGTTTCTACCAAAATCTGTACATGAATTCAGTATCATAATAGATAAAATCCCACGAGTGTCTGAGTGTGTGTGTGTGTGTGTGTGTGTGTGTGCACGTGTGTGTATGTGTGTAAAATTGATTCTAATATTGATTTTTGTTTGTTTTTTTTTTTGAGACCGAGTTTCCCTCTTTGTTGCCCAGGCTGGAGTGCAGTGGTGCGATATCAGCTCACTGCAACCTCTGCTTCCTGAGTTCAAGTGATTCTCCTCCAGAGCAGCTGGGATTACAGCTGCCTGCCACCACAGCAGGCTAATTTTTATATTTTTAGTAGAGATGGGGTTTCACCAT
>NW_012120598.1:10032980-10044121 GCF_000951035.1 Colobus angolensis palliatus | reverse complement strand
GCCAGGCTGGTCTCAAACTTGTGACCTCAGGTGATCCACCTGCCTCGGCTTCCCAAAGTGCTAGGATTACAGGCATGAGCCACACCACACCCAACACAGCAGGCTAATTTTTATATTTTTAGTAGAGATGGGGTTTCACCATATTGGCCAGGCTGGTCTCTAACTCCTGACTTCAGGTGATCTGTCCACCTCGGTCTTCCAAAGTGCTGGATTTACAGGCATGAGCCACTCTGCCCAGCCGATTCTAACTGATTTTTAAACACAAAGCAACCAAAGTTGAATGACTTCCAGTGTAAGATGACATAACTTAATAGAAATTTATACTAATTAAAATAATACGGTTAATTAAGACAATGTCATTTCTGAATAAAGATTAAAAATAATTGAATGAGACAGAATTGTCCAAAAGCAGATCTACACTCAAATTGACCTTTTAATGATGACAAAAAAGGCACTACAGACTAGTAGATAATTATGAATCTTAGCCCTGTCTCACATCAGATATTAAACCTCATTCCAGGTGGAGGGTGGAGGTAGAAAGTCTCACACAAGATAAAATCATAAAGCTTCCAGCAGGTAACTCAGGAGAAAATGTCATGAATTTGGAATAAGGTGACATTTCTTTAATAGGACAGTAAGTTCTAAATTGAAGAAATTATACAATGTTTAAGTTAGAACATTGTATTCATTAATAGTTATTATTAGCAGGTGAAATGCAGGATATAGAGAGATAGGATACATTCCCACCTATTTAATTCTCAAAAATCTAGTTCCAGTTTATATAGAACTATTCTCTAAGTAATAAGGAAAAAAAATGATAAATTAATCTTAAAAGGGATTAAAAGCCTTAAATAGATATTTTACCAAAGAGGGTATCTACATATGCCATAAATATACAAACAAGTTCAAAATCTAACTAGGATCCAGAGGAAATCAAATTCAAAACTCAATGAGATAGCACTATGCATCTACTAGAATAACTGAAAATGTGAAAAACCCCATAATATTGAGTGTTTGAGGTAGTGCAGCAACTGAAATTGACACCTGCCACTGGGTACAGCAACTTGAGTAACCTCACTGGCATTAGTTACAAACCTGAACAACATACGACCCAGTAATTTCATTCCTGCCCAGCAGAAATGTGCACAAAATCAGGAACTTAAACACTAGCAACAGCAATCATGATAGTCATATGAATTTCCTTAACAGTAAAACGAATAAGAAATGGTATTATATATAATGTCATGCAATGGATTACTATATAATTAATTTTCTTCAATAGTAAAACAGATAAGCAATGATATTATATATAGTATCATATAGTGGATTACTTTACCGCAATAAAATAAAGAAACTATAGGTACACAATGTCTTGCTTGAATTTCATAAACATTGCTATGGTTTGAATGTTTTTGTCCCCACTAAAATTTATCTTGAAACTTAATCCCCAGTGCAGTGGTATTAAGAGAGGTGGTCTTCAGGAGGTAATTGAGTCATAAGAGATCTGTGCTCATGAATGACATGAGGTGCATTATAAAAGGGCTTGAAGGAAGGAGTTCACACCTTTTTGTTCCTGTTGTCCCTTTCACTGCATAAGGCACAGGATTCCTCCCATCCAGGAGAGCAACAAAGTGTCATGTTGAGTGCAGACAGACTGGGCCCTCATCAATTGGTGACTGGATCTTGGACTTCCCAGTCTCCAGACCTCTGAGAAAACAAATTTCTGTTCTTTACAAATTGCCCAGTCTCAGGCACTTTGTTAAAGCAGCATGAACAAACCAAAACGAATACAACGGATAAAAAGCCAAAAAAATAAAAAATAAAGGAACTTAATATATAATCCCATTTATATA
The DNA here is from genome assembly GCF_000951035.1 of Colobus angolensis palliatus. NCBI lineage: Eukaryota > Metazoa > Chordata > Mammalia > Primates > Cercopithecidae > Colobus > Colobus angolensis. The sequence goes on along the minus strand of NW_012120598.1, from coordinate 10,042,268 downwards.
TAATTCAAAAGCTTCCAAACTAATCTATGATCTTAAACTCAACTAATTGGGTTCTGGTGTTTCCGGTCTGGATGGTAGTTTAACGGAGATGTTCATTTTTGATACAATTTATTAAGCTGGCCAATTTTGATGTATGCATTTATTTTTGTATGTATGCATGTGTATTTGACAAGTCATTTTATCAGTCAGTATGGTTTGGATATCTGTCCCTTGCAAATCTCTTGTTGAAATGTGAGCCCCCAGTGTTGGAGTGGGTCCTAGTGGGAGGTGTCTGCGTCAGAGGTGCAGATCCTTTGCGAAAGGCTGGATCCTCCCTGTAGTTATGAGTGACTTCTCACATTATTATTAGTTCCCTGAACAGTCAGTTGTTTGCGAGTGTGGCACCTCTCCACACTCTTGCTGCCAGTTCCCCTTGCCTTCTGCCACGAGTAAAATCTTCTTGAGTGCTCCACCAGAAGCCAAGTAGATGCCAGCAGCATACTTCCTGTATAGCCTGCAGAACGGAGAGCCAGATAAACCTCTTTGCGTTACAGATTACCCAGTCCCAGGTATTTCTTTATAGCAATGCAAAACAGACAAACACATCAGTATTCAAAATATTCACTTGTTACCTCGCTTATAATACCACCATAATTATGTATTGTATAATTTCATTTTCTTGATCTTTATACTTTCTTTTCTCACAAAAAGTGATATTAAATTTTCAAAAAATGTAAAAACAGTTTAAAATTATAATGTTAAAAACTTATATGTTAAGAAAGATGCATTTTTCAAATTTTTTTTCTCCAATGCATGAGTTCAACATTCTGCTTATATATGGGGGCATCTCTCCGATAACTTAGAATTTCAGAGTATCAGGTAGTAAAATGTTAGAAAGTTTTGAACATAATCTGCCAATGTAACTGATAAGGGAAAGGTAGGCAAAATAGCAAAGTGAGTCAACCATAGTTATATAATTAATACATGGCAAGACTCGAATTTGCTTTTCTGACTATAAGTTCAATATTCTGTTCTTTGGTATTGTTCAATGTTTCCTAGAAACGCTCTTGAGATAAAGGTATTTCTTTGATCTCCCATTTCTAAACTTGCTGCTTGTTGTGCCTTAAGATGTGATATTCACTGGTCATAAAATTTTAGAAAGAAAAGCTCTTTGTCACTGAGGGTAAGCTTGAACGTAAGACTTGAATCTTTTCTCCGTATTTTCCAACAGGGATATACCCAATCCAGAGGAGAATAGTCAGTAAAAGTGATTTTCTGTGTAAATACAAAATGTAAGATTGTATCAGAGTATAAAATAACAAAAATAAAATTACTAACCATGTTTTCTTTGGAGACTGTAGAAGGTAATAACGCATTTTCTGATCATTCTATCTAAATGTATAATACAGTTATGTTTTTTGTGCAACTGATATATGTTTTAAACATATAAATCAGACAATATTAAGAACATTCTAAAACTTTTTACTAAGGCATCACTATGGTGAATATTTTTTGTAAAGTAAAATCTCTTGTAACAGGAATAATCTTTCTTTAGTTCATCTGCTCGCATGTCTAGTTTTCTGAAATTTAATTTTACAAAACTGAAGAACAGTGGAAAAAAGATCTGAACAGATATCTCACCAAATAAGAAATCCAGATGGCAAATAAGCATATGAAAACATGATGAACATCATATGTCATTGGAATTTACAAAGTAAAACAACCATGAGATAAAATGACACATCCATTAGAATGGTTGAAATTCAAAACACTGACAACACAAAATATTGCCAAGGATAGGATATAACTGAACTCCCATTCATTTTTGGTCAGAATGATAAAATGTACAACCACATTGAAAGACAGTTGGGCAGTTCCTTAGAAAGCTAAGCACCATCTTCTTGGTAACTATCCAGCAATCAAACTCCTAGGAATTTATCCAAATGTGTTAAACATTTATGTCCACCTAAAAATCTACACATGGATGATCATAGCAGATTTATTCTTAATTGCAAAAAAGTGAAAGCAACAAAGATGTTCTTAAATAGCTGAATGGATAAACAAACTGTGGTACATCCATACAATAGAATATCATTCAGTGACAAAAAAGAAGTGAAGTGAGTTGGCTGGGTTCAGTGGTTTATGTCTGTAATCCCAACACTTTGGGAGGCCACGGCAGATGGATCATCAGAGGTCAGGAGTTCAAGACCAGCCTGGCCAATGTGGTGAAACCCTGTCTCTACTAAAAATACAAAAAATTAGCAGGTATGGTAGCGGGCACCTGTAATCCCAACTACTTGGGTGGCTGAGGCTGGAAAATTGCTTGAACCCGGGAAGTGGTGGCTGAAGTGAGCCAAGATTGCGCTACAGCACTCTAGCCTGGGTGACAAAGACAAAGTGAGAACCCATCTAAAAAAAAAAAAAAAAAAGTGAGCTGCTAAGCCAGAAAAAGAGCTGGAAAAAAACTTAAATGAATATTGTTAAGTGAAAGAAGCCAGTTTGAAAAGTCTACATAACGTATGATTCCAAGTATATGACATTCTGGGAAAGGCAAAACTATATAGACAGTAAAGAAATCAGTAGATTTTTTGCACTGTGACACTTTTCTATATGAAATATATATATGACATTATGCACTTGGCAAAACTCATAGAACTTTATAGCACAAAGAGTAAACCCTAATGTAAACTATGGGTGTTAGCTAACATTAATGTAATGCTATGTATTAAATTTTATCTTCTGTCATTCGTATGTTAAGGCCCTAACACCAAATGTGACGTTATTTGAAGACAGGGATTTTAGGAAGGCTTTTAGGAGATTATTAAGGTTAAATGAGGCCAGAAGGGTAGGGTCCTAAGCCTGTTGGATTGGTGACCTTATAAGAAGAAGTTCTCTCTCTCCCACTCTCTCTCTCTCTACACACACACACACACACACACACACACAGAGGCATATGCCTTAGAATAAACTTCTCTGTCTCTCTGTCTGTCTGTCTGTCTCCCTCTCTCTCCCTTTCTTTCCATGAGCATACCTCAAGACATGTGAGTACACAGTGAAAAGACCACCATCTTCAAGCCAGGAAGACACTCCCTACCAAAATCAAGTCATACTGGCACCCTGATCTTTGAAACTTCCAGCCTTCAAAACTACGAGAAGATAAATTTCTGTGTAAGCCACCCAGTTTATGGCAGCCTGAGCTAAGACAGGCATCCATATTGGTTCATCAATTGTTAAGAAGTGTAGATCAATGACAACTATTAATAATAGATGAAACTATAGACCTGGGGAGAGAGAGTATATGGGAGTCTTCTGTCCTCTCTTCAATTTTTCTGGAAACCTAAAACATCTAATAAATGCAATCCATTAACTAATAAAATAAAATAAACAAAAGAAACACCCCAGAAACACAAATATGTGTCCATGCCCCCATCAATCATTCCTTTAGCTGCCAAGTTACTTGACAGAGGCAGAAAATTCTTTCAAAGCAAATACTGAACTAGTAAGAAGCGGTACATTTAAGCCTCTTTTCCACCAATTAGATTAGTATGACTTTGGGATATTCATCAAAAGCTCTTCAGCCTTCAATTTCTTAAACTATAAGACATAATGAATTTATTTTAAAAATTACTTACCCTGTTTTTTGTATCTAACTGCATTTTTACATTTTGTGTTTTTATATGTTTAAGTGAATATTTTTAGCTTGCGAGCTACAAGGCTACTTTATCAAAACATAAATAGTAAATTCATCTTTTCAAAGTAATGCAAAATCAGTGCCCTTGTTATTAGGGCTAATTGTTTTGGAATTTGTGAGTGTGTGTATGTGTGTGTGTGTGTCTGTGAGAGAGAGAGAGAGGAGAGAGAGATGGAGAATTCTCAAATTCAAGTTGTGAATAAAAAGTTCATAGTTTTGATAATATGGGGTTTTGAAAAATTTTAAAATGCGATGAAATGTGAGTTATCAAAACTGTAGTTACTGAAATGAAATAAAGGCATATTATCTGTTACTAGAAAACTATTTGGTGGTATGAACAGTTATGCTTCTTCTCACTTTTTACTATGAATTCAATGAAATTATTTGTTTTTAAAATCATTTTTTATAAAACTAATAGTTGAGATTTAAGATGAAAAAATATAATAATTATGGGAGAGACTTAAACATTTGGAGTTTGCATCAACATCGACAGATATTATGCATATTACAAGCGAAGTATTTCTCCTCTTTTCATCCATTTTAGTGGTTGTTTAGCATTGCATGTATTAACTTCTGACTTGATTTACCTAAAATAATCTGAAAAGACACCAAGTAGTTGTAAAAATATTTTCAGACCCAAATTATATGTGATTTCCACTAGGAATAACCTGTTCTGGCCTTCAAGAATCACTATAGTTCATTGTATTCAGACTTCCTCTGGAGTAAATTTGAGGCTACTACCTCTGTAACTGAAAAATTTTAAGCACGTATTTTAATTACCATTGTGTCATTAGGTGCATGTGGTACTATTCCAGATTCAATCATTACACGACTTGCTACTCATGCTGTTGTTGAGCTTATTAAGAGATTAATGTAATAACTTGTCTGTGCTTTCTCTTAATTAATTTAGAATGTGCCTCATTCTCTTCCTTCTGTTTGATTGAAAATTAGCAAGAAACAGTCTAATGCAGTGTTTGTAAAACAGTAGATTTGGGGACTGCTTGCTCTAGATTTATTAAAATGCTCCAGGTTCAGCTGGTTTCAGATGGAGGAGCCGGGAGTCTTCTTTTCAAAAACCCCTCGGTGTTTGTTATGCATAGTAAAATTTGGAAACTCTAATATATAGAAAGAAAAAAACTCATGTCTATTTTTCTCTTTCCAGATTACCCTTTGAAAAAAAGTAGCATATTCAATAATCTAGCATCTGCTTATTCAAGACATATTTAATGAGTGTTTTCCATATTTCAGAAATTACTGCATAAGCATAAAGAAAAATTGCCAGGCACAGTGGCTCATGCCTGTAATCCCAGCACTTTGAGAGGCCGAGCAGGGAGGAAATAACATTAGTTTTGCTTTCATTTTATAGGTGAGAGTGTGGAGAGATTAAATGTTGTACAATTTGTAAGTTTACTGCCATAATTTGAACCAAGACCAGATGCTGCTGTCTTTGAGCTAGTCTGTCTCCCCACTAGAAAGCAAAAAACCTCCTGTAAAAAAAGGGAAGACTATTCTAAAATTTCTAAATTGCACTTAACTATGCAGTGGCAAGAATCTTTAGGATCTTCTAGGAATTAAAACAAAATGCAAAAGAAAAGTTGGAAATTGTAAATAAACCATGCTAAGCTTAGGGACAGATCTTGAGATAAGTGATACATTCTTATTTAAAGCCTAACTTTGACACACACTTACCTTACAGTCTTTGTATCATCCCCTGCAATCCACCACACCATTACCAAGACAATGGACTGTCTCTTGTGGAGTCATAATATGAAACTTCCCTATGCTGTGGAGTCTCCCAAAGGTCTATTCAGGAAAGGTTGTTATGCTTTTGAAAGCAAGCAAACACATATTGAGGGAGTACAGAATGTTTGATGTTAATGAATTCAGTCATTGTTTTAAAATATGCGTTTTTTTCTTAATCAATTATTTTGGCCAGGCATGGTAAGAAGCATAGCTAAACAGTATTTTGAGCAAAGCAAACAGGGCACCTACCCTGAAGGAGCTTAAATATAGTTAAAGGAGTAAGATAATAAACAAAATAGAGAAAAATAATTGTATTTAGTCTGTTCTTGCACTGCAAATAAAGGCATGCCCCAGACTAGGTAATTCATAAAGGAAAGAAGTTTGACTCACCGTTCCACATGGCTGGGGGGGCCTCACAATCATGGCGGAAGAGCAAGAGACATCTTGCACTGTGGGAGAAGGGAACAGAATGAGGGCCCAGTGAAGGGGGAAGTCCTTTATAAAACCATCAGATCTCATGAGAACTCACTCACTACCACAAGAACAAGATGAGGAAAACCGCCTCCATGATTCAATTATCTCTACTTGGTCTCTCCCACCACACGTGGGAATTATGGGAACTACAATTCAAGGCGAGATTTGGTTGGGAAGACAGCGCTAAAACATATCAATAATACAAATAAAAGCTGAAATAACAAACCAGATGGTCCAATAGAGGAACATGGTCAGGAAAAAAAAGCCTGGCAGACAGATCTAAGCTGAGGCCTAAAGATAAGAAGAAACCACACAGGCAGGAAGGAATACAAGTAACAGACCATGCCAGGAAGAGAACAAACTAAACAAAGTTGATGAGAGCTGGGAAGATCTTGGACTTTCTAACAACTGGTAGGCAGCAGATTTGCTGTCTTGTAGCATGATCAGGGAATAATGATGTAGAATGTGGTTGACATGAATGAAAGGAAAACATTCTTCATTGGAACTTATGATGGTTAATTTCATGTGTTAACTTGACAAGTACATAGTACCCAGATATTTGGTAAAACGTTATTCTCAATATTTCCGTGAAGATATTTTTGAAATAAAATTAACATTTAAAGCAGTAGACTTTTTAAGTAAAGTATATTCTCCTTCATAACGTGGGTGGGCCATATTCAATTAGTTGAAAGCCTTAACAGAAAAAGACTGAACTCTGTAGAGTAACAGGGAATTCTGCCAGCAAATTGCCTTCAAACTCAAACTGCAACTCTTTCTTGGGTCTCTAGCCTGCAGTCTTAATTTGCAAATTCTAAACTTGCCAGCCTCCACAATCATGTGAGCTAATTTATTAAAATAAATTTCTCTATCTATTTATCTGTCTACATCCTGACAGTTTTGTGTCTCTGAAGAACCCTGAGAAATACAAAATCTCTAAACATAAGTTGAAATTTGAATAATAGCAAAGGGCATGTAGATCCTTCCATTGGAAAGAGGTGAGATGACTCTGGGACACAGTACAGCATCTGGGAGGCATGTTGACCAAGACTCACAGAAGATGGGACTGATTTTTTTGGTCTATGAGTTATGAAAATGGCTACATTTTCTGACACTTTTTATTTATTTACAATTCTATGATTCATTTCTCTTATGCCTCAATGATATGGTTTAGCTTTGTGTCTGCATCCAAATCTCATCTCCAATTTTAATCCCCACATGTCGAGGGAGAGACCTGGTGGGAGGGGATTGGATCATAGGAGCAGGCTTCCCCCTTGCTGTTCTCAGGTCAGTGAGGAAATTCTCACAAGATTTGATGGTTTAAAAGTGTGGCACTTCCGCCTGCACCCCTGTTGCTGCCATGTAAGACATGCCTTGCTTCCCCTTCACCTTCTGCCATGATTGTAAGTTTCCTGAGGTCTCCCCAGCCATGTGGAATTGTGCGTCAATTTTATTAAATCTCTTTTTTAAATAAATTACCCAGTCTTGGACAGTACTTCATAATAGTGCGAGAACTGATTAATACACTAACTTTTAATACATTATTATTTAAAGTTTAATTTTGACACATCCACATAAAACAGAAAAAAAGTATAATTTCTTTTATCACTTAAGATATTAAGAAAAATTTATGTGCTATGTTTATGAAGATAGTACTTGGAAGGAGAAGGGCAGCCCAAAGAATGTTGATTGTGAAGTATCAAGAAATATATTAGAGCACTATCCATTAGATAGAGCTGAAAACAGCTGTCTGGATCATAAAGTGAAAGAATAAAAAGTAGGACAGCGATAGCAAATTTTTTATATATGTGAACATTACCTGAGGATTCCAGAAGTACCTAGAGATGAGGAAATTTCACAAATACTAAGCTTCCAGTAGAAAAACTGAATGGTCTCTCCAGTGATTGTACTTTGTCATTAGAAAGAAATGAGTTCTGGTATCTGATCTAGTAAAGGAGATTAGAAGCTTTCATTTAGTCCTAACAACGAGAGAAAAGCTGTACAAACCAGATCACAATCACAATTTTTAAATACATCACAGAAGTGAGGTCACAGGAAATGACAATTTTCCTGAACATAAATCCAAAATCAGAAACTTCCATGAGAACCAGCGCTGAAACCAGAACTGTAATTGAGGAATTACTGGAAGCTCCATTTGGACAAATAAAAACGCCATGGGGCTGCAGTTGTAGAAGGACCCCACATTTCTGTGAGTTTACCTCTAGGAGCTCCACCAGGGTCTCAGAGACAGTGCTGGAGAAAAATTCCCTTGTGCTTCCAGGAAGGAGGGGAGAAAATTAACCCTTTTGAAATATACTAGAGCATTCTATTCTTCTTACCAAATCCTGCCCTCGACAGAAACTGTTTTACCAGAGCCTGTGAGGGACCTTTGACACAAGAGAAACACACTGTTACTATCAGACTCATCTGCATGAACTTCCAGCAATGATTATGAGCAAGCTTGGGGGCAATGTGAGATTAGAAAATAATCCCCCAGCTGTGAGAATGGCACAAATCTCCACCTGCTGTTCAGACATACTTTTATGCAGAGCAAGAGACTTAATCCACTAGAAGAGGTGCACCAAATCTCCTTGTCCTCCAGGCATAGTTAAAGAGTAAAAAGGTAGAGAAAAAACAGTCTATCACTAGGAGAGAGAAAAGAAAAACTGTTGGAGTCAAGATTCTAGACTATTACTAATAGAAATGACTAACCACTGGAGGAAGGGAAGAGAATTCTGTGTCACCCCAACACAGACACTCTAACATAGACAAAAGGCAACATCTGGATGACCTAGGAAGAAAAGAGATGAATGTTGAGAACATTTAACCCCAGGTGCACAGGACTTACCTAAGATTGCGGCCAAAGACAATTGAGATACATCTATATTCCCCACTATCAGCCTAGCAAGCACTGAGTAATAATAAGCAAAAATACAATATTACTATGTGGCAGAGCAAGACTATGGATATGAACTTCCTCTGAGGAGAAAACTTACAATGACACCTTAAACCAGAGGGATGGGAGGGGGGAAGTATGAATAATTTATAATTATATGCTCTGAAGACATCATCTTAATCACAGAGCATCACTGGAGAACTTTGAAGCCTGTAGAATGTTAAAGATAATCATGTTAAAATCAAAGCAAAAAAAAAAAAAAATAAACAAAAACAACAATAATTCTAAAAACTCAACTTGAGATAAAATTGTTTCCAATCTCTTCTACCATGTGTGCAAGTACATATGTGTGCATATGCACACATACCCTTCCCACACACACACATACACACACACAAAGGACCTGATAGAAATTATTTCCATATTAATTCAAATAAATACTATTTACTTCAGTCTCTACTCATATATCCAAAATGTCCAATATTTCTTTTTTTTTTTTTTTTTTTTT
>NW_012120598.1:10014232-10029153 GCF_000951035.1 Colobus angolensis palliatus | reverse complement strand
AAATCGAGACTATCCTGGCTAACACGGTGAAACCCCATCTCTACTAAAAATACAAAAAATTAGCCGGGCGTGGTGGCGGACGCTGGTAGTCCCAGCTACTCAGCAGGCTGAAGCAGGAGAATGGCGTGAACCTGGGGGGTGGAGCTTGCAGTGAGCCAAGATCATGCCACTACACTCCAGCCTGGGTGATAGAGTGAGACTCTGTCTCAAAAAAATAAAATAAAATAAAAGAAAAAGAAAAAAAGTAGACTATATATATATGCTAAAATTATACAAACTAAAACACACGAGAAAAATATTGGGGAAAAAATTTTTAAACTGTGGGACAATAGCAAACAGTCTAACTTCATGTAATTTGGAGCCAAAAAAACATAAAAGAATAATTAATAAGACACTTGCACAGAAACTCAGTAAGGATACAAAGTTCTGACAATAGTAAAAAACAGAAGAAAATAGAATTAAGTACAGATAGGACTCACACAAACAAACCACAACAAAGAGACTTAAATACTTTAATATCAATAATAACATTAAATATATGGCAGGTGCAGTGGCTCATGTCTGTAAATCCAGAAATTTGGGAGGCAGAGGCAGGTAGATCACTTGTGACCAGAAGTTTGAGACCAGCTTGGGCAACATAGTAAGTCCCTGACCCTAAAAGAAAAATTAAACAGTATCTGGGCATGGTAACATGCACCTGTTGTCTTAGCTACTTAGGAGGCTAAGGTGAGAGGATTGTTTGAGAAGTTTGAGGCTGTGCTGAGTTACGATTGTGCCACTGTACTCTGGCCTGGGCAATTGAGTGAGACCCTGTCTCAATAAATAAATAAATAAATAAATAAATAAAAATGGTTTGCTATCTCAATTAAAATCAGAGTTTGCCAGATTGAATAAAACAGTATACCCCAAATAAATAAAAATAAATAAATAAATAAAAATGGTTTACCATCCCAACTAAAATCAGAGTTTGTTGCATATAAAAGAATTCATTTTGGAGTAGAATGGTTGACATCAGATAAAATGGAGGAATAAGAAATTTATAACTTTGCTCCTTTACATAAGTAACGGAAACACTGGCCAAATGGTTGGAATCATCTTTTTTTCCTTTTTTGAAATCTGGATATTAACCAAAGGCTTGCCATAAGCTAGGAAGTGCTTATTCAAGGAAAACAGCTGAGTATCAGTAAACACAGTGAGCTGTGCAGTATTTTAACTTAACCTACTTTCGTCCTCTATTCCCTAGTTCAGCAGTAGCTGTGAAAATAAGAACTCACATTTCCAGTACTAGAGGGAGCAGACAGATCTCATTTGCAAATGTCTGTAAACTTTTTTTTGACCAGTTTAGTCACTCCTTGGAAGGCCAACTCAAATTCTTAACAATATTTCGCCTTGCTTAGAACCAGGTCAGTGCTAAAGCTACTTCCAAGGGTATTTGTCAAACACATTTACAGAGTAATGTTTTAGTCTCTGCTTCCAGAAATAATGGATAACAACTGAGACAACTTAAGGACTAACAAGATACTTCCCAACACACAGAGAGAACTCCCCAGCAAAGACTAGAAGAGCTTTTTATTCCAAGTGTTTAAGGAAATCCTGTCCAAACATTAGCTGATCACCAAGCTAATGGAACAAAGACTTCAGTGACCAGAGAACAAAGAATACAGACTTTACAGAATTAGTTCAGAAGAGTTAATAAACAAATAAGCAAAAGCAACTACATGGACCAGCAACAATAGTAAAGCAACAAGCATGTGTCTCATTTCCAGAGTGACCACAATATAATATTTTACATTTCCAGTTTTCAAGAGAAAAATGAAGAAGTGTACAAAGTAACAAGAAAACATGTCCCATATATAGATGAGTAAAATCCATCAATAAAAACTATACTTGAGGAAGCCCAGATATAAGAATTTCCAGAAAAATACCTTAAAACAGCTATTTTAAATATGTCCAAAAACCTAAAGAAAGTCATCTCTGAAGGACTAAAAGTATCTGAATCATATCTCACCAAATAGAGAATAACAATAAAGATATAGAAATAGTTTAAGTTAACTAAATATAAAGTTAAACCTTTAGAGTGTGATAACTGAAATTAAAAATTCAATAAAGGGTTCAATAGCAGATTTGAGCAGGCAGAAGAAAGAATCAGCAAACTGAAGATAGGACAAACAAGATTATTCAGTCTGAGAGTGAAAATGTAATGAATATGAACAGAGCCCCAGAGAGTTTGATGGGATACCATTAAGCATATCAACATGCACATAAAGAGAATCCCAGAAGGAAAGTAGAGGGAAAGAAGAAAAAAATATTTACAGAAATTACCCAAACTTTCCAAATTTGATGGACAATATTAACATTGCCTGCACATCTGGCAAACCGAAACCAGCAGCACACAGTAAGAATTTTACACTACTACCAAATGGTACTTATCACAGAAATGCATACTTGTTTCAACATATAAAATTCATCAATTTTAAATACATGTTAATAGAATAAAGGAAAAAATATTTCAATAGATGTAAAAAATTTGACAAGATTCAATATGTGTCCATATCAAATACACTGAACAAACTAAGATTAGAAGGAAACTTCCTCAATCTGATAAAGGGCATCTCACAGATAACATTATAGGTAGTGGTGAAATATGGAAAGCTTTTCATTTAAGATCAAGAACAAGACAGATGTCTGCTGTTGCCCCTTCTATTCAATATTGTACTACATGTTCTAGCCAAGTCCAGATTAGAAAGGAAGAAGCAAAAGTATTTGTAGATGACATGACCATAAGGAATACGCACACACGCACACACACACATACACACCCCCCATATAAAACTATTAATATTAAAGCTAATAAATGATTTCAGCAAAGTTGCAAGATTCAAGATCAACATCCAAAATTAGTTGCATTACCATATACGAGCACTGAACAACGTGAAAATAAAATTAAGAAAACAAGTCTGTTTATAATAGCATCAAAGGGAATAAAATGCTTAAGAATAAATTTAACCAAAAAAACAAGACTTACACACTGAGAGCTATGAAACATTATTTAAATAAATTAAAGATCTAAATAAATGAAAAGATGTTCCAGATTTATGGTTTGGAAAATGATATTGTTAAAGGCACTATATTTCCCAAGTTGATCTAGAGATTTAATACAATCCCTATCAAAATTCTAACTTCTTTTTCTTTTGCAGATATGGATGAGCTAATTCTAAAATTAATTTGAAAATCCAGCAAACCCTGAATAGCCAAAATAATATTGGGAAAAAAGAGCAAGTTTGGAAGAGTCCTACATTTCAATTTTAAAACTTACTATAAAGCTACAGCAGTTAGGGCAGTATAATACTGACATAAGGAATAGAATAGAGAATCTAGAAATAAATTATGATATATGTGGCCAATTGATTTTCAATAGAGTTTCCAAGACCATTCAAAGTGGAAGGAATAGTCTTATGACTGGATGAATTACACATATATATATGCGAATTAAACACATTTTTTAAAAGATACGTGATAAGCTTTGGCTATTTCCCCACCTAAATCTCATCTTAAATTGTAGCTCCCACAATTCCCACATGTTATGGGAGAAACCTGGTGAGAGACAATTGAATCATGGGGCTGGTTTTCCTCATACCGTTCTCATGGTGGTGACTAAGTCTCATGAGATCTGATGGTTTTATAAGACGTTTCCCCCTTTGTTTGGCTCTCATTCTTACTGTCACCAAGTAAGACATGCCTTTTGCCTTCCACCATGATCATGAGACCTCCCCACCCACGTGGAACTGTGAGTTCATTAAACCTCTTTTTCTTTATGAAGATCCCGGTCTCAGATATGTCTTCATCAGCAGCCTGAAAACAAACTAATACAATAAATTGGTACCAGATAATGGGGTGCTGCTGTAAAGACACCTGAAAATGTGGAAGTGACTTTGGAACTGGGTAACAGACAGAGGTTGGAACAGTTTTGAGGGCTCGGAAGAAGACTGGAAAATGTGGGAAACTTTGGAACTTCCTAGAGACTTGGAGGGCTCAGAAGACAAAAAGATCTGGGAAAGTTAGGAACTTCCCAGAGACTTGTTGAATGGCTTTGACCAAAATGCTGATTGTGATACGGACAATAAGGTCCAGGCTGAGGTGGTCTCAGATGGAAATGAGAAACTTGTTGGGAACTGGAGTAATGGTCACTCTTGCTATGAAAGAGACCGGCAGCATTTTGCCCCTGCCCTAGAGATCTGTGGAACTTTGAAACTGAGAGTGATGATTTAGTGTATCTGGCAGAAGAAATTTCTAAGCGTCAAAGCTTTCGAGAGGAAGCAGAGCATAAAAGTTTGGAAAATTTGCAGCCTAAAAATGCGATAAAAAAAGAAAACCCCATTTTCTGGGGGGAAATTCAAGCCAGCTACAGAAATTTGCATGAGCAACAAAGAGCCAAATGTTAATCACCAAGACAATGGGGAAAATGTCTCCAGGGCATGTCAGAGACTTTTGCTGCAGCCCCTCCCATCACAGGCCAGAAAGCCTAGTAGAAAAAATGGTTTTGTGGGCTAGGCCCAGGGCCCTCCTGCTGTATGCAGCCTAGGCACTTGTGTCCTGCATCCCACTTGCCACCCAGCCTTGGCTAACAGGGATCAAGGTACAGCTCAGGCTGTGGCTTCAAAGGGTGCAAGCCTTAAGCCTTGACAGCTTCCATGTGGTGTTCAGCCTCTGAGTGCACAGAAATCAAGAATTGAGGTTTGGGAACCTCTGCCTAGATTTCAGAGGATGTATGGAAATGCCTGGGTATCCAGGCTGAAGTTTGCTGCAAGATTGGGGTCCTCATGGTGAACCTCTGCTAGGGCAGTGCAGAAGGGAAATGTGGGATTGGAGCCCCCACACAGAGTCCCTATTGGGGCACCACCTAGCAGAGCTGTAAGAAGAGGGCCACTTTTCTCCAGACGCCAGAATGGTAGATCCACTGAGAGCTTGTACCATGCACCTGCAAAAGCCACAGACAACCAGTGCAAGCTCGTGAAAGCATCCAGGAGGGAGGCCGTATCCTGCATAGCCAGGGGTGGAGCTATCTAAGGCCACGGGACCCCACCTCTCGCATCAGTGTGACCTGGATGTGAGACATGGAGTCAAAGGCGATCATTTTGGAGCTTTAAGATTTGATTGCTCTGCTGGATTTCAAACTTGCATGGCGCCTATAACCCCTTCATTTTGGCCAATTTCTCACATTTCAAACAGCTGTATTTACCCAATGCCGGTACCTTCATTGTATCTAGGAAGTAACTAACTTGCTTTTGATTTTACAGACTCATAGGCAGAAGGGTCTTGCCTGGTCTCAGATGAGACTTCGGACTGTGAACTTTTGAGTTAATGCTGAAATTAGTTAAGACTTTGGGGGATTGTTGGGAAGGCACGATTCGTTTTGAAAAGTGAGGATATGAGATTTGGGAGAGAGGGACCAGCAAAGGAATGATATGGTTTGGATGTGTCCCTACCCGAATGTCATCTTGAATTATACTTTTCATAATCTCCACGTGTTTTGGGAGGGACCCCATGAGAGATGATTGAATCATGGTGGCAGCTTCCCCCATACTGTTCTTGTGATAGTGAATGTCTCATGAGATCTGATGGTTTTAGAAGGGATTTCCCCTTTTGCTTGGCTCTCATTCTTCCTGCCACCATGTAAGATGTGCGTTTTACCTTCTGCCATAATTGTGAGACCTCCCCAGCCAAGTGGAACTGTGAGTCCTTTAAATCTTTTTTTTTCTCTATAAATTACCCAGTTTTTAGTATGTTTTTATCAGCAGAGTGAAATGGACTAATGCAATACCCAAAACCAAAAACCAACAACATCTCAGCCCATATCTTGCACCATATAAAAACTTAACTCAAAATGAGTGACCTAAATATACAAGCTAAAACTATAAACTTTTAGAATAAAATATATGAAATAATCAAAATACAAAATAACAATAATGAAACCTTTGTAACTTTGTTTAAGCCATGATTTATTAGAATTCATACAAATTCATGAATCAGAAAAAGAATAATTTGACTTCATCAAAATTAAAATTTTCTGCTCTTTGAAAAATACAGTTAGGAAAAAAATACAAGCTACACACTTTGTCTACAGAATATGTAACGCATTTTAAAATTCAACAATAAGAAAACAATCCAATGTTTAAAAATGGAGAAACATTTTGAGCAGATATTCCAATAAAGAAAATATCCTAATGGCAATAAGTACACAATAAAATGCACAATGCAGTGAGTGATATGTAAATTAAAACCACTATGGGAAATGACTTCACAACTTCTTAGAATTAATCAGGGAAAAATTCCTGGCAATACCACGCGATGGTAAGGATGTCGAGGGTAACTGGAATGCTCATACATTACTGGTATGAATGCAAAATGGCACAGCTAGGTTGAAAAAACCGTTTGGCAGTTTCTTACAAGGTAAAAACATATATATGTACATACACATATATTATATATATATATATATTATAAAACCCAATAATCACATTCCTAAGCACTTACCCAAAAGAAAGAACCAAAAACATATATCCACACAATAATCTGTATTTGAATATTCATAGCAGTAATATTTATGATCATCCAACACTGGAAACACCCTCCTAGGTTCATCAAATTTGTAATGAGTAAACCAAATGTTATACAGGGATGTACAATGGAATCCTACTCACCAATAAAAAGGAACAAATCATTGATAAACACAAGATGAATGAATCTGTGATATTACCCTGTGTGAATAAAAATCTCTCAAAATGTTACCTGATACATGTTTGGACCAACGGAGGCAAGATGGTGCACTTCCGGGTTCTTCTTCACCACCAGCTCTTCCCAAGCGCGCGAAAATGCAGCCGGCGCCCGGGACGGTGTAGAGCAACTGGGCATGCGCCAGGTGACGTCAATCCAAAGAGACCAAGATTTACCTGGTCGCACCTGCGGAACGCCCCCAACACGCCCGTGCCCCGCCTATTGCCCTCCCACTCCTAGAAAAGCCGCTCTCCGCCAGTGAGCCCCGCGGCCTTCTCACAGCTCCACTCCTGTCCGGATGTCAGGACTGCTGGAACTCCGCCGGAGAGCCCCACGGGTGGGGCGGGGCAGGGGTGAACTCTGCCGGCCTTCTTTGCCGGAGGCGGACAGACCTCTTCCCCACACCTTAGGTGACCAAAATAAATGTGCAGTTTTGCTCCTACACTTGCCTACCCGCTGGTTCTTTTGTGCCCGCTTGGCTGGTCTTAGAAAAACAAATCAATATATGATTGCATTAACGTGTGAAACATTGTGTAAAATATAAAATTCTAGGAAAAGGTGTAAGTTTAGATGTGACCAAGGGGTTAGGGTTGGGGAAAATGATTCATTACACAGAGACGCATATAAACTTTTGGAAGTGATGGAAATCCCCTATATATTGACTGCAGTGGTGATGACACAACTATGTGCATTTGTTTTCAAATTTAATAGAACAGGATGCCTAAACTGGGTGACTCATATTGTAAAAATAAGTACCACTAAATAATTATTTTCGTCACCACCACCAAAACCACAACAGTAGGTCCTGTGTTACAGGTAGACGTTCCCCATCCACTGGAAACGACGGGTGATGGTTCAACAATTATCGCATTGCCTCCCTAAAAGTAATAAATTGGCAGCCAGCACAGGAAGAGATCATTTCCTGATGGTCCACACTTGTTAACATGAAAGTGTTAATTAAAGGTAGAACCCTCCCCCCCCACCCCCCAAAAAACACACACCTCCCCAGAGTACCAACTTCCGGGCATGCACATTAAGAGAAAAAAATGGTGACATATGATCTTCCGGGTACACTCTACCCGAAAAAGGAAGACAGCCTTAGAATGGCAAGCCTATAACTCTGTAAACACACTGCAGGGGCTTACTTCCCAAGGGTAAGGAGGGCTCTGTGCACGCGGGCAGCCCACCCTAAGGGAAGAATCATGGAAAAGAGGAAAACCTCTCCTAAGATCATGGTTAAACAGGGCACTTGACCTTCTCTCTCTTCTTTTTTATCTCTCTCTCTTTTTTTTTTTTTTTTTTTTTTTTTAATTTGAGACGGAGTCTTGCTCTGTCGCCCAGGCTGGAGTGCAGTGGTGTGATCTCGGTTCACTGCACGCTCCACCTCGCGGGTTCACACCATTCTCCTGCCTCAGCCTCCTGAGTAGCTGGGACTACAGGTGCCGCCACCACGCCCGGCAATTTTTTTTTTTTTAAATATAGATGGGATTTCACTGTATTAGCCCGCCTCAGTCTCCCAAAGTGCTGGGATTACAGGCATGAGCCATCACGCCCGGCACCCTTTTTTATCTCTTGGACCCTGGTGCCCACTTGGATCTCTTCCAAGCAAACTTTCCCTTCTTTACTGTTCTAAAGTCTTTTTAATAAACCTCCATTCTTGCTCTGGAACTTGCCTCAGTCCCTTTTTCTGCTTTATGTCCCTCAGGGGAATTCTTTCTTCCAAGGAAGCAAGGGCTAAAGTTGCTGCAGACCCTCACGGATACACCGCAGGTCACTTGGGGTAACTCAGATTCCTGCCAACAGTAAGACTTCTTTCATTTTCACCTGCTGACAAAATAAGATGTGCTTATTCAAATCTACACGTTTTCAAGGTTTCTGTTCAGGTCAAATAATTTTTTTGAGCTTCTCACCCATGTATCCAACTGCCTACATGTGATTTTACTTTATGTGTCCTATAAGTAATTCAAATTTATGATATTCAAAACAGAAATCATTCTCTCTGCCACCCCTTCCTGAAATGTTTCCCATCCTTTCTTTCTCATCTCATATCACAGAATCAGTTATTCAAACTGGGATTCTGGATACTAGCATTGTTTCCTTTTTCTCCCTTTCTCTGTATTTAATCAGATCCAATCTGTACCTAATACATATTAGACATTCAAACTACATTTCTGAATGAATGAATAAAGAATTCTGCTCCTGGGAATAGAACAAATGTTTGAATGGTACTAAAGACAGCCTGTGCCTTCAGAAAAGCATCATGAAACATTAGCTCTGCTTTTAGGAGCAAAACCATGCAATTAAGATCAGAGTGTGGGGGAAGGGGTTCAAAGTTACTCTGCTGCTGAGATGTGCAAGTTAAATACTATTAGAGAAATAAGAATAAATTGATTGAGGCAAAAGTGTCATAAACTCTTCCGTGTTTATCTCCTTAGGTTTTATGCTCTGCATCCTAGGTCTCATTTATAATTCTTATATCTGTCTCTACTTATGAATTCATAACTGCTTTGTTCTCTCAAAGGCACTCCATTTCTCTATATTTTATGCCTGGCTTTGCTAAATCAATTAAGTTCAATTGAATTTAGCTAAATAAGTCACAAAACTAAACCCACAAGACCACATTAGCAAAGACATACTGCTGCATTCACTCTCAATGAATATTTAGTAGTATCCATATTTCCTCAATCTGAAAGCTGACCTGATTTATTATTTAAGTCTGTAAATAGAATAAAATTGGTTAGTCTTAAAATAATAGCCACTATTATCTAAAGGAAAGAAAAATGTAGTAAACTGAAGAGTGGTGTTCATGAGTCTGTCCCAGTCACTTGAAAATAAAATTTCAATAGGTGTCCAAGCAGGGTGTGACAAGTCTTCCCTGCCTTCCCTCCCCTATCCCTGTTTCTGTGGAGATCAGTCTGCACTTTGAAGCTGCAAATGGCATGTGAGTTGTTTTCACAAACCCGTGATGGATAATGGCTAATGGGTAGTACTGTGGTAACAAAGCACTATGTTTTGAACAAAATAGTTGTGGGACTTGGGGGTATTTTAGTGCTTCTTTTGCTTCACAAATTCACCAGGTTTCCCAGAAGAACTGGCCAATAAAACTGCCAGAACAAGGAAGGTCAAAGCACAAAAGAACTAATAGGATCTCAAGGGAAGAACTAATAGGATCTCAAGGGAAGAACTGGTTATTACCACTCATGCCTAGACCAGGAGGTCTGTTAAAAAAAAAATTAGAACTCCTTGCAGCAGGTAGAATAAATAAACTTACTCTTCTCCATGCTGATGCTTATTTCAGATGATCAAGATGGCATTTTCCATTTTTTAAATTAATGTATTTTTATTGATACATATTAGATGTAGATAGAGTATATGTCATCATTTTATAATTCATATAACCAAATTGGAGTAGTTGAGATATCCATCACCTTAAATATTTATCTTTCCTTTCCACTAGCAACATTCAAATTATTCTCTTCTAGCTATTTTGAAATGCACAATCCATTAACGTTCGCTATAGTCACTCTACTGATCTGTGGGACACCAGGTCTTATTTCTTTCAAGTGTATATTTGTACTCATTAAGATTGCATCATTTTCTTCCTTTAGATTGAATTAAAATAGCCATCCTCAAGAGAATAGCATAAACCCGGGAGGCAGAGCTTGCAGTGAGCTGAGATCCAGCCACTGCACTCCAGCCTGGGCGACAGAGTGAGACTCTGTCTCAAAAAAATAAAATAAAATAAAAGAAAAAGAAAAAAAGTAGACTATATATATATGCTAAAATTATACAAACTAAAACACACGAGAAAAATATTGGGGAAAAAATTTTTAAACTGTGGGACAATAGCAAACAGTCTAACTTCATGTAATTTGGAGCCAAAAAAACATAAAAGAATAATTAATAAGACACTTGCACAGAAACTCAGTAAGGATACAAAGTTCTGACAATA
This sequence comes from Colobus angolensis palliatus, assembly GCF_000951035.1. NCBI lineage: Eukaryota > Metazoa > Chordata > Mammalia > Primates > Cercopithecidae > Colobus > Colobus angolensis. The sequence goes on along the minus strand of NW_012120598.1, from coordinate 10,018,427 downwards.
GTAAAAAACAGAAGAAAATAGAATTAAGTACAGATAGGACTCACACAAACAAACCACAACAAAGAGACTTAAATACTTTAATATCAATAATAACATTAAATATATGGCAGGTGCAGTGGCTCATGTCTGTAAATCCAGAAATTTGGGAGGCAGAGGCAGGTAGATCACTTGTGACCAGAAGTTTGAGACCAGCTTGGGCAACATAGTAAGTCCCTGACCCTAAAAGAAAAATTAAACAGTATCTGGGCATGGTAACATGCACCTGTTGTCTTAGCTACTTAGGAGGCTAAGGTGAGAGGATTGTTTGAGAAGTTTGAGGCTGTGCTGAGTTACGATTGTGCCACTGTACTCTGGCCTGGGCAATTGAGTGAGACCCTGTCTCAATAAATAAATAAATAAATAAATAAATAAAAATGGTTTGCTATCTCAATTAAAATCAGAGTTTGCCAGATTGAATAAAACAGTATACCCCAAATAAATAAAAATAAATAAATAAATAAAAATGGTTTACCATCCCAACTAAAATCAGAGTTTGTTGCATATAAAAGAATTCATTTTGGAGTAGAATGGTTGACATCAGATAAAATGGAGGAATAAGAAATTTATAACTTTGCTCCTTTACATAAGTAACGGAAACACTGGCCAAATGGTTGGAATCATCTTTTTTTCCTTTTTTGAAATCTGGATATTAACCAAAGGCTTGCCATAAGCTAGGAAGTGCTTATTCAAGGAAAACAGCTGAGTATCAGTAAACACAGTGAGCTGTGCAGTATTTTAACTTAACCTACTTTCGTCCTCTATTCCCTAGTTCAGCAGTAGCTGTGAAAATAAGAACTCACATTTCCAGTACTAGAGGGAGCAGACAGATCTCATTTGCAAATGTCTGTAAACTTTTTTTTGACCAGTTTAGTCACTCCTTGGAAGGCCAACTCAAATTCTTAACAATATTTCGCCTTGCTTAGAACCAGGTCAGTGCTAAAGCTACTTCCAAGGGTATTTGTCAAACACATTTACAGAGTAATGTTTTAGTCTCTGCTTCCAGAAATAATGGATAACAACTGAGACAACTTAAGGACTAACAAGATACTTCCCAACACACAGAGAGAACTCCCCAGCAAAGACTAGAAGAGCTTTTTATTCCAAGTGTTTAAGGAAATCCTGTCCAAACATTAGCTGATCACCAAGCTAATGGAACAAAGACTTCAGTGACCAGAGAACAAAGAATACAGACTTTACAGAATTAGTTCAGAAGAGTTAATAAACAAATAAGCAAAAGCAACTACATGGACCAGCAACAATAGTAAAGCAACAAGCATGTGTCTCATTTCCAGAGTGACCACAATATAATATTTTACATTTCCAGTTTTCAAGAGAAAAATGAAGAAGTGTACAAAGTAACAAGAAAACATGTCCCATATATAGATGAGTAAAATCCATCAATAAAAACTATACTTGAGGAAGCCCAGATATAAGAATTTCCAGAAAAATACCTTAAAACAGCTATTTTAAATATGTCCAAAAACCTAAAGAAAGTCATCTCTGAAGGACTAAAAGTATCTGAATCATATCTCACCAAATAGAGAATAACAATAAAGATATAGAAATAGTTTAAGTTAACTAAATATAAAGTTAAACCTTTAGAGTGTGATAACTGAAATTAAAAATTCAATAAAGGGTTCAATAGCAGATTTGAGCAGGCAGAAGAAAGAATCAGCAAACTGAAGATAGGACAAACAAGATTATTCAGTCTGAGAGTGAAAATGTAATGAATATGAACAGAGCCCCAGAGAGTTTGATGGGATACCATTAAGCATATCAACATGCACATAAAGAGAATCCCAGAAGGAAAGTAGAGGGAAAGAAGAAAAAAATATTTACAGAAATTACCCAAACTTTCCAAATTTGATGGACAATATTAACATTGCCTGCACATCTGGCAAACCGAAACCAGCAGCACACAGTAAGAATTTTACACTACTACCAAATGGTACTTATCACAGAAATGCATACTTGTTTCAACATATAAAATTCATCAATTTTAAATACATGTTAATAGAATAAAGGAAAAAATATTTCAATAGATGTAAAAAATTTGACAAGATTCAATATGTGTCCATATCAAATACACTGAACAAACTAAGATTAGAAGGAAACTTCCTCAATCTGATAAAGGGCATCTCACAGATAACATTATAGGTAGTGGTGAAATATGGAAAGCTTTTCATTTAAGATCAAGAACAAGACAGATGTCTGCTGTTGCCCCTTCTATTCAATATTGTACTACATGTTCTAGCCAAGTCCAGATTAGAAAGGAAGAAGCAAAAGTATTTGTAGATGACATGACCATAAGGAATACGCACACACGCACACACACACATACACACCCCCCATATAAAACTATTAATATTAAAGCTAATAAATGATTTCAGCAAAGTTGCAAGATTCAAGATCAACATCCAAAATTAGTTGCATTACCATATACGAGCACTGAACAACGTGAAAATAAAATTAAGAAAACAAGTCTGTTTATAATAGCATCAAAGGGAATAAAATGCTTAAGAATAAATTTAACCAAAAAAACAAGACTTACACACTGAGAGCTATGAAACATTATTTAAATAAATTAAAGATCTAAATAAATGAAAAGATGTTCCAGATTTATGGTTTGGAAAATGATATTGTTAAAGGCACTATATTTCCCAAGTTGATCTAGAGATTTAATACAATCCCTATCAAAATTCTAACTTCTTTTTCTTTTGCAGATATGGATGAGCTAATTCTAAAATTAATTTGAAAATCCAGCAAACCCTGAATAGCCAAAATAATATTGGGAAAAAAGAGCAAGTTTGGAAGAGTCCTACATTTCAATTTTAAAACTTACTATAAAGCTACAGCAGTTAGGGCAGTATAATACTGACATAAGGAATAGAATAGAGAATCTAGAAATAAATTATGATATATGTGGCCAATTGATTTTCAATAGAGTTTCCAAGACCATTCAAAGTGGAAGGAATAGTCTTATGACTGGATGAATTACACATATATATATGCGAATTAAACACATTTTTTAAAAGATACGTGATAAGCTTTGGCTATTTCCCCACCTAAATCTCATCTTAAATTGTAGCTCCCACAATTCCCACATGTTATGGGAGAAACCTGGTGAGAGACAATTGAATCATGGGGCTGGTTTTCCTCATACCGTTCTCATGGTGGTGACTAAGTCTCATGAGATCTGATGGTTTTATAAGACGTTTCCCCCTTTGTTTGGCTCTCATTCTTACTGTCACCAAGTAAGACATGCCTTTTGCCTTCCACCATGATCATGAGACCTCCCCACCCACGTGGAACTGTGAGTTCATTAAACCTCTTTTTCTTTATGAAGATCCCGGTCTCAGATATGTCTTCATCAGCAGCCTGAAAACAAACTAATACAATAAATTGGTACCAGATAATGGGGTGCTGCTGTAAAGACACCTGAAAATGTGGAAGTGACTTTGGAACTGGGTAACAGACAGAGGTTGGAACAGTTTTGAGGGCTCGGAAGAAGACTGGAAAATGTGGGAAACTTTGGAACTTCCTAGAGACTTGGAGGGCTCAGAAGACAAAAAGATCTGGGAAAGTTAGGAACTTCCCAGAGACTTGTTGAATGGCTTTGACCAAAATGCTGATTGTGATACGGACAATAAGGTCCAGGCTGAGGTGGTCTCAGATGGAAATGAGAAACTTGTTGGGAACTGGAGTAATGGTCACTCTTGCTATGAAAGAGACCGGCAGCATTTTGCCCCTGCCCTAGAGATCTGTGGAACTTTGAAACTGAGAGTGATGATTTAGTGTATCTGGCAGAAGAAATTTCTAAGCGTCAAAGCTTTCGAGAGGAAGCAGAGCATAAAAGTTTGGAAAATTTGCAGCCTAAAAATGCGATAAAAAAAGAAAACCCCATTTTCTGGGGGGAAATTCAAGCCAGCTACAGAAATTTGCATGAGCAACAAAGAGCCAAATGTTAATCACCAAGACAATGGGGAAAATGTCTCCAGGGCATGTCAGAGACTTTTGCTGCAGCCCCTCCCATCACAGGCCAGAAAGCCTAGTAGAAAAAATGGTTTTGTGGGCTAGGCCCAGGGCCCTCCTGCTGTATGCAGCCTAGGCACTTGTGTCCTGCATCCCACTTGCCACCCAGCCTTGGCTAACAGGG
>NW_012120598.1:9984746-10011932 GCF_000951035.1 Colobus angolensis palliatus | reverse complement strand
AAAAAAAAAAAAAAGCCATCCTTTCAAACTTTTCTAAATGTTCCCTCAGGGAAGGGCATCTGTAATTTCAGTCATTAACGTTAAAAAAAAATCATAAATTAAAAAACATTAGATAATGCAGGGGACAATTTAAACTAATTTAAATTATCAGATTATTATTGTTTTACAGGTTATGGTCTATGTTCATAGATTTCCATGGACACTTAATAATAATATATTTTAGGAACCTCTTTCTATAGGTTAGATTTTGCATGGATTAATTAATCTTTTTCTTTGGCTATGTATTATTACTGTTTCTTATTTTTAAAAAAATAAGATACTACTAGGTACTGTGTCTCACACCTGTAGTCCAGCACTTTAGGAGGCCAATATGGGAGCATCACCTGAGGCCAGGAGTTCAAGACCAGCCTAGGCAATATAGTAAGAAACCTGTCTCTACAGAAAACATAAATAAATAAGATACTAAGAAAGTTTTCTAAGAGAGAAAGAATAAAATCTGCCAATTAAAGTGATATAATTTCTTATTACTTAAAGCTTTTTCTAAAAAATACACTGATTTTATTAATCAGCCATCATCATTATACACATATAAAATAGAAATATAATTAAAATTAGTTAAAGTATTACTAAAATGCATTACTAATCAAAATCTAATTGTTAATTACTTTTCTGTCCAGGTCTGTCATGTGAGTTGACACTGTCATCTTCTCTGTCATTAAGAGTTTTAGATGTAACATTTATAAAAATGCATTATGATATAACCAAAAGCCAGTAGTGGTGTGCTCTTAAGATAGCTTCATAAAAATCCCACTTTGGTATTATTGCTCAACTGTTTGATTCATAAACTCCCCAATGCCTGCCACTGTAAATTCCGAAAATAAAAAGAAAATTCCAATGTCATCATTTAGGTTTTCTCTGCCATCCACATCACAAACTTTGAAACTGGATATTTATTATTTTTAAAAAATTTATAGGCAGTGACAACTATGCCATTATTACTCTCCAGCTGACATCAATTTGAAGATAGTGTAAATTATAATATACATCGAAGCTGGGTGCATTGGCTCAGGCCTGTAATCCCAGCACTTTGGGAGGCTGAGGCGGGTGGATCACCTGAGGTCGGGAGTTTGAGACTGGCCTAACCAACATGGAGAAACCCCATCTCTACTAAAAATACCAAGTTAGCTGGGCATGGTGGTGTGTGCCTGTAATCCCTGCTACTTGGAGGCCGAGGTGGGAGAATCGCTTAAACCCAGGAAGAAGTTGCAGTGAGCCGAGATTGCACCATTACAGTCCAGCCTGGGCAACAAGAGCGAAACTCCATCTCAAAAAAAAAAAAAAATGTTGTATCCATTCAGATGCTATGTTTAGTGTACACGTATGTTAATGCCTAGAGATACGTAGTTAGTGAAATGGTCAAGCCAGAGTTCAAAAAGAGACCATCAAACCCCAAGCCCAAGATTAGAGCTGTCTTTACACTTGCATATTCAATATTCGGGGAAGGGAAAGGGAATGGGAATTTTAAATAGAATTGGCCTCCATCTCCTTTCCCAGACTAATTTATTCTACACTTCTTAAATGCTATCCTACTATCATCAGGTACGCAGCACCAGAGTATTCCAGCCATGTGAGATTACCTGTTTTCAACTCACAAGTTCTTTCTTGCTTCAGGTACAATTGCATTAGACAGGGTACTCCTTGCTATAATAACAAATAGATCTTCAAAATAAAATAGGTTTCCAAAATAGTTTCATAGAATGATCTTGGTTGGAATTCTACAAAAGTCTTCAGGAATCACAGATGATGAAACAAATCTGCAACCGCTGGTTTCCAAGGCTGTTTTTATCTTATAAATCAGAACAAAGGGTGACTCCTAGTCACAACACTTACAGAATTAGTTCTTAGATTAATGCAAAAGTAATTGTGCTTGTTGTCACTAAAAGTAATGGCAAAAAACTTTGTTCACTTATCCTGAATAAAATATAAAAATGTTATTTTTGATGAATCAACTCTCTATAGAAGTAAAAAATAGCCCCTCATCTCCACTGTAATTAGCATGTTGAAAGCATATTTGTTTTTCAATGAATAATTCCTGCTGATCCAGTTAAACCAAAGTAAAATTAGGAATCAATTGCTATTCAAGAACATGTCCTTTTAGGAGACAGAAAGGGTTATTTCATTTTCAGTAGATTGATGAAGATGATAATGGTGACAATATATGAATGTATACCTGTTTGAAATGATTTAATAGAAAAAAGAAAGATTTCTAAAGATATGAAAGACATCTTCATTCTCATGTTTATTGCAACATTATTCACAATAGCAAAGACATGGGAGCAACCTAAATGTCCATCGACAAATAAATAAATAAATAAATGTGGTATATATATGTAATGGAATATTATTTGGTCTTTAAAAAGAAGGGAAGTTTGGAAGGCCGAGGCGGGCGAGTTGCCTGAGGTCAGGAGTTAAAGACCAGCCTGGCCAACATGGTGAAACCTCATCTCTACTAAAAATACAAAAAATTAGCTGGGCCCGGCAGTGTGTGCCTGTAGTCCCAACTACTCGGGAGGCTGAGGCAGGAGAATCGCTTGAACCCAGGAAGCAGAGGCTGCATTGAGCCAAGATCCCGCCACTGCACTCCGGCCTGGGCGACAAAGCCAGACTCCGTCTCAAAAAAAAAAAAAAAGAAGGAAATTCTGCCACTTGCGACAACATGGATGAACCTAGAGGACGGGGTGCTAAATTAAATAAGCCTTACATAGAGAACAAATACTATATGATACCAATTTTTTGAGGAATGTAAAATAGTAGAATGGTGGTTTCCAGGGATAGGGGAAGGGGGAAATGGAGAAGTATTAATTAAGCAGCACACTGTTTCAGTCATACAAGATGAATCTACTGTATAATATACTGCCCATAGCTAATAGTACTATATTGCATAACTAAAAATTTGCTAAGGTGATAGGCTTTTAAAAAGTGTTCCTATCACACATACACAAATCATAAAGAGTGTAGTAGGAAAAAAATGACATCAAAGAGTACGCCATTCAAGGATATCATGAATTATATAAAAGATATCATATATCATACCAGATCATGTAGATGACAGATGGAAAGACGGAAGTTTCCAATGTGGTGATCCTACCCAAATCAATGAATACTTCCAAAGTTTCTCCATAAAAACAGGTTTTCAGGGGATACTCAGGATTGTATACAAATATGTTCTTCAGGGTCTGACAAAAGATAAAAATGCTATTTAATAATAATAAAACAACAGAAATCTATACATTTTAGAGTACATTCACATATAACTTCTCACCCTGGGTTCACACCACAATTTTTTTTTATGTTGGGACAAGTGTTATTTTTATGATTTTACAAATAAGGCAGCTGTGGCTCAAGTCAAACCATGACTGGTCAAGAATTCAACTCCAGGGTTTTCCCCGACATCATTTCTGTCATTACTTCTTAGAGGAGTAATTCATAAGTGAAGTCATTCATTTGCTTCTGGGAGTCAGCTGTGAAAAAAACTGCATGCATCACGAATAGTCTAATTCCTCAAGCCAATAATACCTGAAGTCATTTTATATAATATACTCACCGAGATGTAAACTGCAGTATATGCACCTTGTTTCATGATGGCCCCTGGTAATCTTCAGTATACAGCCATGGTCCCCCAAAACTTGGAATTATGCCTTGCTTCTTTTCCTTGCTTTAGTGGCCTTTTGACTATTTTTCTCTGGCATTGTTTCACATTTACTTCAGTTCTACTCTGTACTCAGAACAAAAAATGTTCTCCCTAATCCCTCTGTTTCTTTGTCGGAAATTTAATGTTTCTATGTTTTCAAGACAGAGGTAGCATAAAAGCTTAAAACCTCATATCGGTCCATACCTCTTTAGGAAAGTATCATGACTCTACAAAATTGACCTATTCTGAGCCTTCTGACTATTCTTCAAAGGAAAGAGGCTGCCATATCATGAACTTTTTCATTGAAAAACTTGGCTTGGTTTAAATGCCCCATTTCAGTAATTTTGTGGTAAAATGAATTGAATTGTCCAAAAATGACCACAAGAGCTCACTCTAGATTTCTTGGACAAAGAGCCAGTTAAGATAGTTGGGAATAACACTCCAGTCCCACCCTATTCTCTCATCGGAAGGAACTACACCCAAATCTCAGCTTCCCACAGAACAAGTTGCTGCCTTTCCTTAACAAGAGAAATTATAACATCTCATGGGCCCCAAGCCCTCGAGGAGTGTGTGGCTGGTATTCCCAAACAACTCCTACCAATGGCTGGCTTCCAAATTCCTGACTGCCTGAGACCAAGTTCCCTTTGTTTTCCCCATATACAAGATAACTTTCTCACATTTGCTCCATAAAATGAAAATTAAAGGGAAGGTGATGTCCCCTCCACTAGAACATAAAAATACCCTGTGGGCCCATGAGCATCCCAGGCCCTGACAAGCCTCTGTGTCGAGGGACCAGGAAAATTTGGGGTTTCTCTTGCTTTGCTGACCTGGCCTTGCAAATAGGACTTCACAGAATTCATCCAGAATCCTACCCACATGAGAAAGCTTAGAGACCCAGAAGAAATCTATTTTGCACAACACAATGGTTTGCAAGCTCTTACTTCTGATAGCGAAATGATCATGTGGCATAGCCAGGCACAGAGTGAGCGATGCAGAAGCAGTCTGCACTAAATGTTACGGCTTTCACCTTCTAACCGGTATATTGTCACCAAAATAAAAATAAAACTAGCAAATGTCACCATTTCTCCCTAAGCTACCAATTCCTTTTATTTGCCTAGCTTCTCTAGAATAATGGATTAATTCATTAGAAATAATTACCTTTACTTAAGCAGACCATACAGATGCTTTTGAATACTACCTTCTTCAAATCCTATAGCACTCTGTTGCTTTTTATCGGGACATTTAAGCACGCATTGGGAAACATTTCATGTAAAAGCTATTTATAAAAAAATATGCCATCATTTCTATCCAAAGTAGATGCTTCCTATTACTAGAAAATACATATTTCAACTTGTTATAATTATTACTATTACTATAATAATTATTTAATTGTGTAAATTTATACATTTTAGTGCTTAGGTGTTTTTTGTTATATTTTCTGTTATATCCTGATTTCTGAAAAAGAGTATTACCCAAAATAGTAAAAACAGAGAGCTAGAACTGAATTTACACTTTTATAATATATTAATCATACTGTATTTTTGTACTATTGAATTCACAATAAATTTTTATTACTACTTCATTTTTAATATGTAATTGATTTTTATATGCATTTTGAAGTTGCCTCACTACAAAAACAGGAAAATACAACAGTGATTATCTCTTAGTAGTGGAATTATAGGTGACTGTTTTATTGATAGCCTGTAGTTTCAAATTATTTTAAGTAACTATTTATCATTTAAGAACATAAAAAATGATTTAAAAATCCAAAGCTGGCATCTGGACAGTTTTGAAAAAGATAAAGACTTTTTCACTAGTCATTATGAAACAATTTATAGGGAAAATACTGTCTTGACTCAGACGCTCTGGGAGGAAAGTAATACAGAATATTTAAAAAGCAGGACACACCAGATAACTTTTTTTTCTTTTTTTCCTTAGATCTCAACCGAGATGAGTCAATCACTTTAAGACCCAGGGTTTTAATTTTCTCATTTAGGTACTCACCAAGTACATTCACTACTTTATCACTTTTTAATATCTGAATAATAAAATTGCAATGTTCTTTTTACTTGAAAGAACTACTCTTTTAATACCCATGATTGCATCTAGGTCTTTGTAAAATAGCACGTATATAACTATAACTCATTGTTTTCTATGTACCAGGAAATCGTATTTCTACTTGTCAAAAGTACCAAGAAGTTTTGCTTTAATTAGCCTAATTTTAAGGCTAATTAAGATAGGTATCATTACAATAATTTGCCCAAGGTCACCTACAAGTAAGCAAAAGAATTAAAATTCAGATCTCTTTCTTTCTCCAGGGTCACCACCTGCCAGCTCCAGGGAGTATCCTTCACCCAGTAGCCTAAAGGACAGGGCACCTCCATTCCATCAAACACAAATGCCCTCTGCTCTGACAATATGCCCTCTCAGTATGCCAGGTTGCCTCTTAATTACTGACAGCCAAATGTGGCCAATGGTCTTGCCTTCAAGCATACTGCTAAGTGCCCAAGTGAGCACAGACTTATCTACTCCTCCTGTGAATTCATCAATGAACAGACCGTTGCATTATTGTTGCTATGAGAGAGGAAGCTACTGATGTAAGGCTGAATTTGCCATTACTCTCTTTCTGACTGACTCATAAAAATAACATAAAAATAAGAGCTGTTTTGTTTGTGAATTCATTTTTGTACAATTTTCTTTTAGGAAAGCCACAATCAATAAAAGTTCTAACATTCATATTTCCAACTACTAGCAGGTAGTAAGGTTGCTTAATCTCTGCTGACTGTGCTGTGTGAGAGGCTAAATTCCCTGAGTTCAAATTATCCTGGCAATTTAGCATAATGCTGAGGCTACAGGTCTAGACCCCAGGGAAATTTGCTTTTACTTTGATAAACTGAGATTTCTCAATACTCCTGTAACAGTTGAGTGACTTCCCTTGTTCTGGAGAGAAAGTGTCCTTCTTTAATTTCTTCAGGGGATTCTCCCACTGGGTTACATGAGAGCCTACTATCTCCTTCAGATAACACCAAGTAACTGGCAGCAGGGGAAGTGAGGCCAGAGAATAAAAGTCAATGGCATTTTTGGCATCAAATAAAGCCTCAAGTAAAAACATTAACCACTTTGTGCTTAAGTACTTACAGAAAAAAACCATTGTTTCAGGAAATTACATGTTTTGAAAAATGAAACAAAAATCTGTATGTAGAAGCTTAATACTGCAGTAACTGTTTACTGAACTAATATATTTTTGTCCAAGATTTTTACTTCTAAAGAATATGCTCTAAATATTGCCATCTTTTCTATTCTGACTGATGTGCTGCATTGTACATAATGAAATCACATTGGACTAAGAATTAGTAACATTAACAAATTCTAAGCTGTTTCAGTACCTCTTATTGATCCTTTTTTATATTAAAAGTGATTTTTTTCATTACAGGGGATTGCAGAAATTATATAAACAGTGATATCAGTAAAATGAGTTTAAAATACTGTTTGTAAAAACTACAACTTTCCTCACAACTAGTTACCTTCACTGAAGATAATTTATTCATACTTTCTGTGGCAATGTGTTCTCCAGGCTCCCAACAGGATAGATAAATCTAGAACAAAAATATTTTTTAAAGTGGCAGAAAGATATACCCACTTTGAACATTCATCACAATGTTAGAGTCCATGGGAAAAAACAAAAGCGATTACACTAAATTTTAACGCATCTGATATCAAGCAACTTCAACCATGCTAAACAAATTTAGGTAGGGGATGGAGCTGTCTGGTATTGGCAAAGACAAGTGAGCAAAATATCTCACTTTACAGAAACCATTATTAACCGACATTGCTGTCTTCCTGACTCAGATGACTCTTTCTCTAATGTTTGTTTGTCGCATGACGTTCCTCTTTCTCTAATGTTTGTTTGTCACATGACGTTCCTTACCCAATGGGTAATCCTAAACTTCAGTACAATGCACTGACCAGTTCACCTAAACATTTCCAACAACAAAAGTTAACAATGTAAGACCATGATTTTTCCTGTTGTTCTCAATTTCACAAGTAGTCTCCTTGGAAAGGGTCAAAACATATCTGAATTAGTTTCCTTCTAATATATTCACTTAGCTCAGTAAATTGCTCTGCATTTTTGCCAGATCCAACTTTGGAAACAAAAGTGGCTCTTACCAAAGTCTAAAATGGAAATTTTAACTAACATCATGGGTAGCTCCAAGCAGACTCTCATATTTAGATGTATCCAGGAGACCGGGTGTGGTGGCTCACGCCTGTAATCTCAGCAATCCCAGCACTTTGGGAGGCCGAGGCAGGCGAATCATCTGAGGTCAGGAGTTCAAGACCAACCTGGTCAACGTGGTGAAACTCTGTCTCTACTAAAAATACAAAAGTGAGCCAGGCTTGGTGGTGGGGGGGTATGTAATCCCAGCTACTCAGGAGACTGAGGCAGGAGAATTGCTTCAACTCTGGAAACGGAGGTTGCAGTGAGCCAAGATCACGCCAATGCACCCTGCCTGGGGGACAAGAACAAGACTCTGTCTCAATAAAACAATAATAATAATAATGAAATAGATGTATCTGGGAAAAATTCAGGCAGTTTTTATGCTCCCACAGTCCCAATAATTTAAGTTGACTTCTAAAACCTCTTACACTGCTCTACTCTGGTCCCATAGCCATATTAGACTATTGCTAAAGAAAAAAAAATCAATGACATCTAAAGCATGACTAGACTAACTTTTTTCAGGACTATCACAATAGATACAGGGATTATGGCAATGGGGTCTTGCAGTGGGGAGCATGATTGGGTTTTGCTCCAAATATAGCAAGGGAAAATAAAAAATTATGGACTAAGAGAAGGGTGAAGGTCAGTGGATGGAAAATTACTAAGAAAGGTCAGGGTTAAGGGGATTCTGATTCAGCTGATGTAACAAGATTCTTGCTGAAGACAGGCCCAACATGATTAGACATCACCTCGAGGAAGGTGGAAGATGAGGAACTCAACTAGATATCGAACACAATTTGATATTAAGGGTGGTGGGATCTTGCTAAACTGACTTAGCAGGATTCTTGCTAAAAGTGAGTTTTACAAGAAAGCAAACCTAGGTGAATACTCAGAGCATGACTAAAGTTTGGTAAAGGAAGAATCTATGTCACCGCACAAGTCAGTGAGTATCCAGCTTCTTCCTACCTGGTAGGCACTTCCAAATTTTACTGGAAACATGTGTGACTTGAAGTTACAGAAAGGAGAGAGGCACAGCATTAGCTGCCACTGTCCCAAACCTCTTCTTTGGTTGTATATACTGGCTAAAAGTGGTTGGTGGATGAGAGTCAGAGAACCTGTTTTTTGTTTTATTTTGTTTTGTTTTGTTTTTGAGGCGGAGTCTCGCTCTGTCGCCCGGGCTGGAGTGCAGTGGCCAGATCTCAGCTCACTGCAAGCTCCGCCTCCCGGATTTAGGCCATTCTCCTGCCTCAGCCTCCCGAGTAGCTGGGACTACAGGCGCCCGCCACGTCGCCGGGCTAGTTTTTGTATTTTTAGTAGAGACGAGGTTTCACCGTGTTAGCCAGGATGGTCTCGATCTCCTGACCTCGTGATCCGCCCGTCTCGGCCTCCCAAAGTGCTGGGATTACAGGCTTGAGCCACCGCGCCCTGCTGAGAACCTGTTTTTAGCCACTGCTCAGCAAGTCCTGCTAATGATGCTTAAAGAAGCTCTCTTAAGAATGTCATCGATTGTCCCTAGCTTTGGAACTTTCTGAGTTATTATGAAAAATTTGTCATTTTGTTTTACTTGAGAGAAAGGCTGAAGCTATTCAAAAATGAACTGGTTCTTCAAAATATATCGGGAAGTTTGAAAATGGACCTATGTAGAAGGCTTTATGCCTCACATTTCAGAGGGAAAAAAATCAGAGTGTTTAGGCACAATCTCTTCCCTCAAAGACACCACAGTTTAAAACTAACAGCAGTGCTAATAGCAGGAATGAAGGAGACACAGAAAGTCAGAGGAAGGAAAGCAAGTTTTCATTGATGTATGCATAAAATTGTGATTGAATCTCTAAAGTAAGAAACATGATTGACATGGGCAGAAAGCTTACTGGTAAAATGCAACTCATACCCTTCATATATATGTGTGTGTGTGTGTACACACACACAATATTTTTGCATCAGATTCCACCTCAGATATAAGAGTCTATAATTGTTCACATCTGTAAAAAAGTTGCAAATTCAGTCATAAGGCAAATTGAAAAAATAAAACCTGCTTAATGGTGAAGTGCGGTTGGGGGTAGGGAAGAAAGATAAGTCAGTTGAAACTGAGATATAAGAACATTTGTATAAAGTCAGAACTAAGAATGCAGGGAGAAAAACACAAAAGTTAGGATTTTCTTAACTGATGAGACAGTTACCATATCTCAAAGATAATTTAACACAACAGTTCTTTAGATTTGGATTTTTTACTTTGATAACATTAAGCACTACTCACTGCATGCCCAAGAAAGGAAAGCAAGTTGACTATTCCTTCAGAAAAATAGTGTCTACTAAAAAGAATGAAAATAGTACTCAAATGCATACTGTGCCCAGATAATTAAGACTTATCAAAGGAGTATTTTGAAGAAAGTTATTTTGGGTCCTGGGATTTATTTTAAAAATCTAAGCCTTTCAATAAACTGCTTTTCCTAAAATTCAGATTTTTTAAAAAAATGTGATATAGGTTAGAAATTTTCAAAAATCTTTCTCTCTCTCTCTCCATCCACATTTATTCCAAAATGTTATCCATATTTATCTCTACATCTGGGTCCCTGGAAATTCTGGACTCTGTGTTACCAGAATGAGGTATTTAGAACAGCTGAAAACACAAAAATTAACACATTTTAAATAATAACATGAAAGGATAGACCATTCATTCATGAATTCATGTATTGAGAATGGATTGTAATCTGGATATATACGAGGTACTGAGAATTCAGTGGTAAATAAAACCAGACTTTTTTCAATCTCCATGGAGCCCAGGATTTAGTAAATAAAACAATATTCAGATAATCACACACAAATAAAATACAAAATTACAAACTATAGTATCACTAGAAAAGAGAGATGAATTATACCAGTAGAGTCTTAATAGTAGGATTTGACTTGGTCACAGCCATCATGGAAGACATCACCGAAGAAGCAACAACTGAGCTAAGAAATAAAGAAAGAACAAATGTGAACTAGACGGGAAGCTGTTCTAGTGCAAGATCTGCTTGGGTAAAGGTCCTGTCTCAGAAGACACAGAGTGTTTGAGGAACTGAATGCTGATAGGAAGGTGGGAAATATTTGACTGAGGTTGGTGACATCATTAGATGCTTGTTTCAAAATAAACAATCTATTTTGTGATGTGTGGACAATTGATTTTATTGGGATAATATTAGATGGAAAGTTATTGTTTAGGAAGGTATTGCAATATGCCAGATGAAGAAGATGTTAATAGTGGAGACAAAAAGAGAAAGAAAGATAACTTGAGATACAATTCTGATGTAAAATTGACAGGACTTAATAAAGACTTTACTGTTGAGGAATCTAAGAAAGGAGAATGTCAAAGAAATTGTCTAGTATTCCAGCTTTTTTTTTTTTAAATTGACGATGTTGCACTAAAATAAGTTCATACTGTGAATAAAAGAGACAATCATAATTTCAATTGGGAACATGTTGAATTTGAGCTACTTTTGCTCAAACCAAGTGAGGATTTCATACATAAGTCACATGCAGATTATGAAATGAGAGTAGAGATCAGGTGCAGTGATTTTTTTTTTTAAAAGGATCTCATGGATATAGGTAACAGTTTAATTTCTGAGTATTAATGCTATAACTTAATAAAAACTATGGAAATTTTAGACTTTTGAGAAGGACTAGGGAAAACATTTTTTGTTTATGCTCTATTTCCCTAAACAGAAACAGAATCTACTCTACATTCTACCACAAGTCTCCCAGTTCAATGGAAAGAAAATGTGACAGAGCCAAATGAAATGGAATGGACTGAGAGAAATAAAGAAAGAAGAAGCATTTCCTATTGCAAAAACTGGGGAGAAGGGTTTGAGACAATGAAGAAAAAGAGAAAGAGAACATAGATAAGGGACTTCTTTGTATCTATATTGGGTTGCATGTAGATATGGATGGATAGGATTTAAAAAGTAGAATGCTTTCTGTACTTTAGGTCAGAGCAAGAAGGGAGGACAGTTTGATCATCCAGTGAGATCTATAGACTGTACTTTGCTTTCTTCTAAACTTTAAGGATCAATCTTTAGGGCAAGAATCTATAGGAAAATTGATCTGAAATGTGGTATGTAAATTTAAACTTGAACTCAAGCATACCATAGATCTGAGTTTGATTCAAAGCTTATTATAGAATTAAGTCAGTTAGCAGGCCAAGACATCAACAAAACTGTTACTTATATAATGTCAAAGCAGAAAAGGCCAAAGTAATACTGGTCCCTGGAGTAACTGTCTTTGGAGATGGATATCAATGGAGGACAGTGATTGCAACTATAGAGCTTTGTTGATTGGTGGGCCATATTCTGAAGCTATCATTGAACAATAGTGAATCTTTTGCTTTGTCATGTGATTTTATCAAATAAAGCCCTGGAGGAGATACCCAGGGCAAGGCAACTAACAGACAATGGTTCACATACATGTAGTGTCCAGAACATAACTATTAAAAAGAATAGAGTTGCCTTTGCAGAAGGAAGGAAGATTCCTGAGCAATACTGTGAAGTTGTGGGAAGGACTCAGAGCAACAGATACGGTATAGGAAGTGCCAGGTTTCTGGACTAATACCCTGGAATAAAAGATTCACCAAGTGAAACAGCTTCACACGGGTCTCCAGTATTGACCCCCAGTTTAGTCGTGATTTACTAGGGGAACCCACAGGGCTCAACATGTAGTCACACTCATGGCAATAATTTATTACAGCAAAAGGATGAAGCAAAATTAGCCAAGGGAAGATGTGCACAGAGCCTATTATTGACCAAATATTTGTACTTCCACAAAATTTGTATTTTAAAGTTGTAACCCTCAATGGGATGATATTTGGAAATGGGTCTTCTGAGAGGAAATCAGGATTTGATGAGGTTGTAAGGATGGGGCCCTGGTCTGGTGGGATTAGTGCCCTTAAAATAAGAAATGCCAAAGGGTGTTTTCTTGCTCTCTCTCTCTCTCGCTCTCACTCTTTCTCCTTCTATCTCTGCCAAATGAGGGTATATTGATAAGGTGGCCATCTTCAAGCCAGGAAGAGGGCCCTCACTAGAACCTGACTTTGCTAGCACCCTGATCTCAGACTTCCAATCTCCAATACTGTGAGAAAATAAATTTCTGTTGTTTAAGTCACCCAGTTTATGATATTCTCTTATGGCAGGCCAAGCTGACTAAGATAAGGCTTTTTCAGAGTAAACCAGGTGCAAGCTTCCAAGAGGGCTCCCTTAATTGAGTCACATAGTATGTACTTAATTCCTCCAGCAATAAGTTATGACAACACATGTAAAACATTGTCTACCAGAAAACCTCATTAGAGACTCAGTGCCCAGGGCTTTAATTGAGGGCTGCTCATGGAAGCACCCTCTGCCCAGTATGTTCCAAACTTTCAGACTTCTAGTAGGAAAGCAGGTGTTCAGCTCTTGTTTGTACAAACAGATTAGGCATAGTAAGCCATTCTTATTAGTTCTGTGAATGGTAGAAAGCCTCTCTAAATCCCATATGCCAGCTAAGGGCCAGTCTTGCTAGCAGGCATTTCGAAAGATAGCAGTTTCAAGCCTGCTATGTTAACACTTTTCTCCATATAGCCCAATCTAGACCCTGCCAGGTACAGAAATCCAAGGAATTTTTAAGGGAAGCAAAGTGAGTGTTGAAAGATGAAGCATTTGGATGGTGCATTGAAGATAAAGAAGAAAAAAAATGACAGCATAAAATCTATAAGAGTTTGAAAAACAGACAGTTTTTTTGTAAACTTCAGTGGCTTTGCTTTGAGATAGTAGCTGGGGTGAAAGCCAAGACTGCAATGTTACCTGTACCTGACTGGTTACTGGCATTAGATGAAGAGTTTGACAGCATAGAAATTGCCAAGGAAACATATGCATATTGTGAGGCCATCTGGTATAAGAAGTTGAAAAGAATTTCAGCTTTGTAATAATATGAAAATATTGTTTGCAAAAGGCAGTGAAAAGGAAGACTGGGAAATATGGCTCAGAAAGCCAAGCAATGATCAAGAACATGTAGGTGGAGCTCACTTCATTTAAAACTTGGTTGTTTTTGCCTCATCCCCAGGCTTTCAAGAAACCCGAGAGCTTCTCTCCAAGATCTCTTTTACTGTTACAATTAATTCGGGTGAGATATTGCAGGAAAAAGTCATAACTGTGACACAAACACGTCCCAGTCTTGGGATGACAGTATTTTCACTAACTAATAGATACTTTAAGAAAGTACAGGCCGGGCACGGTGGCTCATGCCTGTAATCCCAGCACTTTGGGAGACCGAAGGACTGGCCCTTAGCTGGCATATGGGACTTAGGGAGGCTTTCTACCATTCACAGAACTAATAAGAATGGCTTACTATGCCTAATCTGTTTGTACAAATAATAGCTGGATCACAAGGTCAGGAGATCGAGACCATCCTGGCTAACACAGTGAAACCCAGTCTCCACTAAAAAAAAAAAAAATTAGCCAGGCGTGGTGGCGGGCACCTGTAGTTCCAGCTACTCGAGAGGCTGAGGCAGGAGAATGGCATGAACCCAGGAGGCAAAGCTTGCAGTGAGCCAAGATCGCGCCATTGCACTCCAGCCTGAGCGACAGAGCGAGAATCTGTAAAATGAAGAGCGAGAATCTGTGAATGAAGACTGAGGACACTGGAGAAATTGTCTAGCATGGGATTCCCTATTCAGGCACATTCCAAACAAGGGAAATGATGCTGAATTTGTTATTTTTAGAATTATTCAAATTGATGGAAATCAAAAATTCAACCATTATCCCTGGTAATGTTCAAGGATATGCCTAAACAAGTTATTTAACAGAAATTGAAAAAGAGAGTTTTCAATACAGAACAGAGCAGTGAAGCTTTCATTTGTATTTTCTTCTGTCATCATTCAAAACCGTAACCATCGGAAGCATCAGTTTCATACTTCATCTCTTCCAATTCAGGAGAGTGAGTGCCCTAAGACCCATGCAGAAGTATATGATAAATTTAGGAACTATTTTCCAACTGGCATGTCAGCTTTGACAGCAATAACAATGACTTATATCTATGTGCAAACTCATATGAATAGATAAATCACATATACATATTTGTGTATACACATGCACACACACACATATATTTTAAAATTTATTAATATGTTGGGTCAGAGAATGAAAAGTTTGGATATGGAAACTTAGAGTAATAAGTAGATATAAACTACTAGGCTGCTACTGTGCTGCAAGTTCAATTTTTATGTCATTATGGACTTATTCAAACTCATTCATTTATATATTTAAAAAATGAAGCCAAAAAGCATAACTAGAACCAGAGTCACAGGTGGAGTTTTCAACTACTTATTCAACTGCATATGATCAATCAACTAGGGAACTGGCTTGTAGGGAATCTCCTAGGCTTTAGGACACTTATGATAACAACTATGGTCAGATTACCACTTGTCCTACCCTACAAAGATTGCACCTGAAAGCCAAACTTTGAGGTAATGCAGGTGGAAGCAACTGGCGCTACCCAGTGTAAATGTGTATTTCATACAACCACTACAACCACTGCTTCAGGAACGGTGAATCCCTTCTATAACCTGCTATTGAAGCTGTAATGATCAAGAGTATGAGGCACAGTCAATGTGCCTAAGTCAAACAAAAGAAAGGGCAATTGAATTGTGTGAAGGGAGGAGGTAGAATTTCAGAGAAACACAGGAACATCTTCTCACAAACACAGACACAAATACACACACACACACACACAGCGCAAAACATCAACAAATAAAAATATACAAGTATTTATATCATTAGTTAAATTTGCATTGGAACTGGTTTACAAAAGCTAAATTCAAGTAAAAAAATATATTACATGCTCAGAGAAAAATTGAGAAGTACCTGGGATTTACCTTTGGTTCTTTGTGGATTTTACATATAATGCTGGAATTAAAACTCTTCTTTCTTTTTCTCCCTGGAAAAGTGCTTTCCTAACATAATGTAGAAGAGAGATAAAAATGAAAATGATAGTTTTCTAAAAATACATTCTTTAGAACCATAATGTCCTTGGGCTAGTTAATAGGCATTATGAAAGCACACAAAAATTGTTGTGTTTAAATATGTGAAAAACATTAGATCAAACAATTACACAGATTTTCTTGGTACAGGTATGGAAAGAGCTATAATATGATATTGTATATACAGTCAGCAAAGAATATATGAAGTCTTATTTTCTAAAATGAAATCTGATGTAGGGAACACTAATAAACTACAAAAGACATTTGGAAAAATGTTAATCTCGGAAGGTTTTCTCAGGCTTTTTCATACATAGAATGTTATTTTTAGGGTATGTGGTATAAAAATGTGTGTTTAGTCATTGTGGTCAGCTTCTGATACAGAGTTCCAAAAGCTCTTGGAATTCCGTGAGTGATAGGAAGGCCTTTTGTTATTCATAAAGAACCCTTTTAGACCATACCTGAGTTTATACTTGAGTTGATACCTTGGTAAAGTCCCTAGATAGGTTCAGGATGAGGACTGGTCACCAGAAAGACCAAGCACATGATTAGAGAATTGGAAATTTCAGCTTTACACCCTGACTTCTGAATAGAAGGAGGGAGCTGGAGACTGGGTTATAAAAACTCCTCAATAACAAGATTTGGAGAGCCTCCAGGTTGGTGAACACATTGATATGCTGGGAAGGTACAGAGCACGGAAAGGGTATGTCAACTGTGCCACCGTCTGCCTCCTGTACATTGTTTTATGTCTTCCATTTGTCTGTTTCTGAGTTAATCCTTTATAAAAAACTGATAATTTTAAGTAGAGCACTTTCCTGAGTTCTGTGAATCATTCTAGTAAATTGTTGAATCTGTGGAGTAGGTCCTACTACCTACTTCTCAATTTTTCTCTGAGCACGTAGGAAGCCCTGAACTTGTGATTGACTGGGATGGATGAAACCATGGGGAGGTCCCGGAAGTCCATTTGCAGCTGCCAGTTGAAGTGGGGGCAGCTTCGTGAGACTGAGACCTTGACCTCTGAGTCTGTGCTAGGTCCAGGACTTAGCGTTAAACTCGAGTTGTTAGACACTCAGTTGATGTTGAATAATTAGAGCATTGGTTGTTGGTGTGGGAAATGGCCATACATTGTGTGTCACAGAAAAAAAGTACCACACAGGCTGAGGGAAGCAAAATAAAGAAGCCGATGCCGCCCAAGGTGATCAGTCCCAGCCACCAGTCCTCAGCCAGGCCTCCCTGCCTTAAGAACTGGGGATGGTGAGTCTTAACCCTGGCAGCACGGAAGCACCATTTCCTCAGGCCCCATTTCAGAAAATGTTACTTTTAATTCTAAATGTGATTCTCCCATAGTATATAGAAAGTTCATATTTTATAGTGTACAACTTGATCAATTTTCACAAGCTAACTCATACAATCTAGTAAACAGCTTTTCCTTGATTTGTAAGCTTTCTTTATTGGTTCTGGCTATGAGATTTCTATTGGATATACGAAAATGTAAAAATCGTTTTGCACTTTGTAGTTTAAATTTTCACTCTCTTCATCATGTTTTTGACGAATCAATGTTTTTAATTTTAATATAGTTTAATTTGACACTTTTACAAGTTTTGGACCCTGCTTCAGAAATTATTGCCTATTCAGAGGTCAAGGTTATCCTATATTTCCCTCTGAAACCATCACCCCTCAAACCATGGTAATTTTGTTATTAAAAGCACACATGCTATTTTTCTTAAATATTAAGATCTGCACTCCATCTAGATTTTATTTTTGTCTATGGTATGAGGTTGGTGTAAAGATACTATTGCCTGCTCCAAGATTAAAACAAAATTTTCTTCTTGAACCTTTATTATTGTTATTACATTTAGATCTGCAATCCATCTAAATTTTGTTTTTGTGTACAGTGTGAGGTAGGGGTGAAGATACTACCTTTTCATATATCGATGTCTAATCTACATATATTGACAACACAATTATTTTCTGACTTCATTGAAGTGTCACCATTATCATAAATTAGATGACATTACATGTTTTTGAGGTACCCGTAGAATCTGTGTTCTGTTCTATTTTTTTCTATCCTTTTGTCAGAATCATAACGTTTTAGTACAGCTTTATAATTTTATAGTAAAATCACAGCTGTTACTACAGTTTCCCTGGGTTTGTCCTTCTACGGGAGATAACTTTGTCTTTTCATGGCACGTTGTATAAATATATGGATTCATAATCTGTCAATGTCTGAGAAAAAAAAGCCTATATGTATCTTGATGGTTTTGCAAATATATAGATAAACTTGAGCAGAACTGACATCTTTGTAACTTTCAGTCTCCAGAACATATACATGGTATGTGCTTTGATCATCATTAACTTATTTCAATTATATTTTATAGATTTTAATGTGATTTTACAAACCTTTGTTTTTTAGATATTTAATTATATTACTGCTTTGTAAATAGTATTACATAACTTTTTTACCCTTTATTCTTATCTTAAATTTCCAACTGTGTTGTTTTATTTGTGGTAGAAATACAATTGTTCTTTTTTTTATATTAACCTTGGACCCTGTGATTCAATAAATTTGCTAATTTATTGAAATCATTTCTAAAATAATTTTAGTGTTTTTTTGTTGCCATGTTATAATCAAGAACTTGACAGTTTATTTCTTTCCAATCCTTATGTCCTTATATATCCCCCTCCATTTTTACTGATTTACTTTTGCCTTATTGCAATGGTTAGTTTCTCCACCACAACATGAAAATAGGAACAGTGAAAATGATTACTTTCTTTCTCCTCCACAGGAAAAAAGTTTTCTATTTTTTTCTTTTAAATCACTGAATATATACTCACTCTAAGTTTTCTGTAGCTATCTCTTGCCATTTTACAAAGTTTACTTTTTCTCCTAATTTACTAAAAGATTTTTCATGAAGGAGTATTAAATTTTAGTCTAATGCTTCATTTTGACTTCTATGATTTTTTTTTTTTCTCTAATGTTCTTGACAGGATTTAGAATTATAGTTTTGTTAGTTACCAAAAAGTAGTTAGGAAAGGTTGTCTTAATTATTCTATGTTTTGTACAAGATTGGGGTTGTATCTTTCTTAAATGTTTGGAAGAATTCACTAGTCTTTACCATCTGCTTCTGGAGTTTTCTTGTGAAAACTTTTCTGAAATAACAAATTTAATTTCTTTGACAGATGCCTCACTACTGAGATTGTGTATGTCATCTCTTAACTTTGGTAAGTTGTACGTGTATAGTAATGTGCTTGTTTTAACCATATCATCAAATTTCTTTGCTTACAGTTGTTTGTAGTGTTCTTTTTTATTTATATGTGTAGAGCTTGTGTTTATGTGCCCATTTTGATTTTTGTAATTCTGTTTTATTCTTTTTTGTCCTGATCAATATGATTTATAAAATTGATTAATCTTTCACGTTTCAACCATTGCTTTCATTATATTCTCTATTCTGCATTATTTCTTTCTTTCTTTTTTTTTTTTGTTGTTTTGTTTTTTTTTTTGAGACGAAGTCTCGTTCTTGTCCCCCAGGCTGGAGTGCAATGGTGCGATCTCAGCTCACTGCAAACTCTGCCTCCCAGGTTCAGGTGATTCTCCTGCCTCAGTCTCCCGAGTAGCTGGGATTACAGGCGCCTGACACCATGCCCTGCTAACTTTTGTATTTTTAGTCGAAACGGGGCTTCACCATGTTGTCCAGGCTGGTCTCGAACTCTTAACCTCAGGCAATCCGCCCACCTCGTCTTCCCAAAGTGCTGGGATTACAGGCATAAGCCACTGTGCCTGGCCTGTTTATTTCATCCGTTGCTGTTCTTTATTATTTCTTTCTCCGTTACATAGTTTTGATTCTTTAGATAAAAAATTAAATTGTTGATTTTTACCCTTTGTTCTTTCTCATATATGCAAACTGGCTATCATTTTTTTCTTTAAGCAATGCTCCAGCTGCATCTCAAAATTTTTTATCTTAAAATTTAGTTAAATAATTGTATAATTTTATACTGATTTATTCTTTGATCTATGAATTGTTTACAAGTACATTCTTTAGTTTCCAGGAAGTAGAATTTTTTTTAGTTATAATTTTGTTGTGATTAAAATTAATCCCATAATTAGAGGACATATTTTAAATTATTGTGGTAACTTAAATTTTGGTGAGGCTTTGTTATAGCTTATTATATGGTTGATTCTTATTAATCTCATAATTAAAGAATGTATTTTAAATCATTTAAGTATTTTAAATTTTTTTGAGACTATTTTATAGCTAATTGCATGGTTGATTTTACTTAAGCTCAGATGTAGACCTGAAAAAAAAGATAAATTCTGTTTTTCTTAGGTACATTGTTCTATGTTCTAAATATATCAATTAGTTCAAGTGTATTCATTGTCATGTTCAGATCTTTTTTTATTTTGTCTTTTTTTGTGTGTGACTTTCTATCAACTATGTAAATACTCCAGATAATTAAAGTCAGAAATCCTTCCAGGTGAGCTTCAGGCAAGTGACTGTTTTAATATTGCCTCAAGTTATTCTAATTTTCAGCCAGCTTTGGGAAGCTTCAGTTGAGAGATTAATGTCTTGGTCAGTGATGTAATCCTTAAACAGATGACAGTAATCCATTTAATGCATAAGTTTATACTAAACACACATCTCAGGATGTTCTGCAGAAAAATCCATTGGCATCTATTTTTTCAGTAAGACAGTTTTTCCAGTAAATTTAATAATGCAAAGGCATACTTCTTTCATAGAAAAACATTATTTTCTCTCTAACATTACAATTTTTCTAAATGGTTAAAATAGTAAGGGAGCCTAATTCCATAAAATCTATCTTGAAAATTTCAACTGTTGGAAAAAAAAATTCAAATCCAGTATTCTTCTGTTGCCAATTATTCAATAAATCACAAAAGAAATTCTTTATTGTGATTTATTTTTCTCACTAAATATTCTCAGCTTATGTTGGGTAGTAGCAACTCATCAAAAAAATTTTTATGAAGAGGGAATAAAAGAGGCAAAATGAAATCCCCAAATCAGGCAGACGTAACTGGTAGCCTAACAACAAAATTTGGCCCTCAGACATATTTTGTTTGGCCTGTAGAATTGTTTAAAACTTTGCCAATATTTTTAGTCATTATATAAAAATGAAGATTCCAATTTGTTGAGCTATTAGCAACTTGATGGGACCACTACCATAATTTTATCAGCACCCCACTGCCTCCCATGTTGGAGCAAGCATCTGCATCCTAGTAGTTTTATCCACATAAGGATATTGGTTGGCAGTGTGGGTAGATTATTTGCAAGCCCAGCCATAAATAAGTTCTGTAATTTTAAGCATCCTAATTATCACCATTCATTCCACACTTTGTCAAGTGGAGTGTGTTTAGGGTGCTGATTGGGTGGAAGATATTATAGATCAATCTATAGTAGAGATTGTCAGAGGCAACTGCAAATAATATATGGAGAAATATGCATCAAACTTGTAAAATCATATGATTGGGGATATTTCTAACACAGTTGTTAGTGGAATTTTAATTAGATAGATGTTAAATCTGAGGGTTTTTAATTTAAAAAAATACAGATATTAACACAATCCTAGTAGGTGAAGACATGGTGTTAGAAATAGGAGTAACAATGCAAAATAGACCTAGAAGAAAAAACTGGGACCTAGTTATCGCCCTCTAGGAAATCTCCCTCCCTTCCCCAAGCTCCACGCCATTGAAGCAGAGCAGAAATAAAGAATTTCCCACCATAAGCAACATATGTACATATTGTGTGGGTTTCTTGAAGTAGCCAGGAAGTTCAGTATTTAAAATCCAGGGTCAATGTCATGTAGCATTTACTGTTAATAGAATTTAATGAACGTGTTTGGAATGATGACTATCATAAAACTGTGCCATTTCATGGAATCAGAAAATTAGTTTAGAGAGAACCTGTAGGGAAGCTGACTGGCTTATAAGCCTCTGAGTTATGTGGAATCAGTTTATGGCATCATTCTGCCCAAAAATATTTTTAGTCCCATTATCTAAGATAGAAATACATCTTCAGGGAGGAAGGGGTTAAACTGCCCAGCAGCTGTGGCAAAATAAATATTCACATTATTTTCCAAGATGAAAGAAAGAATTTGTTTTGGATTCTACTGCTTCTTTAGATCCAGAGAAACACAGAGGACCACAGAATTTGGATATATTTTAGAACAAAAAGAAAATCCATGACCAGATTCCTCCGAGTCTGTGTAGATTCTAGAATGTATGTTAACTGGAAAAACAACAACAACAACAACAACAACAACAACAACAACAAAAACAGAAAGCAATATTGTGAATACCAACAACTCTCTCTTTCATTAAGAAAAATGGATGAGATCAAGTCGTGGTTTAAGTGTAAGACAGAGAAAGAAACCTAATTGAAAAGAGTGGAAAACATTCTAGATAACTACACAAAAATGTTGAAACACATGGAGAGTGTTTCTCTTTATGAACCCTACAGCTAAAGAACAATTTCTTTCCTAACTCAATGCAATTATCTTTAGCTGACAGGAAGGGAAAAAATAAAAATAAAAAATTGTAGTATAAAAACATTTGAAAAAATACTACAGTTAATCTTTGGATAACAGCCCCAATGTAGCTTTAAAATTTGTTATGATACAGACTTTCTTCCACCTTAATTTTATATAATTTACTAACATATATAGATAGGGAAAGTCTTTATAATCCTCCAGCACTGTGTTTACTTACCCAGATATTTCCAGGATTAACTAGTAAAGGCCTCCACAGATGTCTATATCTTACTCTTTACCTTTCTTGAAACTAGAAACCATTCCCTGTGAAGAAATATTATGAAAAGTTACACAGATGGCCTTGAAACTTAAATTTGGAATTTCTCTTTTCCTCACCAAGAAAAAGAAACAGTTCTGGTTGGAGGTGGGGATAGCTAGTTATCCATGACCCAATTTATAGCTCTATTTCTAGCCCATTAGATTCTATATAGGCAAAAGTTTAAAACTAGTCCAAAAAGGCAAATGACATACTTTTAAGCATTTAAGAGAAATTACCAACTTGTCTACTTTCTCATTGTAGGACTATTGTTTTTTTGGGTTGTCTTATTGTAAAAATTTTTAGTGTTGAACGAATAATAAAAGCAATTATAAAATGAGTGAGCATCCCTTAATCTATTCCTAAGAAAAATCATTTCTTGTGATACAGCCTTGTTTTCATATGAGAAAATTTTACTGATTTTTATAAGCCTTTTATAAATGAACAGTTCGGAGAGAAAATATGGAGCCTGGGGAAGCGTGTCTCTAATAATGCCAACAGTCTTTATTATTATATCTTCCTGGATTTTCTCGTAGCTTAGACCCCTTTTTTGTTTTTAATTGATGCTCTATTTACATTATGCCAACATAATTACTCTTTGATATGATGAAAATTTGATGGCTGTTATCTTTATCAAGATATCAGGATTTTTTGGTACATAACACTTTATCATACATACTTTAAAAAATGGATACATGCCCACAGTCAACATGTAAGTCATTTCATTAGGAATAAATTTGTTCATTACGCCAATATTTATTGAGATATTTTAAAGTATCATAAACAACTCTAAAGAACTGCATGATCTAGAAAAGTAACCAGACAAGAAATATAAAATGAAATATACACGCAGTATAGTACAGAAGAGATATTACTTGTTCACCTAGTCATGCCTCCCAAAGGGGATGTCTATGCTGAAATTTTAGAGTTGAGTGGAAATTAACACAGGAAAGATTTGGAGAGGCTGTTTGTGGTGATGAAGGCACAGAGGTGCAGGAGGATGGAATAGCTATATGAATAACAAGTAGTCTGCTATGTATGGCTGGCACAACGGTCTGAGTGGTGGATTGGTAAGATCTGAGTTAACTAGGTCATCCGAGACCAGCTCTCCATAGGCCAGGTGAAAAGTTTACATGGAAGCTGTTGAAGAATTTTAAACAGAGTGTAACCACATAAGATTGTATTTAAAAACTAATCCAACAGCTGCCATGAGAATTAATAGATTGGAGGGGTTTGAGACAGTAGACAGAGAAAAATAAGGCAGTGAAAAGGAGAGAAAGAGGGAGTGAGGTTTGTTACAGGGATAACAAGCACAATGGAAAGGATTTGGGTATGGAGAAGAGATAAAACTATATAAAATATTTATTGGGCAACAGGCTGGGCTTAGTGGTGACTTTCTCTGAGGCAGAATATAAAAGAGGAAGAATAGGTTCTGGAGGGAAGACAGAAATGGATTTGGGGGATACTAGTGGATGTTTCAGTATGACCCCTAAGTGGATAATTAATCAGTTGTGATATTCAAAATATTTAATAACTAATGCAACAAAGGCAATGCTTAATACCGTGGATGTTGGCAAATGTCCTATAGTAAAATTCTGGAGGCTTCCTGACTTGCCAGGCAGCAGGAAGGGAGAAAGAAACTTAACTGCTATAAGGTTGGAAGGACCATCACACCAGAGTTGGAGAATTGCCAGTCCAGACAGAAGGTACTTAAAGGGTGTGACAACAGCTTTAATTGGCTTGTTAGTGCTGTTGACACCTTCACAGCCATACCAGTACACTGGGATGAATACCAGCCTTGTACATGTGCATCTGCGTATCAGGAGAGCAACCTGTATTAGACATTGTGTTTTGGGAGCCTTTCCCTTTGTGCCAGTTCCCAGAGTTCTTTGTAAGAAGACACTTCCTACTATTTCCATTTTATTATTCAGTAATGAATGCTTTTACTCCATTTCTTACACGTTTATTCCCAAAGAACAGGAGATTCCCCTTTCTCCATGCTCATATTAAATTAAGTGGTTCTTTTTTATCGTAGTATCAAAGACAGATTCAAAAACCAAACAAAGACAGACAATGATATGGCATTTTAAGGAGGATTCTTTGAATTTTCTATTTAGAATAATACTAAGTAATGACTAAATATTACCTACATTGTTTCTAAATACGGTCTTGGTAATTTCTTTTATTTTTATTTTTTTCATTTTCTCTTCTTTTTAGAAAATTAGAACTGGTATAACCTAAGATTATGTTTCAGAAGCACCAAGTACTGTAAAGATTCTTAGATTGTATTCTTCTTGCAAGCTAACAAGTTAGCCTGCCACTGTTTCATGAATGCTGACAGAAGATATGACACTCCTGAGTGAGGCACAGATACCTTTATGAGTCACGACAATTCCAGTAGCCAGAATATCAGCATTTTCTTGAGCAAGTTTCTCAAACTCCAATTCCCACAGGGCAAGCCAAAGATAGTAGGTGAAGCTCACACACAAAGTGAGTTGTGTTAACAGCAGAAAAGCCCAGAGTTTAGGGGAGCTAATTCTTCTATAAAAGCAGTAAGCATGTCTTCACCTTGCTCCAGAGGTAGACATTATTTTACTTTACTGGACAGTAAACAAATCTGCCCTTTGTGCTTGAGGGAGACATTATTCCTATCTTCCAAGGCTGTGCATTGTGCAGACATCATTGGAAGGAGTCCAGACCAACATGTACAGAAATAAACGAGATCATAGGGGGATTGTCTTCGTATATTATCTGCACATTCCTTTACTGTCCTGACTTCTGGACAATTTCTCTGTAAGTACACCTCTTCATGGACCACTTCAGTTCAACTGACCGTTAGTAGCTGGGACCAAATCTGTTCAATTTGTCTCATTTAGCATTTAACTTAGGCCACTATCAGCACCTCCTCAAGCAGCAGGATGAGGCCTGCCTGCATATTGAAAGCACGCCCCAGCATCCTGGTCTCAACCAGTTGAACAAATCCCGTAAGCCATCAGGGTCTACCTTGGAAAGTCATGTAACTTTCTCCTTAGCTTTCCAAATGGACTGCTCCATAGGGCTGGAGACCTTAATCCAGAATAACAGAATATTTTAACAATTACAGTCTCCACCTTTGCATGCAAGAAGGAATTTAGGGCATTTTAAAATCTAAAATAGGTCACTGAATTGAGGCTGACCTGAAAGTCTTCTAGGGTCAAGTAGTATTTCCTTATACACTTGAAGTTCTCTTATGACCACATGTAATGAGCAAGACATGTTGTTTGCAGAAAGAAAAAAGTTAACAACTGGCTTCTACTCAAGAAATATAGTTCTGTAGTTCTCAGGGTTCCCAGTATAGCTTGAATAACTCGGTTCAATCCCTGTTTGCGGGAGCCTGCTGGGGGCATTCAGTTCAAGCTATAATGTCTGTATTATCAGCCAGATGGGATGCCTCTCCCCAGGGAATGACTAAGGAGCAGCTGTAAAAATAGGCATGAAGCAGAGACAGTACACCTGTGTTGACAGGTTGCTTAGAAGATTCAGAAGAAGGAGCCATTCTTTACAGTATCTATAGATTTCTCCATAAGATTAAGGCAAATAGTGATCAAATTGTGGACAGAGATGTCTGCTGGGCATAGCTAACCCAGCAGGTGGTTAAACTGAAACTTCTTGCAACAGTTCTGGAGAAAAGCCGCACAGTGATATTTTCATGAGGAAGGCTCCAAAGGCAGATCTGAAAGATGAAGGTCTCCAATAGTCCTCCTTCCCCTACACCTCTCTCAGGATCTGATATACTTGTCACCTGGCACATTAGGTACCTGGTGGTGCTCTCCCTCTACTACCACAAAGTCCATGTGCCACATTTCAGCGGATATAATTTTACCTATTTTCTTATCAGAATTTTTCTCTGGAAGAGTCAGGTGTACGAAGAGCAAGGACAGTTTTATAGAATTTACAGAGATTTGTTGTGTTCTCTACATTGGCCCAGGTTGCCAACAGTGGTGTTTTGAACCAGATGATCACTATCTTTGTGATCTACGATTATGCCAGTATTACAGGAGAATACAGGCAACTGAGCCAGAATTAAGCCTAATTTCCCTAGGCAGGCTCAGTGTGTATTTCAATCAGGCTGAATTGGTGTTGCTTTTACAGAAAAAAAATGAAGCATCAGATCCAGAAATGGTAATGGCAGAAACCTGAAATGCTTTTTTTTTTTGAGACGGAGTCTCACTCTGTCACCCAGGCTGGCTGGAGTGCAGTGGCCAGATCTCAGCTCACTGTAAGCTCTGCCTCCCAGGTTTACACCATTCTCCTGCCTCAGCCTCGCAAATAACTGGGACTACAGGCACCCGCCACCTCGCCCGGCTAGGTTTTTGTATTTTTTTTTTTTTAGTAGAGACGAGGTTTCACCGTGTTAGCCAGGATGGTCTCCATCTCCTGACCTCGTGATCCGCCCGTCTCGGCCTCCCAAAGTGCTGGGATTACAGGCTTGAGCCACCGTGCCCGGCTCACTACAGAAAGCTCTT
>NW_012120598.1:9969314-9984461 GCF_000951035.1 Colobus angolensis palliatus | reverse complement strand
AGCTGGGACTACAGGCGCCCGCCACCTCGCCCGGCTAGTTTTTTGTATTTTTTAGTAGAGACGGGGTTTCACCGTGTTAGCCATAATGTCAATTTTTAATGAGGCCTTTCTAATGCTCAAAAAATACTAGATGACTGTGGATGAGAACCATGGATGACCCATTGAACACCTTGACAATCACTTATTTTTTTAGTAGGTTTTGTGATTAAAGGCCCACCACTGCCAAATTTCAAATGGTCCAGAAAATTGAAAATGTGACCCACATTAGTTTCAGGAGCTACAGCGATTTGGCCTGAGCCAGCAGCTGGACTACAGCTGCTACTCTCTAACCTAAAAAAGTGTCACTGATGCTGAGGCATGACTGATAGGAGATTCCATATGAGGTTAAAGGCCTGATATATTCATTCCGCCAAGAATGGGCCAGTATAATACTGCATGACATGCAGCTTCCTCACCTTGAGACAAAAGAAAAAAGTCAACATTTTTGGGGAGTCACGTAAGTTGCGTGTAGCGGTAGCCTCTGCACTAGAAACACAGAGTTTTTATTTTGTATCTGGTCTACAATGGAGGATGTGTTGTCACGCACATGGGCACAGGAAGCAATGCTAATGGTCTAGGTGGTTGTTGATGAGCAGGTTGATTCCAATTGTCCTTATGAAAAACAGACTCCTATTGGGGACATCTAGATGACTTACCCAGATCAGCACCATGATTTGTTTTCAGTTTGTGGTTTCAAAGAGGGATGACTTTAAAATGCTAGTCTGCCGCTTTCCAAACAGCAGATCCAACACTAAGCTATTGGAATGGACCTAAGAGTCAGTGCTGGAGAAAGACATTATGTTTAGGATAATGGACTATAAATAACCCTGCACTGTGCTCCATCAGGGCACACAATCTCTGTCTTCCAAGTCTGTTCACACTACGAACTTCATGAAACAATGGTCCCGAAGAAAGGCAGTCAGATGTATAGAGATTTCCCAATGAGAAATAGTGGACACAGGTTTAACTACTCTGAGGACAGCATCTCTTAACTGCTTCATATGGTTGAAGTGCCTTAATTCCTTTTTAACCAAGATAACTGACAGTGACAACCACCAATTACAGCCTTTTATTCTCTAATTAGACCAATGACAAGTGGGCTTCCTCTATTCTCTAGTAGAATTTATTACAAGAACTGAGCATATACTTTTAAATATATAAAACTGAAAGAAACAATTTTTTCAGAGCTTACCATCTGTTCATCCTCTCTGCTTATTATTAGTTGTAGAAGTTATCTTTTGCAAACATAATGTTTGAGTTCTTGTAGTAATATTTGTTCAAGGTTATACTTGAGCAAGCACAACTCATCCAGAGGAAGAAAGAATTGCCACATGAGGATGACCAAAAGACTTTTCAGAGTGAAAGTAAAGGATTTTCCATGGATATTCTAGGACATTCACACATGCTAATAGTAGGTGTTCTATATTTCAAAGTAATAAGTATTTTACATAATTGATGCTAAAATGGTTACTGTGCGACCATTCCTAGCTCCTGAGGTCTCCTATACTATGTGAGCACGGGTCTTCTAATTTCAAAGGTAATTGAATGCTAAGAGTTCTTACAGAAAGGATGAATACATTCTCTCTTTCCAATGCAGTCATAATTTCAGCTTTCACCATGAACTTCCCTATTTAGCATCTACATTAGTTTGCTAGGGCTGTCATAACAAAATACTACAGAAATTTATTTTCTCACAGTTCTGGGGGCTTGAAGTTGAGATCAAGCTGTCATCAGATTTAGTTCCTTCTGAGGCCTCTGTCTTGGGTTTGCAGATGGCTGCCCTGTTGCTATGTCTTTACGTGGTCATCTCTCTGAACATGTGTACCTTTGATGTTTCCTTGTGTTTCCAAACTCTTGTTATGTGGACACCAGTCAAATTGGAGTAGGGCTTACACTAACAGCCTAATTCAACCTTAATTACCTTTATAAAGACCCTGACTCCAAAGATAGTGACAGACTGAGGTATGACAGAGTTAGGACTTCAACATCTGGCTTTTAAAGGGACACAATTCAGTCCATAAAGCATATTTCTTTAAATATTAGCATTTGAGGTGTTCATTTCACCGGTGCTACCACCTCTCACACACTAGGTATCAGGGCAATTTCCATAACTGCCATGGACGATCTCAGAGAAAGGACAATTAGAAGTCAAGATTCAGCAAAGAAAGAAAAGGTGTGTTTTGCCCATCTTCCCATCATCCCTCAAAGAGACATGGGGGGTGGGGGCTGGGTGAGCTCCTGATGACACACATGGCTTTACAGTCGAGTGAAGGAAACTTCGATAAGGCAAGCATGAGAACAAACTGATTCATAGAGGGATACACACGAGTTTCAGATTTGAGAGCCAGGCTATCTGCTTTGGTTGATAGCTTTTCTTTAGAGTTATCTGAAAACAGGGGTGTCTGGGAAATTTAATCCCTGTCAGCATTCAGGAAAATCAATGTCAGTGTAGTTCCTTCCATGAGAAGAGGAGTGGTGGCCGAGGTCCTGGGAGCACACTTCAGACAAGGCCAAGGTCAAGGCCCGACTGATTCAACCAGTAAAAACACAATGGCCTTTTTAGATTCAGACAGTTTTATCACTTACATAGACTGTGCAAGTAAGTATAGCCAAGGATGCCAGCCCCCTAGCTCCTTATCCCACACACCAAACAGGATGACACTGACATGAAAGTCACAGAATCGTCACAGTACCAGTTGTGGAAAACTCTACGGAGATTCAGTTCTTGAATGCAAATAATTCCTTTTATGATCTGCAACTGTACCCTGAGATGGGGTGGAGACATACACCCTCAGAACCCTGGAAACAATGAGAAACTATTTCAAAATAGCCTCCCAGGGGAAAAAGAGGATGATTTGGAAATGACCTTGAGATAGAGCCTCACAAGCCTGCAGTCTTTGCCTGTTGGGGGAAAATCACAAGCTATTCCTCCAAGACTCGAGGAACAGTGTTTTAAGCCTTTGACTGTATGAATATATGGATAGGTGTAAAGTCTCCAGGCCACCATGCTGGTGTTGTTCCCCAACAGATCTCCCTGGCTCACTGTCCATCAGCACAGAGTGAAGATTTAGGGTCATTTTTAGACAATTGTACCCTTTTATTACAGATGGATATAGTAAATCAATAGTAAATACGAAATCAACATCCACCTGAATCATATGCAAAATAAATGATTTCTGGATATTGGTTTGAATTGCAAAATACAATTTAAATATTCTGTTGTCCTAATTTGATCCCCACGTCACAACATAATTCATTTTAGGAAAAAAAGAAATCAAGTTTAAGACTGGAAGCAAGGATGCATTAATGGGGGTTGCCTATTATTTCCTCTTTGATCTCCCTGACCATAATATTACTGACAGGAATCCGGTCATGCTGTGGGAGGTTACAGGGTCTTTTGTAAAAAAACAAGTTTGTGTAGATGTTTTACATTTTAAAACACCACAGTCCTTTTAAAGTCATTTTGCACTGAAATTATTCAATGTTGGCAGATAGTTGAAGTCATCTCATTAATGGCTGTATCTATGGGTTTTCTTTTTCCCCCTTTCATGTAAATTATAACACATTGTAATGATGGGTTAGGTCATGTAAGGTTTCTGGAGGCCAAAAGCTTTGAAAGAAACACAGGGATTTTTAGAAATGGACTGTGTCATTTTACATTTCACTCCGAAATATAGTAAAAAAATGAGATTGGCATCCTCATACTGTGATTAAAATAGATTCATTCAACAAAGTATCATTTTAGTTATGGCGTGTATATTATGTGATTTTTTTCAAAATATAAGAAACTTCCATTTATTTCCTGCCATAACAGTATGTGATTTTTTAAAATACATATTCACACTGATAAATTAATATCATTAACCAAATGATCATATAATTTTCGTTCATCACCTTTGCAAGTTAAAAAGAAAATATATTGCATCCTAATACCTCTCACTAAAATATTGCAGAAGTAGACAATTTTAATAAGCTGTAGTGCTCAGGAGACATGAAAATAGAGTACTGGGAGTCAGCTTGAGAATGCACAATGAAGATTAGTCACATTGCTTATTCTGCCTTATACTCCATAGCATCTAACTAAATCTGTACTATATTTGTCATTAACAGCAAAACAAGCCCACAGTAGAAAAAGGAGAAAATCATTAAATAGTAGGAAAAGATATATATTGGTCATTTAATACAACAGTTTGTAATGAGAGGAGCAGAAATTCAAGGGACCTGCAATATGATCCAGTGATTTGCTGAAAGAAAGTATTAGATATTTCAATCACTTGTGTTACATTGATTCCATTTTCATCTTATTTTTTATATTTTGAATGTGTACATTTATTTGTACAGGTATTGCATGAATATGATTATACATTATACAGTTGCACATGAATATAATTTATAAAGAAATATAAATATGTTATATATGTATGCTGAATTACTTTCGTTCTTGAAGATGAGAAAACAAATAAGTTTAGGAAGTGAATGGATAACATATTTGTCTTCTTTTAGGCAAATCATTGAGTTATTCTTCATGTTGTGCCTGGAGAGGGAGAAGGCAAAAAATGTCACGCTACTTATATTACTTAGTACTGAGTACTCACAGTGTATTAATGACAAAAATACTTTTAACATCCAGTGAGCTCAAAAGCCAGTTGTTAACAAAATAAATACTTAACTGGCTTCTCACAAAAGTCAGATTTCAAAAGAGCACACGGTATTCATTTTTTATTGCTGCTGTAACAAATGCCTACTAGTTTAGGGGCTTGAAAGGACACATATTTGTAGAATTTGATCCTTCTGGAGGGTAGAAATTTGAAGTGCATCACCAGGGCTGTGTCCTCTGCAGGATCCAAGGAGACTTTGCTGCCCTGCACTTCCCCGTTTCCAGAGACTGACTTTCTAGACGTCTTCAAAGCTAGAAGCACAACATCTTCAAGTCTAATTCTCTGCCCCTTTGCTTCTGTAATTACATTATCTTCTGACTTCAGAGGGGCCCACCTGGGTAATCTTGGTTAATCTCTTCATTTCATATACTTTAACTTTATCACAACTGCAAAGTTCCTCTTGCAGTATCAACTAACAGTCACAGATTCTGGGGATTAAGACATGAACATCTCTGGAGACCATTATTCAGCCTCATAAGTCATTTTTAGCTTTCTAAAATCATCCTGATCAAAAATATATTCATTTTGTTCTAATATCCACTCAAAAACCTGTCTTTACTCTCTTCCTTCCATTAATCTCTTCAACAGTCATTTAAAAATCAAGTTACTTTTCTACACTGAAAGTGTAATCAAAGTGTCAGTAATCAGTGTCAGCTTCAACATTTTCATTTCTTTGAAAATCCCAAGAAGACTGTGTTTGAACAAAGCATTTTTAAGTGATGGAAAATTTACTGAAGCTTTTGTAGAAAAGAAAGAAAAGGTTTACATTATACCTGCCCATTATGCAGCAAAAAACCTTAAACATGTCTCCTAAAAGGGAAATGCACCAGAACTCTATGGCTTTCAACACTGTTGCTCTTCTTTCAACTCTTGCCTGGACGTAGGGGCACTTTAAGAAAGGAGCAAAATGCCCATTTAAATTCCAGATGAACTGGCTCAGCATGTGATTACAAATCAAAAATAGATAGCAGCTTCTGTATGCTTCTTTCTGGGGTGATCATGAAAGACAGAGCTGGGGAAAATGCTCCCCAATGGGCAGAGTTTCAGGAGCAGCATCTTTTTTTTTTTTTTTTTTGAGACAGAGTCTCGCTCTGTCGCCCAGGCTGGAGTGCAGTGGCCAGATCTCAGCTCACTGCAAGCTCCGCCTCCCGGATTTACGCCATTCTCCTGCCTCAGCCTCCCGAGCAGCTGGGACTACAGGCGCCCACCACTTCGCCCGGCTAGTTTTTTGTATTTTTTTTATAGAGACGGGGTTTCACCGTGTTAGCCAGGATGGTCTCGATCTCCTGACCTCGTGATCCGCCCGTCTCGGCCTCCCAAAGTGCTGGGATTACAGGCTTGAGCCACCGCGCCCGGCCAGGAGCAGCATCTTATCATGTACTTTATATACACGAAAAAGGACCATGGTATTAGCAAGTCTATGGCCTTATGGCCAGAGGGTAATGGCCTGAGTTGTTCAGAGGCTTAGAAAGAAAAGGATTGGAAGATACAAGGCAAGGAATTCAGGGTTAGAGGCATGAAGATAGGCACATGGGAGTGGGCGAAAACTGTGATGATCTTTTTATAACATATTAACAGATACCAAAGAACATTTTTGTCTCAGATGTTGAATTAAACAACCAACTAGACAAAATGACTGGTAGGTTGACATCCATCAGCCTCCACTGTTGACTACTTCAGAATTAACACAATAGGCACACAAAAGAAGTGGTCACTGTAGCAGACATGGAGAATATGCATGGGTTCAACAGAGTAGATTCTCACTTTTCAGGGATAATCTAGCCATTTCCATTGCCAAACAGCCAACCCGATAGCAATAAGCACTAAGGCTGACCCCTCACCACGGCACTATTATTCTAGGCCACCATCCAGCCACTTGCTGGGAAAGTAACCACCTTAGGCTCTTTCATATAGGATAGCCAGCAGTCTGTTCTCACAGAAATAGAAAAAAAAAAGTATGGATATCGATTTCTCTTGCCCTAAGAGCCCCAACAAGCACCACTATTTTAGCATTTACAGTGTTTAGTTTACTAGCCAGGATCCTGTCTAATATCACCTGAGATCAATGGACCCACTTTTCAGGATATAAGTAGGCCCTGACCGTGAGATCCACTGCTCAGATCTCATAATAACACCACCCAGGACCTGCTGGCCTGATACAGAAATGAAGCCATGGCGGATACGTTTCTGAATCACCAGTCTAGAGGCCATGCTCTGTGGAGAGGAGATGCTGATACAGTTTGGGTCTGTGTCCCCACCCAAATCTCACCTTGAATTGTGGTAGTCCCCATGTGTCATGGGAGACATCTGGTGGGAGGCATCTGGTGGGAGGTAATTGAATTATGGGTGCAAGTTTTTCCCATGCTGTTTTCATGATAGTGAATAAGTCTCACGAGATCTGATGATTTTATAAACGGGAATTCTCCTGCACATGTTCTCTCTTGCCTGCTGCCATATAAGATGTGCCTTTCGCCTTCTACCCTGATTGTGAGGCCTCTCCAGCCGTATGGAACTGTGAGTCCATGAAACCTCTTTTCTTTGTAAATTACCCAGTCTCAGGTATGTCTTTATTAGCAGTGTGAGAACAGACTAATACAGATGCCATCCTCTAGGAGGTAGTATATACACTGCATCAAAGACCATTATGTGATTCTGTGGCCTAAAGAAAGAATACATGGTTTTGTGATACAAGGAAGAGAAGTGGAGGTCATTATTCTAATGACCCACCATGGGACTTTGTACTTCCCATGCCTGCAACTCTGGACGCTTTAGAGCAGACATCCAGGTTCCCAAAGGGATTAGAAAAAGCAAGTTTCCAACTGAGCTAGAAACTGCAGCTGTCCCCTGGGCACTTTGAGGTTTTTTTTCCAAGGACAAGCAGACAAGAAGTGGAGTCACAATCTTGGCAACGTTAATTGACCTTCATGTTGAGGAAAAGGCAAAAGTGCTGTTACGTGATGGAGCAGTGAATATTCGTGGCACCAAGATAATCTAGGTAGGTCTTGGTAATTCTTCACCCAATTGTGACAATTGCAAAAAGACAGATACAGCAATCTGGCCTGAGAAGCTGTGATGAACAGGAAGTCACACCCTCAGGGATGATGGTCTGGGTCTAATCATTAGGTAAGTCATCCATGAGGCCATCAGAGGGAGTAGCTGAGGATAAAGGTGAAAGAAAATGGAAAGTGGAAGAAAGAGTCTATAAGTATCACTTGGTCCCCGAGAATTAAGTACAGTACTGGGGCTATAGTTCACTCACTTAACTAATCTGTTACTTTTACCCTTCAAAGAAAGAGTGTGGTGAACTCATGGAGAAGCTAATTGCTGAAAGTATATGAAAAGGTGGACCCAAGAGGCACAGGGGGTGCATTGTGGTAGTCAGGAGGATGTTCCATCTAGATGCCCCTTCGAGAAAGTGCTCACTGCCAGGCTTCAGGGAACGCAGTCAGTAGACATCTCCAACTGTTACCTTTCTTGTGGTTTGTCTCAGCAGCAGACGGCTGCCTCCCTGAAGGTCACATGTCCATATCCAGTTACCAGTGGAGGTGAGGATGTAAAAGCCTGAATATTTCATCTTGATAGGGAACAACACTGGCAAACGATGTTTGCTCTGGAGTTCCAGGTAATATTGCCCAGAACATTGTCAGGCTTACATTGCTCGTGAAACTGCCAAGTGGACAGAAAACTGAAGCAAATGCAAAGATATACACCGAAAGGAGCGGTGTTGTGACTTCAGGCTAGATTCCCAGAGATTTTTCCATTTGTCTGCAGAGTCCCTTTAGAAGACTGGTTACCCTTGAATTCTGTGGCATCGCCCTGGATACTTCCATAAAATTTCCATATTCCCCTACTCCCTCCCTTCCCAATCTTGGTAGAAGGGGATTTCTAGTAATTTCAACCAAAAATTCTTAAATTTAGGCAAACAACCTATTTTTCGCTTACTTATTTATGTTTTTCTTTCATAAAGTCCACTTTTCATATGAAAACATATACCCTTCTTTTGGGTTTCTGCAGTAGATAACTTTCAGGTATTTGCTTTTCTCATTCATTTTTATGGTATCACTTTCTTCACTTTATAGAAAATTGTGTAGAAACTGTGCTGCCTTTGTTTTATTATATTAAATTATTTATTATAGATATAGCAAGAAAAATATTTTATTCAGATCCATTATTTTCACCAACCAAGAATATATAAGAGTATCCCCACCTGGGCATGCTTTTCACGTAAGTGCTAGTTAAATCTAGACTTGCCCATATCTACACTTGACAAGTTTATCTTTAGAGTATGGTATTCTGTTCTATTCTTATAAGACAATTGCCTCCATAGAACACAGGTTTCCTGTATGCAGCCCTAAATAAGATTGTTGCTTAGTTTTATGATAATTTAAAATAAAGAACAACATGATATTGAGAAATCACTATTTCCAAGAATATTCTCATATCCACTCTGCTGAAAGTGATTTTTTTTTTTTTATAAAATCGCTTACAGGTTGTAATACTGTATACTTCTACACCATTTTCCGTCTTTCTGACTCCCTGCTGCATTGATTTCTTAGAATCGAAATCCCCAAATGGCTATAAAACTGTGGGCAAGAGTACAAAAACCTCTTAGAATGTATCAACTGTACATCATAATGGTAACTATCTGGTTTTCCAGTTAGTAGCAACCTGGGTCTCTGGGTAAGACTTTAAATGAA
This sequence comes from Colobus angolensis palliatus, assembly GCF_000951035.1. NCBI lineage: Eukaryota > Metazoa > Chordata > Mammalia > Primates > Cercopithecidae > Colobus > Colobus angolensis. The sequence continues at coordinate 9,975,067 of NW_012120598.1, read as the reverse complement.
ATTTATTTCTATCTTTTGTTGCTGACTCTGCTCCATTACATAAATAAACTATTTGCAAGTGCATGATTACTTTTCCCAACCTAGTTCCATTAACCTTATAGTTAGTGGAAATATCTTCCAACTGCCAGATTCTGATGTCAGTTATCTCAGTGTTTCTACGTTGGTGTTCGGTTTGTTTGTTTGAGTTAGCTTCTGGTCTGAGGCTACCACAGCTATTCTGAAGTCAGCAATTATTATAATAACCTTTATATTTACGTCTTGGCTTGTGCCAGTTCTTAAGCTATTGTGTCTCTGCTTCAAACTCAGCTTTCTGTATTCAGCTTTGTTATTCTAGGAACTCCACAAACGATCATTCTCAATTAGCTAGCTGGTGCCTCTGAGTTATGAGGAAACATGGATGAAATTTTGAAATTACATCTTGATTGTGAAAGAAGTCAGACTCCCCCATAATATGCAAGTGACATGATTTCATTTATGTGACAGACTAAAATTGGGCAAAATAAATTTAAGGTAATGGAAATCAGAAAATGTTTTTGTGGTGTGTGTGGACTGGCTATAATAAGAAAGCGCAAGGAAATTTTATTAGATGACTCTCATAATTGAAGTATGTATGGAGGTATGTACACTTGTAAAGCTCATCAAATTGTATACTTAATATTTGCAAATTTCACTGTGTTCAGATTTTAATTCAATTTTAACAATGTCTGATAGAATTGAATCATGGCGGAGAAAAAAAATAAATTACAGTTACAGAAAGTAAAAAAGGCAAAAATTCAGAGTAATAGTTTTGTTTGTTTGTTTGTTTGTTTGAGTCCGGGTCTTCTTGTGTTGCCTAGGCTGGAGTGCAATGGCACAATCTCGACTCATTACAGCCTCTGCCCCCCAGTTTCAAGCAATTCTACCACCCCAGCCTCCCGAGTAGCTGGGATTACAGGCGTGCACCACCACGCCCAGCTAATTTTTTTTTTTTTTTTGCATTTTTAGTAGAGACAGGATTTCACCATGTTGGCCAGGCTAATCTCAAGCTCCTGATTTTAGGTGATCCGCCTGCCTCGGCCTCCCAAAGTGCTGGGGTTACAAGCGTGAGCCACCGTGCCTGGCCGTAACGGTTACCTTTTGAGCAGGCAAGTAGTGATCTGAATGAAGTATTATAGAAACTTCTGGAATGTTGGCAATATTTGCATTCTTGATTTGGATGCTAGTTTTGTGGGTATGTTCAATTTGTGAAAATTAAATATATATATATATATATATGAAGCTGCAAATGGCCTATAAATATTTGTTTTCTAAAGCCAATGATGCAATATTCAAATACTTCTTGAATTATTGTACTAAGGTAGGCATTCAATAATACAGTCATCCATGAATTTTATTATTAATAGTAAAAGAAATAAAAAGAGCACAGTAGGGGAGATGAGTGACAAACAAGAGGAAAATAAAAGGTAACTTTGTGAGAGGCAAAGTTTTGAATCTTAAGCAGTAGCGGAGTCTGTTCTATGCTTCATGTGATATGAGCAATAAATTTCAGCTCTGCCCTCCTGGCTGACAGCTGTTTTCAAGATGAGAGAGAGAAATAAGAATGATTTTTTCTTGAAGAAAACAGATGGTTACTTAGGTGTGTAAATTTTTGCAAATGAAGATTACAAAAGCAGAAAGAAACGTGTTTGTACACAGTCTTTTGTTTTATACTTTTATTGAAACTATTAGCTACATTGCCAACTGTCATTTTCAGTTGTCACGAATGTAACCAATGTAAAAATGAGAAATAAATATTATGGTCACTGAAACTGCTGTTGTGTTTGATGTGTATGTATATTGTCCGTTCGATAGATGTTTCTCTCTTGTTATATGTTTATTTTTCAATTTTACACATCTGTCTATACACATTGTCTTTCCATATATATTAACAGATGCACTGTTAAACGATTATTGGCATAACTATTAATAGTTGCAAATCTGCTCTAAAACCACAGCCAACCAATTCTTCTACACAAGAGAAATTATTTTACTCCAGTTTAGTAACTGAGCTACATTGGTATATAGCTGTAAGCACTTACGTTATTGCAAAGGTGTTTTAGCGATTTAGCAATATTCTTTGTGATCTTTACTGGAGAGGAACCAAAAATGCTGAGGCGGTTATTCTATTGTAAATCTGTTACCCTTACTCTCTAGATTTCTAGCTAATTCCTTCCTCAGGAGCAGTCCTAAACTGTACTCTGGTACAACAAGAGACTTAGGTGTAGGCCCTTGTTGAACCAAGTTCCTTTAATCCCCAAAAGACAAAAAAATAAAGAAGCCCTCTCACCTCCTCTCTTCAGTTCTTTCTAAAAGCATGGAAAATATTTCAGCAACGGGTTTACTTAAATGGCATACCAGACAGTTCAGTTCACACTATCATAAAATTCTCAATATCTGGGTCACCTCCCTTTATGATAGTAGTAGTGATGGGAATCAAGTCACTGAGAGTAGTGTTTAAAGTTCATCTTCTGGCTGAGCCAGGGAGAAGACCATTTTCTCTGGAAAGTTTAGGAAATCTGGGTAAGTCTGAAAAACCAGGCTAATATCAGAGTAATGTCCTTCAATATAACCCACAGGCATATAGGACACCTTAATTTGAACAGAATGATCACATCCATTCTGTCTTTATTAAGCATGACCTATTGAAAATTCTGTTTAAGTTGGCTTATATACCAGGAGACACGTCCAGTCGCTCTCCAAAAAAAACCAAGGACACAAACCAAAACAGAGAGGAAAGAATCCAGTAAATTACAATGATGTCATCCTACCCAAGGAATTTGAAATGTAGCAAGAGTAACACAGCTGCCATAGGCACATCAGTGTTAAAACAAAGAAATGCTCCCATCTTAATTTGGGCAACTTTATATTCTCCTGTCCTTAAAAATAAAGGTTGTTTTCAGTAATTTTCTGTTGCATTATCTCTAAATATTGAAGCATAATTGGGGTATTTATCTATTTTATATATAATAGATATGCATATACACTTAGCTTTATGTATATACATATGTTCACCTGTAAATATATATATATATGTATATATAAGTATGTATATATACTAAACTTGAATTGGGAACACAATCTTCTAAGCATGTACGTAACTAAAGATATCTATATTCCTAAATACTTCTCTAGATACTTAAATATATATTTCCTTTTTTTTTAGCATTGTGATTATTGTAACTCTAGACAACTTCCAGCAAGAACAAATGCTACATGCAGTATAAAGATTTCACATTCAGTGTAAAGATTTGAGACTACATTAGCTGAGGAATTATGTCAACTCTTCATTTTGTTTTGAATGGAAGTATCAATCACTACATGAACATTTACATGAAAACAGTGTAACTTAATTTCTTTCTGAAACAGAATGTTTTTGGTATTAGAGCATTACATTTGAAATTTAATAACTGTGTATAACTTAGCCACTTTTATAAGCTATATGCAACTTGCAGGTCATGGAAATAGATAGGAAAAACCATGAATAAAATACAGAAAACAAATTATCAAATTTCATTTTATAAGAATGGAATATTAATAACTAATGATTGAAAACAGATCATCTTTAATCATTATTTAATATGTGCTATGTGTTTTTCTAGGTAATTTATATCTCATAATTAATTTAATCTTTACTACACTGCTGGCAGGTAGATGATTTTACAAATGAATGACATAGGGCAGAGAGAGAAAAAATATTTTTCTCAAGTTTACCGCTGCTTTGTTGCATAACAGGAATTTGAATCCTGACATTGCAGCTAGTTTAAATCACAGGCTTAATTCTGTGCCATGTACTTTCTTTACTTCTCTTGTAACTGATTATGTCTCTCTAGATTTGTATTTTTAAATCTATGTTAGATTTACTTTCTATGTCTTTCAGTTAACATGCTATTAAAATTTTCAAAAGTTTTAAAATTATGTGTAATTTTATGTCACTTTCAAATTTGGGGAAATAAATTTGAAATGTAAACAAGTATATAATACAATTAGAAGCAACCTTGTTATTTAAATGACTTCACTACTATGAATCAGAATTGTTTTCATCTTTGAGACAAATATATTAGAGGAAGTGGCAAATCCCCTACTATTTAGATTCTGAAAAATTCAAAAGCAATGATTCAAAAGCAAAAATTCAAAAGCCAATAATTTCCTTAACATGATATGAGGAAGTTTTCTGGCTTTGCTTTCTGCTTTCAGTGATTGGTGATATGTTGAGGAAGATGAAGATTATGCAAACTGGTTCTTGATACTATCCTATGACTTTAGAACTATTCCTCATCTAGAGCTTGCTTTCAAAACGCTTTGTAAATTATAAACAGAGACACAATGCCCCCCATTAGTAAGTAAAATGTAGAGACTTACATGCATGCATTCCCTCAAAATAACAACTACAAATGAAATACCAAGATGAATCATAACTTCAGCTATTCTTTCTGGAAACTCATTCCAGATAGCAAATGTAAAGTTTTCGACCTTTAATCTCACCCTATTGCATTCTGTGCTTGAAGTTTCGATAAGTTTCAAGTGACACATGAGACTAGCTAGGAGACACCGTTAAGTGATGTTTACGTCTCAGTTCTTAATGGGGACTCTGTTCTTCTTTGAGTCTTATAAATGCCATTTCTTTCTTATTCTTCCCTCAGTGATGGCTCTAAATCCTTTGAAAGACCCTCTACCAATCACTCTTGTCATACTTCATGCTGAGTAGCTCTGTGCTGCCCAGAAAGGAAGAAACCAAATGTGTTTGTGGCACCGACCTAGAGGCATATGTCAAAATATATATGTACAAAGCCATTGTCATTGTCAATATTTTGCCCTTGAAAATTTACAATTAGCTACATGGGAGTATAAAGTCATTCATCAAACTCTTTTGACTCATTGTTCTATATTGTTTTCTTTTTCTCTCTTTCTCCCTCAATGAGAAGGATAAAAATATCATAATTTAGATGTGATGCAACATTTATCTTTGTAAGGAAAGAGACCGATAATACTGACATGTCAAGTAAAGTCTATAATTTCTTCAGAAAAAAAGACAATGCCATGTAAACACAGCCTGTCACCAATCTTAATCTTTAGAAAACAAGGCATTAAATTCCACCAAAAAATGATCAGTTACACTTTTCCCATTGACAGGGATTAACTTTATTATCATTCATCTGTGTTCTATTTATCTAATTAATATTAAAAATATTACTATTTTCAATGATGAATTAAATTTCCTGTATACACATATACCCAATTTTCTCTATTTTTGATATTTTTACCTCTTGAATATCCAAAAATGAACTTAAGTTAGCATACTAAGATTATGCAACATTGTTTCTATTTCTCTTGATAATTATCCATGACCAATTCAGCAAAATTTATCTCTAAAATATTTGCCTGCCTTCATAATCATCATCAACGGTGTCCCAAAACAATCTGTCATCACCTTTCACTTGGACAATCTCATAATGGTTCTTTCTCTATTTGGCCCCCTTAAATAAATTTCCATGGAGCCTCAAGGATGATACACATAAAAGGATATATGGCCATGCCATAGCCCTGATTTAAATGCCTAATGGTCACCCTGGCACATATTATTGTGCATCAACAGCAAGGCTTAGCCGAAGAAACTTTTTTTCTGTTGCCCAGACTGGGGTGCAGTGGTGTGATCTCCACTCACTGCAACCTCCGCTTCTTGGATTCAAGTGATTCTCCTACTTCAGCCTCCCGAGTAGTTGGGATTACAGGCACCC
>NW_012120598.1:9966439-9968554 GCF_000951035.1 Colobus angolensis palliatus | reverse complement strand
AAAAAAAAAAAAAAAAAAAAAAAAAAGAAGTGGTTATTAATAGGGTTAGGGTTAATTTTCTTAGAATTGGTTATTAATATGGTTATCAATGTTGGCAAATTGATAATCGAATAATTAGTTATTAATAATGTGTAAAGTGGAAGTTTGAGAGTGATGAGAGTTAAACTAGGTGATACAAAGAGATCCCCCTGCAAACCATATTTATCTACCCTTTCTTGCTAATATATTTGCCTACAACAAGAGTCAGTCCTTTACCTGTGTGATTTTGTTAGAACACAGTTACACTCATTACTGCATATGTTGTTAATGTCTGCTTTTGCACTGCAATAGTAAAGTTGAAAAATGTAAAGCCCACCACATGGCCTTCAATGCCTAAAATATTTGCAATTAGGCCTATTACAGAAAAAGTGCCCACCCCCGACCTGCAGTGTACTTTTGTTCCTTCAGCTATCTAATCTCTACTTACATTCAAGATTGAGACGCATTCATTCTACATGAAAACAAAAGATTATGTATACTGCCCATTGAAATTGGGTTACCACTACTTCACTAAGCAAGCCTTTTTTCCTGAACAGCCATACTTCTTTACACACACATTTATTCTATAGAAATATCCTGTATATTTTCTGTCTTTACTATAGTCTCCTTTGTAAGAGACACTTTTCCTTTTTCGATCTGCATCACAAATACCTAGAGCATAGCAAGCAGATAATATTGTTTGCAGACTTGAAATGCCAGGAATACTGCCGGCAGGTGAAGATCCCACCATTGTTAACTGTGTAAAGTCAAGGGATGACAAAGTACTAGGAAAAATGTTGTGATTACTAATTCTTACAATACAGAATTATAATGGCACTAGTTGAGATAACAAGCAAAAAACAATGGAAGTTAATAAAGAGAAAAGACTTGATTGCCAGAAAGTAAGTCTGTCAGGAAAGTTTTGTACTAAGAGGAAAAAATAGATTTGAGATCCCAACCATGTGCCAAATATTTCTTGCTAGGATGGTATTAATGTTCCAATTTTCTTATTTAGCTAAAACCCTAAGAAAAGGAATAAAATATCTATGTCCCCAAACTAGGAAATAGATGAATGCTATGTTCTGTCACTTTCTGAAGTTCACGGCTCTTTAGACTAGATGAGACCAAGTTACCTGAAAATCTCTTTTCCCAAAGCAGTGATGTGGGATCTGAATGGTTATTAAACAAGCTCAAGTATGGAATATACACATACAAAGTACTTTGATTTATCTCTGTTTACTGCCCTAGAATGTACAGTTTAAAATTTTCCTTTCCTAATGGGAGGCAGATTCCTTAATGATATTTTAGTGTGATACCATGACTTTTCATTCACTTTGATATTCTAAGGATTCTGCCCAGCCTGGATGAAAATACTGACCTCAACCCTCCACAAATCCTATCTCCTACCCTTCCCTCAGTAGGCTTGTACTTGGGGTTGTGAAGTGGATGAGGAAAAGTAACTGGGTTTTCACTAGGTTTTGAACTATAGATTGTTAGAGTGGTGAATGAGCGGTGGGGAGGGTATGATTTGGTTCTAGGACAAACTTTTCTCTGTTAACTTCCAGTATCCAGTTATCTCTTTTTAATATAACAGCATTTTAAGTATTGTTAATCTATCTCTATCCTATCTCTCAGTTCCTGCATTAAGAGAAAAAGACTATATACAAATAATATATCCCTCATAAGTATCTAACTCAACAAATAATTGTACCCAATAAATACAGTATTAGAATATAAGAATAGATTTTCAGTATATTTGTTAACTATGTAATTTGAATAGATTAATTGAATACATTTTTTGTGTATTCAGTAATGTGAAGAATACATTCACAGAAACATATTTTGAAATGTTCTGCCATATTTTCTTTCTTTTTTTTTTTTTGAGACAGTGTCTCACTCTGTCACCCAGGCTGGAGTGCAGTGGCTGGATCTCAGCTCACTGCAAGTTCCGCCTCCCAGGTTCACGCTATTCTCCTACCTCAGCCTCCCGAGTAGCTGGAACTACAGGCGCCCGCCACCTCGCCCGGCTAGTTTTTTGTATTTTTTAGTAGAGACGGGGTTTCACAGTGTTAGCCAGGATGGTCTCGATCTCCTGAC
>NW_012120598.1:9942315-9965189 GCF_000951035.1 Colobus angolensis palliatus | reverse complement strand
GAAACTCGGGACAGAGCAGGGCTTTCTGCAATGAGGTGAGACAGGGGATGAAATTAAAAGAAATTATGGAAATTATGTTTTTTCCATGTTAAAGGCGACCCAGAAGGCACAGAGCTTGGGGATGCTCAGATCGCACCAGTTATCAAACTCTAATTCAACATGGTCATATTTTCCTCCATCTTAGAGGTTCAGGATTTTTTTTTGTTTTAAGAGATAAAGTCTTGCTATGTTACTCAGAGCTCAAATGATACTCCAGCCTCAGCGGAACACATTTTAGTGGCTCATTTTCAAGTCTTAAGAGTTTCTGGAGTGATCATCTATTCTGTTCTACTCTATACACACACACACACACACACACACACACACACACATACACACACACACTTGAAAATCAAGAGATTGCCCCCTTCCTTGGTTTGAGAAATGGAAAACAAAACATTTCAGAAATCCCAAAGCAACATTATTATTCATTTCTTTTTCTCTAAAGGTTATATAGATGGAGATAGATAGGTGGGGAACTGGGTGATGGTTGTGGAATACCAGAACCAGCATGGCCATCTATTAATAAATTCTCAGAAACATTTTTGCCTATAATTTTTATAGTTTCTTGGTCATGTCTTTGGACTATAAAGTATTTAGTGTCTCTTTTTCTTCATTCTTGAATTCTAGTTGAAAAAGCCAAAGCAATTGGAAAGATCCATTCAAAATTGCATGAGTATTAACAGTTGAATTGTCAGAGAGGGAACACTGGTTGAGAAAGTCACATGGATCTGAATAGTAAAATATATGGAGACACAAAAGGACATGGTATGCTGAACAACTCTGATTGCTTAGAATTTTGGAGTGTAAAAATCAAAAAGTAAAGAGGAGAAGGTGAAGAGGGAAAGGTTTTCAGGAAACAGATGAGCACGTGTCTTACATGCTCTATTTAAAGTTTCGAACATAGTCAAGAAATGTGCTTTTTATATTAAAGCATATTCTCATCTAGATAGAACAGAATTTTTCAGAAATGTGTCTCACATTATTTTCTGTAAGCAATTCTACCAAAATTGAGTATCTTTATCCATTGGATCTAAAGAGCCTCATGGCTGGGCAAAGTGGATCACACTTATAATCCAAACACTTTGGGAAGCCCAAGAGGGAAGCCTTTGAGCCCAGTAGTTTGAGGCCAGCCTGGGCAATATAGGGATACCCCATCTCTACCAATAATAATAATAATAATAATAATGATAATAATAAAAATAACCAAGCATGGTGGCTCATGTCTGTGGTCCCAGCTACCCAGGAACTCAGTAGGGGAGGATTCCCAGGAGGCTGAGGCTACAATGAACTGTGACCGTGCCATTGCACTCCAGCCTGGGCAATAAAGCAGATTGTCTCAAAAGATATAAATAAATGCATAAATAACTAAATAATAAAGAGCTTCACAAGTATAAAGGGTAAAATTTATGTAAAACATATTTTTATTATTTTCACAATGTCTTTAAACAGGAAAGATTCTCAACATGATTTTCATACACTTTAAATTTTGGCATCGAAATTTGAATAAAGATGTTGAAAATAGTTCAGTTTACAGCTCTGTGGGGAAACTCCCGAGAACTAGATGGTTGGAACAAATATCAAATCAGAAAGATATTAAAGATGACTGAACAAGAGCAGTCTATTAGGTGGAATATCCAGAAATCAGTTAACACCGAAAAAAGTAAGTGTGTTGCATGTTCTGAAGCTATAAATTACCCTGAATTACTCACCTATCTAAAGAATATGATCTCTGTGGGTTTTTAAGTGGATATTAAAGGAAGTCTCATTATGCAAGGAGCAGATTTTTATAACTCTGGAAAGAATATGCCAAATAGTATAAAAATCTGGAAGCATGGTTGAATAACATTATCAGTTTCCAAAGATAAAATAGGAAATTCTAAGAATAAAAGTGTTGTCCATTTTTATGCTACATTCTCCAGTAAAAATAGCCAATGTTTCAAGTGCTGACAATAAGTAGGGAGTGAGACGTACAAATTTATTCTATAAGTAAATGATATTACATTGTCAAAGTGAACAACGTATATTTGATTAGAATGTAAAACTATGAAGAATCACAAAGTAGAATCTTTGTAATAAGACTCAAATATTGAAATTTGATTAAAAATAAATGAAGCATGAACATGATTTTTTCTTTTTTATTGATACATATTCTCTGATAAGAAATATCTATTGAAATCATATAATGTCTAAAAAGTTGTTTTTATATGTAATAAAATGAATATTATATAAGCATAAATATTTTACATATTAAATTAAAAATTTTTATATGCTTCAATATTACATCCATAAAAGATGTTTAAAGAATCTATTGACAAGATAATCAGTAGAGATACAGTTATATTTCACAAATTTAAAAAAAGACCAGGTAAAAGGTAATTTTAATGTGTAGATAAGGTTTTTGAAAAGAGATGAATAAGTCTAAATATGTATGCCAATGAAACTGTCTAATTGGATAAATTTTATTTGGAGACATTAATATAAACTTCATTTAACTCAGGAGAAAAACATATTTAGGCAAACACTACAAAGCATAAAATTTGATGCTCAAAAACTGTAGATGGAAAGCTAGCCTTTAGAGAATTATACAATTAAAGTACAATTCTCTTTTTTTTTCTTTTTTTAAATTATACTTTAAGTTCTAGGGTACATGTGCACAACGTGCAGGTTTGTTACCTATGTATACATGTGCCATGTTGGTGTGCTGCACCCGTTAACTCGTCTTTTACGTTAGGTATATCTCCTAATGCTTTTCTAGTGTGTTATATTTTAGCTGAGAGTAAGAACCTAATTTCTTAGTGGAAAAAAGCAAATGTAGACAGTCAAGGTAAGGTGTTTCAAGTGAAAGCAGAAAGGAAAAGTCAAGCCTCATGGCCATTGTATCACTTGGAAGTCATACTTTACGTCATCATCACTAGTGACGACACACATCTCTTAATGTCACTAAGTCCTCTGGCTCTACTTTGTGTACATGGTATGTGGATATCATTTCTAATATTTGAGTTTTGGAAACAACCTCACACATTAAGTTTATGTAATCTCTAATCATCAAAAATTGCAAAGTCTTCATTGTGCCCTGCAAGTGTCTGCTAATCTTCAGGTTTTCACTAGCTTTAAATTTACTCTTATAGTAATTTATATAAAACCATTTCATATAATAACTGCATATATAATTGAAAAGGATTTGCAATTATGATAAAATCATTCTCTAATTGCTTTAATTCTCCATTATTTTCCTAGTAGACTGCTGAATTCCTGAATTTCCAAATCAATGTGTGCCCTAAATTTAACACAGTGTCACTGTCAACAACTTCCTCTCCACATAGATTCTCATGCTATTTAATTGTAGTTATGAGCAAATATAACTATCTTTATTGAATCATGTAGGATGTTGATATAAAATTTGTTTTCAGCTTATCTATTATATTTTGAGAATTATATACAAATCATAATACAAGAGATATGTGCAAGACATGAAGATCACAGAGTTTTAACCCACAGTTTCACAGTCTTTCAGGGAAGACAGACACACATCAGGTAGTATAACAACATGTGACAAGTGCCATAACAAAGATTCAGATAACACTGTGAGTCCACAATGAAAATACACCACTCAGACTTGGGAAATAAGAGGCAGTTTTCTAGGTAAAGTGATGACTAAGCTGGCCCTAAAAAACGAACACACTGGGAGAAGTGTAGTGTGGGACTGGAGAGATGAGGGAAAAGGTATTTCAGGCTGAAAAAGCCATAGGAACAACAAGAAATAATTATATACAGTGGAAAACGTTCAGGAAATTAAAAGCAGAAACAGAAGCATAAATTCTAGAGGAAAAAGATTCAGATAATAAGGTAGAAGAGTGCAGTCATGAAGATTCCTCTCAACTGAAGTGGTTTTAGAAACTGAAAGATTGGAATATAGAAATATACTTGATGTAGGGAGTTAGGGAGAGCGAGGTTGTAAACCTTACTCCAAGATTTGGACTTTGGGTGGAAGATCATAATGGCAAAAGAAACCACATAGGAATACAGAAATAAAAAAAAGGGTACTGCTTATGTAGTTTATCCATTAGAGTTATAAGGCTGCAATCAGTAGAAGACAGTGTTGGCTATCTTAGGTAGAAAGGAAACGTGTTGGGGATAGTAGGCAGCCTGTAAGATGTTTCCCAATCATGTCTCTCCCCTAGGATTCACAGTCTTGCATAATCCCCTTCCACTGACTGTGGGCTAAATTTACTGACTTACTTCTAATGAATAGAATAAGCTGAAGTGACAGGATATTACCTCAGGAATTAGGTTAACAAGAATGCTGTGGTTTTAATCATGGATGTTCTCTCTTTCCCTCTTGGACCACCAACCCTTGTAAAAACCAGTTGCCATGCTGTAAGAAAACCTTGTAGAGTATATACCCAGTAGTGGGATGGCTGGGTCATATGGCACATCTAGTTCTAGATCCTTGAGGAATCGCCATACTGTTTTCCATAATGGTTGAACTAGTTTACAATCCCACCAACAGTGGGTATATACCCAAAGGATTATAAATTACTCTACTACAAAGACACATGCACACGTATGTTTATTGCGGCACTATTCACAATAGCAAAGAGTTGGAATCAACCCAAATGTCCATCTGTGACAGACTGGATTAAGAAAATGTGGCACATATACACCATGGAATACTATGCAGCCATAAAAAAGGATGAGTTTGCGTCCTTTGTAGGGACATGGATGCAGCTGGAAACCATCATTCTTAGCAAACTATCACAAGAAGAGAAAACCAAACACCGCATGTTCTCACTCATAGGTGGGAACTGAACAATGAGATCACTTGGACTCGGGAAGGGGAACATCACACACTGGGCTTATCATGGGGAGGGGGGAGGGGGGAGGGATTGCATTGGGGAGTTATACCTGATATAAATGATGAATTGATGGGTGCTGACGAGTTGATGGGTGCAGCACACCAACATGGCACAAGTATACATATGTAACAAACCTGCACGTTATGCACATGTACCCTAGAACTTAAAGTAAAAAAAAAAAAAAAAAAAAAAAAAAAACCTTGTAGAGAGGCCCACCTAGCAAATTTGGAAACAAACTTTCTGAGGTCTGCCAACAGCCACAGGAGTGAGCTCACCTGCTCCAGCTGAGGTTGCCAATGGCTTGCGGCCCCGTCAACAGCATGATCGCAATCTCATTAGAAAACTTGTGCCGGAGGCACCCAGCTAAACCACTCTCAAATCCCTGAGCTACGGGCACTGTAAAAAACAATCAACATGGTCATTTTGAGCTGTTTCATTTTGAGGTAATTTGCTTTACATCACCAAATAACTAACACAAGAAGATATCAGATGGGGCATAGTTAGAATAGTAGCCATGAAAATAGGACAGCATCCAGAAAAGAAACTGAAGCAGCAAGAACTGCTCAACCATGCAAATGGGATGACATCATTGAAATAAATGGACTTCAAGGTTTTGGTCCTTGTATTACAATATCCAGAATGATGGAGAGAGAATCCAATTGTCTGTTTCAGAAACATGCTCACCCTTAGGCCACAATATGGTAAATTAAAATCCTGCAAAAATGGCCTTTTACCTTCTCTAAACACTCCTTTGGCATCTGTAGTGAGAGGGCAGAGCTCCTGGACTGACAAAAATGTATTCAAATGAGAGAGAGAGATTTTTCCAAAATAAAACCAAGCAGCCGTTAAGAAAGACAACCTGGTGTTGGGTAGACAATACACAGCGAATGCCCACTGTCTGAGGAGGAAGGAATCTGGTATTGGGCATAGCAACATTTTTATGAGATCTAGGTGAAGATGTGCATAAACAGTTTAATATATGGGTCTAAGCTTAAGTGACATAAGCCAGGACATAGTTGAGAGTCATCAGCACTTAGCTGGCATTGGAGTAAAGATAAATTTATGTTTCATTTGTGGAAAGCAGGTCAAATAAGAAGAGACTTTAACTGATGAATGGATGTTATGAAATACCAACAATGCAAAGAAATATTTCAAAGAAATATCAACATTTTAAAGAAAAAAAGAAGCACGTAGAGATGAATAAGACATAACAGTAATTTGAGAAGAATCAGCAGAATCTTGGGCACCAAAGTCAAGAGAGAAGAGAATTTCAAAGAAGTGACTGGCAGTATCAGTTGTATTAGAATATTTCAGGAAAATATCAACTACAAAATGGCCTTTACTTTTGGAAATCAGTGTTGATGCATACCTTTCCTGAAACCATGTCAGTCATATCAATATCAATATCAAAATTGTGTTCATAAAAGTTGGTGTCTATTCTTTGCACTCAGAATCAAGTTCCAAGTTCTAGGCTTACTTTCAAAATTCTCACATAATACATCTGCTCAACTTAGCACCTGTAAAGACTGCTTATCTCCCTGGCAAGATTACATTTTACTTCAAAGACAGAGGCTGTATCTTGCTTTTCTATCTACTATAATATCTACCCTAATATGAATAATGTAGGAAGTTATCAATAAATTTTTGATAAAAGATGTTTATGTTGTTCACTCTCTCTATTATATATCATTTATCTTCCTCTGTATTTTTACAAAACCTAGACTTAACGTTAATAAGCCAACTTGAATACAGCTTAAATTACAAGCTGACACTAAACAAAGTCTGTCTTTCTAGTTCACTTGCTCTCTCTCAAGCATGTGTGTCTGAATTTCCATGGAGTCAATAGAACAGAGTTATAGAGTTCACCATATCTTTAATCTTTTCCCTCTTGTCTACTACTTGCAAAGAAAGCAGGCTGAGTCTAGATACCGTTAGGCTGTTTATAATTCTCCACCTTTGCTTGACTGTGTATCCTTTTTGTTACAGAAAACCAATCAACAAACAAAAATAAAAACAACCAATTGTCACTGTGTGATTTATTTCCTAAACTAAACTACCATCAAACAGATAGCTTCACTAATATGAACACAATTTTTAAACAAGAAACATTAAGTAATGTGTGCAAAATAAGCTTTAATATTGGATAAAAAGAAGTAAGCCTTAAAAATGTTGTAATGTGTGCAATCTACACTATTTCTGTTTTTAATTTAGGAGGTGTTATGTTGGAAGATTTGCTGGTCCATTGTAACAGCAGAGCAAAGGGTTAGAAGAGTACTTGGGGTCAACAAGATTCCAGCTTTTGTTTACTCTTTAAGCCACTTTTCTAATAATCATGCAAACTTGGGGAAAATATTTCACAAACCTAGTTTTAAAAGTAAATCATTTTTCGTGTTTGTTTTAGTTACTTTGGTTATATATTTGGAAGATCTTTTCCCAGGTTAATAGAAATACTGATTTGTTTCAGTGTCTCCCAATGTTAGTATTTTAAAAGTCTTACATGCAATTTGTGACATGACTTATTTAAAGTTAGCAGGAGAGCAGCCATTGTCCTTTTGCCAATTCCAGTTCACATACTAAACGCAGGTATTCTCATGCAGTACAGCACCTGCATACATTTGAAAAATTGAGAATCATGAAAATGGTATTTCAATAGCAGTTCGGTTCAGCAAAGGGACAAAATTTATCATGCAACATAACACCTTGAACAAGGTTAATGCCCTGTGGAAACCACATTTCCCTGAAAAAGATTTTGTTGTTGATGATGATGATTTTAAATAAATACATACATAATCCTTCAATTACACATTTTTCTCTCATATCTAGATAGTGCTAAATTATAGGTCAATATCATAAAAGGAAGAAAAAACTATAGCTACAGTAAAAATAACGTATAAGATGCATGTAAACAAATAACATACATACACAGTTAAATGGAAGAGAGCCAACAACTCTTCTTAAATAGTGAGTAGCTGATGGAACTTTATTTTACAAAAGGTATTAATGCTTGCTAATGTTTTTAATTTTTTTAACCATTCCCAAATCCAAAGGTCATGACAATTCTGACAAGAAATATAATATAGTTACATGAATTATACAGCTAATAGTCATTTTGTGGTCTTTCTTTTTAACTAGCGAAAACTGTCCCATTTTAGTACACACACAAAGAAAGAGACACACAGAAAGAGTGAGAGACAGGTACACACACACACACACACACGGAGTTAAATAGTCTGCCACTACTGTCAAGTTAGAAATTATGAGGAATTTGGCAAGTGCAAATACTTTGTAGAACTTGAAAACGTGTAATAAACTTTAAAAATTTGTCTGTAATAAATGGTTTCTTGATCTGTGCTCCCATCCCATACTCATCCTCTGTTTCTCTCTCTCTCTTGAACACAAACCATAGAATTTTTTTCCATAAGGAATCAAAGCAAATTATTAGCACTTAAAATAACAGATATGGGCAGAAAACATTGTAGAGAACTCTGGAAATAAAATAAATGTATTTTTGAACATAGCAATATTTTTTACTTGCCCTGTAAAAAATTGTAAAGTTTCTATTTTGTTTGAGATGGAAGGGTTCATATGGTATAACTGGCCCCTATGTTTAAAATTGCACCTATATAAAATTATAGTCTGCAAGGTAATTAATGTAGTACTTTGTAATTCCTATTTTTACAATTATTATTATTGTTATTGTTATTATTATTATTATTATTATGAGACAAAGTCTAGCTCTGTCACCCAGGCTGGAGTGCAGTGGCGTGATCTCGGCTCATTGCAACCTCTGCCTCTCAGGTTCAAGCTATTCTTGTGCCTCACCCTCCTGAGTAGGTGAGACTACAGGTGCCTGCCATGACGCCCAGCTAATTTTTTGTATTTTTTAGTAGAGACAAGGTTTCACCATGTTGGGCAGGCTGGTCTCGAACTCCTGACCTTGTGATCTGCCTGCCTCAGCCTCCCAAAGTGCTGGGATTACAGGCGTGAGCCACCGCGCCCTGCCTTAAGAATTCATTTTTAAGATGTGGGTTAAAACATGAGCTTAAAGCAGCCATTTTCAAAGGAAAAGTCAAAATTCTTTAGGGGGATATAGCGACCATAGTTGTCCCAGTAGTTGATGGGAGCACCTTCCTCTTCAGTTCGGTAACTACCAGGGAGGTGACAAAAGAAAGTCTGGCAGCCTTTCTGGGATGCTTATGCTTGATTTGATTTAACAGTTATTTAAACGTTGATAAGTATCTCTGGAACTATTTTAGGAAATTATATTTGAACTTTGAATCTTTTTATTGTGCAAGAATGTATCTGTGATAGTATATGTAATTGTATATACATATGTATCTTATGTGTATATATATGAATACACAAATGTATACAGATACATTCATGGGGGATATTGGAACTGCCTCAAGGGCACACATACACACAAACGCTCTCTCTCTGTCTCCCACTCTCTCACACACACAAACAGGCATGTTAGCCTTCATTCAGTGGTTTAAATTTCCCGTGGAATCTTGTTTAAAGGATTTTATGGCATAATTTTTGCATATTAAAATGGCATAAGATTTTCTTTAATAACATTTTATTTGGATACTGTGAACTAGGTAGTACGAGAATATGATACATTTCTCACATTCAACTAATACAGGCATGTCTAACCTTATTAGCAGTGCACTATTGAATGTCTATGACATGCTAATAGGTAAATGCATTATTGCTATTAATATAAAAGTGACCTGAACTCTTATTACATGTATAGCTTATTATCCTGCTTATATAAGAAGGATATAGCTTATTATCCTGATGACATATAATAAATATAAAAATAAAAACAATATTATAGTTTGATAGATAATGGAAAGACAGTATTTTGCTTTGGAAGTACTAAGAGATGTGAAAGTCAATAGTATTGTCTTTGTACCATTTATCTTTAAGTCTTTCTTCTGTCAGACACTGGTGATAGAAAAAAATGATCAAGATATATTTCTTCCCTCAGAACATCTAGAGTCTTATTTTCATGTTCCCTATTTTCTGTCCTTCTCTCCCAAACATATTTTTCCTGCTTACCAACATTTCACCTTCTTTTCTGGCAACAGACACAAGCACATTCATACAACAACATTGTAGAATTTCCTTAAAGCAATCTTGATTGTGTCAAGCATGTCAATGTCAATACTTCTGTGGTAGTCTCTTTACATCCTAGGTAATCTAGGACTAGCTGTAGTCAAAGATAATTCATTTATAAGAAAAAGAAAATGCTTAAGAGCCCATGTGTTTTCTCTAATGAATAGTTCAAAAATTCATTTGTTTTACAAATAGATGTGTTCATTTATGCCTTTATTCACTTTAGAAATATTTATAATCTGATCTATCTGTGCTGAACACTGCTATGAATTTAAAAATCAGAGGATTTAAGAGTCTAAAGTAGAAACAATTAAGTGAACAAGTAAAATATAAGGAAAAAAATGGCTACAGAAAATAATTTCAGACAGGGAGAGTATGCCAACTCTTTCTGCAGTGTTGCAAGAAAGCTTCTGTGAGGAGGTCATAAATGAGTTGATTATTTAAGGTTGAGTAGGATTTTACCAGATGGTACCTCACATTGGGCATGTGGGAGGGGAAGTCACTTCTGCCAGAGGAGAAATCACATGAAAAAGTGTAGAAGAGAGAAAGGATAATAATTTTAGAGACTTGAAGTATATAAGAAGAGGCTTGTGTGTTAACACTAAGATACATAAATCCTAGACAATAGGAGGTATTTAAAACATAAAGTAGGGAAATGTCATCCTTAATTTTTGTTTTATGTTTTAACTTTTAAGTGCTTGAATGAGCATTTTAATTTTGTGTTTTTAGTTATAATCCTCACACTTTATAGGGAAAATATTTTGAGTCATGTAAGATTGGCATTCTTCTGGAGTGTTTTCATAATATGCTGAATCTCATTTGTCCTTTAATTTGTCAGACTGAATTGTTATTTCTTGCTTATAGCTTTATATCCCTCATGATTCAAGGATAAGAATGATATTTCTTATACACTTAGAAGGCCCCTAGGATTTCAAATACAATAAAATTGTAACAATTATTTGGTGTATAAATGAATGAATGAACCACTCTTCCTCTCTCTTTGCTCCTGGGAGATACTTGCTCTTTACTCAGTATCTTATATCTCAGTAAATGTCACCACAATTTAATCAATTGCTTGGGACATTTATCTTGATTTTTGTTTTTGACTCCTTTCCTTCACAACACACATTAATCCATGAGAAAATCATATTAGATTTTTTCTTCATATTATGTCATGAATTTAACAACTCTTCACATGCTAAACTATTGCCTGAACTATTACAATTCCTTACTGACTGATGTTCTCAGGTTACACTTGACAGTTCCCATAGAGCAGTGTCATCTTTTAACATAAATGTAAATCTGATCATATTGCTATGATCTTCAACATGGTTTTTTTTGGTTCCACATTTGTCTATGATATAGAAAACTGAAAAGAGCATCATTCCCACTAAAACAATTAAAGGCCATATACACTACAAAATTAAAACTTTCTTTGAACCCAGAAGTCAATTTCTACTATTCCACATATAATATTTGACATTCAATAACAAAATAAGCAATAATTAAACCACAAAAAAGGAAGAAAAAAGGATTACTAATGGACAAAGCAATCACTAGACCCAGACTCAGGAAAGACCCCATGTTGGAATTCACAGAGAGACAATTTATAATAACCATTATTAACATGGTAAAGTACCAAGTGCAGCATGAAAAAATATATGGAGAATTTCAAAAGATACAGAAAAGATATTTAAAAAGGTGAAATGGGGATGCTAGCCAAAACACAGACACAAACACAGACAGACACACACACACGTCATCATTACTGAGAATAGAATTACTTAACTGGAAGCCAAAGCAATATACATTACACAAACAAAAACATGAGAAATATAGTATCTAAAATAAAATAATTGTGGGACAAAAAACACACAGTATAATCTTCATGTAATTGGACAGAGAAGAGAAAGGATGGAAGAGAAAAACAGGACACCAGACCCCCCCTTAAAAGCACATTCACACACACACAAAATGAAACTCTTTGGAAACTGCTAATATAAATAAATATAAAAATATTTGTTTTTCTTATGTTCAATGACTCTAAAATAGAGATTCTCAAGCAGGAAAAATTTTGCCCCTCAGGGCACATTTGGAAATCTCTGTAGACACTTTTTATTTTTACGTTGGAGAGTAGGGGGTGCTACTAGAATCTAGTGGGTAGAGACGAGAGATGGTGTCACTAAACTATATGTAGTATTATAACACAGGACATCTCCCAACAACAAAGACTTACCTGATCCAAAATGTAAGTAATGTCGATACTGAGAAACACTGTTAAAACATAGTTGATGTTCTAAAGGAAAGTGGTCGTGTATTATGTGGCTTTATAACATAGTTAAAATTAAAATATGTGAATATAATAGCACAAAATTGGGATAAATGGATTGGAAATAGAAATCTGTGAGGTTTTACAATAAAAGCACATTGACATAATATTATTTGAAGAAAGGCTGTAATATTAAAGATGATATTGTAAATCCAAAGGTAACCATTAATATTGTTTTCACAAAGAAAATGTGTGGGTCCAAATAACAAGGAAATATTGGAAATAATATTTAATAAAAAATAACCAAACTCACACGACTAATCCACAAGTGAGAAAAAAATTTTTAATGGAGGTCAGGGGATGGAAAAAAAACAATCAAATAGAAAGAAGTTACTAAGATGGTGGATTTAAATCCAACCATGTCAAAAACTGTATTAAATGTAAATGGTCTAAATACAACTATTTAAAAATATAAATGGTCAAATCAGATAAATAAAGCCACATTAAATACACCGACATATTCAAGATTAAAGTACAAGGAAAAAGAAACAAATACCATGCAAACAATAACAAAAGAATGCCATAGAGGCAAATTTTTAACTGACAAGCTTGACATTAGAACAAGGAATGTTATTAGGAATGAATACCAACATTACATAACAAAAAAGGTTAGTTCACAAATAAAAAACTTTAAACTTTATAAATGGATAGAACTGAAATTAGAAATACAAAAATGTACAATTATCACTGAAAACGTGAACACTCCACTCTTAGTAATTGGTATACCAAATAAAGAGAACATCTGTAAGAATATAGAAGACCTGAACAATGCTCTCAATCAATTGACCTAGTATTTATACCATATTCATTCTAAAATATCAGAGTATATATTATTTTTATCTGCACAGATCATATTTAAAAGATAGATGGTTTTCTCAGCCAGACAAAACCTCAAAAATGTCAAAATAATTAAAATTAGAGCAATTGATGTTCTAACTTTAAAAGAATTAAACTGGAATTCAGTACCAGAAATCTGAAAAAATCCCCTCAAATTTAGAAGCTGAGCAATTTATTTTTAAATGGCAGATTTGTCAAAAAGAAAGACACCAGGGGAATTGATAAATACTATATTTGAATGAGAATAAAAACAACATATCAAACAATACTAATTTACTGTTTAGAAAATGTTACAGCCTTAAAAGTTTACAATAGAAAAGAGGAAGGGTAACTTCTCAAATAGAGGTTTAAATGTTCACCTAAAAAACATTAAAAAGCAGAGAAAATTACACTAGAATAAAGTGAAAAGATTCAAATAATAAAGAAAGGCGATAAACTAAATTAATTTTGTAAAAGAAAAATGATAGAGAAAATTTTTTAAAAAAATTTGGTTATTTGAAAAGATCAACAAAATTTATAATCCCCTAGCCCAAACGGAAAACAATAAAGAAAGAATACGTAAACCACCAATACCAGGAATGAAATAGTGGCCATTGTTACAGGTCATAAAGACACATTAGAAGTACAACAATACACTATGAGAAAAAATTAGTGACCCTAAACTTGACAACTGAGGTGGAAGAGCAAATTTGTTGAATGACAAAAATTACCAAGGCTCACTCAAGAAGAAATAGGTATAGTAAGTAGTCATAAGCCTATTACAGAAGCTGAATTAATTATTAAAATATTTTCTGTAAAGAAAACTCTAGGCTCAGATGCTGTCAAAGCATTTTTCACCAAATTTTAAAGAAAAAATAATACAAATTTCCCAAAAACTCTTCTAGAAAATACAAGCAAGGGAAATAATATTCACCTCATTTAATGAGGCCATAATTATCCTAATAAAAAAAAACTAAGGCCATCTACCAAAAACATACAAATACTATATTATACAAATATTATATGTAATGATGAAAGACTGAATTCTTATATACAAAGATCAGAAACAATACAAAGATGATCATTCTATATATTCTTACCACTTCTATTCAAAACTGTACAGTGTGAAACATTGATGAGAGAATTAAATAAAACGTATTTGTGAATTTGAAAATTCAATATTTTTAAGATGGCAGTTCTTCCATAACTTGTCCATCCATTCAATCCAAAGACAATAAAATTACAAAAAATTGTTTGGCTTTTGTTTTTAGAAAACAATAAATGGATTCTAAATTTTATCCAGAAAAAGAAAGGAATTATAATAGGCAAAACAATTTTGAAAACTAATAAATAAGAGTAATCTCAGCCGTGCATGGTGGCTCACGCCTGTAATCCCAGCACTTTGGGAGGCAGAGGCGGGCGGATCATGAGGTCAGGAGATCGAGACCATCCTGGCTAACACAGTGAAACCCCGTCTCTACTAAAAATACAAAAAATTAAAAAAAAAAAACAATTAGCCAGGTGTAGTGGCCGGCGCCTGTAGCACCAGCTACCCAGGAGGCTGAGGCAGGAGAATGGCGTGAACTCGGGAGGCAGAGCTTGCAGTGAGCCGAGATCGCGCCACTGCACTCCAGCCTGGACGACAGAGCTAGACTCTGTCTCAAAAAAAAAAAAAAAAAAAGATAATCTCTTCAAAGACTCCCTTAAAAAATAAAGTGACAAGCCATTGATTGGAGTAAATTATTTACAAAACAAATTTCAACATGAACCTCTGACCAAAATACATAAGATATTCTCAAAAGTCAATAATAAGACAAAAAGTAGTTCAATTTATAATGGGCAAAATATTTAAACAGAGAATTGATTTCAGAAAAAGATACATGAATTGCAAATAAGTTTTTTAAAAAGAGGTTCAATATCATTAACCTATATGGAATTACAATGAAATATCAATATGCTTGCAAGTTTACACAAAATTTTGGCTTATGGTTTCTTCTAGAAATGTTAGTTTTAACTTTCCCAATGAATTTTGTGATCCATTTTGAGTAAACTGATAAAAGGCATGGGTCAAGTCAATGCTTTTTAGTTTTCCATACTGAGATCAAATTTTCTCAGCACCATCTGTTGAAAAGACTATCGTATTTCCATTTGAATTTTCATTAAAATTTCCTTTGCATCTTTATTAAAAATTATTTGACTCAATATACCTGGTCTATTTCTGGAATTTCTATTTATTCCATTGTTTTAAGCTTCAATCCTTTTGTCAATGCCACACTATCTTAAATATTGCAGCTTTATAATGTGCTAGAATCAATTGTCATGACTCCTTTAACTTTATTATACTATTTGCTTTTACATTTTACTTATTTTTTTCTCATATATTAAAACATAAAATCCATAATGGCAAAGGCAAATATTGTCTATTTATTTCGATTTTGTTCACTCCATTTTTTTCTAGTCACTAGAATAGTGCTAGGCATATGACAGATGCTCAATGAATATTTGTTGAATGAACAACAACATATGAAAAGCCTTTCTTAATTAGAAGCACCATATGAATGAAGATATTTGTTATCATCATAATTTTTTAAGAATATCAAGAATCTAAGACTGCTTAGACTTTTGAAGTCTATGCTGCGTGCTCTTTGAGTTTGTTTGTGTGGACTCTTTTGGCAGTTGTATGACACCTTTCATGCCCTTCTCAGAATATTTTTAAATCCTTATAATAAACTCTTAAGAAAAAACCTACAAATATGTTGAAATAAATGTATAAAATAATTTGTAAATTTTTATGTTATACTAATATGAGTGTCTCACTGTTAAGCCCATTAATATGTTTTAGCAAGATGCAGTCTGGTAATCATGATTGCAAAGTAGCGATGAATGCAAAATTACATGTATATACAGTATCTCTAATGGGATAGTACAGGGAAAATATGTATGATTTTCATTCGTAACCAAGTACTCCAAATACTGCTGTGATCTGTTATCCTCAATTGTAATTGAAATTAAAAAGATGTTAAATTTCAGTTGAAGACTAGAGAAAGCAAATGTATAATGTTTTTATTATTTTCCCATCTGAGTTTATGAACTCATGCAGGCATACCTGGAAGATATTGCAGATTCAGTGCCAGAACATCTCAGTGAAGCAAATATCTCACTAAAGCAAGTCACACAAATCTTTTGGTTCCTGGTACAAATAGAACTCATGTATACAATATACAGTAGTTTACCGTACAATGGCATATGTCTAAAAATGTATATACCTTAATGTAAAATATTTTATTCATAAAAATTATTTAATAACCATGTGAACCTTCAATGAGTCTTTTTTGTTGTTGTTGTTGATGATGGAGTGTCTCAACATAGATGGCTGCTGACTGATCAGGGTGATGTGCTGAAGGTAGGGGTGGCTGTGGCAATTTCTTAAAGGAACACAAAAATGATGTTTATCAGATCAATTGACTCTTCCTTTTAGGAAAGATTTGTCTGTGACACACAATGCTGTTTGATAGCATTTTACCCATGGAAGAACTTCTTTCAAAATTGGAATCAATCTTTGCAAATCTTGCCTCTGCTTTATCAACTACGTGATGGAATATTCTTAATCCCTTGTTGTCATCTCAACAATGTTCACAGTGTCTTCGCCAAGAATAGATTCTGTCTCAAGAAACCACTTTGCTCATACAAAGCAATTCCTCACGTATTCAAATGTTAGAATGAGATTTCAGCAATTCCTTCACATCTTCAGGCTACACTGCCAATTCTAGTTCTCTTGCTATTTCTACCACATCTGCTGTTAATTCCTCTACTGAAGTTTTGAAGCCCTCAAAGTTATCCAAGAGGGTTGTGATCAACATCATCCGAACTCCTGTAAATATCAATATGAATCTATCTCCCATGCATCACTCATGTTCTTAATGGTGTCTAGAATGGTGAATATTTTCTGGGGGGGTTTTCAGTTTACTTTTCTATAATGCATCAAAGGAATCATGATCTATGACAGCTATAATGTCACAAAATAAGACTTGAACAGACAGATTTCTCCGTGGTCATGGACTGCGGAATGGATGTTGTGTTAGCAGGCATAAAAACAACAATCTCGTCGTACATTTCTGTTAGAGCTCCTGGGTAACCAGGCACATTGTCAATGACTTGTATAATTTTTAAAGGAATCTTTTTCCTGAACATGAGGTTTCAACTGTGGACTTAAAACGTTCAGTAAAGCACGTTGTAAACAGATGTGCTGTCATTCAGCCTTTGTTTCATTTCTAGAACACAGGATATGTAAATTTAACATAATTCTGAAGGTCCCTAGGATTATTGGAATGGTCAGTGAGCATTAGCTTCAACTTAAAGTCAGCAGTTGCATTAATCCCCACCAAGAGAATCAGCCTATTCTTCGAAGCCAGGCATTGAGTTCTCTTCTGTAGCTTTGAAAGTCCTAGATAACATCCTCTTCTAATAGAAGATTATTTTCATCTACATTGAAAATACATTGTTTAGAATAGTCACTTTTTATCAATTATCTTACTAAATATTTTTAATAACTTTCTACAATTTCCACATCAGTACTTGCTGTTTCACCTTGCCCTTTTATGTTATGTAGACAACTTATTTTCTTAAACCTCATTAACTGATCTTTGCTAGCTTCCAGCTTTTTTTTTTTTTTTTTTTTCCTGAAGCTTTCTCACTTCTCTCAGCCTTCATAAAATTGGAAAGAGTTAGGGCCTTGCTCTGGGTTAGGCTTTGGCTTTAAGGAATATTGTGATTTGTCTGATCTTTTATCCAGACCACTAAAACTTTCTCAATATCAGCAATAAGGCTGTTTTGCTTTTTGATCATTTGCATGTTACTGAAATAGCACTTTTAATTTTCTTCAAGTACTTTTCCTTTGCATTTACAAATTGGCTGTTTCACACAAGAGCCTTAGCTTTCAGCCTATCTTGGCTTTAGACATGCCTTCCTCGTTAAGCTTTATTATCATTTCTAGTTTCTTATTTAAAGTGAGAAGTGTGTCTTTCCTTTCACTTGAACATTTTGAGGCCATTGTATGGTTATCAATTGACCCAATTTTAATATTGTTGTGTGTCTCGGGGAATAGAGTAGTTTGAAGAGAAGGAGAGTGATGGGGCATATGACAGTCAGTAGAGCAGTCAGAAGTCACACAACCTTTGTCGATTAAATGTGCCACATTATATAGGCACAGTTTGTGGAGCCTCCCTCCCCCTCCGCAAATTATAATAAAGCATCAAAGTTCTCTGATCATAGTTCATCATAACAGGTGATTTTCATGATGAAAATGTTTGAACTATTACAGGAATTATCAAAATGTGGCACAGAGACATGAAGTGAGCATACGCTGTAGGAAAAATGGCACCAATAGTTCAATATGGTTCAATACAGAGTTCCCATGACCCTTCAATTTTCAAGGAAACAAAAAAAAAGAAAAGAAAAGAAAAAGGAAAGAAAAAATCTCACAATAACTTCAAAGGCTAATAAGCCTAAGTTCATTAAAACAAGATATACCTATATTCTATTCATAAAACTCTATCTTTAATGCCTAATAGAATTCTATATTTCATAAAACTCTTGAATGACTTGAGACACGAGATTAAGAATCCCTGTCTGATGAAAATGTATATTTCTTGAAATGCTACTCATTTGCAAGAGTAGAAGATACTGTCTTTAAAAACTTAGCAACAATGATCAATATCATAGAATATGTAACTATATATATATCCACAGGAATTTTATGAAAGAATACAAGATAGTAGAAATAAAATTCATACAAATTTTCTTACTGTGAGCGAATCAGGGAGACTTCTCTTTCCTTACAAAATGGTGTTTGCTTTTAAAATAGGTGTCTTGGGAACCGTAGCTATTTCACAGAAGAAAGATCTGAAACAGTCTAGTGCTTAGGTTTCCAGAGTTGGCTGCAAAACAGCTGTCTTGAAAGCTTCTGATAGAATCCAGAGATAAAGAGCCAAAGGTAACAGAGAGGTCTGCCAAAAGAGTCTATAGAATAGAATGTATTTGTAGAGAAGTGCCCCTAAGGTAATTGATAAAAACTAGAGGTATAGTCCACTGAGATAAGAAACTACCAAGCATAAGAGAATAAAAAATTTCTGCTGGGAAATACTGAGCTAATCCATCAACTTTATTTTTTTTTTTAGTACCTTTCTATTTCACTGTTCTTCAATAAAGTCTTTATTTTGACATTGTAGAAGGGTTTTCACAAACAGTTAGTAATGGAAAAATAAAACAATCCTTAAATTTACTTTCTAAGACAAGTTTATGTGCTACAAAAGAAGGTAGAAAGTTGACAGTTTTTATTATATTTGAACTAACTATAAGCAAGTAGAGTTTACAAAACCATGGTGGGGATTTATGTAGTTGGTTAGCTAAATGGAATTCTGGCTTTTAGTGGAGAAAAAAGTAGAGATGCATTAGACAACCAAAATTTATTTCTAGGCTAAGTATGGTGGTTCATGCCAATAATCCCAACACTTCAGAAGGCCCATGGGGGCAGATGGCTTGAGTCCAGGGGTTTGAGACTATTACATGCAACATGGCAAATCCCTGTCTCTACAAAAAAATATAAAAAATTAGCCAGGCATGGCGGTATATGCCTATAGTCCCATCTACTCGGGAGGCTGAGGTGGGAGACTCACCTGAGCCTAAGAGTTTGAGGCTGCAGTGAGCCATGATCATGCCACTGCACTCCAGCCTAAGTGACAGACTGTGACCTCGTCTCAAAAACAAATAAAAATAAAACACAAAATTTATTTCTCTCACCCAAAAAAAATGGCTGGCTTCATACAATATAACTCACATTTAGTGAAAGTTTGTACATTAAAACTACTTTCTACTTAGATAGGATAGATTATAGAATTGTGAGGGAAAAAATCAATATTTCTTTATCGTTAATATTTACCAGATATTTTACTTGGTGTAAACAAATGTACCATAAAAACTGATTGCTTAAGAACCATAGAAAAGGCACTTTAGATGTTTGCCACTAATATTCTTGGATCACTGTACACCACCTTCCAAAAAAAAAACCTCACACCATTACTCTGCTTAGGACTCCAGGAAACCCCAAAGTTAGAAATTTCTCATAAAAGTCCTACTGCTTGATGGCCTATAGATCTCTGACCTAATTGTTCTTTTATCATGCTATTGACTCTGGTTTCTTCTATTCTGTATTAATTCATCTGCAGCAATCTGCTATGTGAAGAGTGTTTCTGTTGTTGTTTTAGCATCACTGAACTGTACTTGATCTCTGACAACCTTAGAGACATTAGTCACTCTGCAGTCACAGCTTGGAGCTCACCACCATCTTTGCCCACTTCTGTATCCCTGGGTTTACTTCTCTCTTCAGAACATAGGAAAATAGATTCCCTTTACCATGTTTGACTAGTGTGGGGAAACATTAGAAAGCAGAAGATCTTACCACGCAGTTACACAGGTGTTACAGATCTTACCATGAAGTATTCTTTCCAGGATTCCTGAGATGAGAATGTCGACAGGTTCAGGAACCACCTTATACCCTATCCAGAATGGCTGCTCCATTCTAGCATGCAGGCCCTCTGCTGAGTCTAGCTCCCTATCTCAGCATTCTTTCTCATTAATAGGCAAATTTTCTCTAAGGCAGCTCATTGTGTTTTCCTGTAATCCATATTTTATGGCATTCTATTCCCACCATCATTCTGTCAGATGGGTTGTTGTTTGTTTGTTTGTTTTGAGATGGAGTCTCACTCTGTCACCCAGGCTGGAATGCAGTGGCAAGATCTTGGCTCACTGCAACCTCTGCCTCCTGTATTCAAGCAATTCTTTTGCCTCAGCCTCCCAAGTAGCTGAGATAACAGGTGTGCCTCACTATGCTTGGTTAATTTTTTTGTAGTTTTAGTAGAGATAGGGTCTCACGATGTTGGCCAAGCTGGTCTCGAACTCCTGACCTCAAGTGATCCACCTGCCACGGCCTCCCAAAGTGCTGGGATTATAGGCGTGAGCCACCACACTTGGCCATCAGATGGATTCTGAGTCTCTCTTTTCCATATTTCATGAGGACTTGTGACTGTAAATCTGGGAGTGTTGGAGTTAGATACAAGCCTAAAAATTCTCACACATTTTATAATAAGGAGTTTGTGCTGGCCCAGAAATACATTTGGTAATTCTTAGGAGGCAGACTAATGACAGTGGCCAACTTAATCAATTTATCTCAAACTCAGGGCAACCTGTTCCACAGTCCCTGACGCACACACCGTTTCACCAAAGTTCTTGCTATAACTCAGTGTTGTTCTTTAGAATTGTCATCTTATGTTTAATAATTTAAAAGATTGAAGTCAAATAAGAAATGGCAAAATTTGAGCAAATAAGTTGGATGTAAATCCCCAAATACAGATACCATCATTCAAAATGTCATCGGCATCTTCATAACAATTAATTGGCTAAAAAGAATAATATAGTGTAAAGTTTTTCTTTGTAACCTCAGCACATGGACTACCATTATCAAATGAACTCGGACTGAGAATCTTTTTTCCTGAGTCAAAATCAACATAATTTTGCTTTTAATTTTGGAAACTCGGGAGAAAATATGATTTTCCTTATTCATCCTGACTCTTTATCAAACTGTTCAATCTCTTTTCAATATTTCGTGGAAGGCAAGTGGTTATATTCATGGTCTCTGGACACTACAAACATCCAAATTTCATGTCAACTACTGACTGCATGATTTGAGATTTCAGATGAAGTATTTAACATCTTTACCTTTAGTTTTTTTTTTTTTTTGAGACAGTCTCACTCTGTCACCTAGGCTGGAGTATACGGCCGCCTCTGCCTCCCGGGTTTAAGCGATTCTCCTGCCTCAGCCTCCTGAGTAGCTGGGATTACAGTCATGCACCACCACACTCAGCTAATTTTTCTATTTCTAGTAGAGATAGGGTTTCATCAAG
The DNA here is from genome assembly GCF_000951035.1 of Colobus angolensis palliatus. Taxonomy (NCBI): domain Eukaryota; kingdom Metazoa; phylum Chordata; class Mammalia; order Primates; family Cercopithecidae; genus Colobus; species Colobus angolensis. The sequence goes on along the minus strand of NW_012120598.1, from coordinate 9,943,068 downwards.
TTGGCCAGGCTGGTCTCAAACTCCTGACCTCAAGTGATCTGCCCATCTTGGCCTCCCAAAGAGTTGGGTTTACAGGAGTGAGTCACTGTGCCCAGCCAAGTCTTGTTTTTGAAGAAAGAAGATGATATTTATCATCCCATTACTGGGTATATACCTAGAGGAGTATAAATATTCTACTATAAAGACACGTGCACACATATGTTTATCGAAGCACTATTTACAATATCAAAGACATGGAACCAACCCAAATGCCCATCAATGATAGACTGGATAAAGAAAATGTGGTACATATACACCATGGGATACTATGTAGCCATAAAAAAGGAATGATATCGTGTCCTTTGCATGGACACGGATGAAGCTGGAAATTGTCATCCTCAGGACACTAATACAGGAACCAAGCACCACATGTTTTCACTCATAAGTGGGAGCTGAACAATGAGAACGCATGGACATGAGGAGGGGAACATCACACACCAGGGCCTGTTGGGGAGTGGGGATTGAGGTGAGGGAACTTAGACGATGGGTCAATAGGTGCAGTAAACCACCATGGCACACATATACCTATGTAATAACATAACAGGTGTATACACCTGCACATTCTGCATGTGTCTCCCGTAACTTAAAATAAATTTTGGGGACTGAGCTTGGTGACTCACGCCTGTAATCTCAGCACTTTGGGAGGCTGAGGTGGGCGGATCACGAGGTCAGGAGATCGAGACCATCCTGGCTAATACAGTGAAACCCCGTCTC